>NC_088911.1:35830255-36455255 GCF_963576675.1 Euphorbia lathyris
TTTATTGGTCCTTTTGAATTCTCTTAAACTCACTTAAAGTGATCTATATATTGACCCATTGAACTCGTTTAAAGTGGTCTATTGGACACTTAAAGTGATTAACCTCTTAAACTCACTTAAGTGATCTATTAGCTCTTGAACTTGCTTAAAATGGTGCGCTTTTCAATTTGTTTAAATCCCCACTTTGCTCTACCACGTAAGATTTAAGGGGTTAATGATGTCACTTTAAGCAAGTTCAAGGGCTAATGATATATTTCCAAAGTTCCGGAGGCCAATCGTATTATTTGGCCAAGTACAAGAACTCTTGATGTATTAAGCCATTTTCTCTTGAAAACATGAAAAACTACTTCATATTTGTCATGGCTTATTGCAGATTACATCAAGGAGGAGAGTATCCAAATCATACATGAAAATAGTGGATGACTCCTACCTCGGCAGCTCCGATGAGGTACATTTGGCAAATGAAAATTTATATTTACCATATGGTATTAGAACCACATGAAAGGAAGTACCATTTTTCGTAACTTCAATTAATTTGCTGTTATTGCAGGTGAGTGACCTCCTTAAGAGGGTGGAATTTACATTCCTCAAACATTTCTCCAATTCAGATCGCAGGAAATGTATCAAGGAATTGAGACCAAAACAAAAAAGAGAAACACACAATATCACATTCTTTTCGGGTAAGTTGCATCAGTAACCGAGTGCTTTTACTTAGAATCTCAGTTTCAACACAGCCATTGAATCGGTCGAATCCATTGTCGTTGTCAGGCTTTTTTTGTGGTTGCTCAATTGCACTATTGGTAGCTGTCATTTTGAAAGTAAAAGCACAGAAACTGATGGATAAGAAGGAAGGGATCTCGTATGTTGTAAACATTATCCCACTATACAGGCAAGAAAGAATCATGTACCGAATTAGTAAAACTTGTGCTGTTTAATTGATTAATACAACTCTTCCAATCTTTCTAGTTTCATTGCAGTTTATTTGCATACATTGTGCTACATATGCTCACTTATGCAACAAACGTTTACTTCTGGAAGCGATATAAAGTCAATTATCCATTTATATTCGGTTTCAAGCAAGGTACAGAACTCGAGCATCGAGAAGTTTTCCTTCTAAGCAACGGTCTTGCTGTACTTTCTCTAGCCAGTTTCCTGGTGAATTTACACCTGGATTCAGGACCAAATGCACCAAAGTACAAGACACTAACTCAGCTGCTGCTTCCTTTGGGTTTGGTTGCGGTAAGATTCTATCCATAAGCGGTACCTCTAGTTTATTTCAATTAGAATGTTCTGTTTTGAATGTAACCAAAACTTTCCAACAACAAACCACTTAGATGATTTTCTTTAGATATTCTAAAAGTTCCTAATTAAGTATGTTCTGTCTTCAGGTGATTTTGGCCATACTTTTCTGTCCATTTGATATCATATACCGTTCAAGTCGTTTCTTCTTTAACCGGTGTTTATTTCGTTGCATTTGTGCACCACTATACAAGGTATTAAGTAAAAGGGTTAACATAGAATAACTACATTATGAAATTTGCATCTGTTGCATTTTGACAATCTACATGTGTAGGTAAGGCTTCCGGATTTTTTCTTGGCAGACCATCTTACCAGCCAGGTAAAAACCAGTTCCATCCATGAATTAAGTAGGGTGAAAAAGAGTAGAAGTTGCATTTCGTTGCTTTTAATGCTATGCTTTAATCTCAGTTCCAAGCCATAAGGAGCCTCGAGTTGTACATTTGCTATTACGGTTTGGGGGAATACTCTAGGAGACAAAGCAAATGCCATAACCATGGTGTGTACAATGTTTTGTACTTCATTCTTCCTGTGATACCATTCTGGCTTCGGTTTCTACAGGTAAATCATTTCCTTTTCTTTCCTCGTCTTCTGCGAATCCGTTTTTGTTATAGTATCATTTGTTATGGTAATGATCATGATAAAGGATAGAATGTTAAGGGGGCGCTGAATTTTGTAGTGTTTCCGTCGATTATGTGAAGATAAAGATAAAGTGAATGCATTCAATGGTTTGAAATACATTTCAACAATTATTGCAATGGTGATGAGAACCATGTATGAACTAAGGAATGGGAGGACGACATGGTTGGTGCTGGCGTTGATCTGCTCGGCTATTGCAGCAATGGCAAATACATATTGGGATATTGTTGTAGACTGGGGCCTTATGAGAAGGAAATCAAAGAACCCTTTCCTCAGAGACAAACTTGTACTTCCACATAAAAGTGTCTACTTTGGTGCAATGGTAAATATTAATTGACTGAATTGATACTTCTCTATTCCAGTTGTGAAAGTCGAAAATGATTTTCGGATTACTTTTTCATTTAGGCCTTGAATGTCATACTAAGAGTTGCTTGGATGCAAATGGTATTGGAATTCAGTCTGCAAAAACATCACAAAATGGCTGCATCCACTCTAATAGCCTGCCTGGAGATCATTCGCCGCGGTATTTGGAGCTTTTTCAGGTTCAGTACTCAGAGTTCAGGATATATAGCCATTATTTGCTGAGTTGGTGGCAGTTTTTATAGAGCTTTGCTTGCTAATGTTTGAAAGGTAAATCTTGTTGCAGGTTGGAGAATGAACATTTGAACAATGTTGGCAAGTTTCGAGCATTCAAGTCAGTCCCACTTCCATTCAATTATTACGATTCTGATGATGATGACAAGGACGATTAACCACGGTGGTTTCCGATTACAAGTAACTGAATTTATAGGAGATTCATATACATTATAAATTATATAAGAAAGAAACAAGTAAAAACAAGAACTTACCAGTAGCAAGTATATATGCTAAATGAGCTTAATTTATTGTTATAGGACAAATTTGAAGTTGTGTATGTTAGAAAAATGGCTTTGAAACTTTGGTGTGTTGAATAAAAATGGCTTTGAAAGTGTGGGGTATATTTGTCTTTAACCACTTTGCTCTCAAGAGCACTTTTACAATCCCACATGGGAAACTTATAACCTTTTGAGTGGGTATATATAGAGTTGGGCTTTAGAAGCCTTTAAATTGTGTTAAGTGGTTTTTAACAAATATTCCACACGCGCGTGTTCGTTCGTTCGCGCGACGTCTGCCCGTCCCGATTGGACTCGAATTTTATTTTTCTTCCAGCTTTGGAAACATACTTTTTCTTTCAATCGTTTTTCTGGGCAATTAAAAATACTTTTTTGCTGTTCTACAATTGTTAAGCCCAAAATATACCTGAAATATCATATATAAATACGTTAAATTTACATTAAAATCGTGCTAATTATATTCATTTGGAATACTTTTACGTCTTTATTTACTTCTTTGATGCAAGGTACTTAATTATTTGGTTAAATCCAAATAGGAGCGAAAACGAAGCCAAAACGGAGCTAAAATGGAGGAAAAACCTAAAAAACGTACCAAGAATGCATATCAGTCAGAAGAACGTTCAAAGAAGGACGAAAAGCAGTCGAGAAACAGGGAAACATCTCTCTGTCGCGACTGAGATTTTCAGAATCTCAGTCGCGACAGCGAACCCTTCTGCACACAAAACACATGTTTAAATCGGAAAAACGCGTCTGTTCGTTCGGATAAAAGCAACCCTTCACCAGCGGACACGACCCGTCATTTACAACCCTTCAACAACTATAAATAAGTGATCCATTTCAAGAAATCAAGGTTGGAAAAAGTTAGAGAAATTAGAGAAGAAAGTTATTATGTTGAGTTTCTGATTCAGAAAAGAATCAGAAAGTTTAGATTTCATTTCTATGTAAATAATCGTGTTGTACACGAATTGTTATTAGATTAGTTATAAATAGTATTAGTTTAGTTTTTATTCTAGTAGTGGACGAGATCAGTCTCTATTCCGAAGATCCAGCGAGAAGAATTGACGGCTGAAGCGCATGAGGTTTGACGAACCTACGGAGTTTGAGAGAAAGATTGACGACCCGGATCTCAAAGTTTTCGTTACAATGCTATCCAAGTTTCTACTTCTCTGTTAACTTGTGAAAATTCACATTTCATTAATGATATACTTATTTATTCAATACATTCTTACTGTTGTTATTTTGATATTGTTCTGACAAAATGATTTTCAAAATGATAAATTGGTGTTTTTATTAAAACGTTCTATTCCATCTTATTCATATAAGAACTTTGTTGAACACTTGACAGATTTAGTTTTTATGGATGACATGATCGCTGATCGCGGCTTATCAGACATAAAACACTAGTTTGATTAAGGTAGGAATCACCTCAACATCAGGGGGATTTCTATGGTTCGAAGCCATTTAATTGAATAAATCGCTATATTGTTACATGTCCATAATCTTACAAAGTTAAAGTTGTTTTCTTTGCTTTATGAAAATAAGTTCTATTTTATTCCAATTGCGGAAATATCTGTCTTGTAATCAAAACCACAAAGACGGAACTGTTCTCTAAACTCAATATAATCCTTCTATCTAATCCTAATTTACCAAAACCAATTCAATCAATTAAACGATATTCTTTTATTAAACCTAAACACGTGACTAAACCGAATTAAATAAAGTTTTAGTTAAAAAGCGTTCCCTGTGGGTTCGATATCTTTTATTACTACAAGCGTATACCGTGCACTTGCGGAAATCGCTCAACAACAATCTTCGACTTTGAATGCACAGGTTCGAAGGTTTCTGTGTTAACCTTGGGGTGCGACCGGAGTTACAGATTGCACCTCGGTCTGCCGAAATCGCTTTCAAGGCAGTGGCCTCCGCCACGGCACAGTTCGATTTCCGATTTCCGTTCTTAATTTCAATTCGGTTTTTCTGTAACCCTCATTTGTTTCCTACAATTTGAAAGCGAATCTGTTTCGCAATCATGTCTGCTTTAATTGCGAAATCCCTTCCTGACCTCTCCAAACTTGAACCTCTGGACGGTCTTAATTACAAAAGATGGTCGCAGAAAATTCTGATTTTCTTTGAACAGCTCGAACTGGACTATGTTGTTGTCCAGGATCCACCCTCTGACCCAAATGGTCCTGCCATGTCTCTGATTGTTCAGCAGTACGACACTCGTTCTGCAAAATACGAAAAAGACAACAAAACAGTTAGGGGTCATCTCCTAAATCATATGTCGAACCCACTGTTCGATATTTTTGTCAATAAAAAGTCCGCCAAAGAAATTTGGGATACCCTCAAAGAAAAATACGGGTCTGATGATGCAGGTAAACGTAAATACGTGGTTGGAAGATGGCTCAATTATCAAATGGTTGATGAAAAACCAATCATTGACCATTCATGAATATGAGAATCTAGTTGCTGAAGTTCTGGGTGAAGGCATGACAATGTCTGATCTGCTGCAAGCCAATGTCCTACTGGAAAAAATTCCACCCTCCTGGAGTGATTTCAGAAACCATCTGAAACATAAGAAAAAAGACTTCAGTCTCCAGGAGCTAGTCAGCCACATGAGAACTGAAGAAGCAAATCGAATGAAAGATAAGCAACTTTCCTCTAAGTCTGTTTCAATTAATGCTAATATTGTTGAATCTGCTGTGGTGTCAAAAGACAGGAACAAAGGATCTTGAACCAAATTCCAAAAAGGCTCAAACCAAAACAAGCCTTTCAAGAAGAATGGAAGAATTCAGAAGAGAAAAGTAGTGGAATGCTTTGTGTGTGGTAAACCTGGCCACAAGGCATTTCAGTGCTACCAAAGGAAGAACCAACAGAACACCAATCATAATCCAAACAACAGAGCTGCTCCACAATCCAATCTGGTGGAAAATGAAGAAATTATTGCTGCTGTTGTGGTTGAAGCTAATCTGGTGGAAAACAAAACGGACTGGATTCTAGATACTAGAGCTACAAGGCACTTATGCTCAAACAATGACCTGTTTAATCACTTTGAAGACGCTGCCGATGGGGAATGCGTCTACATGTGAAACACCACTACTGCTGGTGTTGTCGGTAAAGGAACAATTTTAATTAAGTTAACTTCTGGAAAAAGCTTGTCTTTAAATAATGTGTTGTATGTGCCTGCTCTTCGTAGGAATCTTATTTCTGGTAGCTTGCTAAATAAGGCTGGTTTAAAAATTATTTTTGAGGCTGATAAGGTTATTCTCACTAGGAATGGGACTTTTGTGGGAAAAGGGTACCTAGCTGATGGCCTCTTTATTTTGAACACTGTCCATGTGAATTCTGTTGGTATTAATGCAACTACATCTGCTTCTGTTTACTTGAGTGAATCCATTAATTTGTGGCATGGTAGATTAGGACATGTAAATTTTGCTTCCATTAAAAAATTGGGAAATATGCATGTTATAAATGTCACTAATTCTGAAATTAATTCCAAATGCTCTATATGTGTGGAAGCAAAATTTGTAAAGAAACCTTTCTTACCTATTGAGAGTAGAAGTACAGAACTGCTTGATTTAATTCACTTTGATTTGGCTGATTTTAAAAACTATGTTAGCAAAGGTGGCAAAAGATATTACATTACTTTTGTTGATGACTTCTCTAGATATACCAAAGTATATTTATTAAAATCAAAAGATGAGGCTGAGCATATGTTTATTAAATTTAAATCAGAGGTAGAGAATCAATTAGACAAGAAAATAAAAAGGCTTAGGTCCGATAGGGGAGGAGAGTATGGAACTTTTTTCCTTAAGTCCTTTTGTGAGAATAATGGCATTGTACATGAGACTAGTGCACCGTATACACCTCAACAAAACGATATAGCTGAAAGGAAAAATAGAACTCTCAAAGAGATGATGAATGCCATGTTAATTAGTTCTGGGTTATCTGATAACATGTGGGGAGAAGCTGTCTTATCTGCATGTTATATTCTGAATAGGGTTCCTCATAAAAAATTAGATAAAACTCCTTATGAATTGTGGAAGGGGTTTGCACCCAATCTGAATTTTTTGAGAGTTTGGGGTTGCTTGCTAAAGTTGCTTTTCCATCCTTTAAAAAACCAAACATAGGACCCAAGACCTTTGATTGTGTTTTTATTGGTTATGCCTCAAATAGTGCCGCTTATAGGTTCATGAATATGAACGACTATAGCATATGTGAATCTAGAGATGTAGTGTTTTTTGAAAACACCTTTCCCTTAAGGAAAGACAAACAGTGTGATGCAACTAGTGCTTCTGCTTCATTACATATTCCTACTCCAACTGTGTCTGCTTCATCTTTATCTCAGGATGAGAATGAAAATGATGTTGCTCTAGAACCTAGGAGAAGCAAAAGAAGAAGAATAGAAAATAGCTTTGGACCATATTTCATTTCAGCCTTTCTATTAGAAAACCCAGACAACATTACTGATGAAATTATGTCTTCCTATCTAATAGAAGAAGACCCAAAAACATATAAAGAAGCTATTACTTCTATAGATGCTGATTTTTGGAAAGAAGCTATTAAGAGTGAAATAGATTCCATTATGGCCAACCATACATGGGAATTAGTTGATCTGTCAAAAGGCTCTAGACATATAAGGTGTAAATGGATATTTAAACGAAAATTGAGGCCTGATGGATCCATTGAAAAATTTAAGGCTAGATTAGTTGTAGTGGGTTATAGTCAAAAGAAAGGAATTGACTATTTTGATACTTATTCTCCTGTTACTAAAATCTCTACTATTAGAGTTCTTATTGCAATTGCAGCAATTCATAACTTGGTGATACATCAAATGGATGTAAAGACGGCTTTTCTAAATGGGGATTTAGAAGAGGAGATCTATGTACAGCAACCAGAAGGACACGTCATACCTGGACACGAGGACAAAGTGTGCAAATTGAAAAAGTCACTCTATGGGTTGAAACAAGCACCCAAGCAATGATATGAAAAATTTAACAGTGTTTTACTTTCCAATGGGTATGTGGTTAATGGATCGGATACATGTGTCTATTCTAAGTCTTGTGATTCAAATTATGTGATTATATGCCTATATGTGGATGACATGCTTATCTTAGGGACAAGTCTAGATATGGTTAATGACACAAAATCCTTTCTCTCTTCTCACTTTGACATGAAAGACATGGGAGAAGCGGATGTAATTCTCGGCATCAAAATTACTAAGACAGAAAATGGGTTCTCATTAGGACAGTCACATTATGTTGAAAAACTGTTGAAAAAGTTTAACAGTTTTGATGTAGTTCCAGTTAGAACTCCTTATGATCCTAGTGTAAATTTAACAAGTAATAAGGGAGGAAATAGTGTCTCCCAAGAGGAATATGCTAAGATCATAGGTAGTGTAATGTTCCTAATGAATCATACTAGACCGGACATAGCCTATGCTGTTAGTAGATTGAGTAGATACACTCACTGTCCAAATAATGAACACTAGAGTGCACTTTATCGCTTATTGAAATATTTAAGAGGTACCATGAATTATTGTTTGCACTTTACTAAATTTCCTGCTGTTTTAGAAGGATATACTGATGCAAATTGGTTATCTAACAATGATAAGGTGAGTTCCACCAGTGGCTATGTTTTTGTTCGAGGTGGTGGTGCAGTGTCTTGGAAATCATCCAAACAAACCTGTATTGCTCGATCAACCATGGAATCTGAATTTATAGCTCTTGAACTGGCTAATCAAGAAGAAGAATGGTTGAGGGCTCTAGTAGCAGATGTTCCGTTGTGGGGGAATTCTTCTGCACCCATTTCAATGCATTGTGATTCATAGGCAGCTATCGGTACTGCAAAGAATAGTGTCTACAATGGAAAGAGAAGACCTGTTCGCATTAGACATGGAATTTTGAAACAACTCTTGAAGAATGGAGTAATTGCCCTAGACTATGTGAGGTCGGAAAAGAATCTAGCAGATCCTTTTACAAAAGGGTTACCTAGAAGAGTTGTACTTCAGTCGTCGAGGGGAATGAGACTAAAGCCTGTTGAGTAAAGGAAATATGGTGGACACCATTCGTGGTCAAACGAAGCCATATTGTCCTTGTTATGCACTATACTACTCCCATTCCTATGGCAAATAATAGTGTGTGTGTAATCCATAGCCCGATTAAGTGGTGGTTCATGATCATGGACCTGATGGATGTGTTTTGAAGGTTGAGTTACGAGAAACTCTTAATGATCTCATTTTGAGATCACCTACTTGAGTGTGGAGGTGGGCCGCCTTCTATGAAAGACTCAGACAGTCTTTCTAGAGCACTCATGAGACCCAAGGTGTACGCATGGCCTTCAAAAGCGTTGTAATGTATTATCGCAGAACAGCAAAAGTTTTTAAGGTTATTTACGTGTTGTGGGGTCTCAGATGAAGTTTTAGAAGTTCAAGAGTAATTCACTTCTAAAACGTCACCATGTTGCCTCATCTCACTACGTATCAATTCAATCGAAAGACATTGATACTTAAGTTCTTCATAACCTTATCTTATTCTTTTTATTTGCCCAGAAAAAATTATCTTCTTTGTACTATTTCAAAATTGCTTTTATAAAGCCATTTGTGGGGGATTGTTAGAAAAATGGCTTTGAAACTTTGGTGTGTTGAATAAAAATGGCTTTGAAAGTGTGGGGTATATTTGTCTTTAACCACTTTGCTCTCAAGAGCACTTTTACAATCCCACATGGGAAACTTATAACCCTTTGAGTGGGTATATATAGAGTTGGGCTTTAGAAGCCTTTAAATTGTGTTAAGTGGTTTTTAGCAAATATATCACATGCGCGCGCTCGCTCGTTCGCAAGGTTTCTGTGTTAACCTTGGGGAGCGACCGGAGTTACAGATTGCACATCGGTCTGCCGAAATCGCTTTCAAGGCAGTGGCCTCCGTCACGGCACAGTTCGATTTCCGATTTCCATTCTTAATTTCAATTCGGTTTTTCTGTAACCCTCATTTGTTTCCTACAGTGTAAGCACATGTTGAAACGCTAGTAGGATAGTTGCAATTGGACTGGCAAGTTGTATAAATTAGTTGTGTTGAATAACATGTTATTCGTGTTGGTTTGAGCTGTTAAGAGTATCAAGTCGGTAAAGCTAGAGATCTCGAGTTTGAACATCACAAAAAGAGTTGGTCTGGAACTGATTAATTTGAATAAAAAAGTATCAGTCTCGAATTAATTAATTGGAATCACGAAAAGAGCACAATTGAACATCATATTGGTAGGAGAAATCTCAAGGAGAGCTTCTAAGTCATATCAGAAAGCTTTTTAACTTCCATTGCAGGAACTTTGGCTCCATAAATTATCCAATAAATCGTCAAATCCTGAGGAAAAAGAGTTCCACAACAGATTTCGAGGATTCTCATCACAAATTATCTGAAAAAAAACATCTCACAAGATAAAAACATGATTCCAAACTTGTTTTTTTTTTATTGCAATTCTTCCTTCTTTAAATTTCTCTTTGTTTTCTTCTGTTCTATTCTTTAATGATTTTAGGCACTTTAGAATATAATTGTTGGAAATTTATTCCAGAACCTATCAGTATTTCTGAAAAATTAACCAAAAATACGATGAACACATGAAAATCTAAAGTAAAAAATTATTTAATAATTTGATTTATATATAGAGAGAGAATCAATCACAAGATGAGCTCATATAGCAAATAGAATATTCAGAATTCGAATTTTTATATGGGAAGATTGGAAATTTCTGAGGATATGATTACCGATTTTTTTGACAATGGAAAATCCAGTATGTTCATTGCAGGAATTAAAAGGAAACAAAACAAAACAAATCCAGTATTCTTCTATAAGAAAGTTAAAAAAGGTAAAAACTGGGGCGAGAGTTGGAAAGATTATTTTACTGTAATTCTACCTTACAATTATGCCAAACCTTTGGGTATGCACGCTATTCATGTCTACAGCTCATAATGAAAATCAAATTGGAAAAATACTACAACTGGGATTGGTGGAGTGCGCCGGTGCTATTTTTATCTTGTAAACAATTATTTTTCAATATCTATAAAATACAGTCCCTTTTTTAAAACGCAACTCTCTAAATCGAAACCATAAACCATTGAACAGAAACTTTATGTGTTTTACTAAACTAAATTTATATTTAAGTTCATTTCACGCGGTTTAATCTTTGATATTTGTTTTGTCAATATGTAAATGTAATTTAAAGAATAAAATAAAAATGTTCATAATTGTATCAGAACTTAACAATGTAATTTAAAATACGTTATTTTATAAAATAAAAAACATATCATGTACCTTTATTTGTAAACCTTTAAACAAAAAACCTCTATTTGCAAATAGGGTAACGGCAAACATTTTTTTTTAGTACTTTGCCCAAAAATATATTCAATAGTGTTAGCGATATTTAGTGAATAATGCTAATTTTCAACCTAGTCACGTGTGATTAGGGTGCGGTCGTGCCAGAGAAATTATTTCTCAATTAAAATGGGTTAAGTTTATGGAAATTGCGCGTCAAAACTTGAAATCTAAACGATGCGATTGATGAGGGATGCAAGGCTTGAAAAAGTCCATCTTCGGTCTCTAGCGTCGTTATAAAAACTTTGCTAGATAATTTAATTTTATTTAAGATAATGCGAATAAATTAAAAACGAGTAAAATAAAGGAAATAAAAGTGCGAGATTGACATGAGATTTGGAAAAAAATTGGTATTTATTGATATAAATGTAAACCGGAATACATATGTTCGAAGTAAATAATGAAACCGGTTACAATTGAAATATTTCTATATTAACATATAGTTAAATCAATTGAATTGAGAAAAATAAATCAATACATAGGAATTGAAATGCAATGATAAAAAAAATGATATTCAACGACAAACTCGGAACCACAATAGCTATCTCGATGAGGCGTTGAATTCGGTGTCAGCTTAAGATCGGATATTGTTTGCATATTCATATGCTAATATTCTCCTCTAATTTAGTTACATCGGATACAGCCATGCTCCTTTGGTTTTAATTATTATTATTCTGTCGATTATGTGAAGATAAAGATGAAATGAATACATACAATGCTTTGAAAGAACCCTTTCCTAAGAGACAAACTTGTACATAAAAAGTGTCTAGTTTGCTACAATACTTCTCTATTCAATCTGCTGAATTTGAAAATGATTTTGGGGCTATTTTCTCCTTTAGGCCTTGAATGGGATACTAAGAGTTGCTTAGATGCAAATGGTATTGGAATCCAACCTGCAAAAACATCACAAATTGGCTGCATCCACTCTAATAGCCTGCCCGGAGATCATCCGGAGCTTTTTCAGATTTGTCATGACAGTACTCATTTGATGAGTTTATAACCATTATGTGCTGAGTTGAAGCCTAGTTTGGTTTCCATATGTATAGAGTTTGAGTTTGCTATTGTTTGAAAGGTAATTATTGTTGAACCCGGTTGGAGAATGAACATTTTAACAAGTTCCGAGCATTGAAGTCGTTCAATCAGTACGATGATTCTCATGACGATGACAAGGACAATTAACCATCAAAACAGCAGCATTAAATTTCTTGAACCTGTAAAGTAGCTGAATTTAAAGGTGATTCATACATTATAAAAGAAAAACTAGCAAGGTATACATTATTCTAAATGACCTTAATGGTAGAAAACATCCTAGGTTTCCATCTATGAGATCTTCTTAGATTAATATAAGAATGGTAGAAAACATACTAGGTTTCTATCTCACACAGGCTGACCATGAAGCTCAGATCGAATGTTTTACTTCATTCAAATAAAACTGTTACTGTTCAAAAGCTGGAAAACAGATAAAGATGAAAATATATCACTAGATAGCGCAGGCCGCTGTATATAGGCTAAAAATTGCACCTAAATAGCGGTTATCTTGCCACCCAGATGGCTGAAACTGCCAGGATAACTCACACTGCCATGAAACATGATCATATACCATCCAAAAGGAAGCAATTTCATGTTTAAATGCTCCCCAGTTAAAAAAATGCTCCTAGATTCATCATAAACCATCCACGAAAATCACAAAGTGGACAACAAAATTGACGGTTCATTTGACAACCAAATTGCTTAATGCATACTGCTAAATTCCACATGCCCAGTTCAACAATGTAAGCCTATTCTTAAGCAATATGCTCTATTACATCATACAGAATACTCTAAAATTCAAGTTTCAAGAGACGATGAAATCGGTAGCTCAATAGGCCAAACTTTTAAAATTGAAACAAGTTATTTTAGTCAAACATGTCCAATCATGCATATGAAGAACTCAATCCCCTCTGAAAAATAAAAAAGAACTTTACTTTGTTGAATCAGTTCCTGCCATCATTGCTGTTCCATCTCCACCTCGAGCAAGTTATCCAAACCTTGAGTCAGCATACGAGCAATACATACTTTATTAGGTTCACAGAGAGAATTCCAAAGTATATTGCATTTTTATGAAAATTGAGGTCCTTGGCTTATTTTATTTAGTGCAATTTTAATTGGAGAATGAACCATTCCTCAAACCTGCGATACTGGTTCTGTGCGGGTAGTGGCATGCGAACTGCTTTGTAAAGACATTTCATCTCCATTATAGCTAGGCCTCGTATCCGAATTTGGATCCTTGGCTATCTAGATAGATAAAGCATTCTTCCTTGTCCCTTTTGAATCTTTTACCCCATCCAATCACTACTACCCCGTGATAAGCTAGGTTGTTATTACCATTTGGAACCGATCTTGCATCTCCTTTATAAAGGCGTCTACCGTCTTCCGGATAATCAGCTTTCACTTGGAATATGCCAAGAAAGTCTTTATCTTCTTATAGAATTGTTTTCATTCTCCCATAATTTGTTGCCTCGCCGTCATTTATTATAGCTTTCGGTGTCCCACATCTATATCTTACCATTTTCTACATTAGAAATAAAAAACAATAAAAATTAAAATTTCGACCTAAATGGACTAAGTAGGACATTTTAGAAAACATAATATTCCAAATAACAGAGACCAGACCTGTTGATGTTCATGGATCGGATTGGATCAGACCCAACGATCTTTTATCTAAAAATACTCAATCTAAATCAAACCTAGTCTTATATTAATTTAGGTGGGTTTGGATTCAAAATCAAATTCCAGACTCAATCAATTAAATATATACTTTTTTTTTACTGAAGGCTGGGACGGAGACGAGAACCCGGACATCCCAACTATGTTGGCACCCCTGGGACCCGTCGAACCCAATATTATTAAAAAATAATAAAAGAATACAAGGAAGAGAGAAGTCTAAAGGAAACGTAAGTGAGCGATATTACAGTGATCTTCAAAAATAAATTGATTGCAAAAAACTGGTGCAGATGGCCACCAGATAATCTCAGACGCCGTTACCCCATGACGAGCTAAACTTTCTGCTGCTTGGTTTCCTTCTTTGTAGATGTGGGTGATATTAATATCCATTGACGCTCTGCGGGCCAGGCACCAGAGCCAATCTTGTCGAATTTCCGAGGGAATGTTCTTTGATTTGGTACGAAACAAGTGAATAGCAGTAGCAGAGTCCGTTTCGATCCAAAGCTTGCGCCAATTCTTCTCCCAGGCCAGTTCAATAGCAAACATGATAGCCTTTAATTCCGCAAGCAATGCATAGGAATTTTGGATCGGGAAAGCAAAGCAACCCGTGGCGAAGCCTCTTGCATTTCTGTAAATTCCTCCCGCACCCGTCGGTCCTGGTGAACCCGTGGCTGAACCGTCAGTGTTTACTTTGATCCAACCTGCCTATGGAGGGACCCAACGCACTTTGATGAATTTTGGCTCCGGAGGAGGCCTTAGCCGTTCTGTCGTAACCGGCCAGGAAACGCTACATTCTCTGATAAATCCCTGCAGCCGATTAACTGAATTTTGGATTGAAGGGAGCTCGCCATCGAAAATGGCTGCATTCCTAGTACGCCAGATGAGCCATGGACAGGTCGTGATTGCCAATTTCCAAGCACTCGACCAGGGGCATGTTGCCAAGCTCTGCAGGTTGCTGAAGAACTCATTAAACGATTTCGATTGGGGAAGATTTATACCAAAAAAAGTCGCAATAGCCCGCCAGAGAGTATTGCTATAGACACAATTCACAAACAGATGGAGAATGTTTTCAGTGGCAGATTTGCAAAGCTCGCACCTAGGCGCAAGGGACAAGCCTTTTGATTGCAGAATTTCCTGCGTTGCGATTTTACCATGGAGCAGTTTCCAACACAGAAAAGAGCGGCTTGGGGGAATAAATTTCTGTCAAATAAAACCACCCCATTCTAATGAGATTTGAGCCGGCATGAGAGAATTGTAGCAGTCCTTTACCGTATAAATACCGTTTTTCGCAGGCTTCCAAATGCATTTATCACCCTCATCGAGTCCCTTCTCAATATTGCTGATATTGATCTGAACCTGCTCTGGGAAGTTATCAATGTTAGACCATGCTCCATCAATAAGGAAGTCACTAACCGGATTGAAGAGATTAGTTTGTTGTTTAGCCGGGATAAGTAATTGAATTGCAACCGGCGGGTCAATCCACCTGTCTGACCAGAAATTTAAGCTTGAGTCGGTGCCAATCCACCATTTAATCTGCCCCTGTAATGTGTGGTAACAACTTTTGCAAGATGACCAAACAGAAGAATTGCATGAATTGTTTGGCTTGGCCCGAGGGGTAAAAGAAACGAGACTTTAGGAGGTTGATCACGAATGAGTTCCCCTGAATGAGATCCCAACATATTTTTCCCAGTAAAGCCATGTTTCCCTTGTCAAAATTTTTTATTCCAAGGCCTCCGCTTTTAGTGTTCTGGCATCAGATATTCCATGGCACAGTAATTAGCTTCCGTTTATCTCTGTTACCGGTCCAAATAAAGTTTCTAACAGCTTTATTGACATTATTCAAAAGGCTTTTAGGCCAGGGATAAATCAGGAAAGTGTGAATCAGTGCCCCTGACATGGCCGATTTCACCAAACTTACTCGCCCAGCCATAGAGAGAGCATTTCCTTTCCAATCAGCAAATTTGCTTAGGAACCGGTCCATGAGAGGTCTGAGATGGCGGGCTTTAGGAGCGCCCTGGAATAAGGGAACTCCAAGATAAACGAAAGGGGGCTTTGCGATTTTGATATTCAGAATTCCAGCCATGCGCATAGCGCGCCCCATGTTTATACCAGTGCCAAAGTATATGGCCGACTTATCCCAACTACCATTTGACCAGAATTTGCTCCGTACATTTCAAAAAGGTCCCTAATAATTTTGATGTTTTTCTTGGTGGCTTTCCCAAAGAGGAGAATGTCATCAGCATATAAAAAATGCGAAGGGAAAAGCGATCTGTTCGAATAGGTCATATGGGAGAAGTGGCCCTCTTGAACAAGCTTGTTTAAGCAACGACTGAAAAAGTCCTCAGCTATACCGAATAAAATTGGGGAGAGCGGGTCACCTTGCCTAACACCACGGGAGCAGCCAAAATACCCATGGCTATTACCTCCGATAAGAACTGAGATTCTGGATGAAGCAAGAATGTTGAGGATCCAATCTCGGAATTGCAGAGAGAAACCAAAAGATTCCATTACAGACAGCAGGAAGTTCCAGTCAACCGTGTCAAAGTCCTTGTGAATATCAATTTTCACTGCCATGTTGCCCCCGAAACATTTCTTATTGAGTAGATTAACTCCTTCTGATGCCGCAGCAATGCATGGTGTATACTTCTCCCTCTGATGAAGCCAAACTGATTCGGGGAGATTATTTTTCTTGTTACTGAAGCAAGTCTGTCAGCCAGAAGCTTTGATATAATCTTATAAGAGAAATTACTCATCACAATCGGGCGAAACTGAGTGATCAGATTCGCACCGTCAATCTTCGGAAGCAGTGCCATAAGATTGGAATTTTGACCCGGTAAGATGTAGCCTGTTTCAAAAAAAATGGGTGACCATGTTGCATACGTCTATGCCCACGATCTCCCAATAGTGTTGATAAAATAAGCCTCTGAATCCGTCTGGACCTGGCGCACTGTCTTTGCTAAGGCTAAACACAGCATTCCGAATTTCTACTGAGTCAGGCATCCTGGTGAGCGATTCATTATCTTCCTGTGAGACCAGATTCGGAATAACCTCTGCAATTCGCCCTTGATTCACCCTGACGGCATCGCTGGAGAAAAGCGCTGAGTAGTAACCAGTGATGTGGCTGGATATTTGGCTGATATCCGAGGAGGGGGTGCCGTCAATCAAAATATTCTGAATGCCCGTCATCGCTTTCCGGACTTTAGCTGACCTGTGGAAAAAACTAGAATTTCTATCCCCAGCGGCTAGCCATTGGATCCGGCTTCGTTCTCTAAGGAGCAGCTCTTGTCTATACAGCTGTAAATCAAGGTTATTTTGAGCCTCAATCTCTTGGTGGTGCCTGTTAGCTGAGCATCCCAAAGAAGAAATCTCAAGCTGAATCTGCAGAAGAAGATCTTTAGTAGCACTGATATTTGTTTCAACCCTTCCGAAGACATTTTTGTTCCATGCCCGGATGACGGGACGAAGTGTCTTTAACTTGTGACACAACAGTTGCGCAGGCGGTAAGGAAACATGCATGTCCCGCCAGTGATCTGAGATTACTGATCTGAGCGAAAGATGCGTGGTCCACATTGCAAGAAATTTGAACCGAGGAGGTCCCAAGTTACCTTTATTGCAATTAATTAGTAACGGACAGTGATCTGACCTGTGCCTGGGGAGAGCGGTGCAGACAATACTATCCCAGCAATCCAGAAAAGCCTCATTAATTAAAGCCCTGTTTAATTTGCATTCCACATGAGCTTGGCCATGTCGACCGTTGGTCCAAGTGAAGAAAGGCCCTGATGTGTCGACAGCCAAAAGGTTCCCCTGAGTTACAAAATTGCGGAAATCAGCACAAGCCGCACCTGATGGACTGGATCCCGTCTTCTCATGAGTGCCCATAACGGCGTTGAAGTCCCCCAAAACCAGCCACCTGGCCATAGGTGTGCGTAGGAGATTATCCTAAAGATCCCTTCTATTATTTACAGTGGTCTTTCCATAAAAAAATGAGATAGAAGAGCTTATCCCAGCCGATGTAAAACAAACCGAGATGTGCTGCTCATAATTATCAATAACAGTAACTGAACCAGCAGAAACAGCAGAAGCAAAAAGCCACATGGAATTGCATAAATTAACCTTAACCAAAGATAAACCCAAAGAAGTCCAGAAGTTACCTGAGATCCTGTCAAGACTAACCATCGGTTCCGAGAGACAGAGAAGGTCTGGACGGTGTTTCTGACAAAGTAATTTTAGAGCTCTTTGTGTTCTTGGGTTTGCAATACCCCTGCAGTTCCAGAAGAGAGAAATCATGAGTACCTAGCAGGGGGCGGCTCCTTCTCTTGGAGCGACTTAGAGCTTTGGGCGGGGACTGAGCTTTTTTTGCTTTCTTTTTAACTGTATGCCAATTCTCTTCGGAATTAGTTATCTGCAATAATACTTCAGCAACTGGTTCAGTACATTCAGTACCATTCTCATCCGTATCTGATGTGAAGAAATTGAGAGGTTTGGACAGATCAGGTAGCCGGATCGCATAATCTCTAACATGCTGCAGGATATCATCCTCTGAGTCACCCCATCTTGGAGCTGTTTGCTGACTCACCGCAGGGATGTGGTCTGCTGGAGCGTTTTGCTCTGATTTATGCAGAACTATTTGAAGTTCTGTTGAGGGTTCTTCAATTCGCTGTTTTTGTAATGGTTGCGTTCTTTCCCTCCATTCCGGTTTTCTAGAGACCGAACGGCTTCTATTGTTCTTGTGAGAAGCCCTTTGGGGGACGGCTTTTTCTTTACCCGGGTTTGTATTTGGATTGTGTCGGCACTGTGCAGCAGAGTGACCGATGGCAGAACAAATACTACAAAGGGGTGGTAGGCGCTCATATTCGAGATAAACCCATTGCATTAGATTGTCGGTGTCAATACGGAGTTTTGTTTGCAGAACCTTAGATAGTTCCACGTCAATCAGAACCCGAGCATAATGGCCAAATTCTCCATTCACAGTATTTTGATCAAATCTAATAGGAATACGCACTGCCCTGGCAATACTAGCTAGGATTCTAGGGTCCCAAAATTCCCAAGGTAAATTGTAGAAGCGAACCCATACCTGAGCCGAGGTTGATTTGTGTGATTCGGGGTTGAAACCGGGCGTCCAAGGAGAGAAACGCATAGTGCCAGGCTTTAGAAAAAGCGCTCTGGTGCTCCAGATGGCTTGAATAGAGCTTGCAGTGGGCATTATGATATGGAAGAATCCCTTCCCCAGAGATATTAGTTTCCAATCCATATTTCTGTGCCAGATTTGATTCAACTTGATTTTGAGGTCGGAGTGCTTCCAGGGGGTGTCGCCTTTGGCCAGGACTAGACATCCAATCATAGAGTGTTGACACGACTTAACCCGTTCATTGTATATGGCCTGTTGAATACGGACAGCCTTAAAAACCCCTTCATCAGAGACCTTAGATACAGCTGGTTCAGGGCTTAGAGGGATTGAGCTGGCCACTGCGGCAGCAAAGGACTTATCGGCGGCGGAGGAGCTAGCCGGAAAGGGCTTGACAGGGGGCCGTCCAAAAAGGTGTGCAATGTTCGAGTCTTCATTTGTGTGTCGGGAAGCGAACTTCTCGAAGGAATTTCGTGAGAACAGATGAGCGATAGCTCCATCTGCCATGGATTCCGGCGGATTGGACATGGTTAATTAGAGAAAGAGAGGGCGGCGGAGAGCGGTGGGGGAAAGGTCGGAAGAGGCGGCTAGGGTTCCCGTATCTCTTTTAGATCGGGAATATAAACTCAAGAACAGGTCAGATGGGTCGGTCTGTGCTATTTTTATAAATCTCAAACCCGTCTAAAAAAGAACGGACTTTAACGGGCATGGGTCAGACTGAGCCTATAGACAATTTTTCATACCCAAGCCCAACTCAATAGCCACGGGTCTGGACAGGAAAGACCGGTACCTGGACCTGTAAACAGGTCTAATAGAGACTATTAGTTGTAATCTGCCAGCTTTGGATAAAAATAGAAAATCCTAATATGACTAACTTAACCCAAATTCAAATTGGTACTTTAATTTGATATTTAAGATAAAATCAGGCCAAATTGACATGTGTCAAATAATTACCAATCACAATTTTGGACAAAATTGATCTTACTAGCCAACTTCAAGAGCTAAACTGATCCGGGCCAAATTGATGCCCGAACTTAATTTTGGACTAAGTTGATTTTACTAGCCAACTTCAAGGGCTAATTTGATCTTAGATGCCAAGTTGAAGGGGCAAATTGATGCCAAAACTTAATTTTGGAGTAAATTAATCTTACTAGCCAAGAATAATTATAAATGTCATCTGATCATCAAGACAAGCACAATGAGCCTATAGAATTCTCTTGTAGTATTTTAGCAAATATTAGGTTTGTTTGATAAAACTGAAAATTAAAAATTTTCATTTAATTTCCATTTTTCAAGGGCTAAATATAATGTTCAATTTAAAATTTTAAGTTAAATATTTTAGCTAATCAAGATAAGTGATTTTTAACTTAATTGAACATTTTAAGTTGTTAAATAATTATAACTATAAAAAAACGCTTAATAAATAAGTTCTTAAACTATAAAATTAAATAATCCTTTAGATTATCAAACAGAGTCTTACTTTCGGAGGCTTGCATGTGAGATCTCTCATTCCAACATAAAGAATAGTTTTTTCTGTTGTTACTCCTTTCGTTTGTATCCATTTGAGAACGTCTTTAGAAGAAGGAACCTTATTAAGACAATGTTGTATACTTAACCTAGGAACTTGAATATTGGCACTTCTCAATCTAATTTCCAAGCAATTTACTATGGAATGATAGGCGCAAGTATCTGAAATTTAAGAAACGAAAAAGGTATGTAAATCAATTTTCCATACTAATTTCAAAATCTAAAGCACCAATTACGTACTTACTCGCAGCCTGCTTGTATGGCACTGGTACGAAATTCACTCTTGACAGTTTTTTTATATGACATGATGTCATATAATACATTTTAAGAAAAAGTATTTCCTTATCTTCTGTCATTATTCTTTGATCAAAACCTATTAAACAATGGAAAATAAAACTCTAAACGCTTAATATGGAGCATTAAGTCATTGAAACATATTTTAAAATGGACTACAAAAGCATGCGAATGAGAAGAAAATGTATGATTTTAATGAAGAAAATTTTAACAGTATGATTTTTAGAAAAATGTTTGAACAGTGAATAGAAGAAATGTGATTGGATGAAAATAAAAATAAAATGGAACACTACAAGTCATTTAGTCCAGTATGTGTAGAATTGTTTTTAATCATGCATATATAGAAAATAATGTCAAACTATAAAATCTAAATTTTATTGAAAATATTAAAAAAAATAATTTTAGAATAAGATATACAGATAACTACTTTTTGACAAAAAAAAAAACGGTGATGCGCTATCTTTATTTATCTAAAAATCAAAATTTATCCAAAAATAAAATAAAAAAATGTTTCACAATTTGTTTAAATTCAAATCATTTTTGCATTATTATAATAGGATTGAAGCTTAAATTAAACCCCAACTTAAGCTTAAATTATCCCTTAGCTTTGCATTTAAAAAATAAGCTCATTACTTTGGGCTTAACTTATAACCACGACTAACTTTACCATATTATTCTAAAAAAGTTAACTTAGACTCTAACACCCGATTTTCAATAACATTTATTAGTCATAAAACCGCATTAAAACGTCTCTTTTATTACCCATTAAAATCATAGTTCAAACATTTAATTCTAAGGTCAAAACAATTAAGGACTCCAAATGCAATCGTCTCAATCTTAATAATAAGAAATCCTAAAAGTAATATCTAAGTCAAGCATGTATAAGACTTTACATAATTATTAAACCTCAATATGAATAGCAAAAACAAGGCTTCTTACACCATAATTACAATGAAAGAAATCAACATATATATGATTTTTAAAGAAGAACCACTTAATGGAGTAAGAGAAAAAGGTATAACTCCAATTTTGCCATAATACCTATTTTGGTACTTTATTCTTTTTTTTTATGAGTTATTACCTATTAAGGTAAAGTCATGAACTGAATGTTGATTGCCAAAATAATAGAGCTAGACATATAAAGTACCTACTAAGCTTTAAAATAGAAATAAAACCATGCTAATTAACCAATTATTACCTTAATACTACCAAACTTTAATTGAGCTACTTATTTTTTGAATCATACATTACAGCACTAATAATTAAATAAATAAATCATAGAAAAATAAAAGTAGAAGCATAGTGATGATATTATACATAGTGTTAATCTCCATAATCACTACGCGCTACTCTTTTAAGCTTTATCACAAACAATCATTTTTTCAATAAACTGCTTTCAGAAGGAACCATTGCATGTTATTGAAAGAATAAAACAAATATAATATATAATAAATGATCTTTAGAGAAAGAAAAACTATTAAGCATGTGGAAATTATGTCATTAGTTGACTTCATCACGAGTTTTTAGTGATCAATGTGGTATATAACAATTAATTAATGCAGGTTATAAAAAGAAGAGAAAAAAATCGGTTGAAGTCATGTGAGCAATAAAAGAAGCATTTGAAACTTTGAGAAAGATGGAGACAAGGTGTATATGATTAAGACTAAGCATTCAATACTTGTTTGGAGAGAAATATATAATAAAATAAGAGTAGATTGAGCAGTTCATTTTTGTTTTGGAAAAGAACAATATGTCAATTAATATTACCAAGCAACAGAAGAAGAAGGAGGAGATTCTTAATTCCATTGGAACTTCATGTCATATGGTTATGGTTATTGCAATAGTTTAATCTCTTCTTATAAAACTAATTTAAATTATGAAAACAATTTATTTAAATGATTGCTTACAGATAGCTGTCAACTGAGATCCACTACAAAAAAAATGGCTTTTAGTAAGGGGAAAAATCGTTATTAAAAGTCCAATTACCCTTATTAAAAGCTTTTAATAAGTGGAAAAGCCCCTTATGGGCCCCTTGTTAAACGTTGCCTTGCTAATTGTTTTTAATAACGGAAATGAAACCGCTTATTATTAAACTTACAATAATGGAAAATCTACCATTATTAAAAAACGTTTGTAATAATTAAATATCCACTTATTAAAACTAATTATAATAAGACAAAAAACACTTATTAAAAACTAATGAGATGTTTAAAAGCCACTTGTTATACACTAATTATAATAATTAAAAACCCTTATTAAAATATATTATTAATAATAAATGAATCCCTTATTAAAAAGGTCTTTATCACAAAAATATATAATAATAAATAATGGTTCGTTAAATCGTCATTTTTCACAATTAAAACATCTTAACACAAATTAACCATAAAAAATTATAATATAATAAAAATTGAAAGGTCAACCATCCAATAATTACAATATATATCCCAAAAATTGTTTGTAAAGTTAATTTCATCAAGAGAGATACATACAATTTCCTATTTACCTAACAAAATATATCAAAAAAGTTGTTAGGAAATTTAATCTCTGTATCTTGAACCAAAAAATTGATTGATTGTCCAAATATATGCTCGATCAAGTGGCAAACTGTTGTTGTATCAAATAGCCTACAAGAAATAACAAGAAAATTCCAGAATTAGTTGATCACACTGATAAGTTTTAGACAGACAAGCATATTTGACATTAATATCTTAACTCTCATTTTACTTTCAATTCTGAAAACACTCGTCATGTATATTGATTATAAACAATGAACAGTTTGAGGAGGGAAACGTCTTTCTATTTGGAGTTTCGATCTGGAATTTTGGAAGAAAAAAGAGGGAATCGAAATTTTGAGGGGGAAACCCAAAAACATAAAATTTTGTCCCCTATATTTTTAGGGACAATTTTTTCGTCCCCATTTTTCGTCCTTGTTTCCTCCGTCCTTGATTCTATAGGGGACGAAAAGAATGATGTCGTCCCCATTTAGAGGGACGATTGTCGTCCCCGCTCTTAAGGACGACTGTCGTCCTCGTTCCTAGGGACGACATTTCATCCCTATTCTTAGGGACGACATTTCATCCCCGTTTATAAGGACGACTATCGTCCCTATTCTTAGGGACGACATTTCATCCCCGTTCCTAAGGACGACTATCGTCCCCATTCCTAAAGACGGTATGTCGTCCCCATATAATACTGATAAAAATTTCATCCCTACAATAAGATACAACAATCATCCCCAAAAAATAATATGATAATTATTAAGCAAAACAAATAAATTATCCATTTTAAACTAGCAATTTACTAGTTCATTTTCAACAACACACCAAACACTCATATATAGACATAAAAAAAATCACAAGGTTAAGCTGATTATGAACACAATAATTTATTATTTAACGGTAATATTCAACAGAAAATGATTAAAAACGGAATAGTACATATCCATTGAGCTTGTTCTTCCCAAACAACATTATAGTACAAATATGCCCTACAATAATTTCTATGATCAATAAAACAATATTCAAACGCCTCTTGAGCATTAAACTGTTTCATTCTGCTCACCTCTTTGTTAATCTACAATGATTAAAATAGTGTAAGGTGTTCCATCTGCAAAAGAAGTCCATAAATATATCATTATATTTTCACAACGTAACAATATAAAGAAGTAGAATAAAATCATGCAAGTATAGTATCTTTATCATACAAATACATTTCTGCTCTGTCTGATCATACAGATATTATAATGTTATAACATTAACACTTGTTCACCAATAATCTACAATTGACTATTCATTAACTATTTAAATTCATAAAAGTAAATCCATCAATTTTTAATGTAAACATGAGACTTAAATTAATGGGGACTTCCCTAAATCAATTTTCTTATAAGTAAAAAACATAAATTATAGAAGTATAAAGCCACGAGCCAATTTTAGCTTAGTATTAGCAGGGATAAGGTTTTCCATAACTTAAACCCAATTATCACCCTAGAATACTACATATCACTCTAAAATTCAAGCTATAAATATTCTAATTCTAGCATCAAGACAATGTAATAATTTAGCTTAATATATAGCACCAAGTATGAGAGAACATATCATCTTACTTTATTGTATAAGACATAAATTAAACATGTTCAAAGCCTTCAGCATCATGAGTGTACGAAGTTCTCCCAAACGAGCATCCATCATATATTGGGACTAGCAACAACTGTCCAACATGGCCTGTTTAACTACGTAACAACACAAATATTACACAAGGCACAAGCGATAGAAGAACAACTATGGCATGTGCAATAACGAATTTAGCAGCACCAAATAATGATCGACTTTAAAGCATAACCCATTAAAGTCCTATTTAGTTATTTTAATAAAATGAAAGCTTACGATCAAAACATTTATTGGAAATAATTAAAATGAAGATATTCTTTCTTAGAGACTGAAACATAAGGAAAAGTAAATTCTTACAGCTTCATCCTCTGCATCATAATCTTCAAGACTAGCTTCTCGCAGATTCTGAGCATTTTCTTCCTCATCGTCATCACGATCCATCTGATTTGTATGCTCCCTGTAACTTTCATTGCCATCTTCATCTTCTACTTCTTTATGATCACCCATCATGTTTATTTCTGCTTCTTCCATCTCATAGTGTGACTTTGAGCTCTTATCCTTATTTCCGTTCTTTCCATTTTCTCGTCCTCTTATCAATGTGACCACCCTCATCATCTTCTATCTTCGACCTGTCTTCCACTTAGAACTGGCTATACTGCTCTTCCATTGCTCCCGAAAGCAATACCAAAATTAGGCAAATGAGAAACTGATCTTAACCATGTGCTTATTTCAGATAAAGTATCTTATTAAGACCTTGGAAGTACCTTTGAACATTCAATAGATACTCTAATTTCATGTGAAGGTGCAGGCATATGAAACAGAGCAAGTTTTTAACTACACATGCTCAAAGTTCTCTTCTAGTTGTTGCACCTTTTTAGTTCATCCTATTGCTTTCTCCTCTCTAATTTTTTTGCAATTAAAATGTTGATGTTATCAGCAACTAATGTAAAACAACGCTGACCAATACAAATGGTTTCAAAGAAAGTTAATAGTTGCGGAGCTGGAATTTCCTCTGTTCTTTAAAATCCATGGCTGTGAAAAAAAAGATAAGAATTGCGAAAAGGTAAAATCCTTTTTTTAAAGAAAAAATCCAGAAATTTAAAAACAAACTTGGTCTATCAATTGTTTAAGGTATATTAAGCTCGTGAAGAGTGCTGAAACCACAATTGAAGCAGAAGAAAGTTTGATAAGAAGCTCAATCAGACCCTGCCAACATAATGGAAACACAGAACTTGAGAGACAATTAAAAATGTGCTAATATAATGTCAAACTTGATTTGTACAGATGATGGACATTGTATATTGGTTGGGATAGATTTTAATTAGTCCATGCTTAAGAAGTTAATTCAGCATCTAGTCGCAGCTTTGAACACCCGAAAACATTATGTGTCATGGTGTGTAAGTGTAAAGCATACAACTTTTGGAATTTGGCATACAAAAATAAGGCAGAAAATAACATGCTTTAAATTCTAGAATTTGCTATTAGAACTTCTCATGCTATAAGAAACAAATGCATCAGACTTGACACAAATGGCTTGAATCTTTAATTAACATGAAAATTTTCATGAAAATCATCCTTAACCTACATTACCATGGAGTTTTCTAAGGTTACCAGAGTTTGCTTCATTGAACATATAGAGCAATAATTTTAAAGCACTATTTGTTCCTTCTTAGCTTCTTAGTTATACAAAAATAATAGTTGGGCTTTTGTGGAATGAAATCTGAAGATTCAACTATGCTTTATGGAATGAAAAGAAATTTTACCATCCCTGCAGTATCCATATCAGGCCTCACCATACTACTAACTTTTGAAACAGAGCTTGATAAAACTGGAGAATTAACACTGGAGAATTGGACCCATTTGGCAGCAATTCCTGACAATACTCTCTTTTCAAATACCCATAACATATAAAATTCACAAATAAAAATACATTGCATTGGGGGTAAGGGTCAATAGAACAGTGAAATTGCAAATAAAACAAACAGGAAGAGTCTAATTAAATTTTACCGAAAACAAATTGACCTAATTTTAAGACTCGAAACTAGATAGATATATATAGTTATAGAGAATGAGAATGAGAGAGTAGATATACCAATGGTGAAGGAGAAAGGGCGTGAGCGAGACAATCAATGAGAGTCGTGGAGGAACAATGGTGAACGACGAGGAGAGGATAACGACATGCGATCTTCAACCGATTGAGAGACAATTAGAACATTAAGGTAGAAACTTCAGCAACAACAAATAAAAAGTGGAGGATTTCAAATCCATTTACGAAGAGAAGAGCTGAGGGTTGAGGGTTTGGAAAATTTTCAAATCAATTTGGCAAATTGGAAAGAGAAGGGCTGAGCGTTTCACGGAGAGAAAAACACAAAAGTGAGAAATGGAAAATAAACAAAGAGAGTTTGTTTGTCCCTTATTTTATTATTGGAAATTAATTTATTTTATATAAATACTCATCAATATAAATTTGTCCCCTATTCTAATGTTTAAGAGTATTAGGCACTATATGAATATTTGTCCCTATTACTAATTTAACAATCATATTTAAGGACAATCGAATTTAATTGTCCCTAACTATTTGTACCCAAAACTCTCTTTTTTTGTAGTGACATGTTATTGAAAGAATAAAACAAATATAATATATAATAAATGATTTTTAGAGAAAGAAAAACTATTAAGCATCTGGAAATTATGTCATTAGTTGACTTCATCACGAGTTTTTAGTGATCAATGTGGTATATAACAATTAATTAATGCAGGTTATAAAAAGAAGAGAAAAAAATCGGTTGAAGTCATGTGAGCAATAAAAGAAGCATTTGAAACTTTGAGAAAGATGGAGACAAGGTGTATATGATTAAGACTAAGCATTCAATACTTGTTTGGAAAGAAATATATAATAAAATAAGAGTAGATTGAGCAGTTCATTTTTGTTTTGGAAAAGAACAATATGTCAATTAATATTACCAAGCAACAAAAGAAGAAGGAGGAGATTCTTAATTCCATTGGAACTTCATGTCATATGGTTATGGTTATTGCAATAGTTTAATCTCTTCTTATAAAACTAATTTAAATTATGAAAACAATTTATTTAAATGATTGCTTACAGATAGCTGTCAACTGAGATTCACTACAAAAAAATGGCTTTTAGTAAGGGGAAAAATCGTTATTAAAAGTCCAATTACCCTTATTAAAAGTTTTTAATAAGTGGAAAAGCCCCTTATGGGGCCCTTGTTAAACGTTGCCTTGCTAATTGTTTTTAATAACGAAAATGAAACCGCTTATTATTAAACTTACAATAATGGAAAATCTACCATTATTAAAAAACGTTTGTAATAATTAAATATCCACTTATTAAAACTAATTATAATAAGACAAAAAACACTTATTAAAAACTAATGAGATGTTTAAAAGCCACTTGTTATACACTAATTATAATAATTAAAAACCCTTATTAAAATATATTATTAATAATAAATGAATCCCTTATTAAAAACGTCTTTATCACAAAAATATATAATAATAAATAATGGTTCGTTAAATCGTCATTTTTCACAATTAAAACATCTTAACACAAATTAACCATAAAAAATTATCATATAATAAAAATTGAAAGGTCAACCATCCAATAATTACAATATATATCCCAAAAATTGTTTGTAAAGTTAATTTCATCAAGAGAGATACATACAATTTCCTATTTACCTAACAAAATATATCAAAAAAGTTGTTTGGAAATTTAATCTCTGTATCTTGAACCAAAAAATTGATTGATTGTCCAAATATATGCTCGGTCAAGTGGCAAACTGTTGTTGCATCAAATAGCCTACAAGAAATAACAAGAAAATTCCAGAATTAGTTGATCACACTGATAAGTTTTAGACAGACAAGCATATTTGACATTAATATCTTAACTCTCATTTTACTTTCAATTCTGAAAACACTCGTCATGTATATTGATTATAAACAATGAACAGTTTGAGGAGGGAAACGTCTTTCTATTTGGAGTTTCGATCTGGAATTTTGGAAGAAAAAAGAGGGAATCGAAATTTTGAGGGGGAAACCTAATAAGTAGATGGGCGGTAAAACCAAAATGTTTTAACAAGGGTTTTTTTATTACTAATATAATTATTAAGGGATTTTAATTTTATTAAGGAAATAAAAATAAAAATATTTTAATTTAGAGTGAATTAATAAGGGGAAATTTTAGTCAAATTTAATAAAAAAAAAGTTTGCTTTAATAATATAGTAAGGATATGTATGAGCAATATACTTTTAATAAGTGTAGTTTATACCCTTATTAAATTTTACATATTAATACTCATTTTTCTTATAATGATCTTATCATATAGAAGAAGGTAACACTATAAAAAAATATGAGTTTTTGGTACAAAAACTTAAAGACAAATTATAGTTGTTGTGCTTAATTATATTTTTAAAATTAATATAGAGGACAATTGTACATTTTGTCTCCCATTATTTTTCAATTTAGAAAAAGGGACAAAGTATATTAATATATATTAGAATTGGGCACAATTGAATTATACGGTGCTCAATGGTATTGTAAAATTCATTAGACACATTTATATTTGTCTCTAATATTTTTTTATAATAAAATATCAGAAAATTTGAAATTAATCGGAGTTATATTAAGAAAAAAACTTACCTCCTCTCCTTGTTCTCTTTCTTCCATTCTTTTCCTTATTTGCTTATCTTTCTTCCCTTCTCTTTTGTTTTTCTTTTTTCTGGATTAATGACTTTATCATCTCTTATCGCTTCACGACGGCTGGATCTCGGTGGAAGGCGGTGACAGCAGCTCCACGGCCTCGTCAAGTTCCAGCACGGTCTGATTACGCAACAACAAATTGAGGTGTTCCTTTTTAAAAGTTTAGGGTTTTAATTTTTGTTGGTTGATTTAGTTTATGAATTAGCTTTTGCAGAACTTTGATTAGTTCTCCATTCAATTTTCAGCAATGTTCAGATCAATTTTGAGGAATGGCGTTCGCACTCGCAACAATTTCTATCCTCTTCAATAATTTAGGTATGGTTCTTTCCATGGGTTTGAATACTCTGAAACCTGGCTCTCTCTATTGACTTCACAGATCATTTTGAAAAACCTTAATTGTTTTACTATCTAATTCGACCTTCTCCTTTTACTGCCCGAACAATTCCAAAAGCTATAATCTAACCTTCATAGGCTTATCAATGTAATTTCCCCCTTCTTTTTTAATTTCCCCCCTTGTATAGACCTAAATAAAAATGTCAATTAAAGAGAATGAGACTAATCTTACTTATGGTAGTGATGGAAACAGAGATTAAACAACTTTCCTTTCTAGTTGATAGCCCTCTGCTCTCTGTAATTTTTGTTAAGTTTTGTCTTCTCTCTTTCCCTCATTTGGTTCAGTGTGGTATTTATGAAGTTAGCTAATTGATGAGGAAAGTTTCTTTATTTTTTGGTTTTTCTTTGCAGAAGACAAAAGACAGAGGGATTGCGTTCCTTCAACAGAAAAACACTAGATAAAGGCAATAAGATAAGTCTTCATCTTCCTTTAGATTACCCCTAAATTCGGCAATTATATCATTTATTGTAAACATGTAGTAGGTTTAATAAGAATCCTTTATATAAGGCTCATATTCTCTGTTCTTTATTGTTATTCCTGTGTGTTTGGCACTTTAGTTATCCCAAAGTAACGGGAACTTATAGATTTGAAGTTTTTCTTTGGTTTATTAAATTAATCTAGGTTACTTGGACCACTTTGAAAAACTATTTAGTTAATAGTTATTATTAGGAAATTCTTACTCGTCTTTACTTTGTCATTGAGAAGTTTGTGATGGAGTCAACTCTACTTTGTAGGGATTTGAATTGCTGGTTATCCTATATTTTCAATCTTGTCTGAAAGCTCTTATCTAGTTGTCCTACTGCAGTAGCAGAGGGATCTGAACTTGGCACTATTGTTATTTTTTTGTTAATTTGCTTTTGGTGAGACAAGGTGAAATTGCTTGATATGCATGACTTGAGAATTACACATTATCTTTAGTTTCTACATTATTGTAGTTGGTCTAAACGCACATGAGGTACATATCTTTTAGAGCAAACCTTGTATAAATTAGTTCTAAAGTACTTTCAGTAAGTGGCGGAGGCATCCCGAAGCTCGGGGGACTGACGTCCCCATCCTCGGTGCCTCCCCTTAGTAGTGTCGTATAGGGCTGCCTCCGCCCCACCTAAATTCTGGCGAGAACCATGTTGTAATTTGGTGAATGTTTCAGATAAAACTTTGAAAATAGCCCTTTTGTTCTGGATACTGAGATAATGAAGATAATGGAGCAGCCAGCCATATCCAGAGTTCAAACATTATGGCTCACCGATTTTAGAAGAGGTGAAGCCTTGTATCAGCACCAAGCTCAATAAAAGGCCCCATGAATTAGCACAAACTACCTCTCTGCCCCTGTTGCAACTTATTTTTGCAAGCTACCTTGTTGGATAATAATCTTTCCAATTTGAAAATGAAAAGTCTTGTTTGGGTGGTTGTTATTTTCAGGGATGGGAAATTAAAAAATGGGAATTTTGGGAGCTTTTCTAGTTTTTGTAAGAATAAAAAATGGGTTGAAGATTGCTTTTGTCATCACTTAGTTCCTTACCACTTGTAAGGATTTAGAATATAAAGAAACTTTTGTTTTATCTTGGTAAAAATCTATTATTTTTTGTTTTAGAAAAAGATATTCAAATCATTTTTATGTTTTTAATATGATTCATATATATATATATATATATATATATAGTGACGCTATAGAGAGGTATTCCCTCACTTTTTATTCTAAGGGAAGAATAGCCTTCCTCCAATTACCAAACAATATCCTCCTAATTTAATTAACCAATTTTAACAACTGTCTTTCTCTCTCATTCTCTGAAACCGATTCACACCTATTGTCTCTCTCATATTTCTGATTGACTACTCTCACTCTCTCTCTCTCTGATTGAAGGTGCCTAGAGATATATCACTACGATAATATTTCTGTCAAGATCTCTGTCCAAATTGGGTGATTCGCCAATTAAAATAAAATTAGTCGCTAAATTTCACGAAATACTTGTAGTGAATCAGAAATATGAGAGAGAACCGTGTGAATCCGTTTCAGAGAAGGAGAGAGAAAGAGAGGTGTTAGGTTACCCTCGCCATCTTCTGCCTCTCTCAAGTCTCGCCGGAGGCTGTTGCTACTCCATCTCTATCGACAGCTGCCATAAGGAATCACCTGAGCTCTCGGCTGTAGCTCAGAGTCGCGAGTGTTTCTATTGCTTTTTGAAATTGCTAGAGCAGATCGGAGTTGCCTAAGTTCAACGGAGATGGCATGTTGCTGCTGCATCCCCATTGAGTATATCGACACAAATTTTTTATTTCACGGAATTACATTGAAGACCTGAGACCTCATCTTGTATTGCTTCAAAGGAGGGGTAGATTGTAGTCGGCAAGTCCATCTGCTGATTTGCTCCACTAGCTTCAAAGGAATTAGGGTTATTTGAAACTGAGACACAATGAGATTGGAAAAATGTTGGTTCTGCTCCTCTACCGTATACCCTGGACATGGTATCCAGTTTGTTCGTAATGATGCAAAGATTTTTCGATTTTGTAGATCCAAATGCCACAAGAACTTTAAAATGAAGAGAAATCCACGCAAAGTAAAATGGACCAAACTTATAGGCGATTGCATGGGAAGGACATGACAGAGGATACAACCTTTGAGTTTGAGAGAAAGAGGAATAGGCCTGAGAGGTATGACAGGAATCTCACAGAGAATACTTTGAAGGCTATTAAGAAGATTGATAAAATCAGAACTGAGAGGGGAATCAAGCACATTGAAAAGAGGAAGAAGGGTAAGAAAATCAAGGAGTTTAAAGAAGCACACAAGGAAGTGGAGCAAGGTATTCACTTGGTCAAAGCTCCAACATTGCTTCAACAAGATCCATCTCTTACCTTACCAAAGATCAAGGTCACTGTACCCCAACAGCAAGTGGAAGAAAATAAGGCAATGGAAGAGTAGTTTTGTTATTAGTTTATGCTGTTGCCTTTCATATCTTGCACCTTTAGAGCATTTGAATTTAGGGCTTACTCATCTCTTTTGGAATCAATTGGGTTTTGTTATGATTTTACTTCCTTTGCCAAATGGTGCTGGTGGTGATAGTTTTGCGTTATGTTTACTCAGATAACACAGAACACAGAACGGTTCAATTTTTTTTTAATTAAAAAAAATTAAACAATGGTGCTATTACTGTTGTGGATTTAAAAAAAAAATTAAATTAAAATTGGTTAATTAAATTAGGAGAATATTGTTTGGTAATTGGAGTAAGGCTATTCTTCCCTTAGAATAAAAAGTGAGGGAATCCCTCTCTATAGCCTCACTCATATATATATATATATATATATATATATATATATATAAAGCACTCAACAATATCTATATTGGCTTGCAAAACCTATATTACATGGATACTCTTTAATTGCATTTTCACATTTCATGTCCGTGTCTATTTTTATTTGAAGGCTATTTTATGAGGGTTAAACATTTGAAGGCTATTGTAAGAGGGTTATGTTTTAGAAATAATGTTTTCCGTGTCAATTTTCGGGTTTATAACCGTGCAACATAGTGCAAAACCAATTGCAAGTCAATTTAAAATTCTTGTGAGACATAAAAAAAATTACGGCTAAAAGAAGATAATGGCTAAAAAAATTACGGCTAACAAAGCAAGAATATGAAGAAATTTGATAAGTTCAACTTTTAATGGCATTTTTTTATTAAGTTGCTTTTGATTAATGGCCAAGTCCATATCAAACGTATTTGGAAAATCAGATAAATAGTTTAGCTTTTAAGAGATAATGAGGATAGCTATTTTGCTTTTGTTGTAAGTTTCCCAAGGTTTTCAATTTCTCTGTTCTTTTTTTTGTCTTGGAAAGAAAACATTTTGTCATGGTAATTTCTAAAAACATTTAGGTCTCTCTTGGAGCTTGGACTACCATATTAGTTTATTTATCTTGACAATGCAGGAATTTGAAATCTTGGTCCAGAGAATCTGAACTCATGGTATCTGGGTCAGGAAGTGTACATAAATGTCTGGGGTTCCTTTGCTATTGCCTCATAATGTTATATATAGTTGGATATTATCATCCTTAGAGAAGTAAGATTTCAGAAATCTAATATGCCTAAGAAATTTTTTTTTTTTATGTTTGAGAATGAATTGACTATTTTGTGGTCTCTTGACATTTCATTTTTCACCTTGCAGGAATCAGTCTCAGAGGTTCAAGTGTGGTTAGAACAGTTTTTGCTGCATCAGTTGTAGCCTTGCATGAAAATTTTATCAGGTAACAGATTGGAAATGTGAAAGTATAAAAAGGCTGATTTGTTCCCATGGAAAATGAATCAAGCAAGGCAATTGCTTGTAGTATATAGATTAATTGTATCGTAGGATTGTTTATTCCTTAATCATTTTTGTTGATAAGGTGGGTTGCCTCAAATTCATTTATTCTATTAGCTTCCATTTTCATTGGCATAGAAATCAGGGTATTAAAGTTGCATCAGCCACATTTATATTTTATAAGCATTCTTCTTCTTTGGTAATTTTCATCAACTTAATATTATTGGTATTTGTTTCTTCTATGTCTCCATACTTGTTATTAATGTATAGTCATTTCAACTTTTTTGTCATTAGTTTTTAAGAAAATGCTTATTTCTATTTTTTTCCTTTGCACTTAGTTCTTTCTTGTGAAAAAACCTTCAGGTTTCTGTTCCTGATTGAAATTTAGTGATGTTGGACAAGTACCTGGATCAACTTGGCATATCAACAGTTTACGACACATAATCATACTGCAGACAATCGCTAATTGAGGCTTACCAAATTAAGACTACTACAAGTAATTTAATCAAACTTTTCCATTTGGGAAGAACGAGCCCATTGAGCGCACTGTTTAGTTCCATTTTTCTAATCATTTTGTGTTAAATATTATTGTTACATAATAGATAATTTTGTGTTGATTTTTTGTTTGGTTTATATCTACATATGAGGTTATGGTTTGCTGTTGAAGAATCAACTAGTTGATTACTGGTTGAAAATTAGTAATTTAATGGTTTTAATTAATAATTAGGTTTCCGATATTTTTCTGGGGCAAGTGTCGTCCCTTATTGAGGGACAAAAATATGATACTATTATATGGGAACGACATTCGTCCTTAAAAACATGGACGATAGTCGTCCGTATGAACGGGGGATGAGATGTCATCCCTACGAACAGGGACGACAGTCGTCCCTAAGAATAGGGACCACAGATGAAGTCGTCCCTAAGAATGGGGGATAACATGTCGTCCCTATGAATGGGGACGACAATCGTCCCTCAATGGGGACGACAGTCGTCCCTAAGAATGGGGATGATAGTCGTCCCTTTAAAGGAGGACGACATCATTTTTTTCGTCCCTATAGAATCAAGGACGGAGGAAACAAGGACAAAAAATGAGGATGAAAAAATTGTCCCCTAAAATATAGGGGACGAATTTTTATGGTTTTGGGGACGATTTTTGTCGTCCCCGAAAATGTTTTTTTTTTGTAGTGTAATGAAGGAAATAGACAAATTATAGGCAATGAATTGGAAAGCTACATGGAACTTAGAGTTCATTCATGATAAGGTTTGATTTTTTTCTCTCTCCCTTTGTAATATGTTTTATTCACATTCAAGTTCAATAACAATGGAGATGTAAAATGGATTTACAAACTTGTAAGGCCTGGTTAAATTTAACAAAATGGAAAAAAACAGAGAACATTAACCATCGGTCCCCTTAAATACCTAAATCCATATCTCCCTATTTACTCAAAGTAGATGCTCAAAAAGGTAATCAAAGAGAACATTAACATATTTACCTAACACAGATGAATTAAAGTAGAGCAGGAATCAACGGAGAGTAGGAATCGATCGAAATCATACAGACTCGAATGGTACGAGTCAGTGGGTACCAATATACTTTAAATTCTTTAATCATGGACAAATCTCAATATCTACTGAAGAAGAAGATTATTTATTATTTATTATTAAAATTAAAATTCTATCTTAAGATTTGTTGACCTCGTGTTTACAACTGAGGGTACTCGAATGGTTATAAATACCGGTGCAGTTGCCACCCCTAAGTCAAGAAACAAGCTAAAGTAAACACAAACTTGAACAATAATTAAATTTCATTCTAACAACATGAATTTAAAACCTTAAGTTTAATAAGCTTCCCAACATTATATAATATATTCCTTTTATTAATAGCAAATTAAAGAAAATATAAACTTGAACACTAGGATTCAGATTTGTCGTATACAATATAAATTTGAACATCATGATTAACACCAACATAAATACCTAAATTGCTAACACATGAATGAATAATTAATTTGCATATTATCCTGACGAACATAAAGTAACAACAACATATATGATATTGAAAACTTGAATATCAAACAAACTAATAACAAACAACAACATTATAAAGAACATAACTTATTAAGTAACAAGTACATGTTCTGCGCAAAAATACCAGCAAAATAATCAGTCCATGAAAACACACCCATAGCCCCATTTCAGCAAAAGTTGTGTTCAAAAAAATTCAAACCACTTTGAATTCAAAAATAGGTAGCCAACTGTCCCATAATCTAAGTCCTGTGCAAAAATTAATCGGGTGAACACACATATCCCTAATTACAGAATCCAAAACTATGTAACTCATAATCAATTCTTAAATTGCCTAATACATTAACTAAATACCATCTAAAATATTAACAATAATCAAAATAACAATAATATTTTTCAGCCAAAGTCGCAAACACAAACTATCAAACCATCAAACAACATGAATAGGAAGAATCCAAATAATCAGAAAGATAAATACATGGAGTTCGTCCACAAATTACTTACCTTAATTATGGTCGTCTGTTTGTAGCCTCATGTTGGTGGTGGTGATTGACGATAACGAAATTGGAGATTGAGAACGAAATCATCAATCAATCAAGGAAGGAAAGGAGTGGATTAGTATTATGTCTAATCGTGATCATTAGAGACTCGGAACCAAAATTAAAAAAGGAAAATGGAAGGAGGAGATGAGGAGAGGAGCGTCGAGAGAGAGAGAGTTGGAGAGAAGTGAGAAGATAGTAGAAAATGGGGAAATTAGGGTTAAGGATACATTAGATTCTGTTACAGGGAGAAAACAAATGCATTAGGAGTATTTATGATTTAAAATTAAGTTGGACTAGTAAAATAGTAACAATAAATTGGGATTTTTTTTAAACTTTGAAAGCCTTGATAAATAATAATAAATTAAAATATTATTAAATCATATTTCTCCAATTAAAATTCTATAATATTCTGCATATAAATTATGAAAGAAATAATCCTTTTTTTCTAATCTTGAGCTTTAAGTTTAAAAAAATATTTTTTTTGGCTATGTTATAAGGCAGACGAAAGAATTCAAGAAATAAATTTTATAATTTATGTTTGTAACATTTATATCATGATTCAATAGTTTAACCATCCTTTGTGGAAATTTGGTATATTATTAGCAAATATATTTAAAGAGCAATTATTGATGATGAAATACTGTGTGTAGCTAAAGAAAACGTCATAAAAGGTCAAATTTCTTGTAGTGACAGCAGCTATAATAAAAAACGAAGAGCCTCAACTCAATAACAAAGAGCAATTTCAGAAGCAAGCATGTGTGGTGTGAGGACTATTTTTGAATTTGCTTTTGTTGTGCACATAAAATGCAGTATAAAGGATGGGAATTTTAGGTAACTGATTGTATTCTCTGCTTACAAACGAAATGAATAAACTTCTAAAAGGCTGATTGGAACAATTTTCTGAGAATTCAAAGCCACATGAGGTTGGAAGTTTATTAATTATGGAAGTTTTTATGATTAAAGCAAGCAAATTTGTTTCCTTTTTCTTTTTAAATATATTTTCTCCCTCTTTCTTCACACGACTCAAACTCAAATGAAAATATAACCCTTCAAATCTACATAAATCCTCAAAAAACTTAGATTTTCTTAGTTCAACAATCAAATACAACCATATGAGAAAATAACAAGTAATAACACTACAACAATGTCGATCATATGCAGTTGTAAATTTTTTGAAATTAAAAAAGGAAAAGGGTAGAAAGAAAAACCTTATAAATCCTGGACAAAATATTTCAGTAAGAGAAAGAATCAAAGCAGTTAGTTACCTTCTCTTTCTCAATCGTGAATTCCAGTGCTTTTCTCTCGCCGATCCGAAAATCTAGTAGCTCGATAGCTTTTCAATTCGAGCAAATACCAAAAAAAAAAAACCCACAGAGCAAATGAGAGTGATGATGAATGGAGATGGGAGGGATGATGAATAGAGAGTGATGTTGAATGAAGAGGAAACAGATGCTTGTATTTAGTCGGAGAGGAAAAATGAAGACAGGCGAATGGCGAAAAGGGATATGTTAAAGTGTTATTTGTTTTACTATTTTTTTTAATATTTAAGGATTGATAGTTAGTAGTTAAGATAATTGTAATAAATATAATGACCCAATTACCTAGTGATTTTCTTGTAGTGATACCTATTTTGGTACCTTATCCTTTTTTTTTTATGAGTTATTACCTACGTAAAGTCATGAACTGAATGTTGATTGCCAAAATAATAGAGCTAGACATATAAAGTACCTATTAAGCTTTAAAATAGAAATAAAACCATGCTAATTGACCAATTATTCCCTTAATACTACCAAACTTTAATTGAGCTACTTATGAAAACTCATAATCATACATTACAGAACTAATAATTAAATAAATAAATCATAGAAAAATAAAAGTAGAAGAATAGTGATGATATTATACACAATGTTAATCCCCATAATCACTACTCACTACTCTTTTAAGCTTTATCACAAACAATCATTTTTTCAATAAACTGCTTTCAGAAGGAACCATTTCATGTTATTGAAAGAATAAAACATATATAATATATAATAAATGATCTTTAGAGAAAGGAAAACTATTAAGCATCTGAAAATTATGTCATTAATTGACTTCATCACGAGTTTTTAGTGATTAATAGATATAATCCACACAACAGTAGATATTATCTGTTTTGTTCCAAGTCCTTTCTTTGGACTTTATGACTTTAAAATGTATATTCATGTATTGGAAACACACTTTACTAATATATCTCAATCACTCTTCCATTTCACATATTGGATTCAATTCATTGAAGGGGAAATTATAGCAAGGATGTGTCCTTGCAAGATCCCTATACATTTTGCGACACATGTCTTTTTTTATCATAAAAACAACAATTGTCACAAAATGAGTTCTTCAAAAGGATTTAGTTCTTGCTCTAAAAGCATCCATTTATAGAGTGATGGAAATGATATTCTAAGCAACTCTCATTCTTGAATTTTTTGGTTTTGAGTGAGATCATTTAGTTGTTAGGTTAAGGAGAGAAAATGATTGCTTGGAAAGAGAAAGCTCTAGAAATGGTGGTCTGAAAAATGAAAAAGGTGATTTGTAGAAAATATGGTCCTAAACAACTTTAATTCTTCAAAGTTGTCATCGGTCATTTGGAAGTCATCAACTGTCAAAAGAAAGCCATAAAGACACTAAAGGACAAAGTTCAAGAGCTTTTGTGTCCGGTTATGAAGTTCCGGGGCATAAAGAAAGGGCGGGCAAAATTGAAGAGTTATAGGTGTAACTTAACTTAATAACAACAAATCATAGATATGAACAGCTGAATTAAACAGAGCTTGACAGAAAAACATGTAAATTTCAGAGTTAAGAGGCATAAATTGTGTTTTGCCTAGATTCTAATATGCACAATGTGGAAATTCAATGGATTTAGTTTCCTTTGAGTTGTATGGTTAAGAAAAAAACATTGTTTTAGAGTATAACATACCTAAGTTTCTCTTATACTTCCAGCAAACAAAGCAGGTCCTTGACCCACCAAAGCTATTTGTCTCCTTAACCACTTAACATTAACATCTCTCAAATCTGCTCCTGCCATTGCCACTTTCCCTTTATTAGGATCATAAAACCTTTGTATTAACCGTACAACTGTTGATTTCCCTGAACCACTTCCAAATACTAATGCCACCATGTTTCCACTTTTCACTTTCAATGAAAACTCCCTAAAAACAAATGCAAATGTTACCTTCCTGAATTCAATGTTCAATGGTTGTGATCTCTCAAGTTTTCTCCCTTGTTGATACTTAAAGAGGCCAAAGAGTCCAACTTGTCTAGGTGGCTCTTCTTCATCTTCTTCCTCTTCATCGTTCTCATCATCATCAGTAAACCGTGATTTTCAATCAATTTCACCTTGACTAAATTGACCACTATAATTTCGGCTAGGCGTATATTGATAAGCATCATTATGCCTCATATTATGATGATGTTGTTGCTGTACATGATAATGATGATCATGCTCAACATCTGAAGAAGCATATGAAACTGAATGCCAACGAGATTGTTGTTGGAGATTAGAATGATCAGTTTCAGACACTCCTGGAATATCTCATAGAGTATCCTTAGCTGTCTTATAATGGTCAAAGGTTGAAACTTTTTCATCTAATATAGCCAAAGGTTGGAATTTTTTGATCGAATCTTTATTTTCATCTTCCGATTTGGAAAAACCAATTTGGGATTTTTTGTTTAAACCCTTTGAATCTACTTAACATGAACAACTAAGCTTTGATCATTATCTCTTTGAACTCGGCTTTGAAGCTCAAGCCTACAGAAGGAACAGTACGGGTAAAACTAGAATTAGAAGTGTCAAAATGTGGATTAACATAGTTTCTAAATCCTCCATAAGTATGCCCTAGAGAATAATCATTCGCGGATCTTCTAAAAACTCCAGAGTTATTTGACGGAGTAGCACCGTCCGCTGTCTATGGGCTAAAAACTGCACCTAAATAGCGGTTATCTTGCCACCCAGATGGCTAAAACTGCCAGGATAACGCACACTGCCATGAAACATCATCATATACCATCCTAAAGGAAGAAATTTCATGTTTAAATGCTCCATTGTTAAAAAAATGCTCCTAGATTCATCATAAACCATTCATTTTTAGTTTTAAGATAACATCTTCACAGTCAAGTAAGTTCTATCCAGGAATCACCATACCATGAAAATCACAGAAATACTAAAATAAAAGTGGACAACCAAATTGACGGTTCATTTGACAACCAAATTGCTTAATACATACTACTAAATTCCACATAAATGTCCCATTTCAACAATGTAAGCCCATTCTTAAGTAACCTTCTCTATTACATCATACAGAATACTCTAAAATTCAAGTTTCAAGAGACGATGAAATCGGTAGCTCAATAGGCCAAACTTTTAAAATTGAAACAAGTTATTTTAGTCAAACATGTCCAATCATGCATATGAAGAACTCAATCCCCTCCGAAAAATAAAAAAGAACTTTCCTTTGTTGCATCAGTTCCTGCCATCATTGTTGTTCCATCTCCACCTCGAGCAAGTTATCCAAACCCTGAGTCAGCATACGAGCAATACACACTTTATTAGGTTCACAGACAGAATTCCAAAGTATTGCATTTTTATGAAAATCGAGGTCCTTGGCTTACCTTATTTAGTGCACTTTTAATTGGAGAATGAACCATTCCTCAAACTTGCGATACTGGGTTCTATGCGGGCTTTGTAAAGACATTTCATCTCCATCATAGCTAGGTCCCCGTATCCGAATTTGGATCCTTGGCTATCTAGATAGATGAAGCATTCTTCCTTGTCCCTTTTGAATCTTTTGCCCCATCCAATCACCACTACCATGTGTTAAGCTAGGTTGTTATCACCATTTGAAACCGATCTTGCATCTCCTTTATAAAGGCGTTTACCATCTTCGGGATAATCAGCTTTTACTAGCCAACTTCAAAGGCTAATTTGATCTTAGATGTCAAGTTGAAGGGGCAAATTGATGCCAAAACTTAATTTTGGAGTAAATTAATCTTACTAGCCAAGAATAATTATAAATGTAATCTAATCATCAAGACAAGCACAATGAGCCTATAGAATTCTCATATAGTATTTTAGCAAATATTAGGTGTTGTTTGATAAAACTAAAAATTAAAAGTTTTCATTTAATTTCCGTTTTTCAAGGGCTAAATATAATGTTCAACTTAAATATTTTAGCTTATCAAGATAAGTTATTTTTAACTTAATTGAACATTTTAAGTTGTTAAATAATTATAACTATAAAAAAACGCTTAATAAATAAGTTCTTAAACTATAAAATTAAATAATTCTTTAGATTATCAAACAGAGTCTTTCTTTCGGAGGCTTGTATGTGGGATCTCTCATTCCAACATAAGGAATTGTTTTTTCTGTTGTTACTCCCTTCGTTTGTATCCATTTGGAGAACGTCTTTAGAAGAAGGAACCTCATTAAGACAATGTTGTATACTTGACCTAGGAACCTGAATATTAGCACTTCTCAATCTAATTTCCAAGCAATTTACTATGGAATGATAGGCGCAAGTATCTGAAATTTAAGAAACGAAAAACATATGTAAATCAATTTTCCAAAGGACTAATTTCAAAATCTAAAGCACCAATTACGTACTTACCCACAGCCTGTTTGTATGGCACTGGTAAGAAATTCACTCCGGACAGTTTTTTACATGACTTGATGTCATATAATACATTTTAAGAAAAGGTATTTCCTTATCTCCTGTCATTATTCTTTCATCAAAACCTATCAAACAATTGAAAATAAAACTCTAAACGCTTAATATGGAGCATTAAGTCATTGAAACATATTTTAAAATGGACTACAAAAGCATGCGAATGAGAAGAAAATGTATGATTTTAATGAAGAAAATTTTAACAGTATGATTTTCAGAAAAAAAAATTTGAACAGTGAATAGAAGACATGCGATTGGATGAAAATAAAAATAAAATGGAACACTACAAGTCGTTTAGTCCAGTATGTGTAGAATTGTTTTTAATCATGCATGTATAGAAAATAATGTCAAACTATAAAATCTAAATTTTATTGAAAATGTTAAAAAAATAATTTTACAATAAGATATACAGATAACTACTTTTTGACAAAAAAAACGGTGATGCACTATCTTTATTTATCTAAAAATCAAAATTTATCCAAAAATAAAATAAAAAATGTTTCACAATTTGTTTAAATTCAAATCATTTTTGCATTATTATAATAGGCTTGAAGTTTAAATTAACCCCTAACCTGAAGCTTAAATTAACCCTTAGCTTTGCATTTAAAAAATCAGTTCATTACTTTGGGCTTAACTTATAACCACAACTAACTTTACCATGTTGTTTTAAAAAAGTTAACTTAGACTGTAACACCCGATTTTCAATAGCATTTATTAGTTATAAAACCGCATTAAACCGTCTCTTTTATTACCTATTAAAAATCATAGTTCAAACATTTAATTCTAAGGTCAAAACAATTAAGGACTCCAAATGCAATCATCTCAATCTTAATAATAAGAAATCCTAAAAGTAATATCTAAGTCAAGCATGTATAAGACTTTACATAATTATTGAACCTCAATATGAATAGCAAAAACAAAAACAAGGCTTCTTACACCATAATTACAATAAAACAAATCAACATATATGATTTATAAAGAAGAACCACTTAATGTAGTAAGAGAAAAAGGTAACTCCAATTTTGCCATAATACCTATTTTGGTACCTTATCCTTTTTTTATTAGTTATTGCCTACTAAGGTAAAGTCATGAACTGAATGTTGATTGCCAAAATAATAGAGCTAGACATATAAAGTACCTATTAAGCTTTAAAATAGAAATAAAACCATGCTAATTAACCAATTATTACTTTAATACTACCAAACTTTAATTGAGCTACTTATGAAAACCTATAATCATACATTACAGAACTAATAATTAAATAAATAAATCATAGAAAAATAAAAGTAGAAGCATAGTGATAATATATTAATTTGTTACTACTAAAATTGAATTTATATTAAATTAAGCAAATAAAAGTAGCTACAAAATACTATAACACATAATTATAAATAGTAAGTAGATTTAATTACCTAACAAAATTACGAACTAGATTACCCAATCTAAATTGAGAGTTTGTAATAAAAAAAAAAACTATGTAAAATATAAGGGTATCATAAATAATAATGTAAGGCCTAGATGAACCTTAAAAAGCTATAAGCTTCAAAAAAATTTTATTAAACTAAGTCACATATATCATGATAATGTAAGGCATGATGAACCTTAAAAAACTATAATGACACACATCAATATTATCAAAATTGTAATTGATGTAATTCTTAGATAAAATTGCAACTATCAATTGAAAATTGGATAAAGTTTTCAAAATCATATCCAAATTGTAACTATAAAAACCGAATAGACCGATATTATTGATATATTGCAATATTTAAGACCGAATAGACAGAAAAAACGAAATTTATAGGTTCTATTGATAACTAAGTCAAACACACTGTATTAAGTCATAGGATACTAGTATCATTATGCAATATGCATAAGATCTAAACATAGGTTATCAACTTTATTTCTAGATCTAGTAACATAATTTCAAGAACATGACTACTAAGAACATAAAAAACTAACAATTAGTTTATAGGCACAAAATAAGGAATATCATGTGAAAATTATCAAAAAGATAATAAAGACATAGAGCACTAAGAGTTAGAGCTTTCGCTGAAATTTAATGACTTAAGAACCTTAAGCTAAGAGTTAAAACATTATTAAAACACATATAAAGCAAAAACAAACATCTCCCAAAAAAAACTGTCAATACTTTTTTTATTTCTTTAAATCAATTTTTATCAAATGAAAGGACAACACACCACATTAGTTATTTGTTGTTCCAAAACCCCAATTTTAGTGTTCCAGAAGTCAAAATCAAAGATCTGATTAGTTATAGTTGGCATAAACAACATCAGCATTAGCAAACTCAAGGATCTAATTAGTTCTAGTTGGTCTAAACAAAGATCGACATCCACACCACTCAAGGTACTTAATTGTATAAAACAATTAAAGAGATCCAATTAGAAATATAATTATCAATCTGCTTGAAGTCATAGCCTTGCTAAGACGGGGTTTTTTTTTTTTTTGCTAAGACGGTTGCTTATCTTACTAAGACGGTTAAAAGTGAGGAAAAGCATGACAGACAATAAATAAGTCCTCTTAAACGCCCAAATGATAAGAATATAAATAAACCATTCATTCTTACCACACATGCTTGCTTCTGTGAACAATAAAAAACTACCATACATGCATGCTTTTGTGATCAATAAAAAACTACCACAGCAGTTATAATAAAAATGGAGGCAAGGTGTAGAGATCGCAATTCAAAGGAACGAGAGCCACAAAAACCGAAAAGGAAACTCACCAAAACGAAAAAAAAAACTCAAAGCAAAGTTTGAGACAATCTCCACCGCGACGGAGGACCGCTCTCACAGACAGAAAACACAGGCGGCAACGGCAAGAAAACGTGGCGAAGGCGGTGGTAGCGGTGGTAGCGGCGGCACTAGGTCACGCATGCGGCGTTCTGTTTTTCTTTCGAGAGACACCTATAAACAAACCTCAGTTAATTGCGATTTCTTAACATTTATAGTCACATAAATAATTAAATATTGATTTTCAACGTATAATAAACAGTAATATGGATTCATGATTGTTTTTTTTTAATAAACAGTAATATCTATTTTCACCGTATAATAATCACATTAGATTATATACACTCAAGGATTCATAATTTTTTAAAGATAAATATTATAATAATATAATAAAAAATAATTTACTTATTAAATGATGTAACTGTTAGAATATATTGACCATCGTCTATATTAGTGTCATATAGACAAACCATTGTGTATATGATTGTCATATCGACAGACCATTGTCTATACTGGTGTCATATAGACAGAGGTTATATCATTGTCTATATTAGTGTCATATAGATAAGGGTATTAGTGTCTTTATGTATAATTGTAATTGTTTGACTATAAATACCGTAATCCTCTCTATTTCATATATACGAAAATATCTCTTTCTCTTCATCAATATTCAATTCCAGTTAGGTTAATATGGTATCAGAGCTGGGTGGTGGGTGGTGGATTCCAGATTCCGGCGACTGGAAATTGAGATGATCGGAGAATGAGAAGAAAGAAACAACAGTACAGATCGTACGCTGATATAGTGACTTCAAGTTTTGAAGAAATTGAATCAGAATCAAGCGATTCTGAATCAAGAAATTCTGATCGTGATTCTGAATCAAGCAATCCCGATCGGAACTCAGATCAATTTTTCAATCACGATTCAAATCGTAATATACCTAATTCAGAATCAACGATGAATACATCTGGTAATTCATCGAACAACTAGAGCAGTGACAATCCTGGTTTGATGATCGTTAATATAATTCTTGATGGAAAGAATTATAATCTGTGGAAGAGAGCATTGTTGCTTGCCATTAGTGCAAAACGCAAGACAAATTTCATCATGAAGAACGATGAACCTGCAGATCGAACCTCAGATGCACATTTGAAGTGGAAAGAAACAGATGATCTGGTATTCTCCTGGATCTTGAATTCTCTCACCAAAGAATTGGCTGCAGTCTTCATTCATGCAAAATCTGCTCAAGGATTGTGGAAGGAGATAGAGCAAAGGTATGGAGAAAGCAATGGTCCTCTTATCTTTCAACTTCGCAAGGAAATTTGCAGTTCGACTCAAGGAGGTATGTCTTTAGTAGATTTTTTTAATAAGATGAAAATGATGTGGGATGAATATGCAATATTGAAGCCTATTGAAAATTGCACTTGTGGAGAGTCAAGGAAGCTTGCTCAAACACAGATTGAGGATGAACAATTGATGCAATTTTTGTCTGGATTAAATGCTGAGTTTGATCATGTTAGAGATCAAATCTTGATCATGGAACCATTACCTCCTGTTAATAAGGCATTTTCAATTCTTTCACGAATTGAGAAACAAAGAAGTGGAAGTACAAATAACAATATTGTGGAGTTTGTTAATATGTCTGCTGGTGGTAGAAAACAAGGATATAACACTGGTTATAATAGTGGAAAAAGTGGTTATCAGGCTAAGAACAAATCGGATAAGGTGTGTACTTATTGCAGAAAAGAAGGACATGAGCGTCAAGATTGTTTTAGGATTAAAGGATATCCAGATTGGTTCAAAGGAAAGAGGATAACTGGACCAGCCAAACACCAAGCAAATATGACACAAGAACCATCTTCTGAACTCGAAACTCCTTTATCTAACTGTGATTATGATGATAGTGAGGCATGCAGGAAAGATTCAATGCAGGAAATGTTGCAAAAATTGGAGGTAATGCAAAGGGAGGTTCAGAGAGCCATCAAGGGAAAACAATCAGACCAGGAATTTTCTGCTTTTGCTGGTTTTGCTGGTGCTTGTGCAGGTAATAATTCTGTTCGAAATACTGAAATATATGCTGAATGGATAATAGATTCAGGTGCTACTACTCATATGACCTCAAATTTAGGCATAATGACTAATGTTACCAAGTTGGCAAACACAAAAAGGATTTTCCTACCAACAGGAGAAGTACATTTAGTCAGTTTCAGGGGAGAGGTGTTATTTCAGCAGAATTTGCAATTGCATAATGTTCTACATGTTCCCAATTTTAAGCAAAATTTGATGTCAGTTGGTAGATTGTTGAAAGATCAACACATTACAGTGAAATTTTGGGCTGAATATTGTGTTTTGCAGGACCTGAAATGTGAGGAAATCATTGCTGTGGGCAGAATAAAGAATGGTTTATACTACTTGAATGCTGAATCCTTCAATAAAGATGTAATAATGAATTTGTCCAGTCCAAATAGCATGCTTAGCAATAAGTTTACAATTTTATCTGCAAAAGAAGATTGTTCTGATGTGTTCTTGTGGCATAGAAGACTTGGCCATATGGCTTCAGATAAATTGTCACATGTATTTCAGTTTCCTAACTCTCAGCAATTTAGTCAGTGTGATGTTTGTTTAAGAGCTAAGCAAGTCAGACAACCTTTTTGTAATAGCTCTATTCAATCAATAAAAGTTTTTGATTTGCTACATTTAGATTGTTGGGGTCCCTATAAGAAGACTTCTTTGAGTGGAGATCGATACATGTTGACAATAGTTGATGATTTTAGCAGAGTCACATGGACTATTCTATTCAAACATAAGGATCAAGTAGCCAGCTTGTTAGAAAATTTCTTAATCCTGGTCAAAACACAATTTCAAATGGAGGTGAAATGTATAAGAACGGATAATGGGACAGAATTTATTGGAACTAACACTCAATCAATTCTTCAGAAGTATGGAATAGAGCATCAGAAAACTTGTGTTTACACTCCGCAGCAAAATGGAGTTGTGGAGCGCAGACACAGGAGTTTGACAAATGTTGCAAGGGCATTATTGAATGAAGGTTCACTGCCTATCAGGTTCTGGGGGGGAAGCAATGCTTCATGCCACAGTGCTGTTAAATGTGTCTCCCACTAAAGTGTTGAAATGGAAGACCCCGTATGAAGTGCTATATAATAAGGTACCAAATTACACGGATTTGAGAATTTTCGGATGTGCAGGGTATGTTTTAAATGTCAATCCTAAGAGGGGTAAGTTTGACGACAGATCGAATCTGAGTATATATCTAGGTTATTCGGCTGGACAAAAAGGGTGGAAAATGTACAATACAATTACACATCAATTGTGTACCTCAAGAGATGTCAAATTTCTTGAAAATGTTTTTCCTTATGCAACTAACCAACACAATTTGCAGGAAGTTGCTAATTCTCATAATGGCAATGAGGATTTTAATAAAATTTTCAGGTCAATTCCATCGGATGATGAAGAAGTTGAAGTCCTTACTGCAGATAATCATTTGACAGACATATCTCTTATTGGTGATTCAACTTCAACTTTGCCTGTAGAGACAACAGTTGATGCTTCTGCACCCTTGTTACCTTCAATTGCTGCCAACAGGCCTCATCGCCAGCATACCAAACCAGGATGGATGAGAGATTTCGTGATTAATCAGATTTCTCATGAAGGAAGCAGTTCCCTTTTGTACAGTCAAGAGCACACAGCTTATATGGCAGAATTAAATAAAGAATATGAGCCAAAGAATTATAATGAAGCCAAAGGGAATCCTAAATGGGAGAAAGCTATGTCTGAAGAAATTGAAGCCTTGGAAAGGAACAAAACTTGGAAGCTAGTGCATCTACCTTCAGGAAAGACAACTATCACTTCCATATGGATTTTCAAAGTGAAATATGCTCCTGATGGAACTGTTTCTAGGTATAAAGCCAGACTTGTGGCTCGTGGTTATAACCAAACATATGGAGTGGATTATCATGACAGTTACTCTCCTGTTACTAAAGTAACCACAGTGAGAGTTTTTCTTGCAGTGGCTACGGCCAACAATTGGCCAATCCAGCAGATAGACATTAATAATGCTTACTTGCATGGATCAATTGAGGAGGAATTATACATGGAAGCACCAGCAGGATATGATAGTCAGGGCATGGTTTGCAAACTGGAAAAATCCTTATATGGACTTAAGCAGGCTGGAAGGCAATGGAATAAAGCTTTCACAAACAAGTTGATTCAATTGGGATATGTGAAATCCATACATGATTATTGTCTATTTACTAAAAGAACAACAGATGGCCAATTCCTTGCATTAATTGTATATGTTGATGATGTACTTATAACTGGTACATCAATGGAATTGATTGCAGAAACTAAAAGAGCTTTGAATGAGTCATTCACTATCAAAGATATGGGAGAAGCCAAGTATTTTTTGGGAATAGAACTAGCAAGATCAGACAAAGGTTTGCTTATTTCTCAATCAAAGTATATCAGGGATTTGATAAAGGATGCTGGATTGACAGAAGCTCATAGTGTAACTAGTCCTTTTGCATCAGGTGTTAAACTTGATGATGAAGGTTCTCCACTATACACTGAACCAGAGAGATACAGAAGAATGGTTGGCAGGTTGCTTTACCTTGGATTCACAAGGCCTGATATTTCCTTTGCTACACAACAATTGAGTCAGTATATGAGCAATCCAACAGTAATACATATGGAGACAGCAATACATGTGGTGAAATATTTGAAGAATTCAATTAATGTTGGTTTGTTCTATGGTGTGGCAGCTGATTTGCGAAACATGGAGGCATACTGTGATTCAGATTGGGGAAGGTGCAAAATCACACGTAAGTCAGTAACCGGATATTGTGTTTTTATAGGGAAAAATTTGGTGTCTTGGAAGTCCAAAAAGCAAGGAACAGTCAGCAAAAGCTCTGCTGAAGCAGAGTACAGGGCTATGTCCACAACATCTTGCGAACTTAAATGGTTGTCATACTTATTATCTGAATTCAGGTATCAACCACAATTGCCGGTTCCCTTATATTGTGATAACCAAGCAGCCATTCACATAGCGGCTAATCCAGTATTTCATTAGCAAATGAAACATGTTGAAATAGATTGCCATATAGTCGGACAGCATATGGAATCAGGGTTTATTAGCACTCCTTATGTGAGTTCTTCTCAACAAATTGCTGATTTACTAACAAAGCCTTTGACATGACCTCAGATGGTCACAGCTTTGCATAAGATGCAGTTGTACACTTATGCAGATTATGGTTGTGCAAGTTGAAATTCAGAGTATCTCAACTTGAGGGGAGGCTGTTAGAATATATTGACCATCGTCTATATTAGTGTCATATAGACAAACCATTGTCTATATGATTGTCATATCGACAGACCATTGTCTATACTGGTGTCATATAGACAGAGGTTATATCATTGTCTATATTAGTGTCATATAGATAAAGGTATTAGTGTCTTTATGTATAATTGTAATTGTTTGACTATAAATACTGTAATCCTCTCTATTTCATATATACGAAAATATCTCTTTCTCTTCATCAATATTCAATTCCAGTTAGGTTAATAGTAACCGAAAACATAATTGAATCGAAGGTTTTTGTTAATATTATTCGGTTAGGTGGTTTTTATGTACAGGTGTTATTCGATATCCAGTTATTTCAATCCGGTTTGATTTTCAAATCGGCCGACCATTAAACACCCCTAATTGGTTGGTTTTGAACAAAATAGTTTATAAATCACGGCCGCCTAACACATCAACATGTATAATGACTCATGAAAAAAGGTTTAAAATATTATTTAACTATTGATCTATCCAAAAACTTGTCATTTGACTATTATCATGTTATCTTCACATTTGACTTATATTATCTTAATTGGTGAATTTTGATATAGAAATTTACTGTTATCCATTATATGTGATAATATTTTGACATCTAATATTTTAAAATTTATTTACCATATAAATTTTTTTATGCGTAAAATAATTAATTAGATTAGTAATCTCTGGAATAAAATTTATCTAGAATAAATGCCTTGTCCAAGGGTTTTAAGGAGGTTTTAAAAGCTTCCCATCTGTTAAAGGCGCTGGCTTTTCTTCATCCGATTCTTACAAACCCAACTCACCAATTAGCATCCATTCTTACAAATCAAATTCGTCTTCCAACTCATTCAAACCTACAATGATCTCTTCTGATCCCAAAACCCCTGAATCACCAACAAACACGACGCCAGATGATGAAAAGTCGAAAGAACCCGCAAGCTCCTCATTTGGAACTCAAAGCGCGCAAGAATCAGATCAAGGAGATGAAACCTCTAAAAATCCTGGGGAAACTGTTCAAGGAGAAGAGGGTGAGGAAGACGATGGAGAAGAGGGAGAGTGCGGATTCTGTTTGTTCATGAAAGGAGGTGGGTGCAGAGATGTTTTTATAGATTGGGAGAATTGCATCAAAGAGGCAGAGGATAAGGAGGAGAATATTGTCAACAAGTGTTTCGATGTTACTTCGGCTTTGAGGGAGTGTATGCAGGCTAATGCCGAATATTATGAGCCAATTTTGCGGGCAGAGAAGGCTGCAGAAGAGGAGGCCATGAAGGAATTGGACAAGGAAAAGGAAAAGGAAAAGGCTTCAAAAGAATCACAGCCAAATTCCGTCGAGAATCAAGAGAAGGCTGTGGATCCTAAAGACTCAAAAAGCGACAATTAGATGGTTAGATGATTCTTGAAAGCAAATTCAGCTTATTTATTCTAACTTCAGCTGATTAAATTATAGAGCAAATTAGGAAATTCGGATTTTATTTCTTACTTGGATATCTGGTTATATGAGATAATTACTGCAGAAAATAAATGATTATTTGTTTCCCACAATCTTAATAACTATGGTTTTGGCCAGCCAGTTCTTGTTATGTTCTGGTTATCTTGTTTTACTGGATGATGTTTAAGTAATAACTTCGATCAGATTTGTAGCTAGCTGCTTGTAGTAGTTGATTTATCTGATGGATTGCAGATGATATGTTTACATCAGAATTGATGGTTTATGATTTCATTCACTAATCTGATTTATGCGGTCATTGGCCAATGGGATAAGAATGCATTGATATTTCTTTCTGATATTGTTATTCTAGATAGTCTATTGAATGTAGTTTCTAATGAACAATGCTGAGAGTGTAGAAGAAATTCCATTTCAGTAGTTGGATAATACTCATTTGGGGGAGATTGTTCTGAGAATTAGTAGATTTGTGCCTAGAGTTGCTAAATAAAGAAGCAAATAGTTCAAGAAACCAGATCAAAGTCATAGCTTCTGTCATTGTTGACTTGATCTTCTAAATGAATACTAGCTGCTACATATGAAGAGATTTTGTATTGTGCTTGTTGTTGTTACTTTCTCAATTTTTTCCCCATGTGGTTGTTTAAATCTAGAATGAAGGTTTATATATGTCAAATATGGTTCACAAAGGTGTTCATTCACCAAATAGTTGAGGCCTGAAGCAGTTGGTTCTAAATAGGGAGAGCAATTTGGACCCAATATTTATATATTTGATTAGTAGATAATAAGATGTGCTAAGACTAGAATGAAAAGTTACATACGGGGTTGTTTTAGACTAGTATGGAAGTCTCTATTTGTTGAATTTGGTTTTACAAAGGTTAATTCACCTTATCGCTAGGCATGAAGACATTGGTTCTAAATATGGAGAGCAATTTTTTCTGGCAATGTTTTAAATATTTAACTTATAGACGAGAAGATGTGCTAAAGAAGGTGAATTATGAAAGAGATATATACTTCTAGTTTAGAGTTTTCTGTACCCATGATATCATGTGAACGATCTGCTAAAGTATAACAGTAGCTGCTTGATCTCTTATAACTTTATGCTTGCGCTCTGTTGATGTTTTTGTCACATGCCATTGCATAAGTATAACAGTAGCTGCTTGATCTTGAAGACCCTGCTAAGGTCTTCTGTTTAGTTTTCTAGGTGAGACAGAGAACATTTCGTTCATTATCCATAATTTTCCAGGCCATTGAATAGTTGCAGAGGGACAAATAGTTTAACTCTTAAATTGATTGATTCAAGTACAAAATTCTGTAATATACAAGGAGGCATTGGATATAGTTCTCCTGCTACTTCTATAGTTAATATGAGAAAGCTAAGAAGGATAACCTATCAGTAATATTTTTTTGGATGCTTTCTATATCTTACATTTTCGGCAGAATGAAAGATCGTTCAGTTTTCTCAGCTTATAAACATTTAGTTCAGTCTTTTTCCCCCTTGAGGCTAAGACATCTCCTTGTTGATATTGTTCGGTGATGTGTATTTGATGGAGGATGAGAATAAATCAATCTGAAATAAGATGGCTGATTGCTACCTCCATGATATCATTTTACTTCAGCTCTTCTAGGCATAGTGTTAGAGAGACAGGTTATCTTTCTCATTTTTTATCCTTCATGTTTGTAAGTTCTGTGGATTGTTAATGGCTTCTATATGAGATTTATACACATGATGAACTTAGAAACTACTTTATGCAATTTGGTTATTATGCGTTAGTTTCCAGTTAACAGCTAACATAAACTAGAACTACCAGACATATAAATCAAAAATATTTCTATTATTTGCCTAATATGAGCTTAGAGATGGATCTATTTATCCATACTTCTCTCAAATTCATACATAAACATAGATAGGAAATATGAGTGCATGGTCATGATTGCTAGGATAAACAATTTTCCTCTATTAGTTAATATCCTGCTGCTGCCTGAAACCTTAGTAATGAAAAGAAAGGTTATTCTATTCGTCTTTGTCGTCCTCATCATAGTTGAAAGGTAGTGGAACTGACTTGAATGCACGGTATTTTCCAACATTGTTCAAATGCTCATTCTCCAACCTGTTCAACATTATTTCCAGTTATCAACATTGTTTCGAACTTCAAATTTTCATTAACAATCAGATTTTACCTAAAGAAACTCCACACTCCTCGACGGATAATCTCAAGACTAGCAACAATAGCTACGGTTGTTTCTTTGTGCAAGCTAGAGATTTTCAAGCCCATAACAGTTTGCAGCCATGCAAATCTCAGCAACACATTCAATACCTATATATGCATATCAACCATTTTAGTTTCATAAGAAAGACACTGAAATAACATGAAACGATATATACTTTGTTTTGTGAGAGATTGATTAGTTCGAGTTTAATCAGAACCTCTCCCAATTAAGAAGATTTTCTGCTTGAGCTAGGTATAGAACTCGAGACACAGCTTCAGAGACTAGATGAATTTGCATTACTAACCATTGCTAGAAAATATACAGATTTGTAAGGAACAAGGAGTTTGTCCCTGAGCCAGGGATTTTTGGAATGGGGCCGAAGAAGTCCCCAATCGTTTACGAAATCCCAATATGTACTAAAGCTTGCTGCTGCTATTGAGAATATCCATACAAATATTACCCAACTATCGTCTTTGTATAGGCTGTAAGCTGTCCGCAGGACAACTGCGAATATCGTTAGCAAATATTTCAATCCATTGTATCCTTGATGTGCATCTTTCTCTTCAACGAGCCGTCGCGCGCACTGAAGTAGACGAATCCAGTATGGAATCACAGCAACAATGAAGTAGAATATGTTGTATACAACATTTGTTTTGCAGCTGTTTTCTCTGACTTTATAGTCTCCCCAGCCATAGTAGCAGACATAGAACTCCAGACTTCTGAACAATTGAACCTGTATCCAACAATTTTTTTATGTTGTTAGTATCGCATCAAACATTAACAAATTTATATTAAATATGGCATTTATTGCTGGTCAGTTGCTAACCTCGCTAGTTAGATGATCTGCCAAGAAGAAATCAGGGAGTCTGACCTGGAAAACAAACAAACTTATTTTAAAGTTATTTAAATCCGGTATCTGAAAGTTTCATCCGAGTCGTTTTGTATATTTTACCTTGTAGAGGGGAGCAGCTATACAACGAAAGACACATACAAGGAAGAAGAAGCGATTGGAGCGGAATAAGACATTGAATGGAAGGAACAGTAGCACAAGTAGAAACTTCAGCAGGACAAAACAAATATGATAAGTTTCATTAAGTTAGATGAAGAAACAAATTGATTAGATTAGTTGAAGAATCTTACTATAACCAAAATTAGAGGTAGAAGTTCGGTATATTTCTGATAGTCTAAGGTTTTCGGGTCCATTTCCATGTCAAGATTAGCAAGAATACAGAGCAGTGCTAATACTGCAATACCGAAAGCGATAAGAAGAACTTCTCTATATCCTATTTCCTTTCCTTGTTGAAAACCAAATATAAATGCATAATTCACTCTGAATCTCCTCCACAAATATATATTTGCAGCAAACATAATCATGTGTAGGACAAGGAATCCGAAACAGCTGCAAGAGACCACTTCAATTTATAAGTCATTTTTGTCAAACATCCATATGAATTGGTTTTGTTCTTAGGATTACCTGTAAAGTGGAAACATCGTTGACATATATACTTCTCTTCCGGATTTATTCATGAGATTTTGAAAATGAATAATCAGACAAAGGTCTAATATCAGAGCGAAGCAGCAACCCGAAAAGAAACCTGGAAAATTAACAGATTAATGTACTGATTGCAGTAAACACCAAATTAAAGACAGCTTTTTACCCATTGCAAATGTTGTCCTGTGTCTTTCTATTTTGGCCAGTGGTCTCAAGATGTTCATGCCCTTTCGACGATTCGAATTTGCGAAATGCTTGATGAATGTAGCTTCTACCCTTTCCATGAGTTTGTTTACCTGTCATGTGTACATATATAGGTGTTGTTGTTAGTTTTAAGCAAGTATGGAATTGAAGAGAAAGATGAGATTAGATAGTGAATAGCTCACTTCATCCGAGTTACCGAGGTAGGAATTATCGACTGATTTCATGTATGGTTTTGATGCATTTCTTGATGTAATCTGTAGCAAAAAAAGAAGCAGATGAATAAAAATGATCTGGGTTTTAGCTACATATATCATATGTTTATAAACTAAATTACCTTATCATACTTCTTCATGATTTTGGAAAATCCCAAGGTATTCAAGAAACTGAAACTCTTGAGAAGGCGAAGTTTGTGGTGAAATTCAATGAAAGCGAGCTTGAGTTGCTCCTCTACTCTCCGAAGATTTTCTTTTGTGAATTTCAGTTCATTCGTCTGGTCGACTTTGAGGAATTCTTTAATGGTGGAACGAGGACTTTCACGTGTGTTGTTCATCTTCACATGGTCAAGTACCTCTAATTGACCAGGTTTATTTCCTTTCTTTTTACTAGGCTTTCTATCATTATCATCATCGTCGTCATCTCTTTTACCATAATTCAATTCATCTGAGTTTTCATCTTCTTCGATCACATCCATAACATGAACTCTTCCTACAAACCAACAACTTCTAAATAACAAAAAAAAAAAAAAAACAATACAAAACATATGAATCGAACTCTTACTCATTGTTCGAGCCCCGAAAGGGGTAGAAGCAGCCAAAGCAGCAGTAGAAGCAGCGACATCAGAAGCGAGACGAGTCATATCAGCAGTTCTATCAGACCAACCGTCGGGATTCTCAACTTTGATTCTAAAAGCAATCAAAGCATCCATTTGTTTATTCAACAAATCAGCTTCTTTCATGACTTCATCAGCTTTCTTCTTGTAAAACTTGTTCACCTTATTCAATTCATTATCAAGTCTTTTGAAATAAACAAGCTCATACTCTCCACCTTCATCAGAAGACATTAGGAAAATAGTTTCAAAGCTCTCGGAGCCCTCGCGGTGCACATTATTAACCAAAATGGCTTGGCATTCCATGTCATTAGAAGAAGAAGAAGAGGAAGAGGAAGTTGGGGTGTAATTTCTTGTCAAACCACTGAAAGCTCTGTACAAAGTTAGCTTTCTTGTCAAACCACCACCAGATGATGATGTTGTTGTTGTTGTTGGAGGTGGCTTATATCTTTGTATTTCTCTCAAAAGGGTTTTTAAGAAATTATAATCCATGTATGCTTCTTTCCATTCTGGCACCAGTTGTGCCCTGAATTCTTTCCCAAACTTCATTCTTTTTTGTTTTGTAGCAGCAAAATGAGTGATCAATTCAGCTTCTCATTCGACATCCACCGTCGCCTTGACACGACCCGTTTAATACATTACAATATATATCACATACATAATACATTGTTTCTAATCAAAATTCTTACAAACAAAAAAAAAGTTTTTTTGTTTTTATTCTCTAGAGAAAATATCAAATTTTATGAGAAATAAAATTGAATTCTTTCAAAATGCAGAAAATGAATGTTAAGATTAACCAGAAGAGGAAAATGTGACAAATTGAAAAGAACCTTTGAATATATATATATATAGGGTTTGCCTGAAAAGGAATAGATAAAGAAATTAATTTAAAAAAGTAGAGAGAAACAAAAGATCATACAATGTCAATGGGGGAGACAATGTTGATTCCATCATTTTTCCGGTGGTAGAAATGTGGATCTGGAAACAATCTGAAACCAGAAGAAAGTAAATTGAATTAAAAACAACAGTAAAAATTATTTATTTTAACACACTATTTTCACATTTATATTCGGGAATGTTTTTCTTCTTTAGAGAAATGATATTTGTCCTTTCACAAAAATTTTAAAAAAATCTTTGGCCAATTTTAGTCCAGTCCTTGTATTATTGTTGTAACATTTTCTATCAGTTTTGAAATGACCTCAATCCAATAGCAAACAATTAGGAGGGACTGAATTCCGCGTCTCTTCAGTGAGAAAATGAATAGTAAAAGTACCTTAAGCTTTATTTCCAATATTATTTATAGATAATTACATATTTAAAGTGTTTCACACTTTACACGTGTAAGCTCCTGATTGCATTCGGTAATGTATATTTTTACGTGTAAATCTCTAATTGGCTTCGAACTCCTTTCCCTTTATGTCATTTCGTAATATACGACGTATTCAAAGGATTGTAGTTTGAGGTCGGAAACGTTGATTGGTTCACATGTTTAGCTAGTTTCAATTCAAGTCTTTGTATGTGCCACAATCCTTTAAACTTGATAAGTATGGTCCCTTTCACTGGTTTGGTTGGCCCAATTATTTTATGGGCTAATTACAAATCTAGCCCAATTAAGAGGGGTCATTTACATATCTAACCCACTTTGCTTCTATTTTATCAAATTAGATTATTTCATCCACTTTGGACAAAATTACTCTTAGTTCTATTAATCGATGGATCGATTTCTGATATCAATTGTTAGCCATTTTTGAAGTATTATATTCAATTTCCCGTAGAAATGGTATGTTTTTAGCTTATACGTCTGCTTTTCTCGCTGGTCTTGCCTCTTTCTTCATCTATAATGGTATCGTTTCAATTTTTTTAATTTTCCACCATTTTTCTCCATTATTGTCGCATTTCGTCGCAAATGCGACAATATTTGTCGCAGTTCGTCACAAATGCGACAATATTTGTCGCAGTTCGTCACAAATGCGACAAGAGTTGTCGCATCTGCGACAAGAGTTGTCGCATCTGCGAAATTCGTCATAAATGCGACAACAATGGAGGAAAATGGTGGAAAATATAGAAAATTGAAACGATAGCATTATAAATGAAGAAAGAGGCAAGACCAGCGAAAAAAGCAGGCGTATAGACTAAAAACATACCATTTTTACGGGAAATTGAACATAATACTTCAAAAATCTCAAAAATCGCTAACGATTGATATCAAAAATCGAAGAAGATGAGCCGAAGAAGAAGAAGAAGATGATGATGATGATGATGATGATGATGATGATGAAGCGGAAAAAGAAGAAACAGAAGCAGATCCATCGATCAATAGAACTAAGGGTAATTTTGTCCAAAATGGATGAAATGGTCTAATTTGGTAAGATGGAAACAAAGTGGATTAGATATGTAAATGACCCCTCTTAATTGGGCTAGATTTGTAATTAGCCCTTATTTTATCTCATATCAATCTGTATTTTTATAATTTTATATTCTGAAAATTTAAGTTATTTGATGTGTTATATAATGTTGTGTTGCAATCATATAGTATTTCACTTTTGAATAGAGGATAATTATTTTTAAGCAATAATAAAAAAATAGAGGGTTGTATGTTATGACATAATAGTAAAAAAAAAAACAACACAAAATAAATAAATTTGATGTAAAAGTCAAATATTGTGAAATAATAGTATATTCGTAATAAGTGATTTTTTTATTTAACTAAAATTTTTAAGTGATGTTATCAAACAAGTTAAATATTTAAGCACTTAATATATTAACTGTTTCTTTCAAAAAAAAAAAAAATATATGTCTTTAGTCATGGGACACAATCAGTATTAAGTGGGACGTGAGCTTAAGGAATTATGTCACATTAGACAATAATTATCATGTCATTTATGTAACGACTCGATCCTGGAATGGTGGCATAGGAGTAAAAAGCCCGAGCAAACATAAATTTTATAATACATTGGGAGTACAATATCCTTTAGTTATAAAAAGAGATTTATATTTTTTTTATTATATCTACACGAAACGATTGTAGCATTAATTCTTTTATCTATATATTTTTTAAGGAGTAACATACTCGAGGAGTATTCTAATTTTTCTTCTTCTGAATAATGAGCAATTCTAAAAGATCACGATAAGGGTAGAAAAGAACTCTTACATAAATTGGGAGAGAGTTATTATGGTAATTAGCAAGGAGTGTTTCCAATACATGTATCGATTTTATAACTATAAAACTAAAAGAGAAAGTTAGGACTTAGAATAATATCTACATACGGTTTTCACAACAAATAATCTTCTCTTTTCTTTCACAATTTATACCAAGCGCTCTTAAAATTCGAATTTCCCATCAACATGCACTTCCCTCAGTATTTTTAACATATCTCATATTGTTTCAGTTCTATTTTGGGTGATTCAAATTGTGTTGGAAAGTTAAGGCAAAAATGTACAACTTTTATGAGATCACAAGAGATGAATTTAGGAGGAAGATAAACTTATGGAGAATCGCCGATCGATGGTAGGACTATCACTCAACTTTCAACATGTGTGTTCCTTGGTATTTTAGCTGTATTTCTCTATTTTCAATTTTGATTTAGGTGATTCAAATTGCTTTGAAAAGCTAACATAAAGAGAAACAGTGTGTATAGAGATTGCAAAAATTAAAAATTAAATAGAAAAGAAAGATAATCAAAAGTGGATTTAAATATATGTGGATTGACTTTAGCTTTCGAATTAGGATGGTTTGGATTTGGAAATGACCAATCTGTTGTCGAATAAATTGGTTGGCCACTTTTAGAGTTTAAGATTCAATGTTAAGAGTTTAACCGAGACTTTTCACACGAATCGAGATAATTAATACGTTCAATGATCCTCATTTACGATACTTGATAAACTTCATCACAAAGATCGAAAAATATGACACTCACATCACCTAAATCTTGATGGTTTTCTAATTAATATGTGCTCCAAGTTTTACAATTATCCTTTTAAAATTGTAACATATATTATGAAATATATTAAAGTATATTAATTATAAATGAAACACTATAAATATTAATTAAAATATAAGATACTCCCTCCGTCCTATGGATAAAAACATAAAAGTATCTGCATACAGAATATAGGCATACGTCCTATATATATATATATATATATAACTCGTCCTATGAATATAGGCAACAATTCATCTTTTTGACGTTTCATAAAATAGACGAATAACTAAACTTAACTAGTTAATCTATATATAATATAAAACAGTAACGATGGAGCTGAGGTGTCACTTCCTCATTTTTTACTCATAAAAAATCTATATATAATATATAATATAAAACATTAGAGGAGTGAAGATTAGCAATCAAGAGGAGGATAAGGATAGACATTGTTGGGCCTTGACGAATAATGGTACTTATTCTTGTAAATCGGCCTATGAAGCTTTTACCCCTAATAGGGCTGATCCTCCCTTGGAGATTTGGAAGTCCATATGGTCCCTCAAGATCCCTTACCGTATCAGGAGCTTCCTTTGGCTGGGTATCAAAGACAGGCTCCTTACGAATGCGGATAGGCACAGAAGGCACTTGACTGAGTCTAGTGCCTGTAGTAGATGCAGAGGCAATGTGGAAACCTTGTGCCATGCCTTGAGGGATTGCCCAAATAGTAAGAAGATCTGGGAAGGGATCCTCCCTCATCACATCCTCCCTTCCTTCATGGCCTTTTCTGAAGGGGACTGGTTCTCTCAAGGAGCCAAGGGGAACTTGCTGGCCAACATGGAGCACGGTGCCATCCTCTTTGCTATTACTTGTCACCAAATCTGGAAGTGGAGGAATGAAGAATTATTTGCGGGTAAGGCTGTCCTTATTCCTGATTTACTGTTTTTCTTCTCGAAGAAGCTCTTTGTTATTACTAAAAGCTTTGAAAGAGATTCCCTTGTTCGCCCCTCCCCGGATAAAGAGATCCTGCTAGTTGGCTGGAGTAAGCCTAGAGAAGGGTTTGCTAAGTTGAATACTGATGGCTCCTGCCTTAGCAATGGTAGAATTGCTGCTGGAGGAGTTCTTCGGGATGCTGGTGGCAATTGGATGGTGGGGTTTACCCATAACTTGGGGACGGGCTCCTCCTTTTCTGCAGAGCTCTGGGGTATCTTGTCAGGTATTAAACTCGTCATTCGCATGGGTGTTAAAAAGCTCTCGGTGGAATCTGATAATCTGGAGGCTATTAACAGGATTTCAGATAGCCAGGTTGTTTGTCTGAAGAGCCAGAATCTCATCAAAGCTATTTTGAGGCTTCGTCCTGCCTTTGAGTATCTTAATTTCTCCCATATTTTTAGGGAGCAAAACCGCGTGGCGGATCGCTTAGCAGCTGCTGGGCATGGGAGAATGTTAGGTGTTTCTACCCTATCTGTTCCTCCTTCTTTTCTTTTGCCTTCTCTCCTAGAGGATAGGATTGGAGTCAGCCTTCCTAGACTGATCCCGGTGTAGGTTTTTGGTTGGTTTTGTTTTTTTCCTTTCCTTTCTTACCAAAAAAAAAAAAAACAGTAACGATTGAGCTGAGGTGTCAATTCCTCATTTTTTACTGATAAAAAATATAATAAAAAATATAATATATTAACTTTAGTTATGTTATTATATTTATTTATAAAAAGATTATTTTATCCGTACTATATCTAAAAGTTCTACATAATATAAAACAGTAACGATGGAGCTGAGGTGTCACTTCCTCATTTTTTACTGATAAAAAATCTATATATAATATAAAACAGTAACGATTGAGCTGAGGTGTCAATTCCTCATTTTTTACTGATAAAAAATATAATAAAAAATATAATATATTAACTTTAGTTATATTATTATATTTATTTATAAAAAGATTATTTTATCCGTACTATATCTAAAAGTTCTACATAATTTAAATTAATCCCTAAAATCTCTCTAATTCTCTCCATATCTCTATCTATACATAATTTAAATTAATCCCTAAAATCTCTCTAATTTTCTGCATATCTATCTATATATAATATAAAACAGTAACGATGGAGCTAATGTGTCACTTCATTTTTTTACTGATAAAAAATATAATATAATATATTAATTTTTAATTATATTATTATATTTATCTATCAAAAAATATTTAAATTAAATGTGAAAATAAAATAATATTATTTAATTTATATAGCACCTTTATATCATTAATTGTAATTATTAAATTATATTTTTGTTAATATTTATATATTATGATGAATCCGTACATCGCACGGGTCAAAAACTAGTTTACTAATATACGCTTAAGTATGAGAGGTAAATTTAATGAATAATTATTTTGATACTAGGAAATTTACATAGATAGATCCCTTCAAAAAAAAATACAGATAGATAGATAGACATATGACATATTTATCTAAATAAATATATAGATACATAGACACATTTTTTCTGATGTGTGCAATGTGTGCAGGATCGCTCTTATGACCCTAAAAAAGGTAGGAAGACAAAAGACCGCTGAAGTAAACATTGTTAAATGAAATTTAACATCCATAATATATTAAACCTTTAAGTGTAACTAATGATAACAAATTAATTTAATTAGAACAAGAGTTATAGAGGAACTCTAGTATACCTTTCAAAGCAATCCTCAGTGGAGACTTCTGAACTCTGCCTGACACCCTCTCATCATTATCATGGGTTATGGCTGTGTTCCAGCATCTCTACACACCTCTTGGATTCGTCTGAAGGCTAACTATTGTTGCTTTATAACTCTGGATCTTTTTAAACTAATATGCTATACGGAAGTTAAACTTAAGTAGTTAACAACTATGGATGCTAAAAGGGGAAGTTTAGAAAGTCATGGATATAGAGAGAAAGAAAGTTTTTATTGCTCAAAGCAAGTTATATCTTATACATCATATGTCTTCTCCTTATATAGATAGAAGATCAAAGGTGAAATTACAAAAAAGGAGATTACATCATTAAAAAAGTTAAAAGTACAAACTTTTAGGTTACACGTGTCGAATGCTTCTTATTTTGCTCTTCCACCTCAAGCTTTACATCTTGCCACTAATCTCTAATGTTTCCACCTCATGCTTCTTCTTTGGACACATGTCTTGCCACATGTTGATCTTATTGCCACCTTTTCTTTATGTATTGACACCTCGTTCTTATATTTCTTATTTTTCTTATACATTTTTATCTCATTTTCTAAACAAATGGATCCTCCTCTTTTCCTGGATGGGCTTCTTCTTTGGGCCTTATGGAGTCAATATTCATGGGCTCAGGTCTTATGGGCTCAATTCTAATTAAACATGATTTTCTTGGGCCATATATGGATTCATAATGGGCCAATGTATCTGAACTATGTTTATATTTCTTATCCATCAATTTCGTATGTATTTCTATCAAAATTTGTTGACTCGTTTCATCACCCATTTCCATTAAATAGTTGATAGTTATCATTTCTTCAACTTCTCCATGATTCGATCTGGCTATTATAGCCACCTTTTTATTTCTAATATAGTCTTCGAGTCTACATTTGATCGTATGGATTCCATGTGCTCGTTTTTCTCCTAACCAAGATTTAAAATTTTCTAATTTGCATGGAATGTCCCATTGATGGTCGGAATTATCTACATCAATCTTAGTGTTTCTACCAGTCTTAAAGATCTGAGCAATTATTATTGGTTTCCCTTCTAAGTCCATAGCAGCATCAAAAATTTGAACACAAAATATTCCTCTTCCAAATCGTAATCCAAGTTCGTCAATGGATCTCGGTATGATAGATGGGAGTTTTGAAACACTAGTAAGGCTCTCATCAGTCATGACTTTGTCCAGAAATCCATATCGAAATAGTTTCTGAACAACATCTGGACTGCAGTCTTCTGAGCATATATACCTAGGGTATTTGGTCCTCTTAATGGTTCTATATACGGTTTGACTCTTCTTATATGTAAAAAATTTCATGATATTCTTATATGCTTCTGGCATTTCTGGAGGGAATTGTATAACCTGGGAGGTTGTGATTTCTGATGAGTTTTGATTAATCAGCTTAGAATGGTTCAAGGTGGTGGCTCCTGAAAGTCCACTTGATGAAGTTGGCATCTCAATTGGCTTCTTATGAAGATCTCTTAACAACTCATAAGATGATCTAGGAATCATGGTTCTTATATTTTGATTGTTCTGAGACTGGAGTTTCTTGAGTTCTTCCTCAAGGTTGTCCAGAAAGTTCTCATGATTTCTGATCATTGCCAGCATCTGGCGGTTCTGATTTCTGATTTCTGATATTCGCTGGATCATTATCTCCATTCCTGCTTAAAAAATCAGCTAAGATATTTCGTTTTTCAGAGATAGGCTTAACAACAAAATTATAGCAATTGAAAAAACTTTGCCAATGCCTTCTTTTGTTCAGTTCTGGTAGGGGATCTATTTTATTTCTGATAAATGCTCCTACTTGTGTATTATCTGTTCTTATGATAAATTCTATGGGTAACAAATGATACCTAAACCTTTTAATTCCATTTTTAACAGCTAGTAATTCTTTTTCATTGATATGATAATTTTTCTCTGAGGGTTTCCAAGTTCCTGATCTATATCCACATATTAAAGGAGTTTCTTTGTCTATATCTTCTTTTCTATATGCGATGAGTACTACTCCCCACCCGATATCACTAGCATCTGTATATAATTCTAATTGATCATTATCTTTCGGTAGTCTTAATTTTGGGAGAACTTTTACTGCTTCTTTTATTTTTCTTAGAGTATCAGTATGAGTTGTCGTCCATTCAAATACTTTATGTTTCTTAATTAGCTCTTGCAAGGGTTGTCGTAATTTTGGTAAGTCTTTTATATAATCTGATGCACAATTTATTATTCCTAGAAATTGTTGGACTTATTTCTTAGTATCTAATTTTTCTTTAAAATTTTCGATCCTAGTTACAATATGATCTTGTAGTTGTAATCCTTCACTATCTATTATATATCCTAAATATTCTATTTTATTTTTAAAGATTTCTGATTTCTTTTCAGATAAAAGGATTCCATGTTGTCTTACTGTTTTTATAAATGCATCTAGGTGTTGTAAATGATCTGCTATATTATTACTGTAGATTAATATATCATCGACATAAACTACACAGAATTCATTTAATTTTCTAAATATCGTATCCATTCTTCGTTGAAATATCTGGGGTGCATTTTTCAAACCAAAAGGTAACACAATCCATTCATAATGTCCTTGTGGTGCACTAAATGCTGTTAATGGTCTTGATTCTTTAGTAAGCTTAATTTGCCAAAAGCCACTTTTACAATCAAATTTACTAAACCACTTTTTTCCTGATAATCTATTAATTAAATTTCTCTTATAAGGTAAAAAGTATCCATCAAAAATCGTTTTCTTATTTAGTTCTCGATAATCTATTACCATTCTTGCTTTGCCTCTCTTTTGTTCGCTATGTTTTCTTACTAAGAATGCTGGGCTACTATGAGGGCTTTTACTTTCTTGAATTAATTTTAAGTCTAATAATTCTTTTATTTGTATTTCAAATTCCTTTTGATCATCAGGACTATATCTTATTGGTCTGGTGCGAACAACATCATTAGGGTTTATGAGTTCTATCTTAGCATATATCTTTTCTTTTGCCCACAACGTTATAGGGTTTTCTTTAGCATATATCTTTTCTTTTGGCCACAACGTTATAGGGTTTTCTCCAAAGTTAATCTTTAAATGGGTATTTCATATAGGAACTAATGATTTAAATAGGCATATAATGTTAACACGAAAAGTAGTAATGATTAAAAGCCTAATTAATTTCACAATCGTGATTTTTCAGGATTATACACACTAGATAATGGATATACCAGTTGAAAGTCTTAGGATTATTGCTGAAAAACCATTAATTTATAATCAGGATATTAATCAACATATTATAAGTTGTAGAAGAGCATTACAAATTATGGAATTAAAAGATAGACAATTAGAATTAGCAGAAGGTGCTTTAGATGCTAAGCGTATTGAAAAGATAAAATTACAAAAAAGAGTTTTTGACTTAGAAGGTGAAGTAAAACGATTAGAAGAAAAACATAGAGAGCAAGAAGAGACAATAGAAATTCAAAAACAAATAATTACTGAAAGTTACAGACATATTCAAGCTTTAACAAATGGAAGAGAATAAGGAAATAACAGAACAGACTAATATCGATAATACTTATTATCAAATGAATACTTATGAAGGTGGTATAACTCAAACTTTAAGTTTTAAACCAGAAATTTATCAAAAAATACAAGATGAAACTGAAGAGCTATCTGTAAATAAGATATTTAAAACTAAATGGTTTGATAGAAATAAAAATATAAGATATATTGTTCAGAAACATGAGAATATCATAGATACAACTACTATAAATGGTAGAGCAAGGATAAATTTGATAACAGATGAAGTAATAAAACGAGAATTATCAAAATTATCACATAAAGAATCTAAGAAATATAGGAATATTTATTTTGGAGGAATAGAATTCACTATAAAAGCATATTTTCAGAAAAATATCGATACTCCTATTCAAATATATGTATTAGATGATAGAATATTAGATAATATACAAGATGTCTTAATATCAGTAGTAAGAGGGAATTTAATTTATCAGAAACTTAAATTCACAATTCAACCATATTTTAGTGTATCATTAGAAGATAAACATAAAGATCTAGCTTTAACCCTATATTATAAATTAGAAGGAATAAGAATGCCCTCAGGGAGTAAAGTAATTAGTATAGAAACAAAAATGATATATGCCCTTACAGGTAATCATCATATAAGAAAACAAAATGATAGGGAGATATTAGTACCAAAATTATATCAGGAAATATTAGAACCAATAGAACATAAAGAATATTCAATCATAACAATACCAGACGAAATATGTATAGATTTTAATTCTAGAAAAAAATACAACCAATCCAGAAATTGTTACCCAAGATTGAAGGAGGAAGATTAAGTTTTAGAAACGAGATAATAAGACAACCAAGAACCTTAGATTTATTACATTCATATTATGAAGATAAATTATGAATAAAAGTAATATTATTTAATGAGCTAATAGCAAATGAATGTATAGCTGAAATCAATACAGGAACTAAAAGTTTAGTACATATTAGCAAAATAAACGAGAACAAATGTGAACTAATAGAACCACAAACGTATAATTGTCCAAATAGTACGAGAGAAATAATCATAACTAGAAGTATAAGAATTAGATTTAAAATTCAAGATTTAGAATATGAGATAATTGTAGGAGTAACAGAATATGATAGCACATATGCACTATTATTAGGATACGACTTTTTAACTAAAATAAAATATAAGATAAATAATGAAGGAATTACGATAGAAGATCAAGACAAAATCAGGTATATTAATAAAATATGAACATACCACAACAACTTGATAAAAAAAGAGCGAAAATTACAAACAATAAACAATATTATGACAGAAAGAATAATAGAATCTCAAATAAAATACTTAGAAATTGAATCTAAACAGCACAGATTAGAAAGTGAGATTAAACAATTAAAATCTCTATTAGAGAAACCTAAGAAAGAATGGATCAAACTCGAGGATGGATGGATAAAACGAATTTACAAAAATGAGTGACTCTAACCAAAAATTAGACCAAATATGGACAGAAATTGTAGCTAAAGAACAATTGAAGAATACTCTTAGTCTAATACAAGAAAATCAAATCCAAATCCAAGAAATGATAACACAGAAATTAACAAAACTATGGAATACATCGGAAATACCCACTTTTAAGATAATTTTAGAAAAATTAAACATGTTAGTAGCAAATATTGATAAAAGAAAAAAACCCTTAGAAGAAGAAAGCTCTAGCATTACTTTAGGAGAAAACCTAACACAAACTAAAACTCCAGAACTAGTACCCATAGATGCATGGAGACGAAGTAAAGAACCAATAATGATGGATATAAGTGAAATAAAACCTAAACTCTCTGAAAAGGTGAATAAAACTTTAGATCTTTTAACTGTATTACATAAAAAAGGAAAATTCTAATGGCAGAACAAGAACACAGTGTAATAACATTTCTTAAGAATCACGCCCAAGAAATTATTGAAAAAGAACGATACAAGTATGAACCGCTAAAAAATAGAAAACATAAAGAAAATGATGTAAAAACATCCAATATAGACGTAAGCACCGAAGTAGAATATCTTCAACTAAAGGTAGAAAAACAAAATCAAGAATTAAAAGACCTGCAAAAAGAAAATATTAAATTAGTCATAAATTCTAATAGAGAATGGGTAGACAAATATAAAAAATATAAGCATAAGTTTAAACACACTAAAAAAGAATTAAAGGAAACCAAATTAGAATTAAAACAAACAAAATCAGAATTAATCCACATTAAAGACGAATTAAAAGAATTAAAGGAAGAAGTAAACGTCTTAAGAACAATGGTGAAAAAAGTGAAAGGAAAAAATAGTCACATTAGTAGTAGTGATAGTTCAGATAGTTCAGATAATCAAAGTGAAGGTGAAACTAAACTAAACATTATTGGATACATAGAAGAAGAAAATAAGGATGAAACAAAATTAATAGAAGAAAATAACGAGATAATAAAAGCATTAGAACAAATGAAAAATATTAATGCAATTATAGAAGAAGAACCAGAAAGTGATATAGAAAATACCGAATACACTAGGTATGAAGAATCAGATATAGGATCAGAAAATATAGTAAACGAAGATGCAGATAATTATCCAGAAGAAGAAATGATAGACCCCAATTTAGAAGTGGTGACTAAAAAGGCACCTACAATACCAAGACATATATCAATAGGACAACAAGGAGACTTTAAAGAATTTATAGGATCTATGTCTCAAGGATTAAATCCAAATGGATACTTTTTAGACTTAGATAATGTCTATGATGAACAAGAAATAAGTAGACGAATAAATGATTGGAATTTAGGAATGTATATAGCCTTAATGAATTCATCTCACACTGAAAATTTAGACTATATGTATGACCTAATATCTAAAACAATGATAGGAAAAGTAGGATTTTGGATGGAATCAATAACTCATCAGTTAAGACCACAAATAGAAGCTTGTGCTCATGATTGGAAATCAATATTATTATTATTTGATATGGTATTAAAAAGAGAATTTTTAGGAGAAAGATGGTTAGTAGCTAGAGAAACAGTATTTGCTGAAAGAAAAGCCGAAATAATAATGAATTTGAATAACATGAAATGTTGTAAAATCAGTAAATTACCAGAATATACTATCAGTTTTACTAAGTTCTTTTATGAATCTAGATTCTTACCACAAGAAGGATTGATATATCAACAACTATATTATGACCATTTACCAAACCCGTACAACATAGAAGTGTCAAAAGAATATACACAATTAGAACCAAAAGAAAATACATTAGGAGAAAGAATAAGAGTTTTACGATCTTATCTTATGAGAAAGTGTGAAGAATATAGAGTTCAACAAAATGTTAAAAAGGATAAGAAACTAGAATTACGAGAAATATGTGGATTCACTGAAAAACGATTAGTTTTTGGTTGTGATGATAAAGTTAGACGAAAATATAGACGATATACTCATAATCGTAATTATAGAAATAATCGTAATTATAGAAATAATCCTACATATAAGAAGTCTTATACAAAAAATGATGATTATGGACGATTTCGACGAAAAAGATTTAGACGATATAAAAATAATCCAGAAAATAGGAACAGATTTAGATATAAACGAAAGTTTAGGAAAAGACGAGAAAGACCCTTAAGAGATAAAAAATACTAAGCTTACAGAATGTAAATGTTGGAACTGTAATGAGAAAGGACATTATGCTAATAAATGCCCTAAATTAAAACAAAAAAGTGTCAAGTATATAGGAACAACAGAATTTATAATGAGTCTAGAACAAATAAGAGCCAATGATGACACATGGCATAAAGAAGATGAATTTTATATTAGTGAAACAGAAGATTCTAATTCTGAAATAGAACAATTAGAATATGAAGATAGTGAAACTGATAACTAATGGTAGCTATATATGTAGAAGCCCCAGTAGAATATAAACCTAATAAGATTATAAAACGTCGTATATTTATAGATAGTGGAGCTGATATATGTTTAGCGAAACAAGATGTACTCGTTCCCCATAAATGGAAAAGATCTAAAGGACATAAGGTCAGAGTTACAGGATTTAATGAACAAATGAAAGAATTAGATATTATAGCCGAAAACATGAGATTAATACTTAACAAGACAATCTTTCGATTACCCATAATTTATCAAGAAAATAATATGAAACAACATATATTATTAGGAAATAATTTCCTTGATTTCTTTAACGTCCAACTAATCAAACCTGAAACCATCAGTCTTTTAACTCCTTGTAATAAATGGATTATCCTTAAGCGAGTCCTACCTTTATATCCACTCACAATACATAATATCAAAACAAACAGAGATAATAATTTAGAACTTTTAAAACAGAAATATTTAGACCATTTAAAGATTAACTTTGGAGAAAACCCTATAACGTTGTGGGCAAAAGAAAAGATATATGCTAAGATAGAACTCATAAACCCTAATGATGTTGTTCGCACCAGACCAATAAGATATAGTCCTGATGATCAAAAGGAATTTGAAATACAAATAAAAGAATTATTAGACTTAAAATTAATTCAAGAAAGTAAAAGCCCTCATAGTAGCCCAGCATTCTTAGTAAGAAAACATAGCGAACAAAAGAGAGGCAAAGCAAGAATGGTAATAGATTATCGAGAACTAAATAAGAAAACGATTTTTGATGGATACTTTTTACCTTATAAGAGAAATTTAATTAATAGATTATCAGGAAAAAAGTGGTTTAGTAAATTTGATTGTAAAAGTGGCTTTTGGCAAATTAAGCTTACTAAAGAATCAAGACCATTAACAGCATTTAGTGCACCACAAGGACATTATGAATGGATTGTGTTACCTTTTGGTTTGAAAAATGCACCCCAGATATTTCAACGAAGAATGGATACGATATTTAGAAAATTAAATGAATTCTGTGTAGTTTATGTCGATGATATATTAATCTACAGTAATAATATAGCAGATCATTTACAACACCTAGATGCATTTATAAAAACAGTAAGACAACATGGAATCCTTTTATCTGAAAAGAAATCAGAAATCTTTAAAAATAAAATAGAATATTTAGGATATATAATAGATAGTGAAGGATTACAACTACAAGATCATATTGTAACTAGGATCGAAAATTTTAAAGAAAAATTAGATACTAAGAAATAAGTCCAACAATTTCTAGGAATAATAAATTGTGCATCAGATTATATAAAAGACTTACCAAAATTACGACAACCCTTGCAAGAGCTAATTAAGAAACATAAAGTATTTGAATGGACGACAACTCATACTGATACTCTAAGAAAAATAAAAGAAGCAGTAAAAGTTCTCCCAAAATTAAGACTACCGAAAGATAATGATCAATTAGAATTATATACAGATGCTAGTGATATCGGGTGGGGAGTAGTACTCATCGCATATAGAAAAGAAGATATAGACAAAGAAACTCCTTTAATATGTGGATATAGATCAGGAACTTGGAAACCCTCAGAGAAAAATTATCATATCAATGAAAAAGAATTACTAGCTGTTAAAAATGGAATTAAAAGGTTTAGGTATCATTTGTTACCCATAGAATTTATCATAAGAACAGATAATACACAAGTAGGAGCATTTATCAGAAATAAAATAGATCCCCTACCAGAACTGAACAAAAGAAGGCATTGGCAAAGTTTTTTCAATTGCTATAATTTTGTTGTTAAGCCTATCTCTGAAAAACGAAATATCTTAGCTGATTTTTTAAGCAGGAATGGAGATAATGATCCAGCGAATATCAGAAATCAGAAATCAGAACCGCCAGATGCTGGCAATGATCAGAAATCATGAGAACTTTCTGGACAACCTTGAGGAAGAACTCAAGAAACTCCAGTCTCAGAACAATCAAAATATAAGAACCATGATTCCTAGATCATCTTATGAGTTGTTAAGAGATCTTCATAAGAAGCCAATTGAGATGCCAACTTCATCAAGTGGACTTTCAGGAGCCACCACCTTGAACCATTCTAAGCTGATTAATCAAAACTCATCAGAAATCACAACCTCCCAGGTTATACAATTCCCTCCAGAAATGCCAGAAGCATATAAGAATATCATGAAATTTTTTACATATAAGAAGAGTCAAACCGTATATAGAACCATTAAGAGGACCAAATACCCTAGGTATATATGCTCAGAAGACTGCAGTCCAGATGTTGTTCAGAAACTATTTCGATATGGATTTCTGGACAAAGTCATGACTGATGAGAGCCTTACTAGTGTTTCAAAACTCCCATCTATCATACCGAGATCCATTGACGAACTTGGATTACGATTTGGAAGAGGAATATTTTGTGTTCAAATTTTTGATGCTGCTATGGACTTAGAAGGGAAACCAATAATAATTGCTCAGATCTTTAAGACTGGTAGAAACACTAAGATTGATGTAGATAATTCCGACCATCAATGGGACATTCCATGCAAATTAGAAAATTTTAAATCTTGGTTAGGAGAAAAACGAGCACATGGAATCCATACGATCAAATGTAGACTCGAAGACTATATTAGAAATAAAAAGGTGGCTATAATAGCCAGATCGAATCATGGAGAAGTTGAAGAAATTATAACTATCAACTATTTAATGGAAATGGGTGATGAAACGAGTCAACAAATTTTGATAGAAATACATACGAAATTGATGGATAAGAAATATAAACATAGTTCAGATACATTGGCCCATTATGAATCCATATATGGCCCAAGAAAATCATGTTTAATTAGAATTGAGCCCATAAGACCTGAGCCCATGAATATTGACTCCATTAGGCCCAAAGAAGAAGCCCATCCAGGAAAAGAGGAGGATCCATTTGTTTAGAAAATGAGATAAAAATGTATAAGAAATATAAGAACGAGGTGTCAATACCTAAAGAAAAGGTGGAAATAAGATCAACACGTGGCAAGACATGAAGATATGAAGAGACATGTGTCCAAAGAAGAAGCATGAGGTGGAAACATTAGAGATTAGTGGCAAGATGTAAAGCTTGAGGTGGAAGAGCAAAATAAGAAGCATTCGACACGTGTAACCTAAAAGTTTGTACTTTTAACTTTTGTAATGATGTAATCTCCTTTTTTGTAATTTCACCTTTGATCTTCTATCTATATAAGGAGAAGACATATGATGTATAAGATATAACTTGCTTTGAGCAATAAAAGCTTTCTTTCTCTCTATATCCATGGCTTTCTAAACTTCCCCTTTTAGCATCCATAGTTGTTAACTACTTAAGTTTAACTTCCGTATAGCATATTAGTTTAAAAAGATCCAGAGTTATAAAGCAACAATAGTTAGCCTTCAGACGAATCCAAGAGGTGTGTAGAGATGCTGGAACACAGCCATAACCCATGATGATGATGAGAGGGTGTCAGGCAGAGTTCAGAAGTCTCCACTGAGGATTGCTTTGAAAGGTATACTAGAGTTCCTCTATAACTCTTATTCTAATTAAATTAATTTGTTATCATTAGTTACACTTAAAGGTTTAATATATTATGGATGTTAAATTTCATTTAACAATGTTTACTTCAGCGGTCTTTTGTCTTCCTACCCTTTTTAGGGTCATAAGAGCGATCCTGCACACATTGCACACATCAGAAAAAACACATCAGAAAAAACGGCACATAAAATGGTATCAGAGCCTTAAAAGGATCTCACAAATAGTTAGAACTTTTTGAAATCACTATGTCATCTTCATATACCAGTATGTTTGCATCACAGCTTAATATTCATAGGAAAGCAGTTGACAAAATTACAAGCGGCATAATTGAATTAGATTTAAGCAATAGTTTAGAAATTTCTATTCTATTAGGAAAATTAATTATATTATTAGAATATTACCAACATCTCCTTAATATAGGAACTAATGATTTAAATAGGCATATAATGTTAACACGAAAAGTAGTAATGATTAAAAGCCTAATTAATTTCACAATCGTGATTTTTCAGGATTATACACACTAGATAATGGATATACCAGTTGAAAATCTTAGGATTATTGCTGAAAAACCATTAATTTATAATCAGGATATTAATCAACATATTATAAGTTGTAGAAGAGCATTACAAATTATGGAATTAAAAGATAGACAATTAGAATTAGCACAAGGTGCTTTAGATGCTAAGCGTATTGAAAAGATAAAATTACAAAAAAGAGTTTTTGACTTAGAAGGTGAAGTAAAACGATTAGAAGAAAAACATAGAGAGCAAGAAGAGACAATAGAAATTCAAAAACAAATAATTACTGAAAGTTACAGACATATTCAAGCTTTAACAAATGGAAGAGAATAAGGAAATAACAGAACAGACTAATATCGATAATACTTATTATCAAATGAATACTTATGAAGGTGGTATAACTCAAACTTTAAGTTTTAAACCAGAAATTTATCAAAAAATACAAGATGAAACTGAAGAGCTATCTGTAAATAAGATATTTAAAACTAAATGGTTTGATAGAAATAAAAATATAAGATATATTGTTCAGAAACATGAGAATATCATAGATACAACTACTATAAATGGTAGAGCAAGGATAAATTTGATAACAGATGAAGTAATAAAACGAGAATTATCAAAATTATCACATAAAGAATCTAAGAAATATAGGAATATTTATTTTGGAGGAATAGAATTCACTATAAAAGCATATTTTCAGAAAAATATCGATACTCCTATTCAAATATATGTATTAGATGATAGAATATTAGATAATATACAAGATGCCTTAATATCAGTAGTAAGAGGGAATTTAATTTATCAGAAACTTAAATTCACAATTCAACCAGATTTTAGTGTATCATTAGAAGATAAACATAAAGATCTAGCTTTAACCCTATATTATAAATTAGAAGGAATAAGAATGCCCCCAGGGAGTAAAGTAATTAGTATAGAAACAAAAATGATGTATGCCCTTACAGGTAATCATCATATAAGAAAACAAAATGATAGGGAGATATTAGTACCAAAATTATATCAGGAAATATTAGAACCAATAGAACATAAAGAATATTCAATCATAACAATACCAGACGAAATATGTATAGATTTTAATTCTAGAAAAATACAACCAATCCAGAAATTGTTACCCAAGATTGAAGGAGGAAGATTAAGTTTTAGAAACGAGATAATAAGACAACCAAGAACCTTAGATTTATTACATTCATATTATGAAGATAAATTACGAATAAAAGTAATATTATTTAATGAGCTAATAGCAAATGAATGTATAGCTGAAATCAATACAGGAACTAAAAGTTTAGTACATATTAGCAAAATAAACGAGAACAAATGTGAACTAATAGAACCACAAACGTATAATTGTCCAAATAGTACGAGAGAAATAATCATAACTAGAAGTATAAGAATTAGATTTAAAATTCAAGATTTAGAATATGAGATAATTGTAGGAGTAACAGAATATGATAGCACATATGCACTATTATTAGGATACGACTTTTTAACTAAAATAAAATATAAGATAAATAATGAAGGAATTACGATAGAAGATCAAGACAAAATCAGGTATATTAATAAAATGGCTCTTATCCCATCTTTTTGAGTTCTACGACGTTCGCAAGAATGAAACTCAAAGGAATTGCCAAAAAAGGTTGTATTAAAGTTTCGATCAGAGTGAATCTAAGCATGACTTTATGTTTGTGTTGTAAGAAAACAATAGGTAAGTTATGGATCTCAGTGATAGTGTTCAATCAGGAATTCCTCAGCGTCTTCAAACCCGGTAAAGCATTGAGAACCGGAAGAGTTTTTTTTCTTTCATAAAAGCTAGAGTTAGTTTTTAGTCGCTACTCCTGCTTTCTTTGATTTTCAGCATTACGATAGAAGATCAAGACAAAATCAGGTATATTAATAAAATATGAACATACCACAACAACTTGATAAAAAAGAGCGAAAATTACAAACAATAAACAATATTATGACAGAAACAATAATAGAATCTCAAATAAAATACTTAGAAATTGAATCTAAACAGCACAGATTAGAAAGTGAGATTAAACAATTAAAATCTCTATTAGAGAAACCTAAGAAAGAATGGATCAAACTCGAGGATGGATGGATAAAACGAATTTACAAAAATGAGTGACTCTAACCAAAAATTAGACCAAATATGGACAGAAATTGTAGCTAAAGAACAATTGAAGAATACTCTTAGTCTAATACAAGAAAATCAAATCCAAATCCAAGAAAGCTCTAAATAAATATATATAGATACATAGACACATAGATATATATATATATAGACATATGACGTATGCCCACTCATCGTAAAAGTCCGTATAAATTAATCTTTTTGGTTATTAAAGTCTACATAAATTAAATTGTTTGATTATTTATTACTACTTACATTAGATAACACAAAAGTTTAGGATTAATTTTATTTTTATCATTAAAAATACTAAGGACTAGGTTGGGATTAACAACAAGTTATTAATGTAGGAGTATGGGTAGTTGATAAATTCAAGGCTTAATAGGCATCCAACCTCCTAAACTTGTAACTTTTTTTCACCTGGCCTCCTCAACTTAGGGGACAACCTCTCAACCACCCAAACTCTTCAAAAACATCACATACAACCCCTTACACCATTATGTTCGGTCAAAATATTGATCTGTATAGAAAACGCGCTTGACTGTTGACCACACCAATGCCACATGTCATTTTTGTAACAGTCACTTGGATACATTTCATCTCGACGACCACTATCGCCAACCTCAGCACCTCGATAAGGCTGCGACGACAAACAGCGACAACACCTCACACGAATATGGAAAAATTTAATAAAAAAATGACACGTGACATTGGTGCGGTCAACAGTCGAGCGCGTTGTCTACACGGGTCAATATTTTGACCGAACATAGTGGTGTAAGGGTTGTATGTGATGTTTTTGGAGAGTTGATGGGGTTGTCCCCTAAATTAAAGGAGTCAGGTAAAAAAAAGTTACAAGTTTAAGGGGTTGGATGCCTATTAAGCCTAAATTCAACTTATTATACTATCTCTTATCAAACTAGATATTTTTAAATTGGATTTTCCGAAAATACTCTTAATATATATATTATGACTTAACCAAATTTTTTTTGGTAAGAACTTAACTTAACCAAATTTTTTTACTCTACTTTTCATCCTTTGCAATTCAACTTCAATTCAGGATCTATAAATTCCTTTGTATAAGTTAGTTATGAGTATTTTAAGTTAGTTTGTACCTCTATTGAATGATATTTAGAGATTTTAGTTTGTACCTCTATTGAATGATATTTAGAGATTTTATCCAACATGATGAATTCGCAGTTTACGATTTTACTGAGCAGTTTACAAGTTGGATAAAATCTCCAGATATTATTTGATAAAAGTATAAACTAATTTAAAATACCCAAACCTAACATATACAAATGAATTTATGGATTTTGAATTGATGTTTAAAATTGAATTTGGAAGATAAAGGATGAGAAATAAAGTGAAAAAATTGGATAAGTTATAATATGTATACTAAGGATATTTTGGAAAGTCTAATTTGAAAGTATCTAATTTAGTAAGAGGTAATGTTATGAATCTAATATGTAAACGAGTCTATCAATTTAATCAGTTTTGTAATTTACTCTAGGAGTATTTATAGTTGCAAAAAAAAAAGATAAATTTGAGAAAATAAAACAAAATGTATCATTTCAATAAAAGTAACTCAGTAGTGTTCACATGGACCCTAATGATCACAGTGAATGTGGTCATTCACCATTAGATGTAGGCTGATTAAAATCCTAAGATGGAGATTCAAAGCATCCTAAGACTTAGATGTAATCAGCCTACATCTAAGGTGAATGACCAAATTCATATGGTTATCAGGGTCCATGTAAAAAATACTGAAAAGCATCTAACTTTTATAGGCGTGATTCTTCTATCACACGCAGTATCCGGTCTTTGATCTCCACCAGACGATCGTATGCTAAAGAATATGTCCAAACTTCCAAAATGGACCAATGTTCTCTGAAGGCTACCAGTGCAGAACAATATGTAACCTTAGAGATTCCTACTTCTTTCATATCCAAATGGAGGCAAGAAGGATACTCCCATTTCCACCTTGGGGCAGTACGTATTATTTTGACTCTTCATGGTAGGAAGGGTCTTCCAGTCACAGCACGAGTAAGCCTGTTGGATACTAGATTTCTTAAGTTTGAACATGCTGTCATCGGCACAGTTTTAAAAACACTCAATGCCGGTAGTATTGTTCTAACATTTTTTCCAAACTTCAACCTTTCATTACACGACCCAAACCTTCCTTCCACCTTTAAGATTCAAGTACAGCTAATTGGTGCTGAACAAATCTCAACAGCTGTTGCAGCAACAATTCACCACCAACTCATTTATCGGCTCCAGAATCATGCACTTGACATGCCAACCCAGAGTACTTCATCTGAAGCCTTGTTTTTAATTGCGGAGGAAGATGATAATCCAACAATTGTACAAATCCCTCGCCAGATCTCCAGGGAAGAGCTTACTCAGTTGATGCCTCTTGAATGGCTCACTGCATATGAGAAATTGCACCAGATTTCTCAGCCCGTCCAAACCACTTCTTCATCCTTTCAAAACAGGGAAGATGGACTGGTAAAAACAGTTTTTCAGCCCCCAAGGCACTCCTTTCACCAAGCCATGATGATCTCTCCGGCCTCTTTTCCGAGAGAAAAGAAAATTCCCATCCATAGTTTTGGGCCTGATGGTCGACACACCTATGTTTCACACATAGATGGTCATTTCATCTGGGATGTTCCCGGTAGTGGGATGTGTGATCCATCGTGCACATGTGTAGAAGATCTTGATTCTGATGATGATTCTTACGATAATTACTCGCACAAGAAAACAACAAAGCCATCCAAAAAAGGAGCATGTCGCTCGTCCTCAACCAGAGCTCCGACAAAGCCTGATGATGATGATGCGCCTTGGATCGGTATACATCCTAGAAAAGATATCACTCCAGACCCTCAATTTAAGGTCACCCCAGCTTATCTAAAGCCTCTTGCAATCTACAAAAGGGAGCTTGAATTTCTTGCAAAATTAAAAAGACGGTGTCATCCTTCTCCACCTGTTAATTCTCCAGAACTACCACCTCTTGTACAACCATGCATGATGAACACCAGTTTTACCCCAGAAGATTTCCCACCTTTGACAAAACAAACCAACACCCAGTCTAAAACAGTATCCTTTCCTTACATACCTTCCCATACTGTTACCCACACTGGCCATCTTGAAGAACCTAAACCCTTTGAGTCTGTGCTAAACTGGCAGACTGACAATGCCATAGCCCAGAATAATTATCTTCAAAAGATTGATCACAAGCTTGAGCATATGGTTTCCTCCCAGAAACACATGTCCCAAAAGGTTGATTCTTTGACAGAGTTTGCACTCAAAACGCAGAAAGATCTGACACAGCAGATCCAAAAGGTTGACAACAATCTTCGAACTTTGATCTCTCAGCGAAGATTTGGTCAAGAATTCAACCAGAAAGAAGCTGAGATTAGGAGGTTAAAAGATCAGTTAGCTCAAGTAGAAGCAGACTTGGCAAAGGTTCAATCTCAACCTTCAACTTCTCCTCCAGAATTTGTGGATCCCTTTTCCAGATCCCCTCATCATTTTTCACCTTTTCCACCTCCAGCACAAACATATACTCCTTTTCAGATGATCCATGAGCAACTTCAAGCTCCACCCACAAAAGTTTTATCTTCTTCCGGCTCATTTGAAGAAGATTCTCCGAAGCCAAAACATCACAAGCCCTCAAAAGACAAACAACCTATGTTTTCCAATATGGCTTCCATGATTAACCATCTCACCACTGTCCCGGAGTATTCTACAAACTCCTCAGAAGGAACATCTGAAGATCTTCCTTCAGAACTTGATGCTGATATTACTGATATTACTCAGATACTCATGGCTGATGAACAACATTCTTCTGCACCAACCCCTGGTGTGACAGAACCCACAGTTGAAGAACCAGTTGATGAAGATTTTATGTTCTATGAAGAACCTAAAACTACCAAGCCAACATCTGGTCCTTGGTTCACATTTGATCATCTCCCTCCTCATCGATGGAGAGACCATCTCCATGAAATGGCAGCATGGATAGATTTGCAAATGACTAAACAAGATGTCACCATGAAGGAGGTGCTAACTGAATTTGTCTCCCGGTTTACAGGCACGCTTCGAGAATGGTACCAAAGTCTTGGACCATACAAGATGGCCGCCTTTCTCAATCTTCCAACTGCTAGTCATGCTCTGGGAGAAATCCATCAACAGTTTATCGGCGATCCTAAAAAATATCACAACCAGATGAAACAAGAATTCTTTGATATGAAATGCTGCTCTTTGAAGAAAAAAGATCTAGACTTTCATTATCAAAGAATGGTGAAGAGGTACTACATGCTAAATGGGTATAATGATCCGAATCTTCGGTACACTTACATTGCCTCTCTACCAACCGAACTCCAACCAGAGTTACAACGTCTCATCACAGCTACAGGCAGAAATTTCGCCGACATCAGCATTGGGGAAATTCACCAATTCACTCTTCTTGCTCTAGAGAAATTGTGTGAGCAACAACGCCTCTTCAGCAATATCATGTCCCAAAGAAATCTTGCTCAGAAATTTTGCAACAAATCTTACCTACATATCAAGTGCAAGGATAGCAAATGTGACTGTCGTCCCTCAAAGAAGAAACACTACAGGAAGCTCTCTAGATTCTCTAAATTCCCTAATTCATATCAAGGGTCCAGACGGCAGAAACGATTCAAGTTTTTCAAGAAAAAGACCAACAGGAATAAGCGGACTGATCGGTGTTACATTTGTGGTCAAAAGGGGCATTACGCTCGTAAATGTCCAAATCAGCCACAAAAGGCTCAAAAATTGGTCCAACAACTTTCATACAGTCTTGAAGATGCAGATGTTGAATCCTTGTACTCAGAGCAAGATGAAGCAACACCAGAAACCATCTTCGCCCTTGAAGATTATACAGATTCTTCTTCTTCAGAAGATTCTGATGATGATTTTCCAGTTTCTGATGATTTGCTTCCCATCTATTCCCTACAATCATGCTCATCAGAGAGTCTTACTCCCACTTATCCCCTGGTAAATATTCATCTATTGCCGTCCAAATATGACAGACCCATTTCTGTTATTGGTCTTATGGATACTGGGGCTCAAAAGACGATGGTTAATCCATCAATTTTGCCTAATACCTCATGGGAAACCCACTATGAGTATTTCAAGGCTGCAGATGGCAAGGTATTTTCCACTACACTCAGATCCAAAAAACCCATTGGGATTCAGTTTTTCCCTAACTGTATCATTTGGGTCAAAGTCCTTGGATCGGCACTTCCAGACAAAGACATCTTAGTTGGTTTTGATGTCTACCAGAAAGCTAAAGGGTTACAAATTCTTCCTGAAGGGATTCGTTTCAAACGACAATTAAAATTGTACACGTGCGTCCCTAAGATGTACTCCCTAGCTGAAGTCTCACCAGATTTTCAACAAATTACAAAACTTCTCTTGAAGTCATGTGCTGATTCCCACTCGCAATTCTCGCATCCCTCACCACTTTGGAAAAATAAAGATTTCTTCATCAAATTGCCTTTCAAGCTTAATGAAGATGTCAATCCTACAAAGGCAACGCATCCGGGCATGACACCTGCTGACCTTCTCCTGGCAAAAGAAGAATGTGCTCAATTGTTGCAACAAGGCTTGATAGAGCCAACCACATCTCCTTGGGCTTGTCAAGCATTTTATGTCGAGAAGCGGTCAGAAATAGTTCGTGCAAAGAAAAGGCTTGTGATTGACTACAAGCCCCTCAATGGATTTCTAAGAGATGACAAATTCCCCCTTCCAAGGATTAATTCCTTATTTGTCCATCTCAATGAAGCCCATATCTTTTCAAAATTTGATCTCAAAGCAGGTTTTTGGCAGCTTGGGATTCATCCAGAAGATCGTTACAAGATAGCATTTTGCATTCCTACAGCACAATATCAATGGAGAGTTATGCCTTTTGGGCTGAAAACAGCCCCATCTCTGTTCCAAAAGGCCATGATTAAGATTTTTGAGCCCATCCTTCATAGTGCTCTTATCTACATTGATGATATCTTACTCTTCTCAAAAGACGTTCAGGCCCATAATAGTCTTTTGGCCCAATTCCAGCACGTTGTAGACCAGCATGGCATAATGCTTTCTGAAAAGAAGAGCATTATTGGACAGGACTCAGTGGAGTTTTTAGGCATGAGATTCCATGATGGCCAATATCAGCCTGGACCCCACATTTCTCAAGAATTATTGAAATTCCCTGATGAGAATCTTTCTGTAAAGCAAATTCAGCAATTCTTGGGAATCATCAATTACATCCGGGAATTCATCCCTCATGTCTCTGAGCACACTAGCCAATTATCAAAAATGCTGAAAAAGAATGCACCATCGTGGAGTCATGTCCAAACTAAAGCTGTTCAGCAACTTAAAGTTGTGGCTCAAAATCCTCCAGCATTAAAGATACCTGGCACTGGAAAGCGTGTTTTACAAACAGATGCTAGTGATGAACATTGGGGTGCATTGCTTATTGAAGAAGTTGATGGAACTTCTCATTACTGTGGACATGCTAGTGGACAATTCAAAGCTGCAGAGCAACATTATCACACCACGATCAAAGAGATTCTTGCGGTAAAAAATGTTATAAAGAAATTTGAATTCCATCTCATCGGCCATCATTTCACTGTCAGAATGGATAATTCATCTTTTTCGAAAATCCTTGAATTCAAAAATAAGTCTCTCCCTAGCCAACAATTATTGAGACTTAAGGACTGGTTTGCAAAATATGACTTCCATGTGGAGCATATAAAAGGACATCAGAACCTCATCCCAGACTTGCTTTCCAGACCACAACCTTCACTTATTACCTCTATAGCCTCCCTACCTTTCATCTTCATGGCATCCTCTACTCCTAAGAATCCTGTAGCCCTTCGCCCCTTTCCTCCTAGAACTAATTTTAAAAATATTTTTGAAATTCAGTGCTATGCCAAAACCCACCTGTTTGTTCACTTCAAAGACTTCCTCACTGCAAGGAACCTCCCTAAACCTGATGAATTTTACCAAGATTGCCCTTTCCTTATCCTTTTCCGTCTGAAACCCACACAAGATCTCCTCTCTTCCGAATTATGGTGCATTTGGTGCTTAACGGTTCTCTATTCCATTGCCATTGAAATACCAGTCTTGGAAATGTTTCATCACCTCCATGAAGAACAGCAATGTGATTCTCTGTTATGGACTTTAATGGACTGGTATGCCCCCCTTTCGTGGTGGCGAAAGGAACTCCAGAAAATAATTGAAAGACTCAAGCTCTGGGATAGTGCAACGTCCCATTTATCAACCAGTGCAGTCTTTATCATCCACAGGCCATACTTCCAAGACATGCAAGGGAAATTTTGGACTCAAAATGAAGCTTATGAGTGGAATACTTTCTTAACTCCAATACAGGAAACCAAAGGCAATGAAAAAATGGCACTCAAAAATTATCTTTGTTGCCTTAATGGTTATGATCTCAATACTAACCAAATTCTTAGTACAACACTGTACCCTGCCAAGCCAGTCAACATTCACTTAGTGTCAAATCGGACTCCATTTATGGCTTCACAACAACAACCAGAACCAGGACAAGCATCTTCTTCCAGATCAAGACCACCTCAAGTGCCACCTCAAGCAACTCAAGTGCCACCTCAAGTGCCACCTCAAGCAACTCAAGTGCCACCTCAAATGCCACCCCAAGCAACTCAAGTGCCAACTCAAGAACCTCAAGTTCCACCTCATTACTTCCAAGATTCCCAAGACCCTTATCCGGACCCACGAGTAAGGAAAGGACCATGGTACGAATCTTTGTATGGCGACATTGATTCGGATGATGAAGATTGGAAGAACTTCAATCTCTCTCCTAGTCATTACATATGAAAATATCCAGAAGACATAAGTGCCACTTGTCCAGAAAGTTGTGGTTTAAGTATCAAGTTTGTATTTTTCTTGTAATAATAATCTAGTGTGATGTGATGTGTAATAAGAAAGATAAGATTCTTATCTTTCTTAAAGATAATGGTGTGGTGTGTAAGAAAGGTAAGATTCTTATCTTATCTTTCAAAAAGATAATGGTGTGATGAGTGGTGTGTAAGATAAGATAAGATGTTATTCTTATCTTTTTATTTTGTCTTGTTCCTAAGGTTTTTCCTATATAAGGAAGCCTTAGCTCATTTGTAAGATCATCCTTTACTTCCATTGTAAAATACTCTTTGTGTAATAAAAGTTATGGCTTTCTAAATCCTTATCTCTTTCCAAAGTACTTTCTTAATTTAGTATAATCATATCATATCTTAGACAATGATCCTAGTTTCTGGTCTCCTTGCAATAAAAGAACCATGTCGTGGCCATTAAGAGTGTAAGAGGCCTTCGTTTCGGTGTGAATTGCAGGAGCTCCCAGCCGCTGGCATTTATACCTATTAAAAAAATTTATAAATTTTATTACAACTAACCTTAAATATAGGCACAAATTTAGAGAAACTATTAATCTCTTCTTGATTCTATAAATTACTACCTCTGTTTCATATTACATGTCTTTCTAGATATTCTTTTTTGTTTCATATTATTATATGATCAGTATACGTTAAGTCATCTTTTTTTCTGCTATAAAATGTGAATTTATGAAAATTAATTAGAATAATGGACTTATTATAGAATAAATAAATATTAGAATCAATAAATAAGAAGTAACAATGTTTTTTTTCTAATATCCTTAATTTCTATACAACTCTTTAAAAAGACATGTAATATAAAACAGAGGGAGTAATAAACAAAGTCAAAATATTATATTTTCTATTTTTTTTAATCGAAAATATTATATTTTCTTAAGAAAGATAAACCATTGCAAAATCAATGAAGAACTATCACCTCCATTATAAAAAAAAATATCACCTAATAAAAAAAATGAAGAATTATTCAAATGATTAGTTGTTTATTATTCAAATCTTGAAATGTTATAAAAAAAATTGAAAAAAATACTTTGCATATATAAGCAACATCGATTACAATATGAATAACCCCTAAAATTGTCAAAAAGTCCAAACCACTCATATATACGTACGTAGACCACTTCTTTTCATTTTTTTTATTTGACAAAATTTTTGTGAAAATAATATTTCCTGTATAGTAATTAACTAACTAATCTAATATTCTATTCTATTCGTCTTTGTCATCATCCTCATCATAGTTGAAAGGTAGTGGAACTGACTTGAATGCACGGTATTTTCCCACATTGTTCAGATGTTCATTTTCCAACCTGTTCATCAACATTATTCAATATTCAAAATCAAAACGTATTTCTTTTCATAATCTAATTAATAATAATAATAATAATAATTACCTGAAGAAATTCCATATTCCACGTCGAATAATCTCAAGACTAGCTACAATAGCTATGGTTGTTTCTCTATGCAAACTAAATATCTTCAAACCCGTCACCGTTTGTAGCCATGCAAATCTCAGCAACACATTCAATCCCTATATGTGCATATAAACCATTTTAATTTCATCAAAATGAAAAAAAAACAATTAAATTAATATAATAATAATAATACAAGGATGTTAAAAATTACTAACCATGGCTGCAAAATAGACAGAATTGTGAGGAACAAGGAGTTTATCTCTGAGCCAGCGGTTCTTAGAACCGCGCTGAAGAAGTCCCCAATCGAATACTAAATCCCAATATGTACTAACTACTGCTGCTACTACTGAGAATACCCACGCACATATTCTCCAACTATTCAGTTTGTTTAGACTGTAAGCTGTTCTAAGGCAAACTGCTACTATTGTAAGGAAATATTTCAATCCGTTATATCCTTGCATCGGATCTTTCTCCTCGAAAAGCCGTCTCAGGCACTGAAACAGCCGAGACCAGTATGGAATCACAGCAACAATGTAGTAGAATGTGTTGTATACATCACTTGTTTTGCAGCTGTTTTCTCTCACTTTATAGTCTCCCCAACCATAGTAGCACACATAGAATTCCACACTTCTGAACAATTGAACCTGTAGGGAAATGATTGGTGTTAAGAATAAAGTGCGTTTTCATTTGGACCGGGATTATAATAGAATTGCTCGCTAACCTGGCTAGTTAGTTGATCTGCCAAGAAGAAATCAGGGAGTGTGACCTTGTAGAGAGGAGCAGCTATACAATGAAAGATACATATGAGGAAGAAGAAGCGCGCCGGGCGGTATAGGACATTGAATGGCAGCAAAAGTAGCACAAGTAGCAGCTGCAGCAGGATAAACAACATGTTAGTTTCATTAACAAACATGGAAGTTAGATTGATCATGTTATAAGTTGAAGATTCGAGACTTACGACAAGCAAGTTGAGAGGGAGAAGTTCAGTGAATTTCTGGTAATCTAAGGTTTTCGGGTCCATTTCCATGTCAAGATTAGCAAGAACACTCATCAGTGCTAGTGCTCCAATACCAAAACTGAGTAGAAGAACTTGTGTATAGCCTAGTTCTGTTCCTTGTTTAAATCCGAAAATGAATGCATAATTCACTCTGTATCTTCTCCAGAAGTATATATTGATAGCAAACATAATCAAGTGCAGAACAATGAATCCAAACAAGCTGTAAAGTGGAAACATGGTTGTCATGTATACTTGTCTTCCGGGTTTATCCATGATTTTGCGAGCCCGAAAGATGAGAATGAAGGCTATTAATAGAGCTGCGCAGCAACCCGAAAGGAAACCTGGAAAGTTTTTGGATTAGTAACAATAAAAAAAAAAGGGCGGCCCGGTCGCATTACGCGTCCCCGCTGAGCGAGGGTCCGGGGAGGGGTCCCACCACAAGGGTGTATTGGGGGCAAGCCTTCCCTTGCCAATTTAATTGGCAAGAGGCCGCTCCTAAGACTCGAACCCGTGACCTCTTGTCACACGGCAACAACATTTTACCGTTGCGCCAAGGCTCGCCCTCATTAGTAACAATAATTCAATTGAAATCAATCTGTTTGTAAGGATAAAAAAAACCAGTTCTTTACCCATTGAAAATGTTGTTCTGTGTCTTTCTCGTTTCGCCTTTGGTCTTAAGACATTCATGCCTTTACTCCTATTTGAATTGGCAAAATGCTTAATGAATGTAACCTCTACCCTTTCCATGAGCTTGTTTACCTGTCATATGTACATATAGAGGTGTTCTTGTTAGTTTTAATCACGTATGAAATTGAAGAGTAAGATCAGATTAGGAAGTGAATAATAGCTTACTTCATCGGAACTACCAAGGTAGGAATTATCTACCGATTTCATGTATGCTTTTGATGCATCTCTTGATGTAATCTGCAGCCAAAAAAAGAAGCAAATGATTAAAAAAGGAGCAATCACAACAACAAACAGTAGATATGAACAACTGAAACAAACAGACGCCTAAATTACCTTATCATACTTCTTCATGATTTTGGAAAACGCCAAGGTATTCAAGAAACTGAAACTCTTGAGAAGGCGAAGTTTATGATGAAATTCGACAAAAGCGCGCTTGAGTTGCTCCTCCACTTTCCTAAGATTATCCCTGGTGAATTTCAGTTCATTTTCGGGATTAACTCTGAGGAATCCTTTAATGGTGGAACGAGGAGTTTCAAGTGTGTTGTTAATCTTCACACGGTTAAGTACTTCTAATGGAGCTGGTCTTTTCCGCATCAATTTCGTCTGCTTCTGAACTTCTTCTACCTTTTCATCCTCCTCCTCCTCCTCCTCTCTTCCATTATCATGAACCGATTCATCTGTTTGTTCGTGCAAGCTCGAAGCTTCTTCAATCGCATCCAAAACATGAATTCTTCCTGCAAATCAAAAAATTCAACATTCATCTAATTGTACGGAGGCCTAAATTTTTCTGCAAAAAAGATCAATTGAGCACTGATATAGTGATACGTACTGCTAGTTCTAGCGCCGGAAGGAGTAGAAGCAGCCAAAGCTGCAGAAGAAGAAGCAACATCAGAAGCAAGACGAGTCATATCAGCATTCCGATCAGACCAACCAGTCGGATTCTCAACTTTGATTCTAAAAGCAATCAAAGCATCCATTTGTTTATTCAACAAATCAGCCTCCTTCATTACTTCATCAGCTTTCTTCTTGTAAAACTCATTCACCTTATTCAACTCATCATCGAGTCTTCTGAAATAAACAAGCTCATACTCTCCGCCTTCATCAGTAGACATAAGGAAAGTAGTTTCGTAGCTCTGAGACCCGTCGCGGTTCACAGCATTAACCAAAATGGCTTGAGATTCAATGTCAGGTGACGAAGAATCTGAAGAAGAAGAAGGCGACTTAGGGTTTAGATTTCTCTGAGTTAGACCACTGAAAGCTCTGTAAAGAGTGAGCTTCCTTTTGAGACCACCTGGGGTTGGAGGAGGCTTGTTTCTGAGCTTAAATCTTTGGATTTCTTTCAAAAGAGTTTTCAAGAAATCGTAATCCATGTATGCTTCTTGCCATTCTGGCACCATTTGTGCCTTGAATTCTTTGCCGAACTTCATTGATATGAATGTTCAGTTCAATTGCAAAATGTGATGAAGAACAGCAAAAATTGACAAATAGAGATAATGACAAATTGAAAGAATGTAACGATGTATGAAGGATAGGCGTTTGGCTGAGGATGAGGACGAGGATGAACAGATATATAGGTGAAAATTGAGGAAAGCGAGTGGAGGGTGAGATTTATTTGGAAATGTTGAAGAAAGATCAACTAGTAGAAAACAAACAAAAGAGTACCCCAAAGTAGTTATAATATTAATGGGTTTCGAAGCAGTCAGATACGACTCATTAGCAGGAACTTTTCTTTTTTTATAATCCTTTTATATCTTTGTAGTACTTTTTTCTTTTTAATTACCAAGTTGAGAATAGGTAAGAAGAAAATTTCAATAGTTGCGAAAGGAAATTTTTTTAAAATAATATATAGTTAACTACCACCCTCGATGTCATTAAAAAAAACAACAAAAAAAAAAAAAAATCTACAACGTCATTTATATATATATTGTTAAATTGGTATCATGATTTTTGTTGTTAGCTAAAACAGTTAAACTACTACCCTCAGTTTATAGTTATTGTCATGGCATTAATTACTAAAAAACATTTATTTATAGAAAAAGAAAAACAGTTGTGACTTTTCCTTTTTGACAATTGACTTAATTTTTTTTTTATTAGGAAAGAATCAACGCCTGGAAACCAAAAAAAAAAAGCAAAAAAAACCACACGACTATGGTTTGCAGCTACAGTGTTGTTCGAATCAAATGTTGTTGTAGTATATTAGATTCGTGATAAATTAAAAGGATGAGTTACGGAAGGAAATAAGCTTATGGATCGTAAGGAAAATCAATTTAGGTTTTATGTACAAAATAGTATCAATATTGTTATGGATGATTGAACTAAAAAGTTAAGCTAATTAGTTAAGGTCTAATTATATCTACAAGCTCATTTCGCCATATGTTTTTAATTTCACCAATTAATGAGGTTGTCAGGATTCGAACCTTCGACCGTTTGATCATCAAGACTCTGATACTAGGGGTGAACATGGTTCGGTTCGGTCTAAAAACCGAAACAAACTGAATTGGACCGAACCAAATTACTTCTATTTTTTAGGACCAAATCAAACCAAATTATAATTCAGTTTGGTTTGGACCAAACCAAATTATTTCGGTCTGGTCCGGTTTGGTTTATGTTTGGACCAAACAAAGCACTAAAGACCTACAACTACTTGTACCTTTACTAATAAACAATTATATAAAGAAAATAATTATATAATTAGTTTTTCTTTTGTATATATAATTAGTTGAGAGAAAAAACATGTTTAATTGTTTTTTCTTTTTATATATATAATTAGTTAATTAATTTAAAACCTTAAAATTAAGGGTAGTACATATTGTATTTTGGTTTGGTTTTGTTCCGTTTTAGACCGGACCAAACCGAACCGAACTGAAAACCAAACTAGCTTAAAAATTAGGACCGAACCAAATCAAAATATAATTCGGTCCGGTTTGGTTCGGTTTTTTCGGCCATTGGGTTTTCGGTTCGGTTCTGCTCACCCCTATCTGATACCATGTTATGGAACCGATTGAACTAAAAGCTCGATCTAATAGTTAAGGCTCAATCATATATTCTATATTAATTTTTGACAAATATATGTTTAACGTTTAAAAAAGAATATCAATTTAGGTTTCGGTAATGGATTGGACACGGCATTCCTATTATTCCGTTAAGTTGTGATTTCTCCATTCACGTACAATTGATAGAACTTAACGGAGTAATATCAATGACGTATCTCGTTCCGTTATCGATGCCTAAATTGGTACTATTTTTTAAACGTTAAGCTTATATTGGTATTATTTTATATGTGAAGCCTAATTTGATATTTTTCCAACGGTCATAGGTCTATTTTGATACCTTATCCCAAATTTAAAGGAAGAGATCATGCCACAAGTTCGTCATTTAGTAAACAAATGCAAATATTAATGAAAATATGTAGGGATGCACATGATTAGTTAACCAGTACATTAAGAATATTTCGATCGGTTAACCATTTAATCGGTTTTTTAAAAACACTAACTAGGAATGCATATGGTCGGTTAACCAGTCCATTAACAACAATCAATAACCAGTCCATTTAATTCGGTTAACCTATTACTTCGGTCGGTTAACCATTAGTGGGTTTTTTTAGCAAATATCACTTTAAATCTATAATTATTCACTTAAAAATAAATATATAATTATCTAAATATTAAATAAAAATATTGAACCTTAAATTTAATTAAGAAAATTGCCAAAACAAATAAATTTTAAGTTATTTTAATATTTTTAACTTAAAAATTAAATATAAATATGTATATTTATATATTATAATTAAATTTCTACATATATTTGTACTAGTTGTATGTATATCAATATATAATCGGTTTCTTTTCTCATATTGTGTTCCCTCAGGTTGTGTTCCCTGTAGCCCCTAGGCTACTCTATCTAATAAAATATATATATATATATATATATATATATATATATATATATATATATATATAATCGGTTTATTTTTTCGGTTTCGGTGAACCATCAGTTTTTGAAATAAAAAAACCGTAAACTAATCCATTGGTTACGGGTAACCTATTTTTCGGTTTGGTTTCGGTAATCGGCTCTCCGGTTAGTTTTGTGCAGCCCTAACACTAACCATATACTAATCCATTAAATTCGGTTAACCACTAATCGGTTGACTAATTATTTCGGTTGGTTACCTTTTATTTCGGTTTCTAATCATTAGTAAATAAAAATAAAAAAATTATAATTTTTTTATTGTGAGTGGAACGACGGATCAATGGCGAGTTGAGAAGTTTAACGAATGAGAGAGAGATGTGTGTGCATTGTGTCTATGTGGACTATAGACTAGTGAGTGCATGAGACGAAGAAGAGGGCGGCAGAAACTAAAAAGGATGAACTAAGTAAAAGTAGCATTTAAAAAAATCGTGGATAGATTGTATAAATAAAAAGTATTTATTTTTATTTATCAGGATAATATTGGATATTCAACTTATATTTTAATTCGTATAGAATTTTTTGAGCACAAACTAAATTTTGTTTCTATTTAATCAATGAATATTTTGTCTTCGTAGAACTAAGCGTGAGGAGAAAAACAAAATTATTTCTCCTTTGCAATAAGATTTTTTAACCTGTTTTATATACAAAACAAAAGATATATGGAATATTGTCTAATAAAAAGATAACTACTTAAATTAGAGGTTACGCTATGCTTACTTTGTTTTTGACAAAGTAAACTTTACTTTGTTTTTTCCACCATTGGATGAGCTTACTTTGTCAAAGTTAATCACCATCCAATTGTGGAAAAAACAAAGTAATGCTTACTTTGTTAAAAACAAAGTAAGCATAGAAGGCACCATTAAATTAGATAAACATAACTAATTACTAATTAGTATAGTTGGATAATATATAAATATAAATATAAATATATTTTTTTATTTTTTTATTTTTTTTATTTTTTAATTTGACATTCGGTCAATTTCGATTAACCGCGGTTTTTCAAATGCAAAAACCATGACCGTAACCATTAACCACTATTTTTAAAATTAAAAACCGTATACTAATCCATTAGTTTCAATTAACCTTATTTTGGATCGAGTTTCGATTTTTGAACTTTTTGTATTTTTTATGCACCCTAAAAATATGAATGAAAACGATCTTTCAATTTTGATCGAGCATACCGAGGACACCACCTAATACGTCAAAAGGAAGATTAGGGGAAATTTATAAAATGGACCCAATTTACATTTTTAAACTCATATATATATATATATATATAAACGTCAAAAGGAAGATTAGGGGAAATTTATAAAATGGACCCAATTTACATTTTTAAACTCATATATATATATATATATATATATATATATATATATATATATATATATATATATATATATATATGAAAGAACGGGATATTAGTGTAAAATTCAAGTATCCATAAAGTTTGGGTTCACATTGTTAGAGATAATGTTCCTATTATCTCTGTAAATAGATTATTATCTAGTTAGAGTTTCAATTTGTCTATATCCCTAGCTAGGTAGAGTTTTAATATTATTATACTTGTGTATTGTATTTCTATACAAACTACAATTGGCTCACTATAAATACAAGGCCTCTGAGCCATAATCATTAAGGTGATTCAAATCAATATTGTGTCTATTACTTATCTCTCTCTATTTCCATATTATTCCTGTATATCAAACTATACATTCAACATGGTATCAGTAGTCTCAACTTCCGCATCCTCCGAATCCTTTGATAATCCGCAATCAACATCATACACCCAATATCAAGCTGATGTCGCCGCCGCCGCTGCACCGACTGCCGCCACTGATCAAAACATGAATAACGTTTCCGGCGGTTCAATCGCACCAAGCTCGGGTTGGCGATTCACCTAGCCTTTTGTCACCGGCGAATCGTCCTTCCTCGCGGCAACTTCAGCATCGCATCCTCCACCGCAAGCACAACAGCCGCCCCTGCCGACAGTGGCCAACGTGCTACCCCAGGCGGTTCGCGATGCGCTTGCCGCATACCAGGCGGCCAGCCTTCAAGGCCCGCCGCAGCAGGTTCCGCCGCACCATCTGGCCCAAACGCAAGCGACTTCTGCCGCCGCCGTCGCCAATGCGCACGGTGCGCCCCTCCTGACTCCGACGAACTCAACTGCGGATGCTGCGGTATTACTGCAATCGCAACGTATCAGGCAGCAGTTCCGCCTCCGTTGCACCATCAACCAAACCCGGTTCAGCAGCCACGAATCCAATCACAACAACCATCGGTCACCATGGCCACTCAAACCCTATTTTCTCCATCGGTTCTTGCTGCCCTAGCCGCCTATCAGGCAGCCGAAGCCAGCAATAAACAACAGGTTATTTCTGAATCCAATACTTCACCGTTTCTTTACAATACCCAATTAACCCATGATCCTTCTCCGTCTTTTTTCTCAAATTCGTTTCACAATACTGTAGATGCACCTTCAAATAATTTTCGACCTAATTTTATTCCTTCCTCAAATCCTCCTATTTTAACCAATCCTGTCTATACAGAACCTGTTTCTACCCCTGTCAACCACCCACGACAACCACCCACAAACATCACCATTAACATCAAATTAACCCCACACAACTACAAAGCATGGAGAATGTCCATGGAATCTACCCTCAAAACCTATCATCTTTTTTCCCATATTATCAGTTCAACACCTCATCCACCTCAATTTATTTCTAGAACAGGTTTTATGACATCTGCTGCGGATTTAATCATAAATCCATCTTTCTCCTAATGGGATGATTTAGAAAATATGGTTAGGACTTTGCTCCTAAATTCCATCACTGAAGAAGTTTTTCCTGATATTGCATATCTCAAATATTCACATGACATTTGGCTAGCTTTGGAAGATGCCTATGGGCTTATTACAAGAACCAAGCAGTTTCAGTTAGGTGTTGAACTGCATGAACTTGAGCAAGGGGGGACGTCAGTAACTACTTACATGCAAAAAGTGAAGTCTATTCTTGATGATCTGGCTGCCTCAGGGAACCCTTACCCTCGACACTTACTACCATCAGTTCTTTACAAGGGTTTGGGAGAAGAGTATCGCTCTACCATTCAGAATCTTGTCACTCAGCGCGGCACAAACATCAATTATCATGAGATTTTGAACAGTTTGAAGACAGTTGAAGGCATGATCCAATCAACAAGAAAGACTACTCTGATTCAATCTGATGGTATACCAGCACACCGAGAAGCTAATGTCTCCACCATGGAACCAACACAATCGAAGAAGCAGAATCCAAAGAAGAGAAGAAGTGGCAAGTGCTACAACTGTGGTGATCCAAGTCACTGGGCTGATAAGTGCAAAAGACCAAAGAACACTTCACATTCAAACTATAATCCTGGACCATAAGCACACATGGCATGGCAACAACCACCCAATCCATTCATGGGTCCTAATCAGCCGTGGTATCCTGACACTGGAGCAACAAATCACATGATGGCAAATCCAGCTCAACTTCAACAGATGCAGCCATATCCAGGATATGACACAGTTCAATTTGGAAATGGTCAATGTCTGCAAATTTCTCACTTTGGAAATTCAAATATAAATAATCTGAAAATTAATGATGCCCTACTTGTTCTTAAGCTCACTAAATCTTTACTATCTGTTCAAAAATTTACCCGTGACAATTCATGTTTCTTTGAATTTTGGCCTAACCATTTTCTTGTGAAGGACCAAACAACTGGGGAAATCCTGTTACGAGGCCCGAGTAAAGATGGGCTTTATGTGCTTACACCCACCCTGAAGGAGGCGCTAGTAGGAGAGAAGGGGTCTTTTGAAAGGTGGCATGCATGGCTTGGACATTGTCAGAATCAGACAGTCAGCACAGTTCTCAAGGGAAACAATCTATCCTCTTCAAAGTCAGTTAGCAATTGTACTTTTTGTCCATTAGGCAAACTTACTAGAAGCTCTTGACCCTCTATTAGTCGCTCTAGCATATTTATTTTTGAGAACTTACATCTGGATGTTTGGGGACCAGCTCTAGTTGTTTCTTGTCTTGGTCACCGATATTTTTTAATTATCATTGATGAATTCAGTAGATTTGGATGGGTTTTCTGTTTAAAGAACAAAAGTGATGTTTTCTCAACCTTTTGTGATTTTTATGCCATGATCTTTAATCAGTATAGTGCAAGGGTTAAGAATATTTATTCAGATCTTGGGGAATTTCAAAAACTACAACCTTTTTTCAAACGACATGGCATTATACACAAAATTGCGTGCCCCCATACTCATGCACAAAATGGTATAGCTGAGAGAAAAATTAGACATGTAGTTGACACTTGCCTTACTTTGTCAGCCAATGCATATTTGCCTCTAAAATTCTGGAACTATGCCATGATCCACAGCATTAGGTTAATCAACTACCTGCCCACTAAAATTCTGAACAATAAATCACCCTATTTCCTGTTTTACAAGAAACAGCCTGCCTATAAGGCATTGCGCATTTTTGGCAGTGGTATCTATCCTCTTCTTCGACCATACAACCAGCACAAATTTGATTTCCGTTCTAAGTTATGTGTCTACCTTGGTCCATCGGAAAATCATTCTGGGGATATTTGTCTTGAGTATGCCACCGGACACATATACATCTGCAAATTTGTGCAGCATAATGAAGAAGTATTTCTTGCATCAACAGCCACTGCATCACCACCTTCATTTAGCAACTTGGGGGTAAGCACATCTATTCAACTACCATCTTTACTCGGCCCGTATCCAGGTAATTTCTCTAATCCCAATCCTATATTATCTCATTCACACTTGGTTCCGTGTCCACACCCAATCACACCTGTCCATTCTGGGCCTCATCCTGGTACCCCAATTATTCCCCCTGACTCTGAAGCAACAAACACTGCTCCACTAGCACTATGCCAATGTTTGTCACCAGTCGTCACAGCTGCATCGACACTAGTTCCTCAGAATGATCTCACCACACCGGTTGACTCTGTGGACATCAACACACCAGAGATACCAAATGCAGTACCTCATGAAGAGCATGCCATACCACAAACACAGTCTCCTCCTTATGAAATTGCACCACCTGCTCCCGTTCCTACTGCAAGACCCAGACCTCGCAATGCATCAATGATTGGTCCACGTCAACATTATATGCAGTTTCGATAGTCGTCTCTTCACTCGAGGGGACGGTTTGAGGGACTTCTAACTACACATCCAAATAGCACAGTAGACCCCACCTGCTTCAGCAAAGCCAACAAACAACCCGAATGGCGCACGGCAATGTCTGATGAGATTCAAGCTCTTCTTGACAATGGCACCTGGCAACTTGTACCAAGACCACATGATCAGCATGTCATCACCTCTAGGTGGCTCTTTCGTACAAAGAAGAAGTCAGATGGAACCATTGATCGATACAAAGCTCGTTTAGTAGCACGGGGATTTACTCAGAAAGCTGGGATTGACTACAAAGAGACATTCAGTCTAGTAATCAAGGCTACAACCATTCGGTCTATCTTTGTCATTGCAGCAGCAAACAACTGGTTCATCAATCAACTGGACGTCTCTAATGCGTTCCTTCATGGAAACTTATCAGAGACAATCTATATGGAACAACCGCAGGGTTTTCAGGATAGTGACCGACCGGATAATGTCTGTCTTCTCAAAAAGAGTCTTTATGGATTAAAGCAAGCACCACGAGAATGGTTCACACAACTTCGAACATTCCTCCTCTCACTTGGGTACAAGATGTCACAGGCTGACAACTCTTTGTTTATCAGACGCACCGACACTGAAAAGACCTATATTTTGTGTTATGTTGATGATATACTCATAACAGGTAACCACCCTGCACACATCACTAACACAATTGTAGCCATTGAACATGAGTTTCCCATTCGCAATCTTGGCAAGGCAGAATACTTTCTGGGAATTGAGATAAGATATGAGAAGGATGGCATTCACTTGTGTCAGGCCAAGTATGTGGTTGACATCCTAGACAGAGTGAAGATGATTGACTCCAAACCTACACTGACTCCCATGGACACCATGCCAATGCTTTTAAAAGAGCTCGGCATCAGTTTAACCTCTGGAGATGAATATCGAAGCATTGTGGGAGCACTTCAATACTTAACATTCACGCATCCTGACATTGCATTTGCAGTTAACAAATTATGTCAATTCCTGCACTGTCCGACTGATGAGCACTGGAAAGGAGTCAAGAGGGTCCTACTCTACATTCAAGGCACATCAGACTTTGGGATAGTCATGTCCATCAAACCAATAAATCACATTCATTGTTACTCAGATAGTGATTAGGGAGGGTGTCCTGATGATCGAAGATCCAGGGGTGCTTTCTGTGTCTATCTTGGATCTAGCATTGTATCGTGGCAGACCCGTAAGCAACCAACAATAGCCAGATCCTCCACCAAAAGTGAATACAAGGCAGTGGCAAATGCCACGGCAGAACTCCTATGGTTCAAATCACTTCTCTCGGATCTGGACTTTCCTTTACCCACCCCGGTTCAGTTATGGTGTGACAATGTTGGAGCAATTTATCTCACTTCAAATCCATTTTTTCATGCTCGTACGAAGCACATTGAGCTAGATTATCACTTTGTCCGCGAACAAGTTCAAAAAGGATTTCTCAGCGTCAGATTTATTCCAACCGATGATCAGGTTGCAGACATACTCACCAAGCCGCTAGCTCCTGCTCACTTCACGATGATACGCTCTCGCCTCTTTGTTCGTGCCTGCCATCGGCTTGAGGGGGGTGTTAGAGATAATGTTCCTATTATCTTTGTAAATAGATTCTTATCTAGTTAGAGTTTCAATTTGTCTATATCCCTAGCTAGGTAGAGTTTCAATACTATTATACTTGTGTATTGTATTCCTATACAAACTACAATTGGCTCACTATAAATACAAGGCCTCTGAGCCATAATCATTAAGGTGATTCAAATAAGTATTGTGTCTATTACTTATCTCTCTCTATCTCCATATTATTCCTGTATATCAAACTATACATTCAACACACATAATGTGTTGATTTTTGAAAGTGATTTGAAGATAAAGCTTGAATTGATTTTTGAAAGTGTTGTTCTAAAAAACTTACATTATCGGCCCGTTAGGTTTACCTACTATTTGTTGTTTGTTGTTTGCTGTTATGGATTGTTGTGAGTGGCGGATCCAGGATTTGAGGGAGGGGGGGGGGGGGGGGGGGGGAGGGAGGGCGGCAAAACTCTATGTAAAATTTTTTTTAGATAAAATAACATTAATTGAAAAAAAGTATACTTTAGTATATAATTGCTATTCGATACAAAATGTCTTAAAAAAAATTCTAATGCTAAGTAGATCGACGATTACGAGGTGGCAATTGACATCTACGATCTGTCATAGCTTGAAAACAATCTGTTATCTCTACCTATACTGCTTCTTTTTAGGGTTAAGGTGCAAAAATACCCTTAACGTTTTGGGTTAGGAGCAAATTTACCCCTAATATTTATAGCCAAGAGAAATTTTACTCCTAACGTTGATAAATTGGATCAAAATCTGACACTATTATAAATACAGTCATTTTTTTCTTTATTTTGTAATTTAATAATAAAACTGGAGATTAATATTTATAAATTCGGTGAATTTTTTGATTTTTTTATCTAATTCGTACAAAAAAAACAGTATATTTTTAATATTTTTTCTTATCCCAACATATGTTTATGATTTGTTACTGATAAAATAACGCATGTGTGAAGTGTAGATGATAAGATTCATGACCGAGAAGACAGTTTAATGAATTATTTCTCAAATTGACCCAATTTATCAACGTTAGGGGTAAAATTGCTCTTGGCTTCCAACATTAGGGATAAAATTGCACAATTTTAGACGTTAGGGGTAAAATTGCTTCTAATCCAAAATGTTAGGGTTATTTTTTCACCTTAACCCTTCTTTTTATATCAAAAACCCATAAGGCAAAACAATGTCGTTTTGAGGGGAATCAAAATGATGTCGTTTTGGACTAAAAAAAATTTACATCTGCTCCTGGTTGTTGTTTGCTGTTAGAAAAAACTGTTTTTCTAAAAAGTATGAATTCTTTATTTTTGTAAAAAACTATTTTTCAGGTGTAAAAGGCAAACATAAATTGCCTAACCAAATACCTACAACTCTCTTTTTTAAAATTAAAAAACAAACATGAATATGAAAGTGAACCACCAAACATCCCTATATGTTGTGTTGCTTGGAAAAATATATTAGAATAATATAGTTAGATAAAATATGTCTAAATAAATCTAAAAATGTGAATGAGTATCTCCATTGAACCAATTTTATAAATCTTCCGAGGATTAATATGAGTAAATTTCCTCCCTTAAAATCCTCAACTCATCTCATCTTAGCTCAGTCAATGACTACTTTTAAAATTTTGTCCTCTTATAATTTTATCCTGTGTTCGGCACTTCAGGTACCATTCCTTATTTGCTTCATTACTTTATATATTCTATTTTTATTATTTTCACTAGAATTAAAGTGTTGTTTGATAAAACTGAAAATTAAGTACTGAAAAAATAAGGATTGAATTTTAAGTGCTAAATATTATAAGTGTTGAAAATATTGAATGATGTAATTTTTATAAAAATATTAGTTGATAATGTTTCACTTAAAATGTTAAGTTAAATATTTTCACTTATCAAAATAAGCGAATTTTAATTTAATTAACTAATTTAAGTGGTGGAGAAACAACTGTTTAACTTAAATTAAATAAATGTTTAACATTTTAATTTAAGTAATTAAGTGGTTTATCAAATAAGACCAATTAATTTGAATTTATAATAACATTAAGTGGTGAAAACTAAATTATTCTTATTATAAAAAAAAATTCAAAATTATTGAATTTAATTAATTTTCAACAATTGCTTCAATTTATTTTTTAAATCCCAATAAACTTTATAAGTAAATTAGAAAAAAAAGCAAAAAACACTCGGATTTTTTTTCATTAACACTTTCGTCTTTTATTTAGAAAAATTAATTTTTTCATCATTTTTTAATCGTATTAAATTAATTAGTTCTGAAGATTTTTTTTTGGTAAGAAGGGAAGAAAAAAAACAAACAAACAAAAACCTAACCCGGGATCAGTCTAGGAAGACTGACCTCAATCCTATCCTCAAGAAGAGAAGGTAACAGAAAAGAAGGAGGAACGGAAAGGGTAGAAACACCTAACATCCCCCCATGCCCAGCAGCTGCCAAGCGATCCGCCACGCGGTTTTGCTCCCTATAAATATGGGAGAAGGTAAGAGAATCGAAGGCAGGACGAAGCCTCAAGATGGCTTTAATGAGATTCTGACTCTTAAGACAAACAGCCTGTCTATCCGAAATCCTGTTGATAGCCTCCAAATTGTCAGACTCCACCGAAAGTCTTTTAACACCCATGCGAATGGCGAGTTTAATGCCAGACAAGATCCCCCAGAGCTCCGCAGTAAAGGAGGAGCCCGTACCTAAGTTATGGGTAAACCCAGCTAGCCAGACGCCACCAGCATCCCGAAGAACTCCACCAGCAGCAATTCTGCCATTACTAAGGCAGGAGCCATCCGTATTCAACTTGACAACCCCTTCCCTGGGCTTCCTCCAACCAACTAACTGGACCTCTTTAACCGGGGAGGGGTGAACCAGGGGCTCTCCTTCAAAACTCTTTGTAATAACAGAGAGTTTTTTCGAGAAGTAAAACCGGAGGTCAGGAATAAAGACAGTCTTCTCAGCAAATAACTCTTCATTCCTCCATTTCCACATTTGGTGACAAATAATAGCGAAGAGAATAGCCCCGTGCTCCATACTGGCCAACAAATTCCCATTAACGCCTTCAGAGAACTAGTCAATATCAGAGAACCCCATAAAGGAAGGAAGGATGTGGTGAGGAAGGACCCCTTCCCAAACCTTTCTACTATTCGGGCAATCCCTCAAAGCATGGCACAAGGTTTCCACATGGCCGCTGCATCTGCTACAGGCACCAGATATAGCCAAGTGCCTTCTGTGTCTATCTGCATTCGTGAGGAGCCTGTCTTTGACTCCCAGCCATAGGAAACTCCTAATGCGGTAGGGGACTTTGAGGGCCCAAATGGACTTCCAAATTTCCAAGGGAGGATCAGCCCTATTAGGGGTAAAAGCTTCATAGGCCGATTTGCAAGAATAAGAACCATTATTAGTCAAGGCCCAGCAGTGTCTGTCCTTATCCTCCTCCTGATTACTAATCTTCACACCTCTAATATTAAGGAGGGTCTCCAGGCTAAGAAAGGAGTCGAACTTAGACCAGATCCAGTCTCCCTCCGAGTCCACCACATCAGCAATTCTCCAGGAGAGGAGATCATTCGGCGGAGGGGCGATGCACACCTCAATCAACGGTTTGTCACCAATCCAGGTGTCATACCAGAAACTAATGGATCTCCCATTACCCACCTCCAAGCCAATCCCCGTACAGAACTCAGCAAAAACAGCACTAAGCCCTTTCCAGAGGAAGGAACACCTGACAACCCTCTCATTCGGCCCACCAAAGATTCTATCTTTCCTATACTTGCCGCACAGAAGACGAACCCAAAGGGAGGAGGGGGATTGCCACATTCTCTAAAGAAGCTTCATTAACAGGACTTTATTATTGTCCTTAGCTTGCCTTATACCAAGACCCCCCCTGCTCTTAGGCTGGCAGGCTTCCTTCCAAGGGACCAGGTGAATCTTCCTCCCATCCCCAGACTCTCCCCACAGAAAACGCCGATTAATTTTATCAAGGTCGTTGAGGACCGGCTCAGGGAGCTTACAGGCTTGCATGATGTGATTTGGAGCAGCGCAGTTGATAGACTGGATTAAAGTAAGGCGACCTGCAAGGGAAAGAGAATTAGCTTTCCAGCTAGCACACAAACCGTTAGATTTGTCCAAAATGTCTTTAAAAGAGGCTTTGGACACCCTGTCACTATGAAGAGGGACCCCAAGGTATTTCCCAAACGATTGAGTCAGGGGAATGCCAGACATCTCACTCAGTCTTCTACACAAGCTATTATCCATATTCTTGGAACAAAACATACGGGATTTATGGATGTTAATCTTCTAGCCAGAAGCCTTACAAAAGCAGTCGAGGATATCTATCACAGCCTTAATTTGTTCCTCATTACCCTCCACAAAAAGCATGACATCATCAGCAAAGAGTAAATGGGTAACATGGGGGCAATGTCTGTTGATGGAAACAGGGTGGAGAGTCCCTTTGCTCACCGCCTCTTGGATCAGGTGAGACAATCTTTCCATGGCAATAACAAAAAGGAAGGGGCTCATAGGATCCCCTTGACGAATACCCCTGGATGGAGAGAAATCATCCGACATATCCCCATTGATCATAACCTGGAAAACAGGAGAGGAGATACACTTTCCAATCAAATTCCTCCAGTTCTCCAGGATACCAGCTTTGGCTAAACTATCCAGAAGAAAGCTCCAGTTCAACCTATCATAGGCTTTCTCCAAATCCAACTTGAGAGCCACGATCCCTTTCTTGCCTTTCTTAATCTTCATAGAATGGACAACCTCCTGGGCAATAACAACGTTATCCATCAATTGTCTTCCAGGAACAAAGCTCCCTTGATTTTGGCTGATAATATCCGAAAGGATCTTCCGGATTCTATTAGCCACAATCTTAGTAATAGCTTTATACAAGACATTACAAAGACTGATGGGTCTCATCTGGAGAAAGGAAGAAGGCTTGGCAACCTTAGGAATCAAGACAAGGAGGGTTTTATTAACCAAACTGATATCATTCGAACCACCAAAGACACCTGACACAAAGTTGTATATACCCTCTTTAACAGTGTCCCAGTGTTTATGATATAAACTAGCGGGGATACCATCAATACCAGGAGCCTTAGTGGAACCGATGTTGGAGAAGGCCAGATCAATCTCTTTAAGCTCAATGGGATGGAAAGCATTATTAATAGTATCCTCCCCCAAACGAGGAAAGGAAATGCCAGAGTGGGAACTCTCTAGGTCCACAGCTTCCTCTCTGAACAGGTCCTTGTAGAAATCAAGGGCAAGGCGCCGAATGTCCTCCTCCTCAAAAATCCACTCACCACTGGCGTCTTTAATAGCCTCGATCCTATTTCGCTGTCTCCTAATGATCGTTGAGAGGTGGAAAAACCTGGTATTCCGGTCCCCGTCTTGAATCCAAGCCTTCCTAGATTTCTGGAACCACAGAAGCTCTTCCTGTCTAAGCACAGCTTCCAACTCGTTCTGAAGAGCTCTTAGGTGACCATTCAGGCTATGATCAAAACGAACCTCCAAGCAACGCTGAACACCTTCCATTCTCCTCAAGAGTTTGTTCTTCCTCCTGATAATATGACCAAAAGTATTTTTATTCCAAACAGCCACATTCCTCCTGAATTTCTCAGTAGCGAGGAGAACATCAGAGTGGGGATGCCAATTGCTTTTAACGAAATCTTTAAACTCGGGGTGAGACTCCCAAGCCACCAGATACCTAAAAGGTTTATTACCTTTCAGCCGATTTCCTTTGACCAAATTAATGAGGATAGGGCAATGGTCTGAGTGACGGAAATGGAGATTAAGTACATTGACCTTAGGAAACCTATAAATCGCTGCAACATTAGCGTACACCTTATCCAACCTAACAAACACACTATTCCTTTTCCAGGTAAATTTGTGGCCAGCAGCACCCAGGTCCGAAAGCCCGCACATATCCATACTTTGCTTATGATTAAGACACCGGTTCACATAATGATTACCCCCTCCTCTCTGATCACTCAAGAGGGCAATGTCATTAAAATCCCCGGCAACCAACCATGCCTCCACCATGTTAGAGCTAAAAGAATGAAGGATCTCCCACAGCCTTCTTCGGTTAGTCGAAACAGGATCAGCATAGACGAAGGTAATAAAGAAGGGTTTATTACCCGGGTAACACACCTTACTATGGATGAATTGACTGTCCATAGTAACAATATCAATATTAACTTGACCTGGCTTCCAAAAGAGCCAAATCCCCCCTGCCCGGCCAGTAGCCTCCGACCTGACACAATTCCAATTCTTAAACTTTCTAACCACCTCATCTGCTTTGGCTCCACTAACCTTGGTCTCAAGAAGGACAAAGCAGGAAGGGTTAAACTGTTTAATGAGATCATTGACATGAATGCGGGTAGCCTTGCTCGCCGCACCTCTAACATTCCAAACGAAGAAGTCCATCAGAGGGGGAGACTACAGACGCAGGCCCAAACCCTAGATCAGGTATTTGTTCGGGGCTCCGGAGAGCCTAGAGGCGGTCCCAGAAGGACCCCTTTTATCCAAAGAATTCAAACCATGAAGGTTCTTTTTAGGTTTCCCTTTGGGATTCTTCATGTTTAACTTACTCACTCCTATAGTCTTACCAATAGGAGCATCAACAGGAGGATGTAGAGTACTCGCCTCCCTACTCAAACCCTTCCCAGCTGACAGGATAGACTGGGGAATCTCTTTGCCTTTAGCAGAAGCATTAGAGACAAAGAGAGGATTAATAGAATTACCCAGACTAGAGGCATGCTCTACCGACTCCAGACCAGGCATGCTTAAATCAATCTGCTTATCAGAAGGATCCGAGTCCTGATCTTCCTCCATAGACAAAACACCGAACCTTGACCCGGAACCCGAAGCTGAGTCCACTCCAGTCTCAATCCCCTTCTTAATATCCGGGGGTCTGACCTTGATCTCAGGAGCAATCTGGAGAGTAGTCATCTTCGTACTGATATCTGGTGAATGATTAGCATTAACATTAGCCCGTGGCTTCCTTCTCACTGGCCTTTTGGCAAGCATCCATGGGCCAAAGCTCCTTACTTCCCCTTGACTCTTCTCAGCTTCGCCTATGATAGGTTGCACCAACTCCTCCATGTCCTTCCTCCTCTTAGGACAACCCTCAAGGGTATGGCCAGACATACCACATTCATAGCAAATGTTGTGTATACCTTTATATTCAATATGATAGACCTTGTTTTGAGTACAGAACTGAGAAAGAAGAGGCTTAGCGAGATCAATATCGATACAGACCCTGGCAAACTTGCCTCTCACTGCCCCAATGGTAGTCTTATCAACATGGTGGACTTTCCCAACAAGGCTACCAATCTTGTTCAGGAACCTATCACTGTAGTATTCAAGAGGTAGGCCCGGGAACCTAACCCAAGTAAGGATCCTGTTAACAGAGCAATCATGGGGATCAAAATTTGGGACCCAAGATCTCAGAGCCAACACATGATTGGAGATAATATATGGACCACCATTCACAACAGCATTGAAATCCTCAGCCCTTGTGAATTTAATGACATAATAGTCATTTTCAAGGTCTGTGATAGTAACCTTTCCTTTCTTTGCCCATTGAGCCTGGATCCTCTGGGCAAAATAATTGAAACTGATCCTTTTCCCCAACACAGTGACGATTAACGCCAATTTCCACTTCGATCTCATGACCCGCTTGTCATCTGAGGACAGCCGGATCCTAGGACACAGCGGGTTATCAGGCTCTCCATCCTCAGAATCGGAATCAGAGAGAAAATCCCCGAAATCATTCTCAAAAGCATCCACCTCCATCATGGGATCCTCCTCTGACACCCCTAGCAACTTATCCCTCCAGGAGGGGCCTCCCAAATCCACGGAAACTCCCGCTTGAGCGGCTTGCGCAGTCTGTGCGGCTTGCGCGGCTTGCGTGGCCTGTGCGGCTTGCACGGCCAGCACGGCCTGCGCGGCCTGCGCGGCCAATGAAAGTCGCACGGCATGCTCATCCTGCTGGGGAGAGACGACCGGTATTAGTTCTGAAAATCTAATTCAGTTAAAAATGTATTATTCATTTTATATGTATGTAAAATTATATTTTTCACACTTTCAAAGTATCATGTAGATATTGTCCGCTTTAGTCCAAATCCAACACATTGGGTCTCACGGCTTTAAAACACATCTGCATGATGAGGGCATCCCTCATGAAGCAACGACCCCGCATCCAAAAGATGAGGATCGTGGAGAGCCACCCAAGGAGGAAGAGGATCGCGGCAACCAGCAAAACACGCGGAGCGTGTCTTCCAGCACGCGAGGCGTGAAGGGGTCGAAATCTGGAGGAAAGTCCAGGAGGTCACCTACGCGGGCGTGTGCTGCCTTGTGCGCGGGGCGTGAATTGGACTCTCAAAGCAAACGAGTTCCAGGAGGTCAAGGACGTGGGGCGTGCCATACAGAACGAGGGGCGTGAAGATCCCCAGCCAGCGTCTCCAAGGTCAGAAGCTCACTCACGCGGTGCGTGAGAAAGATCACGCGGAGCGTGCCTGGGCCGAGGAATACTTCCTCCCCAAGTTCCTGCTGCTAGGAACAACCTCTGCCACCCTTTATTTACTGTTTTTCCAACTGTGAAAATTTGAAATTTCAAAAGGCACAAATTTCAATTTGTAAACTTTTAAACCACGAAAAATGTCTTTACAAATCGGTCAAACCAAAAGGTTTATCTTTTAGTTTTCCTTATAAGTATTGTGTGAAAAAACTAAGGGAAGAATCTTAATTTGTAATTACCTTTATAGCCTGGGTAAGCGTACATTTTTAGAAACAAAAGAAGCACATCCATCTAACATTAGGGTGATTTCGATGGTCATAAAAGTTCGGGCAATGTCTTTAAAAGGTCACAAAAGTTTAATACATCTCAATAATCACTTAGTTATGTTTTTGTTTCAATAAAGTCACTTTTAATGTTTTTCAGTCATATTTTCGCTGGAAATTGCTCACATGACATCTCAACATCACGTCGGTGCCACCTGATATATTAAAAAAAAATGTAACTATACATTTTAATTGATAACCGATATGCCACGTAGATTAATTTGTGGTTAAAATTTTAATTGACAATCCTTATTTACTTGGGTTAATCTGTAGTTAAATTCATTTTATAATGTCACATGAATTAGTTAAAAAAAAAAAAAAAAAAGCTTTTCCCTTTAGTGGACTTGCTCTTTCTTTTACTATTATTCTTTAATAGATGATCATCTAGTAGTTGCCAGGTTTGTTTTTGTTTTTTTGTTGGTGTTTGTTGTGGTAAGGGAAGTTTCTTTGAAGCTAATCTTTTATTTTCTTCTGAGGATTCTTCTTTCTTATTTCTCAATCAATTCAACGCACTGGTGGCGGCCTTGCTTGACCTCTTCTCTTCCATTACTATCACTTCTTTTATTAACTTCTTCTAGGATTTGGATTTTTTTAGTACCCTACCTTCCTTCTACATGCACACTAATTATAGTGTTGTAAACCGGAGGCTGGAATAAACACTCGGATTACTAATCTTGTACGGTTGGGAGTAATTTTTCAAAAAACAGATTGGATAAAAAAAAATTAGCATTCAACAATTTAAAACTTCTTCGTTTAAATGTGTTCGATACTAACAATTTAAAACTTCTTCGTTTAAATGTGTTCGATACTAAAAGTTAAAACTTCATCGTTTTGCGATGAATCCGTATAAAGTGAGGTTAGTTTTCAATTTTGTTAATTAATGGAAATTTTAAGTTCTCCATCCGTTTTATGAATATACATAAAAAAAATCCACATCATATAAAATACACATAACACATCTTTTAACCTTCTCAAAAAATATATATATATATATATATATTACAACTAACCACCTCTTTCCTACTATATTCCTATTTATTATGGTTTAAATTGACTAAATATAGAATAAATTAAACGATTTATTCATTAAAACACTTCATTAGAGGTGTCAATATGGATCACGATCCGCTAACACGACTTATGTAACCCACAAATTGAACGAATTAGGATTGAGTCTTAATGGGTTCTGTTGGCCCAAAATAAAATAAATTTTATTTTATGTATATAGAAAGCTTGGGTTTAATTTTAGGGTATAGTTTCTATTTTTTCTAGAAAAATAATAATGATGAATGGAAAATAAAAATAAATATATATGTAAACTAACCTCCAGCTCGGCGAGCTGGAAGTCAGCACGGCAAACGAGAGATCAGTCCTCGCCCGGAACCCGTTTCGGTCCACCCGACTTCTCCAAACGCACCCGAACACAACTACGAGCTAACCTACGAAGCCTAGTCCATCCCCACATCTAGGCCCAAGCCTTAAAATTCTCTCTAACCACAAGGTAGTGGGGTGATGTGGCATGGAAGTTGGTAGTGGTTGGTGGAGGTTGAGGAAGTTAGTGAGGTGGCAAGTTAGTGGGCAAAGTTAGAGAGAAAAATAAGGGTTAGTTGATAATTACTTACCCAAAATGCCCTTCTAAAAAACTATAAATAGACCCTCCCACACTCCACTCAAACACACTCATTCAATACACAAACCCCCTCTCAAAGCTCCAATGCTTAAATCCTAGTTTTTGTTCTTTGTTCTTCAAGTTCTTAGTTCTCATTTCCTTTTTCTAGCTCTTTTAGTGTGCTTTAGCTTTAATTCAAGCCTCTTTTCAAGTTGTTCAATTCAATTTAGCATTCCTAAGCCTTTAGTTTACTCAATTCCTTAGCTATAATTATTTTGCAAGTTAATTTTTCCAGATTCGTCCAAGTATTTTTAAAACCCGATTTCGTCTATTTAAATTCATTTTTTGCTTTCGATCCCTTCAACAAAGTTGTTCCTGACGTCTTGAATTTCAATCTAGTATATTTATTTTTCCAATTCCGTGCACAGAAACTATAGTTACAAGCCAATCTTTACAGCCCAAATTCTTTTAGCTAGTCTGTTCCCAGAATTTTCCAGATTCGTTCAGTTGTTTTCAAAACTCAATTTCGTCCATTTAGATTCCGTTTTAGCTCTTGATCCCTTATAGAAGTTTGTTCCTGACCTCCCGAAGTTAAATTTAGCCTATTTACTCGTCCAATTCCGCATTCTTAAGCACTCAATCGAGCCCACCGAAGTCAAAGGTTAAATCTGCCTCATTTGCCTACCACACGTTCTGACATTGCCAAGATCGTATACCATACAGGCCCAAATGACCGCAGTGCTCCGAGAACTTCAAGCCGAAATCAAAATTCAACGTCCAGCCGAGATAACTATTGTGGCTCCGAGTTTGTCGTTGAATTTCAATTTTATTTTAATTGCATTTCAATTCCTTGTATTGATTTGTTTTTTTCCCAATTCAATTGATTGTCTATATGTTTAGTATAGAAATTTTTCAATTGTAATTCATTTTCAATTTCATGATTTTTGAACATATGTATTCAAACATTGATCAAATCAATAAAATACCAATTTTTTTTACCAAATCTCGTGTCAATTTCGCACTTTTAATTTCTTTATTTTACTCGTCTTCAATTTACACGCTTAGCTTAAATAAAAATAATTAATCTAGCAAAGTTTTTATAACGGCGCTAGAGACCCAAGAGGGACTTTTTCAATCATTGCGTCCCTCGCCAATCGTTTCGATTAGAATTCATGTTTTTTGGCGCACAATTTCATAAACTTAACCGTCTTTCATAATTGAGAAATAATTTCTCTGGCACGCCCGCACCCTAACCACACGTGACAAGGTTGAAATTAGCATATTTTGAAAATATCGCTAACAATTTTTGGCATGCCCAGTGGGACATTGATTTTTAAGCTTTGCCAAAAAATTTAGAACCCGTTTTTAAGTCCAAATTTTTCACACTCAATTTTTTTTAAACCACTTGTTGTTCATGCTTTGTTTTTTATTCCATTAATAAGTGTTCATTTATTTTCTTGTGCTTTCTTGTTCAAACTCGATTACTAACTTAATTTCATCATTTTCACCTATCAATACTCACGGAGGATGCCTCCTAGGAAGAACACCGGGAAAGATCCAACTCCATCGGACTCCGAAGAGAGTCAAAATCAGAACCGAGATCATAACAATGAATCCGGAGTACCCGAAGGCTTCGTAGCCGAGACGGTGAGCAATTTCGAAGGTGCGAATCAACAACCACCTCAAGCATCACCCCTACCCGACATGATTATGATTTTCGCGAGCATGGAGAAACAAATGAACCAATTCCTAAACGGGTTCCTATAAACCATGAAGAATAGTCATGAGGCTATGTGCAATTCGATCAAAGCTAGCAACGAAGCCATGCTTAAAGCTAACAATGAGGCGGTAGCCAATTCCATCAAAGTCCCAGCCCTTGAGGAGAGAATTGTCGATTTAACCGGAGAGATCGGCAAAATCCCTGAAAAATGTGCCGAGTTGTTCTCACAAAAGTCAACATCTCAAGGACCGGCAGACAATGGAAAGGGAACACCGATCTCATGCGCCGGTGAAAGGTACATCCCACCACCAGCTCGAGAAGAGAATCTTAGGTTCAATGAGCGCGGCGATAGGATCAGCCCAGAACCCGTTCAGGTCCCACCACCTCAACAACATTTTAGGTCTCATATTGGGCCTAATAACCATGCCGAATAATACAAGGAAAGCTATACTCGTAATATGGGGGGAAATGGGAGAGGAACCAGCTTTCACCCACAACGGACGATGCACACGCGCGTGGAGCCCACCAACAACTTAGGAGAAGCCCAACGCATAAAAAACATCGTCCAAGAGATTTATGGGCCAGCCGTGAGGGAGGTGTACCGACCCGGGTTCCAAAAACCGTATCCATGGCAGTATGATCAACTATACCCTTTACCTCATAATTTTAGAGTCCCTGATTTCACTTTGTTTTCAGGAGAAGAAGGGCAATCCACTGTAGAGCATGTGGCACGCTTCACCTTTCAATGCAGTGGTTTGAGCATGGATATGAACTTCGACATGTTGCGCTTATGCTTATTCCCAGGATCACTAACAGGACCAACGTTCTCTTGGTACACCACTTTGCCATCAGGGTCCATTCATGGATGGGAACAAATGGAAAGGCTTTTCCATAACCAATTCTATCGAACGGAGCCCGAGGTTTGTGTTGCGGAGCTATCCCGAATGACGCAGCGATATGGGGAACCATTTGAAAATTTTATCAACCGATTCAAAAAGATGCGACATCGATGTCGAATCAATATCCCCGAGGTCGAATTCGTAAAGATTGCCCAACGTGGACTAGAATTCGAAAACCAGAAGAAATTTCAGGGAATCAATTTTCACGACTACTATGAATTGGTGGCCAAGGTTTCAGAGTACGAGGAATTGATGAGGGAAGATCATCGACGCAAGAAGAACTCTATGGGAAGCTATCAAGGGGATGTACAAACACATGAGGTAGCCATCGCCGACTTAACAAACACCGGATCTCGAACATGTCCCGTGTTGTTAAAAAATCCCAAAACACCAGAGGTAGTCAAAAGGGTTCCAACCACCCAATATACTTTTGACGTCTCAAAGACGGAAGAGATTTTCGATTATTTGTTAAAAGAGCAGTTCATCACATTACCGCCTAGACATGTGATCCCATCCAAAGAGGAAATACGCGGACGAGATTACTGTAAGTATCACGACAACTGGAGCCATAATACTCAAGCTTGCTTTGGTTTTAGAAATGCCGTGCAGGATAGGATTAACCGCGGGATACTCCAATTCCCAGAAAAGAAGGAAAGCATGCTGATCGATGATGACCCATTCCCGGTAGCCAACATGATTAATGCCACTTCACTAGTGTGGGGGGGCAAAGGAAAGCAACAATGCAACCTGAGGACTCGACAGATATGGGTACCAAAGGTGAGGCCAGCTAAGTTGGAGGAGAGTTCAAGGCAATCACAAAATGGAAAGAAAAGAGAGGTGCAACAACAACGACCGTGTTTCGTGACACCTTCAAGCACGTCGCCCATCGATCAATGGCAATTAAATAACCACAAGAAGTTCCCAAGGCCTCTTTCAAAAAATGCGAAAAGAAGATTAAGGAAAAGAGAGGCAGAAAAAAGAAATAGTCAAAAGGAATCTCCCAGCGTTAACTCTAATGATATGAGAGGAGGAAGGAAAAATCAAGAGAAAAACCTCCAGATTCAGGTTGGAGATTTCATCATACGGATAGATTATGTAGCTAACTCTTTAATCTTACCTTCGGATTTTAGAGGTGAAGACACCAAGAAGGAAGTCCCCGAACTCGAGCATAAGGAGCAAGAAGACACAATACCGAAGGCATCGGGTGAAGAGGGTATGAAGAGGGTTTACTTTGACAAGCCCACCCCAAGGATGACCCGCCATATTAAACCTTTATACGTCAAGGCTCATGTAGATGGCAAACTGATTTCCAGAGTGCTCATCGATAATGGATCAGCCGTTAACATCATGCCGATGAAAATGGTCCTAGCCCTAGGAAAATCGGAGGAAGATATAATCTCATCAGAGGTGTCGGTTTCAGCCTTCACGGGAGAAATTGCGAAGACATACGGTGTCCTACCTTTGGAGCTCACTGTTGGCTCTCACACCGCCATGGCTGCTTTCTTTGTCATAAATTCAACTGCGAGCTATCAGGCGCTTTTGGGGAGAGATTGGATTCACTCTAACTCATGCATCCCCTCGTCATTGCACCAACTTCTTCTATTTTGGAAAGGAGACGATATGGAAGTTATTCGGGCGAACGAGAAGCCGTTCGAAACCTACTCAGATGTGGTCGAAGCTAGACTTTATGAGGAATCTGTTAGCCCAATCCGAGTTGGGTCCAATTACAAAGAGCAATCATGTGGTGAAGAGATTAAGAATATCTTAAAGCCAACGGCAATCGTGCCTCGTCGAAGGCCATTCCGTAATGAACCGATAATTGAAGAAATTCCATGATTAAGACAACATCAGGAAAAGAAGCGGTAGCTTCAGCCGCTATATCAAAACTGAATGCACAACAACTAGCGGAGAAACTGTACCAAGAAAACAACATGAGGGTCTCAGAAGTCGAAACCCCCAAAGGAACAACAGAACTAAATCCTCAAGGAGAAGAAATCCGATTACAAGATCTGAAAAGGGCAAACCCAATGTTAAAAGATGAAGGTTCCATGGCAGTCGATCCTCTAGATGAAGTAAATCTAGGAACGGAAGAGGAACCTCGGGTTACATTTGTCAGTAGCTTACTACGCCCAGCATTAAAAGAAGCCATTATCAGTTTGCTTCATGAGTTCAAAGACTATTTTGCTTGGAATTATGATGAAATGCCCGGGTTGAGCAAAGACGTGGTGGAGCATAGATTGCCGATCAAACCAGAATTCAAACCCTTCAAGTAACCAACAAGGAGGTTGAGCAAAGAGGTCGAAGGCAAGGTGAAGGAAGAGATAGAAAAGCTTTTCAAGGCTAAATTCATCAGACCAGCAAAGTACATGGTATGGCTATCTAACGTCGTGCCTGTAGTAAAAAGGAACGGTAAATTACGCGTATGCGTAGATTTTCGTGATTTAAATCTAGCTACGCCAAAAGACATCTATGTGATTCCTATAGCCGATATGTTAGTAGATGCTGTGTCTGAAAATGAATTGATATCTCTTTGTGATTGCTATGCGGGATATAACCAAATTCCCATTGCTGAAGAAGACATTGCAAAAACGGCATTTCGATGCCCAGGATCAATTGGCACGTTTGAGTGGGTTGTCATGCCATTCGGTTTAAAAAATGCTGGCGCCACATACCAAAGAGCGATGAATGCCATTTTTCACAATTTACTCGGTACTTCCATGGAAGTATATGTAGACGATATCGTTATTAAGTCCAAGCGAGAAACGGAACATGTCGACCATTTGAGGAAAAGCTTCGAACGAATGCGAAAATATAACCTGAAGCTCAACCCTCTGAAGTGCGCCTTTGGGGTCAAAGCAGGGAACTTCCTCGGATTCTTAGTCCATCAAAGAGGAATCGAGATCGACGATAATAAGGCAAAAGCAATCAAAGAAGCGCAACCTCCAAAGAATAAAAAAGAGTTGCAACGATTCTTGGGCCAAGTAAACTATTTGAGACGATTCATATCGAACTTGGATGGAAAATCTAGAGCATTCTTAAATCTGTTGAAGCTCAAAAATGAAGAAAGCTTCAAGTGGGACGACAAGCATCAAGCGGCATTCGAGGAGATCAAAACTTACCTGAGTAATCCACCTGTGTTGATGCCACCAAGGGAGGGCACTCCACTCAAGCTCTATATATCAGCAACCGACGAGTCAATCGGGTGCTTACTTGCCCAAGACAATGCAAACCGCCATGAACAAGCCATTTACTATCTAAGCCGAACGTTGCTATCAGCAGAGACGAGATACAGCCCAGTTGAGAAGACGTGCTTAGCCCTCTACTTCGCTTGCACGAAGTTGAGACATTACTTGCTCAAAGCGAGAGTTTATGTGATCGCCAGCACAGATTTGATCAAGTACATGCTAAACCAACCTATCCTCTCGGGAAGAATAGGGAAATGGTCACTAGCATTGGCCGAGTTCACCTTGACATATCTCCCACAATCCTCAGTAAAAGGGAAAGCAATTGCAAATTTTGTAGCCGATCACCCAACCAGCTTCCAATATCCCGAAGAGGCGGAACTTCCAATCTATCTGACACATAAAGAACCTTGGCAGTTAAAGTTCGATGGTTCAAGCACAAACAGTTCCAATGGAGCAGGAGTGATCATCACAGCCCCATCCGAGACTAAAACGATATTAGCTGTAAACTTGGATTTCGAATGCACGAACAACCAAGCTGAGTATGAAGCTCTGATCATTGGTTTGGAAATCTTAATCGACCTAGGAGCAAAAGAGGTCAAGATTTTCGGTGATTCACAATTGGTCATCCGGCACCTAACAGGAGAATACAAATGCTCAAGTTTATCTTTGTTACCTTATTTCGCATTTGCAATCCAACTTCTAGAAATGTTTGATGAGGTCAGTTTGGAGCATATTCCAAGAAATGACAATTGGGAAGCTGGCGAGTTAGCCCAAATCGCTTCTGGAATCAAAATCTCCAAAGAGACAACATACAAAGTCGTCATCATCAGAAGACAGGGTCATCCTTCCGTGGCGGATAGAGGCGTCCAGTTTGAGTCATTCGACATCGACATTAACTTAGCTCAGGATTGGAGGAAACCATTCATCGATTACCTCAACGATCCATCCAAAAAAGTAAAATATTCACTAAGCATTCAATCTCAAAATTATATGTTGATGGCAGGTGATTTGTACCGGAAGAGCTACGATGGGATGCTGCTTAAATGCCTCGGCTTTCCGAAAGCAATGGAGGTCATGAAGCAAGTCCATGAAGGCACGTGCGGAGCTCACCAGTCCGGAAGGAGAATACGGTGGCTCATAAATCGTCATGGGTACTTCTGGCCAACTATCCTACGAGATTGCATCACATATGCGAAGGGTTGCAAGAAGTGTCAATTGTATGGCCAAATCCAACGAGTTCCCTCAGAAGAATTACACTCAGTTGTGAAACCATGGCCTTTTAGAGGATGGGCTATTGATCTAATTGGAAAAATATTTCCAGCTTCATCGAAAGGCCATTGTTTCATCATAGTTGCCACAGATTACTTTTCCAAGTGGGTAGAAGCAGCACCAATGAAGAAAGTCGGCCAAGCACAAGTAATCCAGTTCATCAAGGAGAACTTAATTCACAGATTCGGAATTCTAGAATCCATTACCACGGATCAAGGAACCATATTCACAGGCAAAGATATGAACGAGTTCGTGGAAGAGTATGGGATTAAATTGATTCATTCCACCCCATTTTACGCCCAAGCAAATGGTCAAGCTGAGGCGTCCAACAAGATTCTAATCCAAATCTTGGAGAAGATGATAGAAGACAATCCTAGAGAATGGCACAAAGTTCTCTCAGAAACACTTTGGGCTATGCGAACGTCTAAGACACAGGCAACTGTAGTAAGTCCATTTTTCCTAACCTTTGTCCATGATGCAGTAATACCATTAGAAGTCATCGTGCCTTCACTACGAGTGATGCGTCAAAACGACTTAGAACCGTATAATTATATGCAAGCTATAACCATGGAACTAGAAGACTTGGATTACGAAAGGCAGAAGGCGCTCGATTGCATGATGATTCAGAAAAAGAAAGTGGAAGACGTATACAACAAGAAAGTAAAAAAGAAAAACTTTCAAGAAGGCAAGCTAGTATGGAAGCTAATTCTACCAATCGGGACAAAGGATCGTGAGCTTGGGAAATGGTCGCCCAACTGGGAAGGACCGTTTCAAATCCACAAGGTGCTTCCCGGGAACGCGTATTGGTTGAAGAGCTTGGGCAGAGAACCACATAGGAGGTACATTAATGGTAAATATTTAAAGAAATATTTTCAAAGTATGTGGGATGTAATTGACGTAGGAAATGATATTCAATAAATCATCTCAATTTTCAAAAATAAAAAGAAGAAATTACATATGCTTGTGTTTCCATTTTCTCTATGTTTCTGCTTGTTTTCTACGCATTGGAGATTTTTTTCGCATACACTACATGTTTAGATAAATTAGTTAGTAATTAGTTCATGAAATAACCTCCAATTTTTGCTATATATATATATATATATATAATAATAATAATAAAAAAGTGAGCTGGAAAACTTCCAGCTCGGCGGATTGGAAACCCCCAGCTCGGCGAGCTGGAGCTCAGAGCCCAGCTCGGGCGAGCTGGAAACTTTCAGCTCGCCGAGCTGGAGCTTAGAGCCCAGCTCGGACGAGCTGGAAACTCTCAGCTCGCCGAGCTGGAGCTCAGAGCCCAGCTCGGGCGAGCTGGAAACCCCCCAGCTCGGACGAGCTGGAAACTCTCAGCTCGCCGAGCTGGAGCTCAGAGCCCAGCTCGGCGAGCTCGAGCCTAGGGGCCAGTTCACACAAAAAAAATATATCTCCATTTTTAGGTCTAAGTACACTAATAAAACACGTTTGTGGGGCAATCATGTATAAATCATCTTTATTTCATGTGTTCTCCAAGCTTGAACAATTCATGCATTACAAAATATCTTATGAGACTGCTACTTTATTTCTAAAAATTCTATGAATGAAAGAATAAGCGTACGTAGTCACAATCTCAAAAACAAAAAAGAGAGGAAAAATATAGGCGCCCCGTGAATATACCTCACGGAAATAAATAGAAATCAGGCTTTGGATATTTTGCCCAAGATTCACAAAGCTTTAAGGCAGCCTCCTTGTGTTGCTCGCTTTGTCGGTGCCATTCCAACATCTCACCATAATGATTGGCCAATCGATCCTAATCATTTCTTCTTTAGATGCTCGAGCTTCAGCCAATTCCTTCTCCAATGCCACAAGACGCTCCTCTATAGCTGCAATTTTGGCTAATCGTTGCCTATCCGCTTCTTCAGCATCAACCAAAGTATTGAACTTCTTGCTATAGGCCTCAAGCTCTGCCATGTTTGATCTAACTCGAGCTGAAAGACCCGCTGCCACGTTTTTCTCAGTAATATAGGACTGATAGCAAAATAATACGTGGTTCTTGGCGGATTTCAATGGCTCAGTCTTGAAAGGATGAGCACACATACCCTGTTGAAACACCTTTCCACATGATTTTGATTTGACAAAATTATTTATGTGAATGATAAAAATATTCTAACACATTAAATTTGAATGCTTTGATTTATTCACACTAATGTGTTTGTTCAATGTTGAGTTAATTGATTTATAAGACATTAAGATAAAAAGCCTAAAGGCCCATAAGAGGAAGTCAAACCCAAGTCAACAGATCAAGACCTCACGGCCCAGAAAGACAAAACGCAGTCGTTCCAAGCAAAGCGCTAGCTCAGCATGAAGAAGGATCGAGAAGCCTTCTATCAATTGCTTCAAGATGAAGCTGCTGAGTTAAACGACAAGAAGTACAAGTCAGCGGCAGAACAGAACTAACTTAGAGACAAAGTATTTCTACTTTGGGTAAAGCTCAGAATACACAGTAAGCTGTCTGGAAGACTTTACTATAAATGTCGAAACATTCTGTTCATCTGACGAAAAGCTGCTGAGCACTGCCGTAGACAGAAGATACAAGAATCTCATTGGCCAACGACACTGAGCACGACCAGAATGAAAGCGACAGGAAGTCGTTAGCCTCCAACGGTTATTTCGAAATTCGAAATCACCGGTGCTTGAAGTGTCACTATAAATAGGCCTTTCAAATGCTTCATTCGATGCAGATCTTCAATCAAGTCGAAACGCTGACCAAATTCATACTTGAAGTTCTGTGAGAAAAGCAAAGCAAATCTTACACCAATTCCAATCATTGTGTAAAAGTCTAGAGTGATTTCATTCATCTAAAGTGTCTTAGCAATTGTTGTTTAGGACAAACACTTATCATTTCTAGAAGGATAGAAAGGAGAAGCTGAGTACTCGGTTATAGTACTCAGTGGTAGTTATAGGAGTGAGTAGAGGAATAGAGGAAGGTACTCTTGTATACTCAGCTTCTGTTGTAAAAGGTTTCATGCTCTACCTTTAAAGAGCTCAGTAGAGGATTCAAAAAGCTCAGAACGAGTTCCGGGGACTAGACGTAGGCGGAGAGGCCGAACCAGGATAAGTCTGCTGAGTAACATATTTCTAACCTTTAAACTCCTTTATATATTGCTTGCTATAAAAACTGACTAAGTAACGAACTCACGCTGAGTTGAGTGCACTAAGAAGCTGAGTTTAGGAATAGACTTAAGTGCTATCTCCTGACTCAAGGAAAGAAGCAGACTTAGTCACCAGTTGACTAAGCTTGTGTCTTAAAACTACTTAGCGCCGATGTGTAAACCTTTTCTTAAAGAAAAGAAGTCAGCCTTAACGGACAAAATTTTAAATAGTTCCTATCCCCCCCCTTGGAACTAACCTTGTCACGTTATACGGGACCAACAAGTGGTATCAGAGCTTAAAAGCTCACTGAGCAAGATATAACTATCTTGAGCTGATCCACACAATGACTGAGAACAGCACTCGTTTCCTCCCAGGAAATCAGACAACTCAGATTCTTCCTGAGGGACTGTCCATTACTCGGCCTCCTCTGTTCTTCGGGTCTAACTACACCTTTTGGAAGAACAGAATGAAAAATTTCATTCAGGCAACAAATATGTGTGCATGGCTTTCTATAGTCCAAGGCCCATTTGTTCCTGTTGAAACTATTGACGGCCAAACGGTTGTTAAAGCTGAGACTAAGTGGACAGAGGATGACCTCAAGAAGCTAAAAAATCATGCTTCGGCTATAAACATGCTTCACTGTGCGTTAGATGTTGCAGAGTACAACAAGATTTCAGGTTGTGAGTCAGCGCAGGAAATCTGGAAGAAACTGGAGGTCACCTATGAAGGAACCAACAAAGTTAAGGAGTCCAAGGTGAACCAGCACATGAGGTTGTACGAGCTGTTTGAAATGAATGATGATGAAGGAATCTCTGAAATGAACTCAAGATTCACAAATATAATCAACGAGCTCAAAAGACTTGGCAAGATCTTCACTGAGGAAGAGCAAGTCAAGAAGATACTGTGGAGCCTTCCTAAAAGCTGACAAGCCAAGAAAACTGCTGTTGAGGAAGCTCAAGACTTGACCACCTACAAGTATGATGAACTCATTGGATCTCTGCTGACCCATGAGATCTCAATGAAGAACTTTGAGGTGAAGGAGAAGTCTGAGGACAAGAAGCAAAAGTCTCTTGTCATGAAAGCTGCCTCCACTGACGGGAGCTCAACAGACGATGAAGAGATGGCCATGTTCACTAGAAAAATGAAAAGGTTGTTCAGAAAGAATGATAAGTATTCAAAGAAGCCTTACAAGAAGTTTGACAAGTACAAAGCTGAGTCTAGCGACAGCAAGTACAAGAAGGACAGCTCAAAGCCCATCACATGCTTTGAATGTCATCAAACTGGCCATATTAAATCAAGCTGTCCTACCTTGAGGAAGGAAAAAGAAGAACAGCAAGAAGGCAATGGTGGCAACCTGGAGTGATAGTGATGAGTCATCATCATCAGGAGCTGATGCCACTGAGTCAGCAAAGATCTGCTTCATGGCAGATGAGCTTGCTGAGCCTTGTGTTTCTGAGCATGCTGACCCCTCCATTGCATCTGACGATGAGGCACACTCAACTGAGGTAATATCACTACCCCTGCTCAGAAATGAAATGATAAATGCCTTGAGTGACCTCTATACACTTATCAAAAAGTGTAACAAGAAGGTTAGAGCACTCAGCAGGCGATGTGACGAGATTGAAGAGGTCAAACTGAGTGACCTTCGATATCTTCTCCAAGACAACTCAACTTTGCATAGCAACGTAGAAACTATGCACAAGTTTGTCTTAGAGGTCCAATCAGATTCTAAGAAACTGAGAAAGGACATCACATCTATTCAGAATCAATTCAAGGTTCCGAATAAAAGAAATATTCCTCTGAACACTCAGTACCGAAGTACTAGTCAGCAGAGATGGAATCCTCAGTGGAATGTCCAGTGTGACTTCTGTGGGAAGAAGGGACACACCACAAAGGTGTGATGGCATGCTCAGCACTGGGGTGCTGACCAGTCAGTGAGATATCCCAAACGGAAGGTCAGCTGTGACTTCTGTGGAAAAAATGGACACACTGTCCAAGTGTGTCGTCATAAGATTAAATATGATGCTTTACCTGCTGAGCCTAACAAACAAGGACCCAAAAAGACTTGGGTACCTAAAGATAACTAGTTATATTGCAGGTAAGCCTGAGGTGTGTTGAGAAGTCAAAAATGTGGTACATTGACAGCGCATGCTCGAGGCATATGACGGGTGATGAAACTCAGTTCATCACATTTGTGCGTAAACGAGGTGGAAGCGTAAGTTTCGGAGACAACAAAAAGGGTAAGATAGTAGGGTCAGGAACCATTGGTGGTAATCCTACTATTGAGTCAGTCTCCCTAGTCAGTGGACTTAAATATAACTTACTCAGCGTAGCTCAGCTATGTGATAACGGGAGAAAAGTTATATTTGATAACACTGGATGTAAAATACTCGAGGGAAAAACAAATGAATTGATTTTAACTGCCCCTCGTATTGATAATGTCTTTATGCTGAATTTGGAAAAGAAATTTTCGAAAAATATATGCTTAGTGTCAAAGGAAGAAAATTCCAGGCTATGGCACAGGAGACTTGGTCATGTAAGCATGGACCTCCTGGCCAAATTAGCAAGAAAGCAATTAGTTGAGGGACTGCCAGAACTTAAGTTCGAAAAGGATCAATTGTGCTATGCTTGTCAGGCTGGAAAACAAACTAAAACATCTTTTCAAAGTAAAAACATTGTCTCAACCAAGCGTCCACTTGAGTTGCTACACTTGGATCTCTTCGGACCAGTCCAGCCGCTGAGCTTGGGTGGTAGGAGATTTTCCTTGGTCATTGTAGATGACTTTTCTCGGTACACTTGGGTCATCTTGCTGAGTAGCAAGGATGAAACCTTTGAGATATTTTCAACATTAGTAAGAAAACTTGAAAATGATAAAGACCTAAAGTTAGCTCACATCCGAAGTGATAATGGTGGAGAATTCAAAAACCAACAGTTTGTTGAATTCTGTGAAGCCAGCGACATTGACCATAATTTCTCTACTCCTAGAACGCCTCAACAGAATGGGGTTATTGAAAGGAAAAACAGAACCTTGGTTGACATAGCCAGGACAATGCTGAGTGAGCATAGGCTTCCAAAGTACTTTTGGGGAGAAGCTGTCAACACAGCTTGCTACATACTTAATAGGGCTCTAGTCAGACCCATATTAAAGAAGACTCCCTACGAACTTTGGAAAGGACGAAAGCCTAACATTGGATACTTTCGTGCCTTCGGCTGTAAATGTTTTATTCTAAATACTAAAGACAGCCTTGCTAAGTTTGATTCAAAAGCTGATGAAGCTATCTTTTTAGGCTACTCAACAAACAGCAAAGCATATAGAGTTTTCAATAAACGAACTCAGGTCTTAGAAGAGTCAGTACACGTTGAGTTTGATGAAACTAACCCTGCAGGAAAAGACAAGCAGCTGACTGAGGATGATCCATACTCAGCACCCGCTGACCAAGAAACAGCCGCTGAGTCACTACCTCAAGGGCTGACCAAAGGTAAAAGCGAAACTCAAATTGTTTTCACTGACCAATCTATACCTGCAGAGATTGTTGAAACACAACCAGCTCAAGACATCACTCTACCAAAAGAGATCAGAATACCAAGAGGACACTCAGAGAGTGCCATTCTTGATGCTGCTGAAAACACCCCGATGATAAGAAATCAACTCAGGAGATACCTCAGCAACGTAGCATTCATCTCAGTTCAGGAACCAAAGAACTTCGCTGAAGCTGAGCATGATGAGTTCTGGATGAGTGCAATGCAAGAAGAACTTGATCAGTTCAGAAGAAATGAAGTGTGGGACTTAGTGCCAAATCCAAGAAGTCAGAAGACCATAGGAACGAGATGGGTCTTCCGCAACAAGCTAGATGAACAAGGGAACGTGGTCAGGAACAAAGCAAGACTTGTAGCTCAGGGCTATAGTCAGCAAGAAGGTATTGACTACGGTGAGACCTTCGCCCCAGTGGCAAGGCTAGAGGCTATAAGAATTTTATGTGCATATGCAAGTTATATGAACTTTAAATTATTTCAAATGGATGTTAAGAGTGCATTCCTTAATGGAGTTATAAACGAGGAAGTCTATGTTAATCAGCCTCCAGGGTTTGAGGATCCCAAGTTCCCAAACCACGTTTATAAACTCAAAAAGGCTCTGTATGGTCTCAAGCAAGCACCACATGCTTAGTATGAGAGGCTGGCCAGTTTCCTGCTGACTAGAAATTATATCAGAGGTAAATCTGATACAACCTTATTCATTAAGAGGAAGGGTAAAGATACACTACTGGCTCAGATATATGTTGATGACATTATTTTTGGTGCCACTAATGAGTCCATGTGCAAGGAATTTAGTAAGCAGATGCAGACTGAGTTTGAAATGTCAATGATGGGAGAACTCAACTTCTTCCTTGGACTTCAAATCAAACAAGGGAAAAATGGCATCTTCATCAGTCAAACTAAGTATGCTAAGGAGATATTGAAAAAGTATGAACTTGAAAACTGCAAGCCAATATCTACCCCTATGGGCACCGACACTGTCCTCTGCGCTGACGAAAATGGTAAATCAGTAGACAGCAAACTGTACCGAGGTATGATTGGCTCTCTACTCTACTTAACTGCTAGTAGGCCGGACATTCAGTTCTCAGTATGTTATTGTGCTAGATATCAATCTAACCCTAAGGAATCTCATTACATAGCTGTAAAAAGAATCCTTAGATATTTGCAAGGCTCAGTGAATGCAGGTTTATGGTATCCCAACACTCATGATTTCACACTCATCGGATACACTGACGCTGACTACGGACGAGACAAACTTGAACGAAAAAGCACCTCAGGAGGATGTCACTTCCTTAGAAGCTGTCTTGTGTCCTGGTTCAGTAAGAAGCAGGCGTCAGTAGCCCTGTCAACCACTGAAGCTGAGTACATTGCTGCTGGAAGCTGTGTTGCTCAAGTCCTCTGGATTAACCAACAGCTAGAAGATTTTTGTGTTCAGACTAAAACAATTGAAGTCAAATATGACAACAAGAGTGTCATTGACCTATCAAAGAACCCAATCCAGCACAGCAGGATGAAGCACGTCAGCATAAGACATCACTTCATCAGAGATCATGTACTCAATGGAGAGATCAAGCTGACCTATGTCCCAACGGATGAGCAGCTTGCTGATATCTTCACAAAGCCACTGGCTCGTGAGCAATTCAACATACTTAGAGAAGCCATTGGTATGTTTAATCCTCTTCAATAAATTCCAAGTATAATATGTGATATATGCATGCTAAGTTGATTACCACGCTGAGTGATTTATGCTAAATCAATGTCTATTACATGCTGAGTAGATATACATGCTGAGTGGTTATCTTAAGCTGAGTTACTGAGCATACGAATAATTTCTTTGCGTAGAACTGACTACTCAGAACATTAAACGTTTAGAATTCTTAACACTGAGTGAAAGATCCGTTGCACAAATTAATGCTAAACACGCGAATTAAATAGCCACCTAGGATGACGTAAGCGCAATAATTAGAAAATACATGCGCCGATTGTGTCATGAATGCCAGAATCTCTATCGGTTGAGTATCTCGAGGTCAAACGGTCACCTCAACGCTTCAGATCAACTCGACACTTCTATAAATAGTGGACGAATTCCCACTTGTACCTCTTTACGCTTAGAAATTTCTGGTATTCAAATCCTCTCTTTTCTAAAATTCCCAAACTTCTCAAATCTCTCTAAGAATCATGTCTAACGATTCTCAGAATGTCTCCGGTGCTGGTTACGATGATAACAACTCCGATGAAAATCCATCGTACCAAACTGAGCAACAACATGAGGATACCTCAACTGAATCTCAGCAAGAAGGTCAGCATGACCATTCTAAGGTCACAACACCAAGCAAGAAATCCCACGCTGACCAAGCTACATCGTCAAAGAAACAAAAGGACAAGGGAAAGAAACCGATGGAACGCACCTACTCACTTGTTTACAACAGTGTAAGGGGATATAAAGTTGACCACTCCCGCTGGTTCTCGAAGGGATTTGTGGAAGCTGAGCAACCTTTCTGTGAGTGGATCTCAAAGAACAGTTGGACCGAGCTGTTCTCAACTCGAGAAGCCACTTACCCTGAGTTAGTGAAGGAGTTCTACACTAACCTAAGAGCCGCTGATGATAACCGGGACTACATGGTCACCAAGGTTCAAGGGAAGAATATCTTCATCAACCCTCCTTACCTTGCCAAACTGCTAAAGCTGAAAACCGAAGGAGCTCAACTTCGAAAATCAGGTGACCAAGATAAAATTGATTATCCCGCTGAGTTTTGCAAACCTGCCGGTCATGTCAGGGAAATATCGAGCACCTCCATGGGTCAGAATCAAAAGATGGCTCATTACATACTGACCAACTTCCTTTTTCCAAAGGTCAACTCCACTTCCTCAGTGTCGAATTTCGAGCAGTGCTTTATCTGGCACATGCTGACCTACCAACCGATCAACATGTCAGTCTTTTTAATCGGTGGTTTTCAAAGGAGCACTGGAACCCTTAGGTTAGGCTCCCTTATTACCAGAATCCTCAAAGATCACAAGGTGAATTTGGTTGAGGAAATTAATGTCTGGGGGACTGAAATTACTGCAGCTGCACTATTTGGCTTGGTCTATAATCAACCCATTGTCCCGAAGAAAGGAAAAGGGGCCGCTGATAAGGAAATAGAGGGGATGGTGACCAGAGAAGGAAAGAAAGTGAGGAAAGCTCAAGCTGACAAGCAGGACAGAAAGAGGAAAGTTGTTCAAACCTATTCCAAAGACACTGATGCTCCACCGAAAAAGATTCGATTTGTGTCTAAGGGAACTAAGCCTCAAGTTCAACAAGGTCAGGTTGGACCCAAGTCAGCGGAAAACCTCAAAAGGCAAGCTGAGCCTGAGGAAGAAGAAAAAGAGGACACTCCTAAGCAACCACTGAGAAAGAAGAAGAAGGTCTCTTCTGGGTTAAGTCCCATCGACGTTCCTCCACTTGGAGTCGTCATCTCTGAAGACTCTCATTTTGTGAGAAGTCAGGGCATTGTTCTTGAGAAAAACCTCACTGACCAAGATGAAGAAGAACTGGGTGGTCAGTTTGATACTGAGGAGACAGTAGATGTTGAGCAACATGAGACAACAGATGTTGAGCAACATGAACCAACCAACACTGAGCAGGTTGAAGAAGATGCTGAGCCTACAGCAAAGGATCATACTGATCAAGGGGCAACTTCACCTACTGACTCAATTGAGTCCATTCCTGCTGACCCCTCTCCTCAAAAGACCAAGGGATTAAGGAGACTTAAAAAGATGGCGCATAAATCCCCAGTGATTGATCTTATGAATGACTCACCACTACGTGATCTGATCACTGATCTCTCTGATATGCAGTTTAAGTTCTTCTCCAATCCCACTGAGTCTCCTCCAAAAGAGCACCTGGAAAAGCAAGCCTCTGTTTCTCAACCAAAGGAACATGCCAACTCAATTGCTACTCAACATCAAGTTGATACCGAGCAAGTGCTCGAAGTTCCTGCTCCCCAACATACTGAGCTAGCTAAGGAAACACCTGCTCAGGTCAGTGCTGAAACACCTCAACCTCCTCAAACCAGTCAGCTTCAGCCTGACTCTGAGCAAGTAGATAATTCTGTCGATCACCCTCTTCCACATCCTCAAGTGTAGAATATCAACCAGTCAGCTTCTGCTGGCAATCTGAACACAATTCCAGCCGCTGATCATGCTGGCACGTCCAATAATGAACTGAACCAAACACCTCCTCTATCCGGTTCCACTCATACTCCGGCATTTGGGCCATACATTGGTGGATCCTACAACTACTTACACGCAACTGAGCCTGGTCGAAGAATCATTGACTCAGCTCAAGCTTTGCTCTAGGACCTTCATCAAGCCAATGCCGAAGCCGCTGGGTCAGTTCCTGTTGAGCCAACTCAACTTTCGTCTGTCACTCAGCTTCTCACAGAAATCAAAGGTCTTAAGGATCTTCTGAGTGTCATGACTTCACTCCAGTCTCAACAGCCTAAGCAGGAATCAATAACAAAGATGGCCGAACTCCAGCTGACAATGGTCAATCACATGAACTCTCTTCAGGGTCAACTTCAAAACCTGTCAGCTGCGAACTCCATGTATGCAACTTCTGCTGAAGTCCATCAACTCTTCAACCAGCTTCACTCTGAGCAAGCCAGAACCAACGAGCAACTCTCTTCCACCTCCCAATGCTCCATTGAGCAAATTAGTGAGGTTGTCCGCCTACTCAACTTGAGTAAGGAAGAGATGGAAACTGACCAACTCAAGATGAATGAGCTTCTACAACACTCCCAAACCATCTTCAAACATGTGCGTCATTCGAATGCTCCACGTCAGTATTATGACTCGGCTCTGCTTAAAATGTTTCATCAAGCTTTTGCCATGCTGACTGACAGTATCACTTGGGTTGGGAAGTCTCAAGAATACATTCTGAGTATGCTCAGTGCCTCGGTCAGGGTTCCTCGCTCTATCTTGGATGATGGTATTTCTGTCTTTGATGGTATTAATGAAAGCACGCGCAAGCTTAAGGCATTCTCTGTACGGTTAACTCGTGTTGCCCTCAACGACACCTTCATTCCTCCTATGCCTGATGTTGGAAAAACGGGGGAGAAAGAACAAGCTCAAAGAACTTAGCATACAGGAGAAGCATCTGGAAGTCAGCAGAAACAAAAAGGAAAAGCCAAAGAGCATTCTGCCCACATCAACTACAAGAAAAAATAGCTTGACTAGAATTGCTAGATGTAGGTTTTTAAAACTTGTATACTTTTCCTGATATATTTTGTTGTGCTGACCATTAATTCAAAACTATGCATGCATCTACCTTTTTCAAATTGACTAAACCTATGTGATGCTTACTTATGTTTTGTGCTGAATATTTAACGTATCTTCATTAAATCAACTGTGCTATGTGCTTACATTGCTTCATGATTGTCTGCTGTGTTGATCTTAAAGTTGACCTCTTTTATATGTCTTCTTAACTAAAACTCATTGAACAAAGAAATACTCAGCGTACTCTGATATCTAAATCTTCCGCAGAACTTAACTGAGTTAAATAGAATATGTTCCATGAGCTGACCTATTTCTGAAAACTGACCTTAGACTTACTTGATTAAACCTTGAAATGTTTAAAGTAAAACTAAGTCAGTAGCTCAACCCTTACGGGGGAGTATCTTGAGAAAAACAAGGTCAACTATCATGGGGGAGCTCAACACTGAGTTCCTTACTGAATATTTTTGCCAACATCAAAATGGGGGAGTTTGTTGAAACACCTTTCCACATGATTTTGATTTGACAAAATTATTTATGTGAATGATAAAAATATTCTAACACATTAAATTTGAATGCTTTGATTTATTCACACTAATGTGTTTGTTCAATGTTGAGTTAATTGATTTATAAGACATTAAGATAAAAAGCCTAAAGGCCCATAAGATGAAGTCAAACCCAAGTCAACAGATCAAGACCTCACGGCCCAGGAAGACAAAACGCAGTCGTTCCAAGCAAAGCGCTAGCTCAGCATGAAGAAGGATCGAGAAGCCTTCTATCAATTACTTCAAGATGAAGCTGCTGAGTTAAACGACAAGAAGTACAAGTCAGCGGCAGAACATAACTAACTTAGAGACAAAGTATTTCTACTTTGGGTAAAGCTTAGAAGACGCAGTAAGCTGTCTGTAAGACTTTACTATAAATGTTGAAACATTATGTTCATCTGATGAAAAGCTGCTGAGCACTGCCGTAGACAGAAGATACAAGAATCTCATTGGCCAACGACACTGAGCACGACCAGAATGAAAGCGACAGGAAGTCGTTAGCCTCCAACGGTTATTTCGAAATTCGAAATCACCGGTGCTTGAAGTGTCACTATAAATAGGCCTTTCAAATGCTTCATTCGATGCAGATCTTCAATCAAGTCGAAACGCTGACCAAATTCATACTTGAAGTTCTGTGAGAAAAGCAAAGCAAATCTTACACCAATTCCAATCATTGTGTAAAATTCTAGAGTGATTTCATTCATCTAAAGTGTCTTAGCAATTGTTGTTTAGGACAAACACTTATCATTTCTAGAAGGATAGAAAGGAGAAGCTGAGTACTCGGTTATAGTACTCAGCGGTAGTTATAGGAGTGAGTAGAGGAATAGATGAAGGTACTCTTATATACTCAGCTTCTGTTGTAAAAGGTTTCGTGCTCTACCTTTAAAGAGCTCAGTACAGGATTCAAAAAGCTCGGAATGAGTTCCGAGGACTGGACGTAGGCGGAGAGGCCGAACCAGGATAAGTCTGCTGAGTAACATATTTCTAACCTTTAAACTCCTTTATATATTGCTTGCTATAAAAACTGACTAAGTAACGAACTCACGCTGAGTTGAGTGCACTAAGAAGCTGAGTTCAGGAATAGACTTAAGTGTTATCTCCTGAGTCAAGGAAAGAAGCAGACTTAGTCACCAGTTGACTAAGCTTGTGTCTTAAAACTACTTAGCGCCAATGTGTAAACCTTTTCTTAAAGAAAAGAAGTCAGCCTTAACGGACAAAATTTTAAATAGTTCCTATCCCCCCCCCTTGGAAATAACCTTGTCACGTTATACGGGACCAACACACCCATCATGAGGTCAAAATCAATCATTGCTCTTTCAATGCGAGTGGGAGTCCAAGAGTCAAGAGGAGAGGCGACAAGCTTACTGAGATTGGCACGAGCATCACTCAAAGAGTCACCACTAGGCAAGGATGAATCAGCTGCAGCAGTAGACGGTCCTTTCAAAAATGAAAAATCCAAGCCGGTAAAAGGATTATCAGCCTTAAGACCGACAGGAACCAACAAAGGACACACAAGAGCTGATTCCTGCCATATTTAAATAAAAAAATAGCAATTCAATCAATCAATCTGACTAAAGCATCTCAAGCATGGTTCATAAATAACAGATTAGCAAAATCATACAAACCTGAGATAATGGTGCAATAATCATTCGGTTTAGAGAAGATGCAGAAGGAAGATGGGCTCGTGCCGGAAGTTGCAATGGAGTCATAACCACCTCAGTCGAGCCATCATCAAGGGACAAGGTTCCAATCGAAGAAGTCATGTTCCAGCGTGCCCCTAGTTGATCCAGTGTTTCATCCTCAAAACCAAAATATAGGTCTTCGTCAGAGTCCTCTTCCTCTCTTTGTCTCACGGAAGGCCCTGCAGCAGTAGCCACCAGCTCTCCCTCATCCAGTATAACTGCCTTTCCTTTGTTCTTTTCGTTTGCATCAAGCACATTCGGGGCTAGGAGAGTCAGATTATTGTCCTTTCCTGAGCTACCGCTTAAATCTAAATTTTTTTTATTAAAAACAGCAACAAAAAAAATTTTGAATAAATAATAAATAAAGCAAAAGAGCTTACCAATAGGTGGGATACAATGCTGAAAAATGGTCTCCCACCAAGCATCGAATGAAGGTTGATCTGATCCAAGCAAAAGTGGTCCCTGATCATATCCTGCATCCAGAACCGCAGCCATTATATCTTCATCACTAGCCCCACACCGCTGAGAAGAGGTAGGAAATGGGAGTTGCCCCGAGATAGATTGGAAAAAGCCTAATTGACGTGCCCAAAGACAAGATGCATATAAGGTCAGACCAGGGTTTGATGATCGAGAGGTTCTGGTTTGGTTCACCCCGTGGTGTAACCGACGTGTTGCACATACCGTCATCCACCATTCAGCACCTTCATGGGGGGCAGCAGACAAGTAAGAGAGGGCCCAAGATGGTAGACACGAGTTATCTTTTTCCCAAAAAAGAAACAGCTTATTATGAGTAGATGGCACTAAAGTACGAAGAAACCTCACAACCACACTAACAGCCAGACTCGAAGAGCTGTAGCAAAGGTCTACACCAAGATGGCCCGAGGTCCCCATTGATGAAGCAGTGGCCAAATGAGGAAAGTAGATGAAAAGCCACAGCTGCAACAACCACAAACCACCCCGAGGTTTTATGAATGGTATATCCTCAACAGTAAGAGCTAGGCGGTGGAATGTTGAGGCCAACAACATGGTGCCAAGAGCTAAACGGCGGCCTGAAGCTAAAGCCTTAGCAATAATCAATATTTCTGCAGTAGGTCTGAGGCCCAACGGCTCGAAGATGTAATTGTTAAGCATCATCCACAAAAAATGCACATGATCCTCATCATCCAACTCTCTCTTATCTAATTTCTTCTTAATCATTTGGACATACGTCCTAGCCTCTTTGGATAAGATAGCCTTCACTTCAGGGAATGCATTTGTCTTGACACAACTTGGGACTTCCTCTCCAATAATAGGCAACCCCGTCAAGGCAACTACATCACGTAAAGTGATAGACATGGGGCCCAACGGGAGAATCAACGAGTTACATACCGGCGACCAATAATTCAGCACCCCTTCAAGCACATTCACACAAGGAGTAATTTCATAACGAGTCAAACGAACAAAATCCCTAATGCCAACTCGGTCCCAAACACTCGCATATCTCGGCTCTAAACGATCTACAAGGTCATTCCATCCAGTGTAACAACGAGGGAATATCAGCCCTTTCTTATTTGCAGGGAATTGATAAGTTTCCCTATGAAGGGTCAATTCAGTAGCACTACTCATGGGATAAGGGGGCAAAATGGAGTTATTCACAGCAACAGGGCTAATAGTAAAGACACTATCCTGAAACTGAATTATAGACACAATCAATTAAAGCCTATGGATGCTACCTTCAAGTACATGATCAGGAAATTGCAAAATTCATTGAAAATTACCTCCTGCAAGCCAAGAGTTATGCCCAGGCGAGAATCAGCGCGAATGGTGTCAGAATATGAACAGGTAGCTGTGACTAGACCTGTCCACGGGCCCGGGTACCTGCCCGGCCCGCCCAGGCCCGTGTCCCTTGGACCGGGCTTGGACAATAAAAATTATTCATCGGCCCAGCCCGGCCCAGGCCCGCCTATTTTTTGGGCGGGCTTGGGATTAATAAAAATAACACGGGCCGGCCCAGCCCGGCCCGCTTATTAATATTAATTAATAAATATATATTTATATATTAAATATTTATTTTTAAGTATAATATTTATTTTTTTATAATTAATAATTATATATATATATTTAGGTGGGCTTATATGGGTTGGGCTCGGGATTTGATTTTTAAGCCCGAGTCCAGCCCGGCCCGAGCCCGCCTAAATTAATTGTGGGCTGGGCTGGGCTTGGGCTAAGTATTTTTACTTAAAAACCCGACTGGCCCGGCCCGAGCCCGGCCCAACCCGGCCCATGGACAGGTCTAGCTGTGACAGACAGATACAAAATTTCAGCAATAAAATTTCACCCACATGTGGTAGTTCTAAAACTCTTACATTGAATTCCAATTCCATTTATCAGTTTTTCAATAAACATAATTCTACATGCGGTAAAATTTGTCACGTCCGTGTCTAAATTTCTAAAATTTATATTTTAATATTAGTATATATTATAATTATTGAGTGTGTGAAGTTAATTTGGTGCTATAGAAAAAGTTTGGAGTTAATTTGAGAGTTTTATGTGTAAATTAAAAGTTTAGGGTAATTTTAAAAAGATTATATAAAGATGGAGGATCAAACTGGATTTCATCCAGATTTGGATATATATTTCCAGAGAATTCGCATCATCACCTTTGTTTTCATTTTTCCTTTTTCTTTTCTTTCTCTGCCTCTTCATCTCATTCATCATTGTTGAACCGTTTCTTCACCGTTTATTTGATTTACGAAGATTCGATCGTCCGAATCACTTGAAATTGGAACCATAGTATCCTTATATATAGATCTAAGTCCTAACCGAAGAGTTTTTGAGTTTCGGCAGTGTTTGGAGGGAAACGTCTTAGACGGGATTTAGAGGAGAATTGTACGGGTGTGTTTTCTTCAATTAATAGCCAAGGTAAGTAACTATCAACTATATTTTGTGTTTTATGAATATAGATATATATATATAATCAAAGAATTTTCAGAAATTGATATTTTAGGGTTTATACAGGTATTTTATAAATTGGGGTTTTTCAAGATCTTGTTTTTATTGTGAAATTATGGTTCAAATGAAGCTATTGACTATGCTTCTATGTGAATTTCAGATTTTACTTGATTATGTTGATTTAAGGTTTAAGTTGGTTGATTTACATATATACATATATGTTTTTGGTTTCAATGTATATATATATATATATATATATATATATATATTGAATAAAATGAATTTGATGATTTCTTACGAATTGTTTTTGGATTGAGAAATCTGTTGCGGTTATTGTTGTTATTATTTTGGATTGAAGTCCAAATATGATTTTTATGAGTTGTGATGTTTCGAAAGATAAAATGGTTTTGTCCATCTAGGATTGCCCGGGGTAGGAGTTGTAAGTTGTAAGACCATATCTAATGGCGGTATGGCCAGAGTGCACGGCTGGTAGTCCTAACTGTTAGGCAAGGAACGAGATATAAATGAGATATCTCGATATTGTTATGATTGATGTTTGATCTACACGGGTGGAATTCGAGGATGGATACACATACACAAATTTTATTTTATGAACTTAAGTTTTGAGAATATTTTATAAGGTTTTGATGACTATCTTATAACCTTAAGTTTGAGTATATTTTATAAGGTTTTGATTAAATCCCTTTACAAATGTATATATGTAGCTATGTTAAGTAAAGTTGGGTTTTTATAGCTGATAGTTTCTTACTGAGATTTTTGTCTCACATTTTTAAATGTTTTAATGTTTTTAGGTGACAGGATATAGAGAATGATACCGACCGTTTAGGCGAGTATTTTTGGAAGCTGGCTGCTTATTGTTAGAATTATGGTTAGAACTTTGGTATTGCAATTGTAATATAAGGATATTTGGTTAAATTGGAGACTCCTAAGTATTGATTATGATCTTTCTATTTCACGCCCGATGCCGATTGAGGTCGTTTAGGATCGGGTGTGACAAAATTAACACAAAAGCAAAAGAAAAATCAACAAAGAAAGAAAATAGAGAAGAAAAGATAGTTTGCATACCCATAATTGAAAAATTGATAGCTTGATTCTGAATATTTGTTGAGCTTTGAGAAAAGAAAATGGCAGAAACAAAAAAAAAAGCGTAAAAGAGGAAGAAGAATTGCAATTGATCAAGATTGAGAGTTTTAAGGGATTCAAATTCTAAAAATCCTGTAGGATTCTTTCTCTATTATCTTGATGAAAAAAAAAGACATTTAATAAAAACTTCTTTTATGCATAAATTTTATTTTTGCTATTTCATTTATGCACAAAATATGGGGGCAATTGTTGGCCCAAAATAAAATAAATTTTATTTTATGTATATAGAAAGCTTGAGTTTAATTTTAGGGTATAGTTTTTATTTTTTCTAGAAAAATAATAATGATGAATGGAAAATAAAAATAAATATATATGTAAACTGACCTCCAGCTCGGCGAGCTGGAAGTCAGCATGGCAAACGAGAGATCAGTCCTCGCCTGGAACTCATTTCGGTCCACCCGACTTCTCCAAACGCACCCGAACACAACTACGAGCTAACCTACGAAGCCTAGCCCATCCCCACATCTAGGCCCAAGCCTTAAAATTCTCTCTAACCACAAGGTAGTGGGGTGATGTGGCATGGAAGTTGGTAGTGGTTGGTGGAGGTTGAGGAAGTTAGTGAGGTGGCAAGTTAGTGGGCAAAGTTAGAGAGAAAAATAAGGGTTAGTTGATAATTAATTACCCAAAATGCCCTTTCAAAAAACTATAAATAGACCCTCCCACACTCAACTCAAACACACTCATTCAATACACAAACCCCCTCTCAAAGCTCCAATGCTTAAATCCTAGTTTTTGTTCTTTGTTCTTCAAGTTCTTAGTTCTCCTTTCCTTTTTCTAGCTCTTTTAGTGTGCTTTAGCTTTAATTCAAGCCTCTTTTCAAGTTTTTCAATTCAATTTAGCATTCCTAAGCCTTTAGTTTACTCAATTCCTTAGCTATAATTATTTTGCAAGTTAATTTTTCCAGATTCGTCCAAGTATTTTCAAAGCCTGATTTCGTCTATTTAAATTCATTTTTTGCTTTCGATCCCTTCAACAAAGTTGTTCCTGACGTCTTGAATTTCAATCTAGTATATTTATTTTTCCAATTCCGTGCTCAGAAACTATAGTTACAAGCCAATCTTTACAGCCCAAATTCTTTTAGCTAGTCTGTTCCCAGAATTTTCCAGATTCGTCCAGTTGTTTTCAAAACTCAATTTCGTCCATTTAGATTCCGTTTTAGCTCTCGATCCCTTATAGAAGTTTGTTCATGACCTCCCGAAGTTAAATTTAGCCTATTTACTCGTCCAATTCCGCGTTCTTAAGCACTCAATCGAGCCCACCGAAGTCAAAGGTTAAATCTGCCCCATTTGCCTACCACACGTTCTGACATTGCCAAGATCGTATACCATACAAGCCCAACTGACCGCAGTGCTCCGAGAACTTCAAGCCGAAATCAAAATTCAACGTCCAGCCGAGATAGCTATTGTGGCTCCGAGTTTGTCATTGAATTTCAATTTTATTTTAATTGCATTTCAATTCCTTGTATTGATTTGTTTTTTTCCCAATTCAATTGATTGTCTATATGTTTAGTATAGAAATTTTTCAATTGTAATTCATTTTCAATTTCATGCTTTTTGAACATATGTATTCAAACATTGATCAAATCAATAAAATACCAATTTTTTTTACCAAATCTCGTGTCAATTTCGCACTTTTAATTTTTTTTATTTTATCCGTCTTCAATTTACACGCTTAGCTTAAATAAAAATAATTAATCTAGCAAAGTTTTTATAACGGCGCTAGAGACCCAAGAGGGACTTTTTCAATCCTTGCGTCCCTCGCCAATCGTTTCGATTAGAATTCATGTTTTTTGGCGCACAATTTCATAAACTTAACCGTCTTTCATAATTGAGAAATAATTTCTCTGGCACGTCCGCACTCTAACCACACGTGACAAGGTTGAAATTAGCATATTTCGAAAATATCGCTAACAGGTTCGAGTTATAAATGGATCAAATGGGTCAACACGTTTAACTCGTATATTAAACATGTCAGGTCACGGATTGACCAGTGAATTCATTGCAACCCATGTACTTTTAGGAGGGTTGGCGGGTCGTGTCGACCCAACCTGTTAACCCATCTAACACGACCTATGTAACTCGTTTGACCCGTATAAGTCTTGTAAATATTATATATTGTTATGGGTAATGATAGTAATTGTTCCATATCTATATCACTTTTTTAAATTTTAGACTCCATAAATTTCTTCTGGTAGATCTAATTTCTCCCTTTTATATTTTGATTTTGTTGAAATTTAAAAGGGTAAATGAGTTATTTAACCTTTTTAGTTTATTTTAATATATAATGGGTTAATAGGTTGATGGGTCATATAACTTTTAGCAGATTTTGATATATAACAAGTTAATGGCTTAAACGAGTTGTGTTAATTCTTCACTCATGATTTATTCATTTAAATAAACGAGTTATCGAGTCGAGTCGTGTCATGTCATGTCAACGCGTTTATTAAAAGAATTGGGTTAGGGTTGACCTAAAGAGTAGGTTGACACGGTCCGTTTAAAACCTACGAACCCATATTAACACTCCTAATTGAGGATATATAAGAAAAATATCAATAATATTTAATGTATTCTTGTTAATTATGTAGACACATTTTTTGCATATATTTATAGGACGGAGTGAATATTTTAACGTTATAAATAGTACAGTGGAAAACATAATATTAACAATTAAGTTAGGACCTATTTTATATATCATTAAAAAATAGATATTTTTATACTAGTTGAATATCAATTAGTTCAATTGCATTTTTTTTTTTTTTGTGATTTTATGATAGATTTAAAGACAAAATGCCTTTGTTCTCGGTGAAATATTTGAGATTTTTTTGTTCAAAACATGCTAAACACAGGAGAAAAAAATTTCATTTGTACATATATGTTTTTGATAACATAAGACATATTTACAATGGAGATAACATAATTTACGATTAAAAAATATGATTCTGTAAACAATGTGTGAAATTTTAGACGTTTGTCAATATTAGGTGCTGTTTGATAAAACTGAAAATTAAGTGCTGAAAAAATAAGTACTGAATTTTAAGTGCTGAATATTATAAGTGCTAGAAATATTGAATGATTTAATTTTTAAAAAAGTATGAGTTGATAATGTTTAACTTAAAATGATAAGTTAAATATTTTGACTTATCAAAATAAGTGGTTTTTAACTTAATTAACTAATTTAAGTGGTGAAAAAACAACTGTTATCAAACGCACTTAAATTAAATAAGTGCTTAACATTTTAATTTAAGCAATTAAGTGCTTTATCAAACAAGGCCTTAGACTCTCCTTTTTGGAAGAAAATTTGTTATTCATAGAAAAGAAATACCTCCTCCATTCTCAAATAAGTGTCGTTTTAGAGTTTTTCACACAAATTAAGAAACACAATTAATATGTACTTAAATTAATAAATTTACCTGGATTAACTAAATAAAAATTTTCTCTCCTATAATGGTTGGAGAAAAAACTTTGAAAGCTTAAATAACACATAAATCAAGACAAAATTTAAATGCTTAGACCAAAAAACTATACTGAATTTTATTGAAAAACGAAAACGATACTTAAAAAAGCAAAAACAATTATCTAAAACGACACTTATTTGAGAACGGAGGGAGTAGTATATTTCTACATAAGTAAATAAATAATTACAATTCAAAATTACATGAGAAAAGTTTGAATCTGCATCTTCAATATCATAGATCGTGATAGAGCAATAATAAATAATATTTAAAACTGTTTTTGACACAACAACGAAAAACAAACCCATCCAAAATCGACTTCATGGTCAATATTAGACTCTTATATCATTTATAATATTAAAGGCAAATTTGTTATAAATTAGTATCATTTATATTAGACTCTTAATTGGTTTATATATACATGAATGTGACTTTCAATGTTATTTCATATTGTGTATGTTTATACAAAAGGATCTAGTTGAATTTAAATTTATGACTTGATGCACTTTTTTTTTATATTGGATATCTGACATTTTTTCTTAATTTCAGGCAGTACTTTTCCAAACATATAAAACCTTATAACGTCTCTAGTAATTGAAGTTATTGGTTTGGTCTCTAAAGTCCCGGTAGCATGAATACATAACATGAAAAAACTAATTCCTAAAAATAAGGAACAATAATTAAAAAAAAATACAACAGTCCTATACTCGTTTCTAACAGGATCAAAGACAAATGGAGAGTCTAAAGCCAACTATGTCAGTCATATCCATCGTCTTTCACTCTACTGAAAGCTAGGAAGTTCTTGCTTCTTTAGCCCGTACGGTTTCTATTTCATATGAAGATTTAAATTTTGATATCGGCATGTATCTTCAACATGAAAACAACATCCATATTTTGTACAAGAGATGTTTAGAAAAACAAAGTTATCACTTATGAGTAAGTGAGCCAATACTAACATTATACTAGATCAAGGAAAGCAAGAGGCATATAGGAAGAAAGAAAAGACTATCTAGGATTTAAAGGAGAAAATTGTCAAAATTTGTGCTGAGATGTAAGTGATTGATCGGAAAAGACTGCACTACAAGAAAAAACGGTATCACCAACAGGAACAATTCGTCGGTGATGGACTAATTTGCGTCGGTGATCGCTATCACCGACGGAATTCCGACAGATTCACCTGTCTCGGTGTTGACCTCATAGGTAAGCAGCTGCGAGAAATTTTTACCGACACAAAAATTTCACCGACACAAATTGTAGTCGGCGTTATGTGTCGGAAATTCCGACAACATCACCGATCCACATGTGTCGGTGATCTATTTTTTAAAATATCTACTTAAATAATTCACCGACGAAAGACTTTAGAGAATTTGAAATTCATGGAGAGAAAAGTTCATCCCCAAAAAGAGGAAGTGCAAGGAAGGATGAACTTAGCGTCAAGAAGATTGCCATGCTCGAAGCTTGGATAGACCTTAAGAATATTGATCTTGATTTCTTACCGTACATTCATAGGCGGTCTTAGCTAACTAGGTTGTTAATTAAACCTGAACTTAGAGATTTTTTTTAAATAAAATTTGCGCAATGCGCTTACATTAAAGAAGAAAGAAAAATCCCACCAGACCCGGATGTGATTCGAACCCATGACCTCCCAAGGCATAGGTAAACTCTCAACCACTAGGCTAAGAACTTCACCACCTGAACTTAGAGATTTCTTATCATCTTTACCTAAGAAAAGTAATTCTTGAATTTTATAAATATTTGGAATCTGTTTGTAACTTGATTTGAACTCGTTTTTGTACATGAAAATGGTTATCATAACCAACTCTATCATATGAGTTTGCATAACATTCATGAAAGACCACTGAAACCTATACATCCCATTACTTGTGTTTAGAAATGGCCGAATGTCCACTGTAACTGTAAATGTATTGCTTTTTAGAGACAAGATGCGTGTTTTGATTACAAAATGTTTTTGCATTTTGACGGATATTGAAAATTATATTTTTAAATAGGTCAAATTGTATGATATTTTTTTTATATACTTTATTCTTAAAATCTATGGAGAACTTTCGAGTTTTTTATATGTAGGTTTGAAATTATTAATGACATATTTATTTAGCGATGAAATTTTAACAAAAAAAAAAATCAAATTTCACCTTATTAAAATATTAATACAAATAATTTTAATTAATCATAATATTAAAAATAAAAAAAAAATACATAAAAAGTAATTTCAAAAAAATATTAAAATTAAATTAATTATTTTAATAATGTAAAATAATATTTTATTGATTTTAAAAGATAAATATTATAAATATTAAAAAAATATAAAAATAGACATTACGATTTAATCAATTTACAAAATAATCACGTCATTTAAAAGTTTATTTTTTCTGTAAACTTTTAAGCAAACCACATAATTTATTTATTTTGTATTTTTTCTAATTAAAAATCAAGATTATATAAAAACAAATATAATAATAGACTTCTTATATGAATATCATAATTAAATTTAAAATTACAGTTAAATCAAATTATCAAATTTAATTTTAAATATGTCATATATAATAAATAAAGTATATTTTTATTTTTAATTTAAAAATTCTAAACTCAAATTTATAAATCATAAACCTTATATAATATTTTAGCACTAATTTTTTTTATAAACTTAAATTTTAATTCTTTAAACTAAAAAGTAATGGTGCCTTCTATAGTTACTTTGTTTTTGACAAAGTACCATTACTTGGTGTGTTTTCACCATTGGATGATGGATTAGAAAATTAATCTAATGGTGAAAACACACAAAGTAAGACTTACTTTGTTAAAAACAAAGTAAGCATAGCCTTTACCAAATTGTTTTATTAATTTGATATAATTTAAAGTTATGAATTAATATAATTGTCTATGTAAATTTCCCTATCGTTATTATCATCTAGATATCCGCAGTCTCAACTCAAGCAAGGCTGCAAAGATTCTTCTGGTTATCCCATTAAAACCAACATCCAGTTGTGTACTCACAAAAATGGCAACACCCTTCACTCTCTCTTCTTCCACTTTCAGTTCCCCTTTAAAACCTTTTTCTTCCATTAAGAAAAGCCAACATCCTCACTTCAAAAGACCCTTCTTTATAACCTCATCTCTCCAATCATCAACAATTACAGCTCCACCACAACTTCAAACCTTCTGGCAATGGCTAACTGACCAAGGCGTTGTGTCCGCCAAGTCCCCGGCGAGGCCAGGTGTGGTCCTCGAAGGTCTGGGGCTGATTGCACAGCGAGACATTTCGAAAAATGAAGTGGTTTTGGAGATCCCTAAAAAACTTTGGATAAATCCAGATGCAGTCTCGGCTTCTGAAATTGGGAAAGTGTGTAGTGGAATCAAGCCTTGGATATCTGTTGCACTTTTCTTGATCAGAGAGAAGCTAAAAGAGGATTCTAATTGGCGGCCTTATTTGGATATACTTCCTGAAACTACGAATTCCACTATATATTGGTGGGATTTACTTGCTCTGCAATTTATTTTTTTCTAGAAATCTGATCTCCATTTTCTTCATGATTTTTGGGGTTGATGAAATGCTGTTTTGGTTATTCCAGTGCAGGTCAGAAGAGGAGCTCAAGGAGCTTGAAGGTTAGTTGTTTTTTGCCTCTGCGTAATTTGTGTTACGTTGCCATAGGGTGTCAAAAATTTGTTTGTGTCATAATCGTATTATAACTATATATTTTACATGAATATATATGATATAAATACAATAAAAAATGATAATGGTTTAGTGTTACATGCAGTGGCGGAACTAACAGGGCATTACTGTGGAATTTGGTTCAAAATAATTTTCGAGCCCCGTGTTGGAATTTGGTACTTTGAGAATTGAGATTGATTTGGTACTTTGATGACTGTTGTTTTGAGAATTGAGATTGATTTTCTACTTTGATGATAACTTTGAGAATTGAGATTGATTTGGTACTTTGATGAATGTTTTGAGAATCTAGATTGATTTGCTACTTTGATGAATGAATTTAGAGTTTTGATTGTTAAATTTGAGAAGATGAGTTTCTCATTTATGAATATTGAGTTGAATTTGGTACTGTGATGAATGATTGTTGAATTTGCTAGTTGTCGGCTTTGTTACTACAAGAATGGGCAAATTACTTTTCTTATTAACGTTTTGAAAATTTTATTATTAAATATTTGAGCTCCTGCTCATCCGATGATCCTGGTTCAGCCACTGATTACATGGGCTCTCTCTACAAAAAATGTTGTTGTGCGTCAGAAATTGACAGACTGAAAACGTGATACTTTGGTTGATATGAATATAGTTTGAAAATCAAGGTTGAAAATTTTCCTAGTTAAATAAGCTTCATTCTTAGCCATTCTAATTAACAAATGATAAAAAAGAAGAAAAAAAAAAGTAACTAACAAAGACTATAAAATCACATAATGAATGTTGAAAGGAGAGTTTGCCTTCCTTCCTGATCTGAGATCATTTTAATTTTCTTGGATTCTTGTAGGATCCCAGCTGTTGAGCACAACTTTGGGTGTAAAACAATTTTTGCAGCGGGAATTTCAAAAACTAGAAGAGGAAATTCTTAACCCTCATAAAAAGCTCTTTCCTTCACCTATAACATTGGATGACTTCTATTGGGCATATGGGCTGCTAAGGTCAAGAGCATTTTCTCGTCTTCGTGGACAAAATCTCGTTCTGATTCCCCTTGCAGACTTGGTAAGGTTTTTCATTTTTCTCTGAGCTCAATTTTCAGCTGCAAGTCAAAATGCACAAATTTTTCCTTATTCAATTTTGCTGCTTTGCTATGCAAGAAAGTTTCATGGCTATCAAAATACTAGTTATTAATTGTTTCCAAACACACATTAATTAATTTATAGTTCGCCACTAATTTATATTATAATCCATGATTTAGAACAGCTCCATTTTACTTTTTAATGGTTGTCATTCAGTCCAAATTGTATTTTTTTTTACTAACAGATCAACCACAGCCCTGCTATAACAACAGAAGATTATGCATATGAGATTAAGGGAGGAGGTATTTTTTCCAGAGAGCTTCTATTTTCTCTCCGGTCGCCAATTGCTGTCAAAGCTGGTGAGCAGGTAAAATATTTTACCTCTTTGATAATAATGTCTTCCGAAATATTGATTACCAATTTCTGTTTATATTGAGCAGTTCTGATATATGCCTTTTTTTTCTGATTGAGAGGTTATGTGTACAGTGCAAATGTTTCATATGTAAGAAAACTGCAAATATAACAATATCTCATAAAATTTTAAGTGAACAGGAATAGGTTAGAGAAAATGCTTTAAAAAATTAGGAGGGTTAAGATGTGTGAAAGACAAATTCTGGAGATTAATTTTGTGTAAAATGCATTCATGGCCCCCTAAACTACATCGCTACTAACATTATTGCCCCTAAACTTCATTTCTTCACATAAAAGTCCTTGAACTTGATATTATATTAATATTAAAATCCATATCAAAGAAAATCCGTTAAAAAAAATAACAAAGTGATGACTTGGAATAGGTATTTGGCCATAATTTATGGTGACATGGATAAAAATAGAGTCAATGATTTAGTCCATCTTGTCCAAGTCATCATTTCGTTAATTATTTAAATGGTTTTTCTGTGATTTGGACATTAATGTTAGTATAATGTAGAGTTCAAGGACTTATATGTCACAAAATAAAGTTTAGGGGTTCAGGGGCCATGGATGTATTTTACCCGATTAATTTTCCTGGAGAAGTTACTCAAAGAAAGAACCTTCAATCATATGTTTGACTAGTGATCTTGTGAGTGCCAATTCATTGTGACTAAGCTGGAGAGTTGTTGAATAGGTTCTCATCCAATATGATTTGAACAAGAGCAATGCCGAGTTGGCTCTAGACTATGGCTTTATAGAACCAAACACATCCCGGAATACATATACCTTGACGCTTCAGATATCCGAGACGGACCCATTTTTGGAAGACAAGCTGGACATTGCTGAAACTAATGGGTTGGGTGAGAGTGCAGATTTTGATATTGTTTTTGGGAGTCCTCTTCCACCAACATTGCTTCCATATTTACGGCTGGTAGCACTTGGGGGTACTGATGCTTTCCTCCTAGAATCTATTTTCAGAAATGCAATTTGGGGCCACCTTGAATTGCCTGTAAGTCGTGCTAATGAAGAGCTCATATGCCGTGTGGTCCGAGATGCCTGTAAATCTGCTCTTTCAGGATATCCTACCACTGTCGAAGAGGTAATTTACGATCCACATTGATATCTAGAGTAGTATGTGTAGTTTTTTGCTTGTTATAACGAAACAGAAACGTATATTCCAGGATGAGAAGTTAGGAGAGGCAGATCTTAGCCCCCGACTTGAGATTGCAGTGGGAATAAGAGCAGGAGAAAAGAAGGTACTGCAGCAAATTGATGGGATATTCGAGCAGAGGGAGTCGGGATTGGATGAAGTAGAATATTACCAAGAAAGAAGGCTGAAAGATCTTGGTCTAGTTGGGGAGCAAGGAGATATCATCTTTTGGGAGTCCTAATAGAGAACTGTATCAAAATATGGAAGAAGTTATCATCTTCACTTTACTCCAACAAGGTAAGGCAACTGCATGTGAAGTTGTTTGCATCGAGAAAGGAAACGAAAGGCATCATCCTTAACCAGCACCTTCAAAACAAGCTTACAAGTTCCAGTTTTGCATCAGTCGCTTGGTTTATTTCTTTACTTTCTGCTGCCTAGATAGGTTGAGTTGTATGTTTTAGCAACAGGAACGGCAATGTGTATGATAGCATCTTATGCATAGGAAATACCTTGTGTTTGAAAGATTGTTGCAATATGTGAATACAATAACGGTTCGTTGTGTCATAATCTGATTATGTTATCCATATATCCTATATGGTATAAATAAATGCAATAAAAATAATAACTATGCCAAACAGTAATGCTGAGCGGATTGACACACAGATCATGTCTGCTTAAATTGACAACTCTAAGCAAAATCTACTTTTAGTTCTTAGATTCCAATCCTCCAAATTCTAGCCCAATAGCGACACTTCTATTCCTGATTTTACAAGATAGTGAACTTATGATAGTACAATATGCTCAACTCATGAAGTTTTCTTCACATAAATTATGATTTAAAAGAATAAGAATGGTACACGTGTTTCTAAATGGTGAAACTATACCATTAACAAACCTTCACTTGTAAAAAAATAACAATAAAAAAATATTATATATATATATATCGACAAAAAAATTGAAGACAACCTTCGACTGCCTAAATAGAGATTCCAGGATTCTTTTTCGCCATTTCTCACAAGCTCTAAGGTGTGTGTATACATTAGTCATTAGAGGCTCTGCCAAGGAAGCAACATGATCTGTACACCCAGCTTCTCAATGGCAAGGAAACCATCACAACAACGAACTTGAGTTGTTAGGGCCAAGCAAATCATCACAATTTGTTCCCTCGCAAAGGCACTCTTGAGGGTTCGCGTAAAAATAATCTTCCTCCTTGGGTTTATCTGCTATAACCCTCCGCCGCATTGGCTGTCCCATCCTTTTCTCATGAGCAGCTTGAACTGCACTTGCAAACTCATTCCATGGGATTGTCCCGTTCTGATGCAAATCCAACAGTTCAACTATTCTTCTCCTGTGTAGCAGGATTGTCTTCTTAAAGCCGAGATATCTGCATACGATTTAAATCATCTGAGTTTTACTTTGGAATAAAATGAACTATTTTCCTTGTGACGATGAATATGACAATCACCTAATGTCAAAGAGCATACATACCGGCGGTGACCTTCTACTACTTTTGCCATGTTGCCGTCAAATGTGGGAATGAAAGTATTACTGGCTATTGATACCATAAAATCTAGGGCTGCCATTTGAGAAGAATGATTCTGGAATTGCTGCAGCTCCTCTAGATCCAATAGCATTTCCTTTCTCACCTGAAACAATATTTGTGAGTGAATTCTAAGTAACATACAAGATAAAAACAAAACATAAATGATGCTATGCTGAGCTAATCAATGAGGCCATGTTTCAAAATCACATCCAATTATTCGATGGATGTCCAAAATCATATGAAGTTCCGACTAACTCAAACAATGATCTGAAAAAGTAACCATTTTGCTATTCCGGAGGCAAAACCCCATGAAAGAGCGCCACTATATCACAATTGCTGATCAGTCCTTACTGATGTTGTAGCTTGCTGATGCAAAATGTTGATTCAGTCTCAAAAGATCAATTTGAAAAGTTAAACTATGAGTAACTCACAATCCTTGGATATGCAGCTCTTAAAGCTGCAAGTCTCCTCTCACTGCCATATATCTCACCAGCTGCAATATATATTTGGGTGTTCTTGTCAAAACCTAATGCTTGCAAAATTAATGCTGTCTCCTCAGGCGTCAAAGGACATAAGCCCTGCGATCTCCTCTCTTCGGACACTATCTCTTTCTCCCTCCACCATGGATATGCATACCTGATATAAGGCACAAGGTAAAATCATAAATATATTACATCTCTCTAATATGGACTATAACTGTATGAAAAAATAAGTTCAGGCAAAGACGCAACAAATAGGGATGAAAAGGTGTTCTTATCTCCGCTAACTGCTAAAAGCTAACCTCCAACGCATGACAACATTATATTCTTATTTTTATAACCATCTGGTCATTTGCCAATCTTACAGGTTTTCTATCCCATTATTCATATTTCCTAGCAGCTATTGAATTAAGGGAACATAATACAGCTCACCACCGCATACACAATATGCTAAATGATGATAATCTGTTAACTCGGATCTTAAAATATATTATCCAATTGCAAAGATAAGCTTTGAAGCAAACCTTAGTCGCTTGAGCTCCTCAGCTTCTTCATAAGTGCAGCCATGAGTGCAGCCTGAGAAAGCCAACATGTCCATCTCATATCTTAAATGCAAGGCCACAAAAGGTCCCCTTTCTTGAAGAATGCGAACCAACTTGTACCCCAAACTTTCAATTTTCGGGGTGAATTTCAGTGCCTGATAATTAGCACGGCACCTGAGTTTCTGAAGATCAACAGGGATCCCATTATTTGCTAAGCGAGTGTCAGTCTTGTTGAAGTGCAACACCTTTAACTTGTTGAAAAGTGGCAAAATCTGCACCACAAGATCAGGTCAACTGAGTCAAGACTTCTATTCAAAGAGGAAAAAATATCATAACTCACAAATTCACCAAAAGGTTTTGTATTCTTTATTTATAGGGTTAAGGTGCAAAAATACCCCTAACATTTTGTGTCAGGAGCAATTTTACCCCTAACGTCTAAAATAGTGCAATTTTACCTTAATGTTGGTAGCCAAGAGCAATTTTACCCCTAACGTTGATAATTTGGGTCAATTTCAGACACTATTATAAAACACATATATTTTTGTTTCTTATTATGCACCAATTGCATATCAATTCGTTCTAAAAAAAGATTTCATGTTTTTTATAATTTAATAATAAAATTGAAGATTAATATTTATAAATTCGTTGAATTTTTTGAATTTTTTTGTCTAATTCGTACAAAAGACAGTATTTTTTTTTCACATCCTCATAAAATTACGCACGTGTGAAGTGTAGATGACAAGATTCATGACCGAGAAGACAGTTTGATAAATTATTTACCCAATTTATCAACACTGGGGTAAAAGTGCACCTGGCTTCCAATGTTAGGGGTAAAATTGCACCATTTTAGACGTTAGGGGTATTTTTGCACCTTAACCCTTATTTATATATTGGCAGCACTCCTTTAGTCAAGATAAAAAAAAAAAGTATAATTTAATCCTGCCATACATAAATATATTTATCTCGGAACACTGAGAATCACTGGTCTTTTCCAATTATTTCACTGTCAATATCTTTCAATTTCTGTCCTTCCTTTCTTGTTACTTAAGGGATAATTTCGGATAGACTAAATCAAAGATCCGTTATTTCTACGGGAAGAACTTAGAAATGCACATAATTGCTGGCATGTGACAGCTAAGATGGACTAAAGCAACTTACTGCTCATATACACAATCATGGTACATGCATATTCTTCTTGACCAGCATTAGAAACAAGAAATTTGCTTCAGACAAGGGCATAATTATTATGTGAACAATATTGGCAACTCACTGAATAGAATTCCTAAAACAGACCAAAGCAATAAATGAACAGAAAGAAACCAATCATCTGCTGCAAAGATATATGGCTATACATTGGCCCTGTAACATTTTGCACAGAGCCTTTAGCTCCATATGGGAATGAAAAGTTAATTAGTTACATAAAATTTTACATCATAATGACCTAATGTCCTTAGTTTGAAACAAACACAGCAAATATTCAGTAAGGATTTAAAAATAATAATAACAGGGAAAAAATATTAAAAAGCTGACCCTCCTAATCTAACTTAGAATCAACAAAGCAAAGGCAGCTTGAAATTCACACATTCATGAAAAGGAAGCCATTATGGAGGACAGGAAAACATTCAATCCAGAAACAAGGAATCAATCATGCAAAAAGTAGAAAACCTGACAATGTTTTTAAGCAACATCTATTCCGACATTTAATGCTCAAAGAAGAGGAAAATTTAGAAGGGGGCAACAAAAAATAAACTTTCAGATAAAATAATGGCAGGAGCTGTCTTAACTGTGTTACCAACAAAGCCAGGAAGGCATTTAAAACAATTTATAACTTAAGTGATCAGATGAGTTGTACTAGATGCAATGAGCAGGGAAGCATTGAAAACAAACAGAAAAGAGAGCACTACTTCCATTTTTTCTTACCTTTGGCCCATTTAAGAAGAGATAAGACAGATGGAAGTATATAGATATATCGAGTACAGCCAGCACTTCAGCTTTTGAGAAATCACAAGCAACCCTATTTCTCTAAATTTTTAAAATGATGCATCAATGACCCAGCCAATGCCAATAATTATACCTATTAACCCAACATCTCGGTCTTTTATATACCCACTTTGTTTTAACTTTACTGCCCATCACCTCAAGTCCAGGATTGTTATCCCACACGAAATGACATTATTTTATTAGTTATGCACCTTTTATCATAATGCTGAACGAATACAAAGATCAAGAAGAAATCCTCCTTTCACCAATGCAGGACTTATTAGGGGTCCCCCTAGAGTCCTAGAGCTATATATGAAGCCACAAGCCATCAGTTGCATAAAGAAAATCAACAGTTATAGAATATCCAGATTAACCTTATACCAGCTTTTTAGGCAAAAGGCCAAGACATTTTTTTAAGTTGCATACCCTCCACAGCATATGAAACTATTTCATCAAGCCACTCGTCAACATAACTCATACAGAAATTCAATCAGCTAACTCACGGAATGAACAGCACCAACCAAACATAGGTAAAACTACAACTTGGTGGTAAAATGATTTGTGATCTCTGATGACCTTTCAACTAGCATTCTACTATTCTATCAAAAAAAAAAAAAAAAAAAAAAAACTAGCATTCTAATATACATTATCAGTAAGAATATGCACCTGTTCCAGATAGTACTTTTCATTTGACCAACTAACTGGGGGCATCTCAAATACTTTATATCCATATTTCCTATTAAATCTTTTTGGGAGCCTTCTCACGATTCGAACTTCATCTCTTAAAGAGTCAATGAAATGTTTCACGTCAAATATGTCTTCAAAGTTACTGCATGATGAAGCTAGAGTTAAAAGCTATAGAAACCGCAAAAGATGTATGTTGTGACATGCAAAGAACAAAATATACCTAGCGTCAGCCCAAAAGGATGTCTTGTCAAGTTCAGGAACAACCAGAGTGAGATTCAAAAGCCGAGCAACAGCTACCATGTCACATATCTAATATGCCCAAATATCCAAGTCAATAATCTAAGAAATGATTAGGAAAACAACAAATGGAAAGACTACAAACCGCAGAACGCATTTGATTCAAGCCCCCATTGCAGGACACCTTAAGATAACCATTGCTTGTATAGTTTCCTGCAAGACTGTCACTGTCAGTATCTTATTTATTTGGGTGAAAAATAGGATCTAATAATGTCTATAATATAAAGTATCTTGGAACGCACAGGAACCTTCTCCACCCAGTATTTGAGAAGAAATATTTCATTATTATTATTTTTTAAGTCATTCATCCTATACCATTCAATTCAAATACAATGAAAATCCAACAAATAATGTCCAATATTTACATGGTGACACCTCCATGAGGAGCATACAGAACCAGCACCTAGTGAACTTGGATCCATAAGCCATATATCAGGCACAGATGAAATTTAAATCAGCCACATACCAACTACAATAGAATCTTCTGATCACAATTAATAACTTCTAGGAACCTATAGAAAGGAAGTAATAAAAGTAAATGCACATTCAGTTTTTGAGTATTTAAATTCTTAGATGCCAAGGTCAAGCCCATGAGCAGAAAATAAGTAAAGAAATTCGTTAAGCTGAAATTAAATATGTAAGTGTTGCAAATATTTAATTGTGATGGATACTAAACAATTATGGTCATAGATTTATAGAATACCCGAGAATGATAAAGAATCAATTCAAATCACCGATAGATCAGGGAATTAAGAATAACTCTAAAATATAAAGTAAACATATTGCAAATAATCACTACGCAATGAACGTGTACTATTTAACTATATATATTAAACGAATTCAAACGGGTGAAGCAAAAGAAAATTCCAACAGTTTGTTAACCCACCTACTCCAGTTTCTGTATACCAAGATCACACATTATTGAGTAAGATTAGCACCCCTCCATCTCAAGTAGACAATTTTAAAATATCCCATTTTCGGTTATCTTTATTCCCAAACAACCACTTTCTTTCAAATTACTCAATTGAAACTCTGTACTGAAAGACATATATACCTAAATGCAGAAGCATTATGTAAATCGCCAAAAAATAAAGGGGAACAAGAACTCACTTGCAGGGAGAAGTGGCGGAGGGGGCGGTTGGTCAATAACTTGAACATGAAGAGGGAAGGGTGTAATCTGTGAGATTTTATTGGTTAAATCGGTAATAAAGCGCGGTTGCCATAGCTCCCCAACGGCGACGAGCTGAACCAAACCGGTCCATAACAAAATACTGGAGCAAACCCTTATAAACCAGACCTGTACGCGTGTCCTAGCAATCACTGGAGGAGCCGCAGACCCTACCTTATCGCACCTCACTTGTACAGTATCGGATCTAATCTCCATTTCTTTCCTTCACTCCTCATCATCGTCGCTTCATCAGAAAAGATGTCCACATCGATTTCTAGGGATTAGAAACTCCAAGAAAACAATGGCATTGTACAATTAACGAAGTCGTAAAAGCAAAAAAGCCCGGTCGGCGATCTTGAAATCAAAGATAATCCTAAAAATTAGCAAACTTTAGAAGTCGGTCAGAGGAAAGAAATATACAGAGAGAGTATTTGTGTGCGAATTCACGAGGGAAAAAGAAGAAACAGACAGGAAATACAAAAAAGGAGGAGAAAAAGGAATGAATTTCTCCAACCAAACACCAGCACTTGTTTTTTCTTATTCTTTTCTCTATTTTCGCTTCCGGCAAAATTTTCTTTTTCTCTTTGGGAATTTTTCAAAATACTAAAAAATAAAAAATAAATACAGAAAAGAGAAGGAGCTGTTTGGCTGTTCGATATAAATGAAGATTTTTAAATGACAATTTTATTAAGGTCCGAAGTATCCAACGCTTGCTTATTGTTGTTGGTATGATTTTTTAGTTTTTGTTTTGAAAATTATTTAATCAAATTTGAATTTGATATTTTCTAATAATTGACGACTTCTTTCTACATTATTCTCACCTTCTCTTAGGTCTTTAAATTTAATACAATTTTTTACTCAGGATTTATTTTTTAGAGCAACTTTTAGCTTTTCATAAAAATAAAATAAAAAGTATAGTGTGTTTTTATTTTTATTTTTATAGAAAAGGTAAGTATTTAAAGCTGTTCAAAATTGAGCTTTTAACAGGAAAATAGTTGATTTTGATAAAATTATTGTTGTTATTTTTTATTTATTGATTTAAAATATACATTATTGATCTTATGACTTCAAATTGAGTAAGAAAAGAACAATAAACTTCACTAATAATTTTACAAGAAGATTTGAGAAGAATATAATAAGAGAAGATGTGAAATTGTTACTCCTTCCATTCCATTATATAGGTCATTTTAGTAAATTAGTTTTTTCCTTAAATATAAGTCATTCTAGGATTTCAATGCTTATTGCCCACTAGTGACATGAAAGAGAATTATTTTTTGTATTGATACATGTGTTTTTTAATATTCCAATGCTTATTGTCCAATAGTGACATGAGAGGGAATTTTTTTTTAGTTAACCAATATATTTCTTAATTTGTGTGAAATACCTTAGAATGACTTATATAATGGAATGGAGTGAGTAATTTTTAAACTATCTATTATATTGCATTGTATAACAGCTCCCTACATGGTTTATACATTATCTGTATTGTTGTTATGTTAACCAGCTTCCTACATGGTTTGCACGTGATGTGTATTAGCGCCCCTCAAACTGGGTAGTGTAGATTCAAAATACCCAATTGCTTAAGTATCTTTATAAGGGTGTGATGGACGAAGAAAGTGGTGGGAATCGGAACATGGCGTCATCTCCGGCTGGTAGAAGCAGCAAGAAATCTAAAGGGATTGATGGCCTACTTGAAGAGAGTGTGGTGAACTTGAGTGCATTTCTAGAATCGCCAAATCGAAGAAAGTTGTCATGGAAAAATACTCTTTTAGGGAATGGAGAGGCAAAATCGATGGATCACGTCTCATAATCTGAGTCGGTTGGTTTGAGGATTATCAAGTAGACTCTAAGTTGGAAGAGGAGGAAGAAAATGATCCTAAATGCCCAATTATTCGACTACCAACAGATGATAAATGCAATCTCTATGGAAAATGGAGGTCTTCCCTCATTGTTACCGTCATAGGTAAAAGATAGGCTTCTGGTACCTAGCCCAGAGAATTCAACCAATTTGGAAGCATATGGGAATGATTGACATCATCGACTTAAAGAACGACTACTCTATTATCAAATTCTTGAACTATAATAATTATGAATAAGCCATAAATGGTGGTTCGTACATCATCTCGACCCACTGTCTGACCATTCACCTATAGGTGCCAAACTTTAATACTTTCGATAATGAGGTGAAGAAAATGTAACGTGGGTCCGCTTCCCAGATCTACCAATTGAATACTACAGTGAGAGTTTTATGAATAAAGTGGGAAGCTGGTTGGAAAAGTGCACCATGTTAACAATAGCACATTGAATGTTGTTAAGAGGGAATTTACTCGTGTCTAGATCGAGGTGGATCTTTCTAAACCCTAACTCTCTAAGTTTAGGATTCGTCGGACCCTTTATCATATCGAGTATGAGGGTCTCCATAACATTTGTTATGAGTGTAGTATGTAAGGGCATATTTTTGTCAAATGCCCTTTGAGATAAACTGAGCCTACATAGGAATTGCTCAATCAAGATTCAGGGCATATTTCTCCAAGCAAAGAGGATGTCGTGAATGATTGCAGGCCTTGGATGATGGCTAAAAGAAGTGGCAGGAGACGGTCGAATAAGGCAGACCCCTCGAAAGAGATGGATACTAGGAAGAATTTTATCAACCTTAACCATGCCATAGTGAATTGGTTGGTTCCTGAGGAGGGAATCCTGATGGGAACAATGAGAAGGATGAGCAAACAGTTGCCTTAAGCTCTCGATTCCAAGCCCTTAAGACATATTTGAATGGAGGGAGCCTTTGTCCTCAAACTGAGGAGGTATTGCTCAAGAAGCATCTGATTATCAAGCAAATAGGGTCCCCGAAACATTTCACTGTCAGAAAATAAAACACCATTCCTCTACTCGGCCTAGATGAAAATGTGAAGCACAATAACTTTTATACATGGATGACCTCTAAAGAAGATGTGCAATCAGGCCTTCTGCTTCCCACTGAACCTCTGATCAACAATATGCTTATGAATGGGAAGGGGAAAACGTCAACCAATATGACCAAAGCCACGAGAAAAGAGATGAAGAGTATCTCTATCGCTTGAAAAACGTGGACAATCAAACACAGTAGCTAGGCTGGAGGATACCCCAAGTAAATATCTTACTTGAGATATTTGTCTCTACTTTCGCTTTTGATTTGATGGATTTGTTAGCTTGGAATATGCACGTAATGGCTAGTAAGGCTACTCAGATCCATTTAAATGATTTGATTAAGGAGTTTAATTCCATTTTATTTGCTTTGTTTGAAACTAAAATCAGCAGCAGTGTGGTTGACAACGTTATTAATAAGTTTCGTAACTAGAGTTATGTTAAGTTGGATGCCAAGGGAAGAGTGGTGGCATTTGGATCTTTTTTTCGAGCTGAAATTACTGATCTGGTTGTGATCTCAGTGAATCAGTAGTTTATTTAGTTCTTGGTTAGGAAGAGTGTGAAGGAGCAAGCCCAATTTTCTTTTATATATGCCTCTCTAATCCCTTCAATTAGAAAGCATCTTTGGGAGGAATTGACTGGCATTAAAAATAGCATTACTGTGCCTTGGTTCTTGCTATTTGACATGAATGATATTGCCTCTTTATCGGGCCAAAAAGGGGATGGCAATCATTATATTCATCAGATGTTAAATCACAAAAGGGAAATGGATACCTGCGGCATTTTTTACCTTGGATTTGTTGTCCATCAATTTACGTGGTGTCGAAATCATATTATGGTCCATCTTAATAAGGCTTATATGAATAATGATGTTAGGCTTCTTTCCCATGTGCTTCTGTACTGAATCAGCTATTACTTTCTGACTTATTTCAGCCTCCTCCCAATCAGTTTACTCGACCATTTTATTACTTGATGGGTTGGTGTTGGTGGTTTTCCGCAAGTATACGATTTGCACGTTTAAGTAATAAAAGATATCGATCCCACAGAGAACGCAATTGATACTTAACTTATATTGTTTCTTTATTCGTTTTCTCGAGGTTTATAGAAAATTAATATTTGCGAAATATTTTCTAATTATAATTACGGAAATTAAATCTAAACTATAACTTATTCCAAAGTTAATTCATGCTACGCCAAAAACACAATTTTAAACTTTGCTTTGTTTAAAATAAATGTAATAAATTACCAATTGATTCAATTAGAGGAGTTAAACCATTATCAATCTTTTCTTTCGATCTTAGATTGAACATATTAATCAAATTCGGAATCTAAACCCGATTATTCGAATTACCGCAATGACCAAATCTAAATCCGAATTTACTTAAGTGTTCAATAAAGTTTGCATGTTCGAATACTAAATTTTTTTCTAAGCATTTGTACATGTAAACACCAATGAATAATACTTAAAGAATATTGTTAAATCAAACTTTAAGTAAAACAAAGTGAAAATGGAATTGAATTAAAAGATACATTATTATTACGAGTCATAAACATCACAAGTTTAACAAAGAAGAACAGAATTGAAATGCATAAGAACAAAGTAAGAACTTCGGGTTGTCAATCATTTACTCTACTTCATAGGTTCGTCACGCCTTGGTTCGCTTTCAATTCTGGATTTTCTTATTGAGTCTTCGAAATAGAAATCTCTCGATCAACTTCGAAGCATAAACGTAACTAGGATAAGCCTAACTCTAAGTACAATAAATCTAATGTATGTAAATAATAATAAAATGAAGTAACTCTTTTTCTACAGAATTTTCCGCCTTTTATAATCTCCAAAATGTCTACTGGAGAGGCATGTCAGTTGGTGAAGAGCAGCCTCGATCCGAATGAAAAGATGTGTCGCTTGGATGAAGATAAGGATGGAAAAGTGCATGAACTACTACTGACGCGTCCTATATTCTTGAAATCTCGATCGCGACACGCTAGGAAGGGGAGGGTCAGCGTGCGCTTCCTTTGCCAGCGCGTCTCTGCGAGATTTGGCAATCTCGTCCGCGACTGAGACTTTGCTCCTTGTCCTTGGAGAATTGTTTCAACTTTTCGGACGCGGCTTCAAATTCTCAGACGTGACTTTACTTGAAAGCTTGCTATCTTGCTCATTTTAATCCATTTTTGCTCCAATTTAGCTTTTTCCAAATAATTAATACCTTGCAAACAAAACTCAAATACCCACGTGAAATCTTTCCAAAATAAAGTAAATAATACACAAAACAAACACAATTATGCATACTAAAGTAAATGCATTTTGGACTTATCCGTTGGGAACCCACAAATATTTTGCTCAATTTTTCACCTTTAGTTGGGTGTTAGTGTTGAATCTTGTTGAAGTTGTTAAGAATTTTAAGAAAGAGGTGTCGGTTTGGAACAAAAAGGTGTTCAGGCATATTACAGTAAAGAAATGAAGCCTCCTTCATCGTATAAAGGGCATTTAGAAATCCCTAGAGAGAATCTATGATGTGAATAGTGTAGACTTCCTTATTTCTTTAGGAAGAGCTCCAAACTGTGATGTTTCATGAACTTTTATGGTTCCAAAAGTCAAGGAAGATGTGGGTTATAAATGGTGATTGCAATACTAGATACTTCCACCTATCCACTATTATCCATCGTTAATAAAACAGAGTAGAAGTAATCAAGGATCCTGAAGGCAACTCGTATTATAAGGACTCGGAAATTAAAAAAAAGGTTGTGGAGTTTTATAGTGTATTGTTTAAAGTTGGGACAGTAACAAGTAATGAGCTGAGTATGGGGAAAAATTTTCTTTATGTCCCAGATTCAGACTTCACCAAGGCTTTTAAGAGTATCTCAAATTTAGATGTAAAACATGTTATATTTGGAATTAGTGATGCAAAAGCTTTAGGGGAAGATAGGCTCCCTGTCAGGTTTTATCAGAAACACTAGGGTCAGATGAGGGAAGGAGTCTGTAACTTTGTTAAGGGTATTTTTTCAGGTACCAGTCAGATCTCTGAGGTTAATGAAACTCTTCTTATCCTCATACCTAAAATTAAAAATTTGAGGTCCTTCACTCAAATGTGATCCATCAGTCTGTGTAGCATCATCTATAAAGTGGTGACTAAGATCATTAACAATAAGGTTCAGTTGATCCTCCCGACTCTAGTTAGTCATAACCAAGCAAGCTCCGTTCTAGGAAGGTAGATGGTGAATAATATTATGGTTGCTTAGGAGATGATCCACTCTATATGGATTCAGTACATGGATTCAGAAAGGGAGAAAGGGGATTATAGCCCTCAAACTTAATATTGAAAAGACGTACGATAGGTTGTGATATCTTTCTTTTCGTAATTTTTCTTCTGATTGCTTCTAATGACCTGAAGAATTCCTCGTTTCTTAATTCCACGTGACTTCTTCATTCTGTTATTCTTCCATCACGTCTCAATCAAATCGAAAAAGAAATTGACTATATAGTGCAGAATTTAATAGCCAATTCGCTGATACTATACAGTTCAGATTGAGTAAGAAAGGAACAATGAATTTCACTAACAAAAGAATAATTACAAAAAGAAGAAGATTTGAGAAGAATACAATCAGAGAAGAACCGGGTGGCGGATCGTCTGGCGGCTGCTGGCCATGAAGAGATGTGGGGGGTCACAACCTACTCTTCTCCTCCTGAGTTCCTTTCTTCGCTCCTTTTGGATGATGTGGTGGGGGTTAGCTTCCCTAGGCTAATTCCTGGTTAGGTTTTTTCTTGTTTTTTTTATTTTTTCTTTCATGTTCCTACCAAAAAAAAAGAGAGAAGAAGATGATAAACCGAAATTGTTAAATTCCTAAACTATCTGTTACATTGCTTTAAATTCCCACATAGTTTGTACGTGATGTGTAGTAGACCTTTTTATATTTTAACACCAACAGCTTATCAAAAAAACTACCAAACATTATTTATGATTCACGTAAAATCTAACAGCTAACAGCCGAAAGAAGCTGTATGGTAACAGCTCAACCAAACAGAGTTTTAATTAACAACATATTAAATTTTAAGTAGGTATTATGAGTTGATAGGGTTACAAAATTCAATTATTCTCACTTTTTTTCTTTACCATCACTTTGATTTAATTTAAACAAAAATTACAAGAAAGAATTAATTTATCATTAATATTAAAAATAAATGCATATTTTTATTTAAAAGAAATGATATAAAATATGTGAATACAATATTTCAAAAAAAAAAAAAATATGTGAATACAAATATATTTTGGAAGCGTATAGTATTGTTACATTTTTAATTGTAATATTTCATTCATTTTAAATTAAATTGATCTGAACTATGTTACACCCAAACAAATTCAATGAATAAAAAGTGTATAAGATTTTTGGATTGGAATCAGCAAATTGAAATAAGCAAGTGAGATTTTGTCGTATGGATATGAATGAGATAAGACTTTTTTTTTTATTTTTTATTGTAGTATTATTATTTTTAGATAATTTCTAGTTTTTATTTTGAATTAGGAAAGAAATATTATATATTAAGCTATATTTGACCTAATATAAGATGACATATATAGCTAATTACACCTTTATAGTATTAATTAAATTCTGCATCTCGCATTGTCAAATACTACTAATTATGCAATTGCTCATCCAGGCTTTCATTCTTTTATTGGATTAATGGTTATTTTGGGGACAAAGCTATATCTAGTGTTTTTTTATTTTTTTTTAATATATCTAGTTATTATGTAAGCATTAGTAATATTTTTTTTGAAAAAATTATAATAATAAACTACATGGTTCGACTGATTTGTAAAAACAATCATGTGATTTAAAAGTTTGCAAACATGAATTCTGTGCTTTGTAAAATTTACAGTTAAAGATATATGAGTCAAATTTTGCTGATCAAACAACACTTATGGTTTAATTAATTTGTAAAGTAAGACATTTTATTTTGAATAATTTGCAATCAGTCTTTTTAATTATTCAAAATCACCCTCTTTTGAGGTAAATAGTCATGACAATAATTTTTGAGGGAACGATTGAGTTTGTAAACTACACAAAGCACATAATCTATATTTGCAAATTTTTAGACCACGGGGCTGTCTTTGCAAATCGATCAAACCACATAGTTCTTTTTTATACTTTTCCCATATTTTTTTATCAATTACGACCGGCTTGAGTAGTTAAGCACCTCAAGTCGCTTAAGCTAAGTCTCGAATTCGAGTCATAGGCCGTTTGATTTCCCTACTATTTGCTGTTGCGGTTGAAAAAATCTTTTTTTCCAAAAAAACAAAGATTATGGCCCTGTTTGGTAAAGAGCGTTTTGGGATAAAAATAACGGCTTTGACCAACTTTAGCGGTTTGACCACCGAAACCGCTGATTGAAGTGTTGGTGGAGAGAAGTTTGGAAGAGAGTTTTGGGATGAAAATGCTAATTTAGAAAAAACTCATTTTAGGAGCTTTTTCAATTAGCGTTTTGCAATATTAAAATTAATGAAGTTCTTTAACCCTACTTTTAGTTTGCAGGTCCTAAAATTAAAAAAAGAAATACCCTTATTCGTCTTTTTACACAAACCGCTATTATTAATCAGCTAATTTTTACCAAACATGTCTACACAAACAGCTAGTCAAATCAGCTAATGTAATCAGCTAACAGCTAATGTAATCAGCTAACAGCTAACAGCTAATGTAATCAGCTAACAGCTAACAGCTAATGTAATCAGCTAACAGCTAATTCCCAAACAAGACCATATGTTTTTATAAAAATGCTAATTTTTTTAGTGTAAAAAAGCAAACATGAGATCACTAACCAAACACCTAAAACTCTTTTTTTTGAAGTGAAGCGACAAACATGAGCATGAAAATGGGTAATCAAACACCTCCTAATCTACATATAAAGCTTTAATTGGGAGAAAATCCACCTAAAAGGTGTGTGACGGTCTTCAAACCGAGAAATTATATATATAAAAAATTTAGGTAACAATTAATGATATTTATTGAATATATACTCCTTCCTTGCTCGCAAAATAATTTGTTTTTACATTTTTTTATATATAATATTTATGAATAAATCAATCGGTTAAAAAAATAAAAACAAAAATGAACAAAATATCATACAAATTCGGATAAATTATAATCATAGTACTTAAATTTTATCCACTTTCACACTTTGATATGAAGATTTTATTGTATAAAAAAATACCAAAGTTTAAGATATGAACAATATAGTATCTATTCATCTATTACAACCGGTTAACCATTAAAAATATGCATCAATTACAACTATAATATCTGCACTTTAACTTCTTTCACGTTTCAGTATCTAAATTTACAGTAGGTTTGTTTCACTTATTCCTGTTTGATGTTTGTTATTATGGTTAAATGTTTGTTGCTTGATATATATTCAACGGTGGAGCTAGAGGGGGCGGGAGGGTCGGCCGATCCTCCGGAGCCTCATAGAAGGGAGCTTCACTAGGATGTGTCATGGCTGGAGCCCCTCCATCCACGGTTATGTCTTTGGAGAAAATGAATTAATGAAGCAGAACAAGAAACTGTTTAGATTTTTTTCTTGGCAATTGATCATTATATCCCTTAGTTGTTTTGTAATTTACTACTTTTTAATTTAAAGTTTACAAACCAACAACAGTGATATACAGTTAGTTCAAAAAATTTACAATAATTAATTTTCCTGGCTTTTAAATTGACAAAATCTACAACCAATTAGTTTTTTTTAATAAACTATTTTACTTTAATTTTAAGTTAGTTTATATATTTTCAGTTATTAAATATAATTCTTATTTAAAAAGGGCTAAAGTATAAAAATACTTTTAACGTTTACAGACGGAAACAATTTTACCTCAAACGTTGACGTTAGAGGTAATGTTAGCGGGTAAAAGTGATCTTGGGTAAAATTGATTTTGGCTGCCAATGTAAGTGGTAAAATTACCCAATTTTAGACGTTAAGGGTAAAATTACTACTGTTTGTAAACGTTAAGGGTATTTTTACACTTGATCTCTTTAAAAATCAAACTAAATAATTTATTGTGCTATAAATTGGATTAATATTATTGTATTCTAGACGAGGTAATATTATTGTACAAGTAAAAAATGTTGTTTTATCCCATGAAATGATAAAAAAAAAATAAAAATTCACAATTCTTGTGTTGCCCATTTTTTTTATTAAGCCCCTTCGAACTTTTGGTCCTGGCTCCACCATTATATATATTGGATATTAGTTGATTTTTTTGTTAAAAGCAGTTGTTTCAAATTTTTACCAAACATTTTTTGTCTCGTGTTTAAACTTAAAAGGCAAAAGCAATTCCGAAAAATAGAAACAAATGAATACTTAATTTTACACAAGAGACATAGTTTGACAAACTCTTTTCTTAAGTGTGAGACACACTTAAGTTATAAAGATAATTAACTATTCATTTTCATCTCTAATCTTCCTATTCTCTCTTTATTTTTTATTATTCTCTCTCTAAAAAAATCATTCTCATACTAACACAGGATCCACCACGATCATATTTGTTTGTGCAAAGATAAAATATGGGTACCAAAGTATTAAAGAATATAAAATTTAGATACTATGATTGTCTAAATAACTTAAGCTCATGTAATTTTTTCTTACAAAAATAAAGTATAGGTATCAAAGTGTAAAACATGAAAAGTTCAAGTATTATGATTGTAATTTACCCTATAAATTCCTACACAATTTTTTTTAAACAATCCGAAGGGCATTTTTTTTTATATAAAAACAAACCTATTAAAAAAAATTTACACTTAAAGAAATATAAATACTTCTCACAGATCGAGAGGCGCAAATAGTGGCTGGAAGGTTGATTTTAGCTTATCCGGTTTGTGTTAGAGTAAACTTTATAAAATTGAGGGTAATTTTCTAAAATCCAAACCGTTATGATTAAAAAAAAAATTACTTTATCCATTTTAATATTATACCTATTAAACTTCAATTCTTAAGAGTAAGATCATTGAATTTTACACTTTTTAACATTGATGGCCACGCTTCAAAACGATCACTGACGGTCTCAAAATAAAAAATTCGAAGAGTTAATAATATCCTAAAGAACTTTAATTCTTTGAAAATTTTCATTTTGAGGTTATTTAGATGTTGTTTGTTTGGAGAGATAATGAATTTTTAGAGAAAGAAAGCTCCAAAAAAGTTGATTTTTGAAAATAAAAAAATATAGTTTCATGGTAAATGTTGTTCTGAACAGATTTAATTCTTGAATATTTTCATTTTGAGGTCGTTAACAGTCATAGTTAATTAAAATTGAGTGCTCACCAGTATTAAAAAGTGTAAAGTTCAATAACCATACTGTTAAGAATTGAAGTTTAGTTGATACAATGTTAAAATGGATAAAATTCAATAACTATACTGTTAAGAATTGAAGTTTAGTTGATACAATGTTAAAATGGATAAAGTTTAATAACCATGGATATAATTTACCCAAAAAAAAATTAAAATTGTTGAACTTAAAAATTACATAAAATAAGTGCAATGCTATAAAACTTTTATCATTTTACTTCTTAGTATAAATTTCTTATAATTTTCATTTGAATTTCTAAAATAAAAAAAATTATTTTGGGAAAAAAAGTAGTGTTAAGAAGATAAAAAGTACATGTAAATTATATCCATAGCTGTTCAATTTCATTAATTTTCACAGTATAATAACTGAATTTTAAAATTTAATATAAAAACCATTAAATTTTACACTTTGTTATATTTATGGTCACTAAAATTTAACTAACTCTTCAAAATGACCTTTAACAACCTCAAAATGAAAATTTTAAGAATTAAAGTTGTTTAGAACAACATTTACTATAAAACCATATTCTTTATTTCCCAAAATTATCATTTTTTGGAGATTTCGCTTTTTAAAACTCCACTTACTCTCATAAACAAACAACACCTAAATGACTTTAAAATAAAAAAAATCAAAAATTAAAGTTATTTAGAATATCATTAATTCTTGAAATTTTTTAGTTTGAAGGCCGTCAACAGTCATTTTGAGGCGTTGATTGAAGTTTAACGGCCACAAGTGTAACAAAGCTATGTAGATAAGCCATTAGTACGAAATTCGTACATGTCTACCACACCATTTGATGTCTTCAATTATGAATAACACTTCCAATTAGTTTTAGAGAATACCTTAATCAATAACAAACGATCATGGAGGGACCGAAATCTAGCGTCCCCTCTCTAATGATTAAGTTAGTAAAACACTTTGAAGAAAGTGACAACTTGAAAGCAATGTAAAATAAAGAGAATAAATTTGTATGTACCTTGCGTCATATCCATGTGCCTATTTATAGAGATTCATTACATACCTAAAGTGTCATGTACTTTTCACGTGTAAGCTTCTGATTGGATTTAGTTATGCTCATTTCCACGTGTATGCTTCTTATTGGATTCAGCCTCCTTTCCCTTCTCATCACTCCACAATATACGTGTTATAATGGAATGTATCTTTAAGATTTGAATCACTCATTGGTCCACATGTCTAGTTAGTTAAGCTGGTTAAGCTTCCAACTGAAGTCCTCAATCGTTTACACATGTTGTAGCCTTTTAGCTTGATTCAATGCGGGCTCCTGATGTAAGCGGCTCATTTATTTCATACTATATCAAATAGTATTAATTCTATTAGAGTTGGACAATTAATTTTAAATTAAGATATGATTCCTTAATTAACTTTAATTATAATAGTAAGTAAAACAAGAATTAATCTCTTAAAAATACAATTAGAATGCCTAGTTATCTAATAACTCAATTAGATAAAATCTGAATCGGTAATCCAATTAATTCAAATTAATACAACCATATATTTCCTACATGGGCTTGTCATAAAAATTGTTTTTTTTTAATTTCCACAAAACATGTTTTTTTTAAAATATCATTTCTATCAATATGATATTATTGCCGAAAAAACACGTTTTTACTCCGTTCAATAAATTATTATTTAGTTGTTTTTATTAATTGGTGTATTACATTTTTTATTTTTATGATTTATTTGTTGATTAATTTAAAACATGTTCATATTAGACATGTTACATATAACCAACAATATTTCATCTAATTTTACCAAACACTAAGAGGATGTTTATTTTGGAGGTTTCATAAAATGATAAGGGAATGAGGATGTTTCATTTATTTGGTTGGTATTTGTTTTATTAATTCAATCATTCGCTTTACAACTTCTAATCTTATTAGGCTTAAAGCATTATTTGGCGCCTGATCTATCCAAAATTATGTCATTTGGCCCCTGACCTATTATTTGGTCACATTTGGCCCTTGAACTATCCCATTTGGTGAAATTTCACCCAATTTATATGAATATTTAACGGAATTATTATCTCATTGATAAGTAACGATATTTTGACACTTAAACTTGAAACGTGATATTTCTTAAAGTTCTTTTTTTTTTCACATTACATGGGAATAATTAATTAGATTAAAAAAACAAAAAAACAAAAAAACAAATCCTAAACTAAAATCTATTAAGTTCAAGTGTCAAAATATCGTTACTTATTAATGAGATAATGACTCGGTTAAGTTTGAATCCAAATTGGGTGAAATTTCTCAAATTTGGGATAGATCAGGGACCAAATGTGACCAAATAATAGATCAGGGGTCAAATGACAAAATTTTGGATAAATTAGGAGCCAAATAGGCTTTAAGCCATCTTATTACCGAGGTTTCATAAAATGATAAGGGAATGAGGATGTTTCATTTATTTAGTTGGTATTTGTTTTATTAATTCAATCATTCGCTTTACAACTTCTAATCTTATTACCCAACTCCCTTTAAGGTTTTCTATTCCATTTTCCATCTTACTATCTTGAATCTCTACTCTCTTTATAAAAATCTACTTTAGTCTCTAGTTCATTTTTAAATTCTTTTTTATCCTTTGATTAATTAATCATTGTATTTATATATATTTTTTTTTTTTTAAATTTGGACCAAATTTTACTTTTTGATCCTTTTATTTACTATACTAATTTTACTTTTGATCTTTATATTTATCTATTTTTATTTTTTCCTCTGAAAATAATTTTAACCAATTTTTTATTGTATTATTCCATTTTAGTATTTATTTTTAATTATTTTAAAATATAATGTTTAGGCATTTTTCTTGATTAATTTTATTTCAGTTTTTCTGTTTCACTGTTTTTTTATTTTAATGGTTGAAGTAATTGATTTTAATTCTTATATTTACACGTGATTAATTTATTAATGCAGTATAAAAATTGTTTGTTAAAAACAATCCACAACTTCGGTATATTATCTTATTTGAACAAACAACCATAAAAGGAATTAGAAGTATACCATTTTCTTTCTCAACTGAAACAAACAAATAAGAGAATTCATGGTCATCTGTTTCTATTGTTTCCTTTTATTAATTCCATTCCATGGAATTGGATATTTGCACTTGACGCTTAGTTCGTTTTCTTTTATTTTGTGGCCCTCTCATTCTTTCCAAATCGTTAGATCCTACCGTTGGGGACCTCTTCATATGAATCTTTCTATTGGCTCGAATGATATGGTCCCTCGGTCGCTCTAGAATGAAAAAGGCGATCTCGTGGTTCTTAATCTGTGAAGATATGCTGTTAGGTGCTCCATTTTATCTTTCCGTTGAAGCTGACCCTAAACATGTGCTCGAGAGATAATTGTCCATACATTGATAATGTGTGTATTGATTCCCGAGAAGAGAGGAGGAGTCGTGGTGGTCCCCCACTACAATTCATTTTTTTACTCCCTTCACTCTTGCTCCACATCTCATCTGTATGCAGTTCCTTATTAGGCTCATCTCTCAAACAGTTAATCAGATGATAAAGTGATGTAAGAATTTTTATTCAATAATTTAGCTATCTCAAATCTAATAAGCGAAGTAGTTGTCATCTGACTAATTAGACACCAGACCGCTCATGCCCGCCCATTCTATCACGCCCTAAATGAAATGGCTCTCTAAGTTAGGTTGCGTCCTGACTGAGTCCCCAGTCTGCTCTTTCTCCGCCCACAATCTAAGAAGTTGGCAAAGCCAACACAACAGTAGTTAGGGTCGGCCCTTTCATTCTATGCTGACCTCGACTCGAGACGGACATTTTAGGAAATTTTTACCCTTGCTCGAACCAAACACTCAATTAACAGGAAATAGCTAACTGCAACCACTATCAACTAACAGCTGGACCATTTGCCCCTCAAAACAAACATGAATATTTAACTACACTTATTTTCTTTACCTATTGACACTTAAAACAAACATAGTGTAGCTCTATTTTAAATTACAATCCGTTCTTAAGTTAAGAAAATATTTTAGGTGAATAATCTATAAAGTCAAATCTGGTGACAATACATTAAAAACATAAAACAAAATTGGTGACAATACAATTAAGAAGAAAAGGAAAGAACCCACCCCCATATTTTACATTAGTAGATGAAATCTGTTGTTTTGTAACTTTTTCTCATCTCCCTTCCTCCTTCTCTAAATACTACGTGTTCCATCCAATCAAAGATCCTCCTTTCTTACTCCCACTCCCTGTAATCCCACCCCCTTTTGAGTTTGCGATTCGAGATCTACCTCTCCCTCCAAAACAATCCAGCTACTTCTCTCTCTTTCCGCTGTTAAAGTCCATTCTTGATTATGGGGTCATTAGCTTTTCCCCTTTTTATTGCAATCTTAGGGCTTTTGTCACCTACATCGGAGTCAATTCAATTCGAGCTACAATCTGGGCATACTAAATGTATTGCAGAAGATATCAAAAAGAATTCGATGACTGTTGGCAAGTACACCATCGTTAACCATAACGAGGGTCAACCTTTGCCTGATTCGCTTAAGCTCACAACTAGGGTGAGTAGTGCTTACTATAGAGAAGACTAACAAAGAGAAGAAACGTATGCTTCCTAATTCTTTTTTGATCGATAAAGGATAAGTGTTGGGTATTTGTTTGGTTGTGCAGGTTACATCCAGTACTGGAAATAGTTATCACTACGCCGACAATGTGGAATTGGGGCAGTTTGCTTTTGCTGCGCCGGAGGAAGGGGATTATATGACGTGCTTCTGGGCGCCGGATCATAAACCCCCAGTTACGTTGACTGTAGATTTCGAATGGAGAACTGGTGTGGCTGCTAAGGATTGGACCAATATTGCTAAGAAAGGCACTATTGATGTAAGTCTTTTTTATTATTAGTTTTTTCATTTTTGTTTTAGGGATATGCTTTTCTTGGGTAAATAATATTATTTTTTTGGTTGAATTGAAATTGAGAGCAATGTCATGGCCAGAAGACTTTATTTTAAGCTTGGATCACAAAACATTGCATTGAAGTTTTCAATAATACTGATAAAAAAGAGTTCCTTCTGAATACTGCTTGATTGAGTTGAGTTAGCAGGGTTTTGATGAATCTGATCCTACTAATTTTTTTTAATGAAGTTTGTTAATGGAATATTGTGAAGTGAGGAACTGTGAGAATTGACTTTTGAAGCCCTGGAGAGTTGGAGTATGCACTTTAGGAAATGACAGATGCCATATAGGAGTTCACATGAACCAATGTTTTACTTGGTTTCATTTTGGGTCACTTGTTTTGTTAGTCCAATGAATTGCATTGTTACTTGGAGGAATGGGCCACAGGGTTGGTTGACATTTGTTTCACTATTATTGTCAACAAGATACTGCATGATTTGAACTCCGGATTATGAATGATAATCAGCAATAGGCAAATTATGGGTTCTGTATTAACAAAGCCAGCCCCCTCTTGTGGTGGAGTTGTTCTGGATGGATATTTTTTTCATTTTCTGGATTAAAAAGGTACATTTGTCATAAACAAAAGTAGCTTTCATGTTTACATGTGAATGAGTGATGTATGCATCAAAATTAATCTCAGATTAATGTGTTAAATGTAACTATGTAGTATATGAAGCATTGTTGTTAGAATCTTATGATTCTCGATTCAAATCCTATGATTCGATTCAGCTCTATTACGAGCTGGATCTATAGGGCGAATCTAAATTATAACAAAATCTTACGATTCACGATTCGAATTCTACGATTCGATTCAGCTCTATTTCGAGCTGGATCTTTATCACCGTTCATCAAAAACTTCAACAACACTATCTACTAAACTCACTCTCCCCTAGTTTGATTGTTATTTATCAAGTTATCAACTCAAACTAGTTCCGTTCCATTATTATCAAGTTGACAACAAGTCAAAATAACAGATCCAGAAACTCAAAGTCTCTGATTTGTGAATTAGTTTTATTAGGATTGCATTTGCATTAGATTTGAATTTTAAGTACTTGGTTGATATGATTTCTTTTTTGACATTAAAATTGCATTTCTAGACTAATATTCGATAAAATTTTGAGTTCAACATAATAAATATATATATTTTTTATAATATTATGAATTTGAAGCGAATCTTACGATTCACGATTCACAAACTGTGGATTTCGATTCACGAGTCGAATCTTGATTTGACAACTATGATATGAAGGGCATGGCATTACCTATCCCTAACCAGTTGTTAACAGGTCAGGTTCTGGACACCTGTACATTTGTGCTATGAAATGTGACCTTTGGACCAGGCCAATGGCCCAATACTATCCCTCGTCTTATCTGGAGGTTATGCCTCTTTGTTTGTTGTTGGTAGTCTTCTAGTTTTATGAATGCTGTCATTGCTAGAAGTGCAAAAAAAATACTGAAATTGAGCATAGAAGTTAGTGTTTTCCTTTTGATGTTTCTCCTCCTGAGTGGCCAATCATCTACTCCCTCTGGTCTCAAATAGATGTCGTTTTAGGATTTTCAATTTGTTCTTTTTCATATGTCGTTTTGCATTACCAATGCACTTTTGACAATTTTTCTCAAGTTTACCTTTATTTTTGATAAGTGAGAGGTTTAGTAATTAGTGCAAATAATTCTAATTAAGTCATAATACTTAAGAAGAAATAGAAATTTTGCAGAGCAAGTAGAGTTTTAGGAGATAGTTATTAAGTGCAAATTAGTCGTTTTAATAGTCTAATTAATATTTTATTGCTCTTAATGAAAAACCTTAAACGCATATATTAAAAACCGGAAGGAGTATATTTTATTTGACAGTAAGCGCTAGGCTTCTATTCCTGAATCCAGAGAAACAATATTAGGTAGACATTATAGGTCCAGGTACTAGTATAGGGATGAAGGGTCGCAGGGAAATCAAATTGCTCTACTGAATTAGAATTATGCAAAAGCAATGTGATTGTTGATTGATTGCGCTTCCTGTCCATCTAAACATATACTTGTATTCATATTAAGCTTTGTAGATGATGCATGTAGAAGTGGCATTTTCCACATACAACTTCTAATGAGGGTAGAGCCGATAACACACTTACGATTTACCCCCTTGAATTATCATTCTCATTGAATTATAGCTGTAATAGCTGTAACAGCCGATTTGTGAGATGACAGCAAGAAGGAAATGCAAACGAGGGGAAATAAAGCGATGAGGAGGCTACCTGAACATGGCAGCCAGCATTACAATCTTACTTCTTTTTGTTCTTTTCTAAATATGAAAAAGTAAGATAAAGTGATTTGCTGTTCTGGAGACATCATATTTGTTGTACTTTTGTTGGTGCCAATCTTTTGCTCTTGAAACCCTATTTTAAGATGGCTTATTCCTTAAGATAGACTATTCTTTTTTAGTGCCTAAACTGAACTTTCTCTTTTTTGTTCTTTCAAACAATTAATAGCATTATACTGCTATAATTTCTGAGGTAAAGTTTTTTTTTTGGAATGTTTGTTGAAGAGGACAGTTAAACTTTAATTAACTCTGAGATCAGTTTTTAAATCTCGTATTCAATTTAGTTTTTGATGGTTTGGGTCATGCCATGGTGTTAATTGTTTGAAAATATTCACACTAGCAATTTTGCCAATTCAATTCAATTTCATCACATTTTCTTTTTGCCATTATCTGAAACACTGGTGTTCTTAAGTTGTTTGAGTTGATGATAGCTAAAAGAAATTGGCCCTTCATGTGGATTTACTTGAGCAATTTTCAACTGCAAATCTTAGAAAAGGACATTGATAGATGAGTTATATGTTTCGGAAAAAAAATGGTGAATATGATCTAGACTGCTGGGTGAGGGCCATGCCCCTGTCTTCCTCATATTGCTCACATTTCTTTCCTCTTGTTCCCTCTTTGTTTAATCCCATACGGTAAAGAAAAAAACCATGGACTCCCCTAGCTGACCAGTTATCTTTGTCTTGGGATGTTGTTCCCATTTGCTAAGCGTCTGGATCTGCATCTGCCTTTAGTTGATAAGCAGCGGGTTTAGAGGCCATGCGTTAAAAGTTTTAAACAAGTGACAGCTGCTGCAAATGCTAAGTATCCTTGTATCTATTAATTTTGATCTTTTGATCAAACAATCTAGTAGCATGCAGCTCTTGGAAATTTTCCAAGCTGATGAGTAAAGAGTTGCCAGAATCTCAAATTAATATCAATCATCTAAATGTCAATTATTGGCTCCCTTTGAGCAACTTGGATTCCTTCAAGGCTAAGGACTGTTTGTTTTGGCGGGCATGTAAAATGTAATTCTGTCATTTTCAAAACTTTTATCGTACAGTTTCTGCATAAACTTTATATGAAATTGTGATACTGAGGTTTTGAATGTTCAAAAAACATTTATTGGTTTTGAACTCTCCTCTGAAAAGTGCAGAAATACACTTTTGAACTTCTTTTAGATCCTTGATGCGCAAAAGGGAATAAAAAAGCAGTCAAATAGAAATTCCCTAAAATTTTCAGTATTTCATATTGCTGATAACAATATGATATCCCTTTTCGAATTACATGAGAAGTTGATGGAAAGATTTTTTGTTCATGTGTTTGTTTTGAATACCAGATGATGGAATTAGAGCTGAAGAAGCTGCATGATACTGTCATATCCATTCAGGAGGAGATCTTTTATCTCCGTGAAAGGTAGATTTGATCTCCGAAGCATTTATATTATTAATTTGTTGTTTGTGAAGAGGGTTTTAACATGTTGTGATACTTATTTGGATTCCAGAGAAGAAGAAATGCAAGAGATGAACAAATCTACTAATTCAAAAATGGGATGGTTTAGTTTTCTGTCTCTTGTTGTTTGTTTATCAGTGGCGGGCATGCAAGTATGGCACCTCAAGACCTTTTTCGAGAAAAAGAAGCTTATTTAAATTGCAACTTTAACAGCTAATAGAATACAGAGTTTATCTCATCTTATTCGCCCCTGTAAAATGCTTTACACTTCATACATACTTTAAGAGAGAGAAAGAGGTTAATTTAATGTTAATCAGGATTTTTTTACTTACTTTTGTGATTGCCTTAATGATCGCTAGCTAGTCAGACTTTTAGTTGGAAAGTTCTTTATTTTTCTAATATTTGCCCCCCTTGTCCTAGGAAAAAAGTGCAGTCGGATTTATGATTCCGTCTGATTCCTGCGCTATGTTATTTTTTATGCATTTTTCCAATCCAATGGTGAAGCTCAAAAGTTGTATTTTTGCCATGCATATATTGTGCCCGTTTGCTTTTGATTGTGTATATTTCATTATAATTATATGATTCAGAATATCATTTCCTATTTGATCCCTTGAAGTCCATATTCGATTTGAAATAGAGTTTTCCTTGTTTGATAATCATTTAATTACTTAAAATTAAATCAAAATGTTTGATAAAAGAAATTTCTTTACCATTTAAATTAATTAGTCAATTAAGTTAAAAGTCATTTATTAAAATAAATCAAAATATTTAATTTAACATTTTAAGTATTTATCAACTAATATTTTTATATTTTTTTATCAAATAAATATTTTTATATTTATCATTTATTTTTAGTATCTATTGAACAGTTATATCATTTAATATTTCCAGTATTTATAATATTTAATATTTAAAATTTAAAATTTAATTTTCAGTTTAATTAAACACCTTCATCTAAGAGTTTACACATAAATATACACATAAATAATAAAAAAAGAGTTTACAACGATCTAAAGGAATAGTAAAAAAGAGAGAGAGTGTACATAAATAGAAAAAAGAGAGTTTACAACGATCTAAAAGAATAGTAAAAAGAGAGAAAGAGATCTAAAAGATCTTTTTCCTAAACCATAAACCCAGCAGATCTGTTTGAGTAGGATTGAGATATAGCTATTAATAGTCATTTGGAGAAAAAAAAGGTGTTATATCCAGCTCCAATTTCCCACCGCCAGCCCCGTGAAAGGATGAAAATGCCCTTTCATGGGTTTGGGGGTGAAAAGCCTATTTTTTTTTGCCAACCCGACACGCGGGCGTATGGCTATCACGCCTCACCGTGTGGTCGGACGTGGCCGTCATACGTCCCACCGTGTGGTCGGGCGTGATAGCCATACGCCCCACCGTGTGGTCGAGCGTGATAGCCACACGCCCCACCACACGGTGCGGCGTATGGCTATCATGCCCGACCACACGGTGAGGCATGATAGCCATACGCCCGATCGCACGGTGAGGCGTGATAGCCACACATCCGCGTGTAATAATAATATAAGTTCATGAATAAATATTATTAATTAAAACACATAAACTAATATACATCAGTCAATGTAATCTAGCCCAAGCCGCTCTCCTTTCAGCGTATATATTGTCCAAGTGACGAACACTCGGATTACGAAATGTATGCCATTGGGTGGCAATGGGAGGCACTGGAAATCTAGGTCTTAAATAAAGACGTACGTAGTGTTCATAACTCGCCAAATAACAAATCACAATCTCTCACTCCGGTGGTCTTCCATCGTCCGAACGCATCGGCAGTATAGTGCAACATCCTAACTGTTCTGCAGTAAAAAGGAATATCACTGCATTCAATACAGATGCAGTAGTATATAAGTCATCCGGACTCACCACACCCCGCTCCTGCCCATCTAATACGCGTGAGGGCAGCATCTACTCTGTTCCAGAACACTGACGCATACAGATCACGGTGTATCCGCACCTCATTCTATATAAGCACTCTAATCAGCTTCCACTCCTCCTGATTATTTGTGATGACATCGGCTAAAACACGAAATCCACAGTTACCATCTGCTACAAATAGGTGAGTCACAACATTGCTGCCCGGCGCCGCTTGCGTCCAATGTATGTATTCCTTATCTATAGCAAGCCGATAAAACTGACTGATTACATCCCGACCCTCAAAGCTCTCAGTCCTGATTTTTTCCCTGTAGTTATAAACATGTCTTTGTGTCGGGCAATCCTCCGGATGTTTTTCTTTAATTGCAGCAAAAATAGCACAAGGCTTAGCTTGAGCTGCACTCATTTGACGAACAATTTTTTTGGACCGGGACTTAGTCCGCTCATCTGTCTGTAGCCCGGACGATATACAACCAAGTGATGATTGTGCTGTCCTCTATCTCCAGTAATCCCATTCACCACCCAGCCCCCTAATTCAGCGATTTCTAGAACATTTAACTAGAATTTGCAACCACAATATTTTGTTTTTGTATTCCTTCGTAGTACGTCCTCCATATCCATATTCTTAATACCACGGGCACATTTAACCAATATCCATCTTGACTTGCCCCCTGTCTTGTGCGACGCTGTGGTTAACTCGAAGCCGATCTCAATTGCCGTCTGTTTTGCCCAGTTAACAGCTTCATGATATGTTTGAAACGTTTGTGCGGAAAAAATCTGCGCACTGTAATCAACGCTGTTCCCGCCAAAATCTTCTTTAGGAACCTCCTGCAAATGATAAATACCGAACATTAGATTCCAATACGGGCACATTTCTACAATTTTTCAGTGCCTAAACCCGAAAAATCGCAAATATTAGGCGCGGGCGTGTGAACATCATGCCCCACCTCATGGTGGGGCGTATGGCTAATACGCCCCACCATGTGGTGGGGCGTATTAGCCATACGCCCCACCATATGGTGGGGCGTGATGTTCACACGCCCGCGCCTAATATTTGCGATTTTTTTCAAAAAAAACTTAACAGATATCATTAAATGTTCAATCGGAAAAATACCTCGACTTCAGGAACTGCGTCATTCTCGTCTCTTCCCGGTGATAATGGATTGCTCGCCATGAAACGTGTAATCTTTGATTTCGGAAACAAATGTGTTTGGGAGAGTTTGAGAGAGTTGAGGAATTTCAATTTTTGGCTAAGGGGTGGTAACGTCTTTTTTCGGGGCTGGAAGTGAAAATTTGGGGCTGGATATAGTAATTCAAAAAAAAAAAATAGTTAACTTCTATCAGTAACGACTTGACTGATTACATGATATTAAAAGTGGTTCAAGCCCTTGCTATTAGAAAAAGTATTCTTTGGATGTCTAAATTGTAGAGAACTCGTCCAAGATTGTTCAGATTGCTGCATTTTACTCCTAGATATGTAATTGCTGGGCAGACCCTTTTTAATATGACTGACTATATTACTTCTTTTATTCCGGTCAGAGGATATTTTGTTTAAGGATTTTTTACCCTGATTGTTGATGAAATTCTTAATTTCTTAATAATAATAATAAAATAGACTATATTTAAACAGCTTAACCAAATATTCACAGACGCCCTTTGTCTTTGATGGGCAGAACTTGGTCAATATTTTCTTTTGCGAAGCTGATGAATTTGTCCAACTTGCCAATGGCTGCTTGACAAATGATCATCTGCAATGGATATGCTTGAATATATTGAAAGGTGAAAAATTGTAGGTGGCAAAAATCGCCTCACTGCCTAAGAATCTGCCTTATAACGAAAATAAATAGCAGATTCCAGTTTCTTTTCTTCCCTTTCTTTCTGCTTCTTTCACATGCATCCTTTCTAGTCCTACCATTACAAAAGGTACCAAGATGGCACAACTGGGGATAACTTATAATGATAAGTATCAAAATTCAAAACCGCCCCTAAAAGGGATGCAGTATCGACTGTAATCAACGTATCCGTGAATATTCTTTTTTATTATTAGAATTGTTTAATGAAAATCACTGAGTCTAGCATGTACAATCCACACTCCTAAACAAGTAACAATTTAAGATTTTGCACATATTGCCAACGAAAATTACAATTGGAAAATGACTGGTTAGACAATGTTCACGGAGGGGGTTAACTGAATGACATTACTTGATAGGCTGACTAGAGATGGACACGAAAAAACAGTGAATACCTACTCTTTACCATGATAAAAAAAAAAACAGCATTGCTGGAAAATCAATAACAGTGTGGTAGCACACAATCTTTCACTTGAAACTATTCAAAGTACCATCTGCACAATCTTAGCATGAACAGTACTTTGATCCATACTTCACTATCTCATTTGTCTAAGCATTATGAGTTGAATAAGCTCCAATGGTGGTCCGAAGGCAAGGCTTCCCTGATCTTTTCCAGCCTCTTGAGAATTTCTAAAAAGGCTGGTCTTTTGTTCATGTCAGCAGCCCAACACTGATCTGTTAATCTAATGACATTCAGAAAGAAATTAGCAGCTGAGTGATGATCAGTAACTCGACCATTGTTCGATAGTTACTTGTATGCATACATATATGAAACATGCTAATTGTTAAAAAGATGATAAACAAATAAAGATCATACTTGGTACTATAATTTAAATAGACTAAGAATAATTTTTAGTCAAACTTAAAGATCAAAATATCCTTTCTAGCTTAAAAAAAGATCCTTGCTGAAATCAATTTGCTGTGAAGATTTCAGAACCTTTTGTCAAAGGTATTTTCTTCATAGAAGTGATCCAGAGCCATGAATCACTTTGCATTTGGCATCAAAACTGAACTTTAAAGTTCACGGAGCTTAGGTATTCAATTTGTAGATACTCAATTCAGCTGGAAATGAATCATGCAATTATAAGAGAAAATTCTTAGTCAGATCCCTCTCTCTATTTTTCAATTAGTCTGAATGGAAGTGGAAAGACTTCTTGAAGTAAAGGATTAAACCTATTTTCTATTTTTGCACTTGGTAAATCCTTTAGGAGGCCAATATGTCCCTTTAAGCAAGTTCAGGAGGCTAATAATTTATCTCCAAAGTTCAGGGGGCCAATCAGTTTTACAGGGGGCCTCTGATGTATTAAGCCAATAAACTATTAACCATAGTTATTAAAGGGGCACCTAAGGCGCAGGCCTTGGCGCCATGACACCCCCATGGCGTGGCGTGGCGCAATCGCAGTGGCGCGCGCCTGATGCGCCATTTTCGCCAAAGGGCAGTTGCCAAAGGTGCGCCTTGGTGACATAGGGGCAGTTAGGAGCAGCTTTATGGTTTTTTTGAAAATTACCTATCTGGAACAAGTGTTCTGAAGGTTCCCAAATGAGGAAAAAAAAAATATATTAAAAAGGAAAGAAAGAGATTATACATTTGAATTCATTAGAAGAGGAAGCACAAAGTCTTATTATAAGAAGAAGAAGTTTAGTAGAACAAAACACAGAAAACGAATTCAAACAGAAACAAAACAGCCAAGGGGAATTCAAATTCAACAGGAGTGATGAATTTGGAGAATTTTGATCAGGACAGGAGTAGAACTTAGGATTTAGTATTCAACTTTAACTTTGTAACATGGGGTTTATTTTGCATTTAAAAATTTATTTATGCTTAAGAATATTGTCATGATTTAGTATTCATTGCATTTTTATGTTAGATTTTATAGTTTTATAATTTTTGTTTTTGTAAGTGCGGTTTGTCTCGCTATGGCGTGTGCCATGCGCCATGCGCCAAGGCTCCAGTACCCCTAGCGCCTTTAATAACTATGCTATTAACAAACTTTAGTGCACATGCCTCTTTAATTGCAGAATTGTGCATCTGGCCCAAGACATAGCCAACCAACTTTGAAATATTGAATTAGATTCACACGTTAGCTGTGTGTTATATAGTGCACAGATAAACTTACTGACAAACCTTTGTAGGCAGGAAAAGGATGAAAAGTCAGATGAATAAAAAATATATGGAAAATACTTACTCTCTGAGTTCAGGGGTAAATCCTTTGGCGCGAAATGTTGGCCTGTGCCCCTCTGCCACAAACTTGGCTGCTTCATAAGGCTCATAATTTACAAGTGGTGGCTCCCCTTCAAGCATCTGCATTGGAGAATATGCAATGCAGCAAATTTGAAAACCGGGAATCATCATAACAAATTACCTCATGAAGTATCGCCAAGGAGGAAAAATTACCTCGTAAAGTATCATTGCAAAGGAGAAAACATCAACCTTCTTATCATATTTCCGGTGTTTGAAAACTTCAGGAGCCATATAACGATCTTTTGTTTTGTTCCAAACAAAGCAAAGAAAAGAGTAAGAAAAGAACACAATTGATTCATAAGAATTATATGAAAGACACTCACAGCTCCCTGTCTCGCCAGTCATTTTGTACACATCATGAGAATTCTGAACTTTGATGAGCTTGCTTAGTCCAAAATCCCCAACTTTTAGATGATCAGCATTGGTGTTGACTAAAAGAACATTCCTAAGAAATGGATAACACATTTGAAATTTAAAAGAAAAAGAAAGAAGCAAGAACTATAAGCTAAATTCTCAAATGCAATAAGAAAAGAAGTAATGGAAAGGGCATCTTTAATGTCATTTGGAAATATGTGAAAGGTGTTTTCCAAGATTGCATCAATAAGAAAGTAAATTTGATGAACTATATGCAAGCGAATTAATTAATTTATTTATCAAATATTGGAACAAACTTAAACTTACCTTGGTTTTAGATCTCTGTGAATAATGACATTTGGCTCATTATGCAGGTATGCCATTCCTCTGGTAGATTATGGTTATAAAACACAGATTAGCATATTAATTCAATAACAAAAGCACCTAGTGGCACAGTAAGCATTATACAGGAAAGCACCCAAAATGATTGGAATTTCTCATTTGTAATTATCCTAAGAAAATGACATGGCACAATATCATGAAAAGCAATATGGCTCGCAAGCAGATATTTCAAAAAACATCCAAGTGTAACAAAAAAAAAAAAAAAAAAAGAAAAAAAAAGAAAGCAAAAGCAATGCATCTAAGGTTCTTCTGTTTTCTTTCATTTTCTTCAGATATTACAGAATTGCCTGGAATTAAAAGCACCAAAGAAACCATTTTAGAAAAAAAAGGATTCTGCACATACAGCTAATTTCCAAGAAGAAAAGCCACATTATACATAGCCACATTATACATGTTCCCACAGAAAAACTACCCACAGCTCAAGAAAAGTGCTAAAAGAACAGTTTAATGGAACTCGAAATATGATGGGAATTGACCTCTCTAGAATGGGCTATAACAATACACGCAACTATGTGTGATGTGCATCACAATAGAAGTCCATACAAGTATCTCATGCAACAAGTTTGAAAACCTAAATTAAGATTAATCAGCAGCATAATTAGACTAGTCTGTGTGATATATTTACCACAAAAAAGACCAACTGTCAATAGCTTTTGAAACACATGTGCAAAAGTCCTAGCATTCTGATTTTTGCACTTGGTAAGTAGGAGAAGAAATAAAAAGAATTTCCAGCACCTGGCAATATCCATTGCAAAGTTGATGGCTGTTGAAGGACTAAGTGCACCCTTTTCCTTGAGGTGTTGATGAAGATCACCCTATGACAATACAAATGCAATGATCAAGCGACACTGGATCTAAAGTAAATTTTTTGAGTCTCTACAAATAGCTTTTGCAGATTAAATCTGGAAACTTAGAATAAGAAGCAGAAGTTGAATCATATACCCCTCGTAAATATTCCGTAATCAACATAAGGGGCTTCCTCTCAGTGACGGCTCCTAAAAATTGGACTATATTGGGGTGGCGAAGCTTTACTAGCAAATTAACCTCATGTCTGAAGTCCTGACTGACTCAAGAAAGGAAAAATGAAAGATGAGTAAGGAAAACCATAATATAAGTAACAGGGTAAAAGCTGATCATAAGTAGATAGTAACTTAACTACAACTTTATAAGTAGAGAAATCTCCATCATGAAGAATAATGAAAGAACCATTTAAAAATAGATTTCATGCCTTCCAAAATCAAAATATACATATCTTTTATAGAAAAAAGGTCATTCAAAAATATGATAATGTCATCTTTCATTTCGGTTCCAATGAGTTAAAATGTTAGTTAGGAAAATTGATTAGCATTAGCAATGTAATTGAATAAGTAAACTCGACCAGAAGGACTTACATCACCAATCTATCATCTGAAAGGGATGGAAGAATACGCTTAACAGCAACAGGTGTTCCACGCCAATAGGCTTTCAATATTTCTCCAAAAGATCCCTTACAGCATAAGCTATTATTAGTGGTAGAAGTTATATATGTATATATATAAAGGAAATTCATTGCTAACTGGAAAACTGACCAACACAAGTTAAATACCAGTTGCATTTCATTGAACAAAGTGGCAGAAGTACATATTTTTAACTCTTGGGGCAAACAGAAGTTATAATGATAAAGTATTGCTTTCCCATATCATGGGTTCAACTACATGTTGGCATGCTGCATTAATATTAAGACAGGAGACTTATATTAAGCAAAAAGAGTAGTTTACAGCTTAATTTGTTGGTATAATACAGATTCTCTACCAAAAAAGAAGACATGCCGCACCATTGACATTTTGGTTTCATACTGATGGTTAGCAGACAAGAAAAATTCTATTTTGAGGAAAATCAGGCCAATAAAGTTCAAGGTAGTGGAAGAATTTAGTTCAAGGCATCTATCTTAATTGTTTTGGTAAGTGAATCCGATTAATCGGTTCGAAGTTGGTTAGACACCATTTTAGGTGGCTCCTCTTCCATTTAAAGTATGTTGCATGCATTAGGACTAGAAAAGCCATTATACCTTTAACTGGATATCTAAAGAAATTCATAATTCAAAAAGCTAAACACAACCTGCAAAAACAATGTAATAAATAGGTTTAAAACAATATGCAAATCATCAACACACCTTTCCAATCATGGCAGAGTGTGAAAAGTCGAGCTCCGTTGGTTCAATTTCCCAGTCACACTTGTTTGGTAAAGGGGGCGGGACAGGCTTTGGTTCAAAATGACTTCCATTTTGGCCCTACATTTTGCGACCACAAACCTAGGCAGGTTATATGATGAATTGACGAGTAACAAAAGAAGACAATGAAGAGGAAAAACAACATTTGTATTTGAAGTGTAGCAAGCAAATGCTTATGGAAAATTAAGGATAAACAAGAGCTTTCTCTATGCACTTGTATCAAGTTATTAACTAGGCAACTGATTTGTCTATTGAAGTATCATTATGTAAAAATGCACAATGACACACAAGTTTTGCAGTTTGACCTTCCAACATATGCAAAAGAAACGACTCAGTCTCAGATGATGAAAGCAACTTCTAATGGATGAATAACAAATTACATAAGCATTCAGATTCAGGAAGTCATAAAAAAAATCTTGAGGAAAAAATCTCAGAACTTAAAAATCCAAACAGTACCAAAACCAACCCAATGATAAATTCATGACAGACTAACGTTATACATGGCGCACATATATGATTTTCAGCATGAAAAATGACTCATCACAGCAAGAACTATAATTCAATCAATCAAGTTAAAAGTTGAGAGCAAGTACAAAGGCCAGGTACAAATCCTTATATTGATCATTCAGAGATAAATTCAGCTCAACATAACCAAGCAAAGAAGCCTTTAACCTTTCCAACTTTTTGAAAGGTAACACGCATGCCATTAATCATTACAGACTACAGAATATAACTTTACTGGTCAGATTGAAAATATAGAATTGTAATGATCGTGCAGAACTTACATAGGACAAGCCACCATATGATTTTAAGAGCTCAATCATGTTATGTTTTTTAGCTCCTTCTGCATCAGCTAAAGGCTGCCATTAAAAAGGTCAAACGTCCAATTACTGCGTCAAGCTCAGAGAATTCGTTCTCTATACGAATTGAAAACAAATCAGGAAAGTGTAGAACGAATTGATAAATCGCAATACACAATCAGCGTTATTTGAATTCTGGTAACTGTAAATAAACTAAAGAAAAGTAAGTAAAAAACGACAATATCGATACCGTATTCTTCCATCGATCTTGAGCGTTGACATCAGCACCATACTCAATTAAGCACTTAGCAACATCGATCCATCCATGGAGCGAAGCGACATGAAGAGGAGTCCGGTTATCATAATCCCTAGCGTGGACAAGCGAACGATCTTCCTCAAGAAGCTTCCGCACATTGGAGGCGTCGTTCTGATGGGCATGCCAGAGTATCATTGAGGTCCTGCTGACTCTGGCCTTCTCCTTTTTCTTATCCGAAGAAGGAGGAGGTCCGCGGCCAGCGGTGGTGGCCTCGCCGGCAGAAGAGGAGGAATTACCGGAGCTCATGGCGAAAGGAACAGCAGATCGGGCGAGAAGAGAGAATTAGCGTAGGGGTTGATTTTGGAAAGCGGGTGGTGTGTAGGAGGGGGAATTAAAGATTTAGAATTACTTGTGAAAGTAGTGGGAGTGGGATCATGGAAACGGAGGAAGGCAGGAGGAGGTTGTATCCGTTATATTCTGCTTTACTGTTTCAACCAGAAATAAATATATACAACTTTACGGGGAGTTTCTGATTCTTTCCCACTTGTTTAGATGCTAAAATGAATGCTTTCTTTTCTTGTTGAATTCTCAAATTTGCCTCTAATATTATCAGAGTTAGATCAGAGAATCTGTATAAACGGTTCAATATAAATATATTTTTTCTATGGTAAAAGAATTAGTTGAATTTATTTCAAAAAAAACAAAGTTCAATTTTGTCATTATTTGAACTAAATTATTTTATTACTATTACCTAATTTTTAATATAATAATAATAATTAATAAGAGTTACTTTATACATAAGTTTCCTAATTTGATTTTTTTTTATCCTTTGACTTTTAATTACATGCATGAATATGACTATTGAATTTTAATTTGTGATACTAAATTCCAAAACATAACATTAAAAGTTGGTATGTTACCTATATTAGATAAATATAATTGTATCATGCTATTTTGTAGAAGCCCGAACTTATTTTTAAAGACAAGAAAATATGTAGCATTTTCTTAACTAAATATATCCAAACGATTATGTATCAAAAAGCTTGATTCGGAAAGTCTCGCTAGACTCAATCAATGATTCAATGTCATAATTATATCTGATTCTAAGAATTACAGGCCAAATGGCCTTGAGCGATATCAGGTCCTGATATCGTGGCATACTTGACACGTGGTCCATCTCACTCCATAATATGTAACCGTCTTGTACAACTCAATGTCAGTTTAAATAAAAATAAGCTTAACTCATAAACAGATTCATTCATTCTATTAAACTTACATTATAATTTCATTTATAATTATCCTCTAATTGTTTCATAAATTGATTTAGATATCGGAGCGGATTCTCTTAAGATTCAACCACATTAGTATCTTTAAAAGTAAACGACTTTAAGATAATCGTTGACGATCTCAAAATGGAAAAAAATCCAAGAATTAAAATTGTTTAAAACTATATTTATCATGAAACAATATTTTCAAATTTTCAAAATCATCATTTTTTAAACTTTTTTTCTCTTAACCAAATAACACTTAAATGATCTCAAAACAAAAAAATTGAAGAATTAAAGTGGTTTAGAATATCATTTACAATAATTTTAGAATAAAAGATTACATGCTATTAGAGTAATAAAATTGTGACTTTTATTGTGTTAGAAAATGTTAAGTTGAGTGATGTTAATATGTGGAGTCTTCTAGAACCTCATTGAGTAATCTGAAATGGAAGTAATAACAGGTCAGAGAGGGTCATCGTCCGGCAAACCCGTTCCTATGCTTAATTTAGCGAAGGTTAGAAATATTTGGTAAATGTGGTGTTTACATACTCTCTCTTTCTCTCTCTCTCTCTCTTTATTTATATATATAGTACCTGTCAAAGGTAACTATTGTCATCTTGAGAATGTGTGCTAATGACTCGTTGGATATGTGTCGGTTTTCAGTTGGTTTTGCAACCTTCATACTGCAATGACGTCGGGCGCTGGCACATTCTGTCACATACCCACCGTCCTTTGCGTAATCGTTTCTCATGGTTTAGAAGTTCTCATTTCTTCACTGTACGGATACCAAGACGGATGGTGGAATCAATATACGTGATCGGAATATACCGTTTGCATCTTTAGAGAACATTTTAATTTTTTGTGTTTTCTATTTTTAACTGTTTCGATTTTAACTATGATAATAACGATATATAATTTTTTTATTTTAAGAATCATTGCATTGAAATTTGTGTAAAATTATGGGCCATCTTGAGCCAAAATCTTTGATTTTTATTTGATTTTTTTTGTTAAAATAAAAATAAAAAGAAAAATGGACAACTTTTTGATCGTTTCACTTTCCCATTTGGGGAAATTTTATCGCCTTCAAACAGCCGCAATTTATTCTCGTTGTAATCATAAAAGAGAGAAAACAGCTCACAGCGTAATCCTTAAAATGAATAAAAAAATAAACATTTCTTCTTATATAATTTTTTTTTTGTTTGAAGAAACTTCTTATATGAAATTTAACCCTGCGGCTGCAAACGTGTTTCATGCCTTAATTTACAGTTGCCGACATATTGCCCCCAAAAGAAGTAAAAGGAAATATATACTAGTATTTCTAATAAATATACAACTACGTATCACACTATACAATTTATATTCGTTTATATCATACAATTCACAACATCATTATAATGATTTAATTACAATATTTACTTGTATTTTTGAGATTCTTCAGTGATGCAAATCTGAGATTCTTTCACATTATCTCAATCAGTTTAATCACCTCATTGCAAGTCCTCTTGGTCTTCTAGGGACCGCTTGCGAGCTCTTAAGTTAAGTTCTAGGCTTTGAGGTAGAGGAGGTGTCCTCCCTCTCCTGAATAGAACAGCGAGGGCTCCCATTTTCCTACAAAGATCAAACACCTGCAAGGAAACACAACTTTCATCATATAACTGTACTACTAAATAAAATAACAGATATTTTCAAACGTTTGCAGATAGATTCTTACAGACGAGGCTTCAATTTCTGCAACGCCTTCACAGTCTTTACCTCCTCCCTGCAGCAAATCACAATATCTTAAGGCTTCATTCTCGTCTTCAAAAACCTGCAGCAGCAAATAGAAAATGATGGATGCAAAGCTTTCAGTTACTAAGACATATTTTTATGACACTACATTATCAAGATTTAGACATGAAAAATGTAGTTAATATATATTAAGAAGAGAGCTTCCTGACATATATTAGCATTTCATGTTTTAAAATGCCGTGCATATGAATGAGAAAACATGTAATATAGAACTCATGAAACAATTAGCTCATCACGGAATTAGGAATTGCAACACCTATTTCTGATATTATAACTGATAGAGAATAACCAGCACCTAAGGTCCATAACTAAATAGTAAAATGCCCTGATATAGACTTGCTGTTTGACCTTTGCTTCAATGATGAATGGATTTTTGCAGCACCAGGATTGGAGGTCTAGTAACAAGAATGCTACAAATTTGAACTGTCGCACCAGATTTACTAATCCACAGTTTCAAATACCTAGAGACCAAAAGCTAACCAGACTCATTGGACCAAACTGGTTAAGTTCAGCTTATCTACAGTGTAGATGTTATTTCTTTTATTTCTTACAACCAACCTGACTGGCTACTTACTGATGTCATACGGAATTAATGTCTGGACACATGTACCAATAGGGAGCTTAGAGCATAGAGCATAGAGCATAACTACCTATACACGTGGACCAATAACAAGGGCGGATTCCAAAGATACGCTCCTAATCCCAATGTCACGCCGTAAAAAGAGGAAAAGGGAAAGACGCACGGAGCATGAGCCAATTAACCATTTACACGTGGAAAGGCTACTCAATGGCAGGTACATTTCGGTTATCTATAAATAGTCATTTCTCAGACACCAGAAGGTATGTGACCACATACTAAAACACTCTGCTTTCAAGTCTCATTACTTTGTCTAAGTATCCTACGGACTTAAGCATCGGAGAAGGGACGCCGGACTCTGGCCCCTCTCTGACCGTTTGTTCATTCCGATCAGGTGCTTCCAGTTCAACCTGATCGTAGCATTCTGTAGATCAGACAGACATCACTAACTATCTAAAAAAGTGGAACAGATGGGTAAGTGTAGGCTAATATGAGGCTCGTCAGTTGTTCAAATGCCAAGAAACTTCGGCGCAAATATCTTCAATTATTTCAAATGTATAGCATAGAATGGAAAAACTAAGCCGGGTAATGTAAGAGAAAACAAGGACTTAAGCATACATTCAGATGGTATCTTTAGAAACATTGTAGAAGATGTTAAGCATGGGCTTTTGGGGGTGGACCAACTGCAGAAGGAGCTGTAGATGTTCTCAACAGGTCTATCTGGAACATAGAGTAGATTGACTAGTTCCTGCTTGAAACTGAAGTTAATTTTGTGTGTGTGTGTGTGTGTGTGCAGGTGTTGAATAAGTAAATAAGCATCCTTAATGCCACCTTCTTTTTCAAACACATCCATAGCAGTTTAGTGCTAGTTCTGATCATTTACAGTTTACATTCAACAGTAATTACGCAGCTGACTTTGTTCATGCATTTAAACCTCAAAACTACTTTTGCAATGCATTAACACTTACAAGCACACCGTCCCTCAGATCCTCCACAAGCATCTGGAACTTCGTCCCTTTTCTGGACTGTTTAGCCTGAAACAGTAGACCAAGCTCCCTTTCAACTTCACTGTTTCAAAGGCAAAAGCTGAGCTGCGATTGGAGCAAAAAATGTCCTTGATGGAAGATAAAGTACCAAAAACAATTTCAGACCTGTGGTCTCTTCGAGTTTTCATTGTACACAACTGGTTTTCTGTGTGTGTTAGTACATATACGGGCTTTGTGGTTTCTCTCCAAGGGTTGGCTTCCAACACTGAACATCATGAAAAGGAGCAAATTTATGGAAAAGCAAATGAGGATATGCAAATCAAGCAACAAGTCTAGCAAAATATAAAAGATATGACTTATCATCCAACCATGGTATAACTTTCACATAATGGGACAATTAACCCACAAAGCTAAATTTAAATGCTCAAACTTTCACAGTGCAGGTGAACACTAGCATTTATTTCCCTTTTTATGCAAAAATGCAGAGTTATTATATCTAAGACACAGGCCCACACACTTGTGCTAAGTTCAGTTTGGATGCGTATGGCAAAATTAAACTCAGTCGATGTCTAAAAATAAATAAGGCTAATAACATTTGATATTTAAGCAGATCATTTGCTTGAAATATTTGAGCCTCAAATATAACACCAATTATTGGCAGCTGCTATTCAATTGTAACAAGTGAAGAATGCAAAGGAAGAAGTTGATCATTCCAGTCCATAAAGGATATGATTAGCTAAAATCTAACTGACTGATCTTGACTGTAGAAAAAATCAGTAGCAGAACAGATGGATTATAAAAGAAAAAATTGTGATAAATTGCAATAATATCAGGCAAGCGAATCAATTTCATAAGTGAATAAACACACAAGGAGAGAGCAATAAGAAGGAATTGAATTGAAAATATTAAGGGTTATCACCATCATAGCTGCTGGAATCCAACGATTGATGAAGATTTCTTCGCATATCGTAAGCACGAGAAGACACCTGTTTAACGAACTCATCCGATGTCCCTGGTATCGTACCGTCCAAGTGAAGCGCTCTCTCAACTTCCTCTCCTTCACCGTCATCGTTTTCTTCTCGTTTTTCCGGACAATTAGCTCCATCGGCGCTCAATTTACAGAAAACCCGTCGCCTTCTCCTTCTTGAAGGAAGTGAAGAATAAGAAGATATGGGGAGCAGATAGGAAGGACGGCGGTACTTAGAGCAGAAAGAAGAGGCGGAAGAGGATGAACGACGCCGTAGAGGGAGAGGGAGGACCATGGAAAGCGAAAGAGAATCCATAATTTGAAATGACAGGGAAACAGTAGCAGTTCCGCCGATCAGATCAAATATGGAGGTTGAAATTAAGGATTATAGAAGAAAAAGGAAACGGAAATTCGATGAAGTGAAGTGAATGCGGAAGGAAAAGAAATAGCTGGTGCGTGAAAGACTCTGTAACCGGAGAGGGAGAGGGAGAGGGAGAATGAAAGAGACAGTGGAAGTTGGTTTGTGAATCTGCCAAACGGATATTTTCGGAGAAAGTGGGTCCGGGGATCCGCAAAACCGAACGGGTCAAACTAAAAAAGAAATCGAGAAATTTCAAATTTGATACGGCAACCTTTGATCCACGTGGTTGAACAATTCTTCCATCTGTGACTGTGAATTAGCTCTGCGTTCCCAAAAGAGAGATTGCAATTTTTATTTTTCCTCATTTTTCATGGTTTGGAAAATTATTCAACCAAATCTTTTAAAAAAGAAAAACATATTCAACGTAAAATATAATTGCAGTTGACAGAAAAAAAAATACAAACAAATTGAGGAAAGCATTTGCTAATTTGCTTCCATCCCAACTTTCTTGTTTTCATTGTCAATTAGATCCAACTAATTTATATAATAAAAAATAAAAAAAATGGTACAAACACCGAAAAAATAAAAATAAAAATGAAAAGGGAAACTTTTTGAAAAACAGTAAAAACGTGAGAAACAATAACAAAAAACGTTTGTTAAAAACGTGAAAAACATAAAAAAAATAAAATAAAAACTTGAGAAATGGAAAGAAAAGCGAAAACACACAAAAATAAATAAATTGGAAAAACAGTAAAATACATTAAAAAAATGGAGAAAACCAAAAAAAGATTAAAAAAAACAAAAAAAAAGTGAAAAAATAGCATGAAAAATAGTAACGACGTGAAAAACAAAAAAACGTGATAAAGATAAAAACACGAATTAAAGTGAAAAACAAAAAAAAATGAAAACTGTAGTCACATTTTTTGGGTGTGTTTTACCAAAATTACAAAATTGTAGATTTTCCTAACATCAACTTACTTTTGTAGCGAAAAATGAGAGTTTTTTTAGGGTTTAAGAAAGCAATGTAAAATGCGGACTAAGTGCCCGTTTTGTTGCATTTTTTTAAGTTTTTTTTCGTCTTTTAATTTCAAACAGGAGATAAAAAAATGTTTCGTAAGGATTGAAAACATTTGCTTTTAACAGAAAAACTAACTAATATCTATTAAATAGTGTTGTTGAGCCCACCGGAGTTAGATATCGTGCGTCGGGAGTAGTCTCTTATGTAAGCTCTGATGATCAAGTCAGTAAGTATAATCAATGTATTAGAGAGATAAAAGGTAGAGAAAGGAAGAGAAGATCCCCTTCCTTTGGTTACTTAGGCCTTTATATAGGCTTTGAGTCTTCTCATCAAAGTCCATAATGCCCCTAGGGTGCTAGATTCGTCCAAGTTGTCGAGCTCGAGTGGGTAATCCAATGCGACCATCTGGGTAGGTCCCAATGTGGATCTTAGTCCCAGAAGGTTGGGCTTGTATCTCGTCATATGTTAGATGGCACCAAGGCATGTGAAGATGGGCCCAAAGCCTAAATGCCTAATTACTGAGTCCCTCCGCTGCTTGGTATGTCCCTCAAGTCATTATGTGAGTTCGTGGAATCAGGCTCATTTAATGATTAGACGTGATGAGAAAGGGGTGTTGGCCTCTTTAGTGGGGAAGATTTGAGTCGTTCGTGTTTCTTCACTTAACACTAGGGGTGTGTCTATGTGGAAAATACATGTCTAGTACACATAGGGGGGATTGAAGAGTCATTTTGCATTTAATGGACGCATGCACACGTATCCTAATACTCTTTTAAATAGCAGATGTAAAGGAGGTGAGACTTTAAATGACGATGATGATGATTGTGACTCTTTGTGTTTCACAGACCTTGTGTACTTGATTTTGGCCTTTATTTGAAATACTTTTCGCATAAGGACAACTTGCTTGCTTATTTTGCTCTCCCTTCTTTGCTTGTACTATTTTAGCTTGAGAGCCAGTGGTTGATTTTTTCCGATGACCTGAGGACCTTACCCTCCTAATTGCAACGTCGTGAACTTCTTGATTGAGAGGTCAATCCTTGTCTCCCGTTTTTAGTTATTCTGTTACTTTTATCTCTTCTTTTACTTTTAAGGGGCTCTTCTTTACTTTTCATTTAGACCCGGGAACATATTTGAAGTATGTCTGCGGAGCTTGGTGGATCACAATATGTCTTCAAGTGTAGTGTAGTCCGATATTTTGTGGTAAAGGATACATCCCATTCCCGAAGGACAAAATGACTGAAGGTGAAGAAAGTGGTTGATAGTGACTCTGAATTTCCTTTTACTTTTGAATGAGTACGAAAGGCTAAGGTACCTAAGGAACCCATAGTAAAGGCAAAGCCTACCGTACCCAGCCTAGTGGGAGGCGTTCACGCGAACCATTGTTTAATAGTGATTAATCTTCCTAATCAGGATAATGGGGGGTTCAATTTCCTCTACCAAATGTTTTTCAAAACAATGTGGCCTAAAGGTTTATCGAAGCAGAAAGATTCTTCTAGAGGCAAATTTGATAGTTTCAATAACCATCAACCCCCAAATCAAGCCTCTAGAGGATGCTTATATCATCATTATCAATTAGGATTTGAGGGGTGATGGCGACATGCTACAAAGTTGGGTGGCCATTGTGGTTGTTAGTGCCTATACATTGAAAGAGAAGGCGGATGACCAAGTGGGTTTGAATGAAATGATCATTTATAAGGATCAGTTAGACGCCGATATGTGGCTGCCACTATTCCCTTTCTTTGTGGAGGTTTTACAAGAATTCAACTTGGTGCCCGACCAGATAATGGGGAATGGTAGAGGAGTCTGGTTGTTTTCTATTCATTGTGCTGGGAAAATGGCGTTAGGGGGATATGTCTAGACATATGGCATGGTTGCACCCAAAATTCAATGTCTTGTTTAGTTGAAGCATAAGCCTTTGGAATGGAGGCACCATTTCTTGAAGGTATCTACGACTGACTTAGTCTTTTCTTTTCACACGAACTAGAATCAGAACCCTACTTTCTCGAGCATTTGGATCATGGAACAAGAGCTGACTCGAATCGAGGCCTAGACCGTGGAGTGGTTGCAAAGGATGAGAAGTGGGACATTGTGATCCTAATCTAGAATTCCTTAGTAATGGTTGGTTCATCTACTCGACATGGAAAATTGCTTATTTAGAGGGTTGAAGTCCGGATAGTATGCAACATTTCTTGATCGAGTGGGACCTGACAATGGGGGACTTGGCTGAGCTGGAATCCATAGAGGTGGCTGTTGCAAAATATCAAGGTTGTTTTTGGAATGGGTTCTATCTGTTTATTTGATCTTTCTTCTTTGAATTGTTCTTTCTAGCTTGTTTATTTTTCTTATTGCAGTATAATGGACCCCGATTCATCCACTGAATACTCTGTTGACCTTGACATGTTAGAGTTTGAGTACGAGATTTTTCCGCTAGATATAGAGTTAGATAACAAGTTAATGATATTATAAGTAAATTACGACAAAAAAAAACTACAAACGTTGAATTACTCCTCATTTTCAAGGCTCATCCAACAAATCCAAAATCAAACTTTATTTTCAATTTTAAATTCCAACATTTTTCCTTTTATTTCAATACATTTCCTCAAAATCAAACTTTATTTTCAATTTTAGATTTCAACATTTTTCCTTTTATTTCAATACATTTCCTCGAGGAATTACCAAAAAGAAATACATTTCCTCATATTTTCTTTTACTTTTATGTAATCAAATTTCTATTCTAACTTCTTACTATTTCACGACCTTCTAATTTTCTTATTTTTCTTTGACTTAATTTTTAATAATTCGCTCCTTAAAAAATTATTTGGTCCTTTTCATTCCAAACAATTGTATGAAAGTCAAATTCCAAAATTCACGATACTGTAAACCGCTAGCATGCTAATAATTCCACTTTTGCTCCAAAAAGACCACAACTATAGTATTTCACATTAATAAATTATGCAAGGGTGTCTTTAGAAAACTTTTATCTTTAAAGTATATTAATTAATAATAACTGGCATAAGTCATAACACCGAGCACAATGCAAGAAAAGGAGCCCGGACTATCTTAACCGAGCAACATTCTAAATACCCAATGTCATATTCAAACTAAAATAATTCAGCATTTATGAGAATCCAATCAAAATATAACAGAGTGTATTTAAGCACCGAGTTAGAGCACAATTGATGACTGGTAATTCTATATACAAAATACACATAAAAATAACATGACAGTGTATAGCATTGTATCAAATTATTCCAAGTGATACTCACTAATGGGACACCTTAAATATAATGATAAAGATGATTACAACAACAAGGCCCGCGATTACCGAACCAATCATCATCTTGTTTTTTGTCATCCTTCTTGACATGGCTGTCAACACTTTCTTACTCTTGTCAATGGCATCGTCTACTCCATGGAGCTGAAAAAAAGGGGGAAAAGAAATGAGCAGAGGCAAGTATTTTACTAATTGCTGCCATAGAAACCAGAAAGAACACGGTGCAAGTAAAAAGAAAAGAAAAAGATGAACTCAATAGCAGATGATACAATAGACACACTTTTCACATCAAACCCTTCACTTCCGAAAATACCTTGTTATGAGAATGCAGGAGAGTTTGGCGTTGTTGATGCAAATCTTCAAGAATTGAAACACCAAGCTGTTCTGTCTCCAGCACTGTTCTTCTACTTTCCTTAATTCTATCACCTGACTGGTTTAGTCTATCGGTAGACATAGACACTCTCTCTCTTTGATCTGCAGAAACCTGTGGCACACATTGAACAGTATAAACATTCACCTAAACAGACTATGATAATAATAATAATAATAAGAGAAAACAGAGAACTTCATTTCCTGGGCAGATTGTACGAGTGAACAAAATAGTGACGCGGAGATCTAAATGAAAAAGGTCTGTAAATCAATTGACTGTAATAGGTTTATAAGCTAGTATCTTAGATGACCATTAGGAATTGCCTGATCTTGTTCTTGACTCTGTACCAAAGCCGATATAATCCATTCAGTCTTTGAGGTTTAATTTCTGAAATAAACAAATATTGTTGGAAATCACAAATTTTTAAATACTATTATATTATAAATATGTGTTAGGTACTTATGGCTTGAAGTTTAAGGTTGTTTGAAGCAATATATATATAGGCTAAGTGTTTATGAATATTATCAAAGTTGATATATTTTTTGTAATTGAGAAATTTTAAGCGATCTCCCTCTTTTTAGTATTTTCTTGAGAAGTTCTGGAGATCTTTAAATATCAAACAAAGTGGTACGAGGGCCTAGGTCATTTAGTATCAAGTTCCGAGTTGTATTTGTAACTAGTACATAAGGGGGAAAATAAGGAATAGAAGGAAATAATTCCATTGAAGGTTTTCAGTTTTACATGGGAAGCAAATCTATTTGAGAGAGCCAATTGCATTTGTTGTCATCTTCGAATTTGAAGAAAAGGAGAATCTGATGAAGTGTTCAAAGATATTTAGGATTGAAATAACAAACTCGGTGCAAGTTGTGAGAAAGACTTGATAAGGAAAACAAGATAATAGAAGACTTCAACGAATAGTGCCTTAGTGAGGTTGAGAAGAGAACTAAGGTTTCTGTCATAGCCAAAAAATTTAAAGAATGAAGAGTTTTCCACCAGAAAATTAAGCCTGTGACAAGTTAGGACCTGATCATCAATCAAGTTTCACGGTGAAAGTTAAATTTGTTTTAGAAATTTAGAAAACACGAATAACATGGATTTGGATTCAGACCATAAACAAAGAAAGAGCCTGAAAATAAAACAGGTCTGAGCCTGCAACTAGCTTGGTCCTAATCATCAATCAAGTTTCTTGGTGGAAGTATATTTGAAGAGATATATAGAAGACATGAACAATATGGGTTCAAATCATACACCTGAAAATAGAACTGCTCAGTGTGTGCTAAGTCATTTGAAATTTTTCAGGTTATTATCATTAAAGATGTGAATCAAGTATTTGAGAGATGTAAATGAATAATGTGTAAAAAGGTATGATAAAGCTATGAATGAGCTAAAACCAAGACATAAGAAAGAAAATCTAAAGAACACAATCTTTGGCCAATTCAAGCTAAAGGAAGAAATATTTTTGTGCAATTCAAGGTTTCTTCCTAATTTTGGTCCAGATAATTACTAGTGATTGAAGAAAAATAATCTAATATTAGGATCATGTTGGAACTTTAAACTTTGAAGTTTAAGAGTTGTTTGAAGTATATATGCATAGTTCAAGAGTGTAGTAGTATATAACTTCACAATACAAGTGTTTAAGTTTAAGTGATCTTCCTATTAATAGTTCCTTGAATAGTTATCCAACTCTAACAAATACTTCACCATGGGATGTAACTTTTACTAGTCTAAAAACTAATAGCACACAGCACAAAGAACAAAAACGCATTCTCTAACCAAGCAAATGAACTCTCGAAGAGACACAAAGTACAGAACCAACTCCCAAATTCAAAGCAAAGCCACACAAAGCTAAATTGTAAGCAATCACATGTTTTATACAACATTTTTAGATTCTCAGATAAAAAGAAAAAAAATCAAGAACTATATTAATAATTCTAGCATACATGACATTAAGAAGAAAACATTACCGCAAGAACATCCGCCATTCCAGACTCCATCAACTCTTCACGGGAAACCTGATTAGCACTACCCAAAGTTATTCTCTTAGAGTCCCTCTTCAAATTATTCAGATCAGACTTATATTCCCTTAATTTGGCAAGAAGCATGGCCTTAACACTTGGCTGCAGACTTCTCGCCTCGAGGTCCATTTTCCGAATCTGGAAAAGAGAAACCACAAAAAAGAAGAAAAGTAAGAAAAAATCTCCAGTATTAAAGTTCAAACAAAAACCTAATCCTTACCAGCACATCACAATCATCCAATCCAGATTTGATCTCAGAGATCTTCTCGCCCTTCTCCTCTGAAATTCCGGAGGTTTTGGGTTATAATTTGTAAAACAAAGAAGAAAATATTGATAAATCGAATTAAGAGAATACCTCCATGAGGAAGAAGAGAAGCAGAGTTGCATTTACGGGAGAGATTTGCAGAGAGCTCGCAATACTGGCGCTCGTATCCTTCAAATACCTCACTCATAATTGCTGAGAGATAGAGAGAAGAGAATCGATAACAGTAAGCAGATCAAAGGAGAGAAAATATATATTCTCAGAATTGGAGCATTTGGATTTTGGACAGCTTCTTTCCTCTCTTTTGACTACAGGCTGACGACGGTATTACTAGAATTTCGTTTCTTATATCAAAATTTAAATAATGTTTCTACAATAAAATCAAAATTTAATAAAACAAACTTGAAGTAAATTTAATAAAATCAACATACTTAAAATATTTTGATATCCTCTCAATTTATTTAAAATATAATCAATAAATAATTTAATTGCAAAAAAAACAAAAGTAAAGTGCATATATAAATTGTGTGACACGTATTTTGGAATGTTATTATATATTTCACCGAATTGATTAAAAGCATATTAAAAATGAAGTTATTATTTACTCGATGGTAAAACTTGTCATCTCTAATATTAGAATCACATTTACCGATTTCGGTCGTTTTACTTTTCCAACGCACGTCCAAAACATCTTCCGCATGTAACTTACTTTTTTTTTACGACTGAGTGATTAATTGACTACATTTTAAGTAAGATGATGGAGCTTTCGAGACATTTTAAAAGTTTAAGGGATTAATCAAGTTTTTTAAACAAGTTCAGAAACAAATAATGTATCAAGCATTCTTTTTATTAGATTAAGGGCCGTTTGATTTACCTATTCTTTGCTGTTGTTGTTTGTTGTTTGCTGTTTGAAAAAACTGTTTTTCCGAAAAGCAAAAATTCTCTACTTTTATAAAAAAACTACTTTTTAGCTACAAGATGCAAACAAAGAGATGTCTAGTCAAACACTTAAAACTCTTATTTTTAAAGTGAAAAAACAAACATGAGGTGAACCCTCTAAACCTTAAGTAACATGATTGGATTCTGTCTCTTTTCACTAAAAAAAATCATATGCTTGTCAATGAGACGGGTTGAAGATGGGACAAGCTATTGCATCTCACTCCTCATCCCCGACCCATTAAAACAAATGAAGATAAATTTATACTTATCCATATCCTAATAGATAATGGGTATCTCATAGCGATACCCATCTTATTTTGTTACTTTTTTTTTTTTAACTAGTATATTCAATTTTCTAATTAAAATAGTAGACAACAATTACAAAAGAAATTTAAATAAAATAATATATATATATACTTTTATAATAATTCTATATAAAATTTTATAAGAAAATTACTTATATTTAAAATTATATTTTTTATTCAAACTTATTTTGGATTTGTATAAAATAATTGATATTTAAATTTAAAAATATAATTAATATGTTAAATTAAAAATTAATTAGTATATATTTAAAATTATATTTCTTTTATTCAAACTTATTTTGGATTTGTATAAAATATAATGATATTTAAATGTGAAAGTGTAATTGATACGCTAGAAATTAATTAGTAAATATCGAAAAATATAGGATAAATTATAAAATTGGCCCAATTGAGAGGCCAGTTTACATATTTAGACTCATTATAACACTACTTACCAAACTAGACACGTTCAAAGTTAACTTTCCCGAAATACTTTATATATATATATATATATATATATATATATATATATAATTACCACTTAACATACTTTGTGCGATTTTTCATGCGGTTTTGGGATGTAGTTTTTCTAGTGATTTAAGACCTTATTAGGGTTAGAATTATGTCAGAAACTTATTTGAGATGTATTTGTAATGTTTGAATGTTAGAAATCCTCTTATTTCAGTAGGAACATAATATTGATTTCGCAGTTATGAAAATTTTTTGCAATGGAAGCAACTGTGAAGTAAATTCATATGAGTCAATTGAATTTCCTCTGCAATTGCTTCCCCTGCGAAAGGATTGCAGGAACTGCGAAAACAATTATCTTCGTAGTTTTATTAATTGTTTCGCAGTTGTTTCAACTACGAAGTAAATTCATACAAGTCATTTGAATTTCCTTCACAGTTGCTTCCACTGCGAAGGGATTGTATGAATTGCAAAGACAATTGTTTTCATAGTTTTATCATTTGTTTGTAGTTGCTTCAACTACAAAGTATTTTAAGCTTATTTTGTTTCGCAGTGCGAATGAGTTTATAACTCTGAAGTAGATTTGTTTTCATGTTTCCCTTGTACCTTCTTTTCGACCTTTGCCATTGAATCGCATAAAAAATCGCACAAAAAAACGCAGCAAAAATCGCACAAAATCGTTGAAATAAGAGGATTTCTAACATTCAAACACACAAATACATCCCAAATAAGTTTCCAATAAGTTTCTAACGTGACTCCAACTCTAATAAGGTCTTAAATCACTAGAAAAACTAAACCCCAAAATCGCAGAAAAATCGCATAAAAACGCAGCAAAAATTGTAAAAAATATGTTAAGTGATAATATATATATATATATATATATATATATATATATATATATATATATATATATATATACACTAAGGATATTTCGGAAAAAAAATAACTTTGAAACTGTCTAGTTTGGTAAGAGGTATTGGACCTCTCAATTGGACCAGTTTTATAATTTACCCAAAAATATATTATGTAATATTAATATTATATTGGGAAAATTACACAGAAAATTATCTTTTAACAACTATTTACAACTATGTCAAATCATAATTTTGGATTATATCAAACTAATAAAATCAGTACTTTTAATATATTTTAAAGATCAAAGGTTTAAGATTTATGAATTGGGTCTAGAATTTTTAAATTATGGTGTAAAACCATACTTTATTTGTAATATATAGAAAATAATGACATATTAAGAATTAAAGTTAATAATATGATTTAGTTGTAATTTTATAGTTATTTATGATATTCATGTATTTGACCCTATTATATATTAATGGATATACCCATAAATATTCTCATGATTAACCCTAACGGTAATGGATTGAGAACGGATAACTATTATCGTCCCCGACCCATTCCCAAGAATAAGGATCATTTTCTTCCCCATCTCCGATCCTAATGAGGCATGAACCAAGGGGCATGGATATTACTCACCCCATTATTAACAAGTCTAAAAATTCAGTTGGAAAATATTTTTATACCAAATAATTGTAGTTGTTTGCTTCAAAATAAAATTATAATTTACTGTTTGTTTCGTTAACTAGTTAATTAGATTATATATATATATATAAGCTATATTACAGTAAAACAAATTATCCATATGTATGGACATTAAATTTATACTATAAAAAAATCATTATTTAAACCAATTAAAGTCGGGTTGAGTGGTTAAAAATCTTAAACCGCTTAAGCTATATCTCAAATTTGAATCCTAACGTACCCAAAAACCTTAGAAAGCTTTAGTTAGAAACAGTATTCAGAATTGTCAGATAACCAGAAGTGGTATGAATACTTCATGGTAGGATTTTCTAGATTTCATATAATTACATGTCAAAACACATTCTCAATGTAAAGGCCTAATTAGTAGTCTCCATCAAATATCATACATTCTACCATATCAGTATCACCCTAAGAAATACCTACTCAAAATAGTAAAAATCTCAAAATCTCAACTTTTAATTCTGTACATTACTAAGCAAAGCCATAACATATTACAGCCTTAAGTTTCCTACACATCTGATCAGGCCATTCTTCCATTCCAGATCTCCAAACTACAAAATCATATCAGCTGACCGTATAACAGCTTCACGGAAATCCGCATTTTGCTGTCCAAAAACCGAGGAACCGACCAATCTTTTACATCCATCTCGCTCACTGCATCAATGCTTTTCTTCTAAGCAACTCGGGGTCCCAACTGCACAAGCTTGTTCCATAAGTTACTGCTCTACCATTACCCCGGTTAATGTATCATCTGAATACTTGCTATAATGTGCTTCGGTCAAGAACAAGTATTAACAATAATGCTGGATGGTGAAACTTTGGCAAAACGTTAACCTCCTGCGCCAGAACCTTCAGAAGCCACAGATCCATTTGAGGGAAAGGAAACTGTTTCATCGGACACTAAGTTTCCACCTGTTTCACGTGGCTTATGTTGTGACATTTCCCAGTCCTGATCAGGGAACACCTCAGATTGCAAGGATGGAGCAATATTGTTCACATGTAGCCACGTTAGTTCCCACAAGCTATCCCCACCTAAAGCACTCCTCTGTACAAGCACTCCCTTGGTCTTCATCACAACCAATGTGTTCTTTAGAAGCTCAGGCACTACTTCCAGAAGCTTCTCGCTCTTTTTCCCTCGTACTTTAACCTTGAGATATTTTTCCATTCGACTAAGCACTCCGAGCCATAGTTTACAGAAAGTGGTTAACTGTGCAAGGTCATGGAGTAACTGTAAAAAAACTTTTGACAGGAGTTTTACAGCGATGATTAATGTGCCATCCATGTTTCGGTAATCTTTTTGGGAGTGTCCTTGAGCGATTTCAAGCAAGTCGTCAAGCATTGTGAAGATTACCATATCAAAACATTGTAACCACAAACCATGTGGAAGATTGATTCCGTCAACTACTGTCAAACACTTTTGCAATGATAAAAGTGCATGATTTCTTACCTCTTCTCGCTGATCTAAACAAACTTTTCTCAATCCCTGTACGAGCCTCAGCCACATCTCACCAATATCCTGTGACAATTTTGCAGCTTCCTCCTCCCCCATTGCTTCCTTAGCCTCATGTGACCACCGAGCTAAACAGTCGACAGAACCTGCCATAATATCTAGTGCTCGCACGGACCTTTCTGCCTGTGCTACACGAGACTCTGCAAATTGCCTTGCTGCATCAACGCAGAGTACATAATTGGCTGGCAACAAGTGAGTTCCATCACTCATTATGAACAACAGAGCATCAAATCCAGCTTCAGATGCTTCAGGGTGCCGAGCTGTGATGGAAAGTAGGGATGTAATTGTACGCCAACCCATTAAAGATCTGATGTGCGTAGCATTTGCTTTGACAAGGCGACTCACTTCCTGTGTGATTTGTTCACAATAAGCATCAGCAACTCGGGCATCGAGCTTCAAAACAAGCTGCAATGACCTCAAAAGTTCATCAGCAAGGTTCTCTTTGTACGGGAGCAGCCTCTGGCAAATGCGAAGGAGACCAAATACAGCCTTCTCCACTAAGACACAAGGCATTACAGTTGACTGAACAATATTAGCTATGTGCTCATAAACACCCTGCCACAGTAACACAATCCTGTCCCTGTTGTTTAGAGTAATTACAATAAGCAACTCCAGGCAGAAAACTGCAGTATCTTCATCCTCGGGAGAGTTCCCTTTTTGGGGCCGGCCAGCAGCCCAGATGAGTGCCCGAGCGAGTTGTAACAAAGATTCAGCTTGCAAGAATTTACTCTCAGTAAATATGCTGTCGACATGGCATTTTTGGATAGTCAGAACGGTGCGTTGATGAGCAGCTAGTTGTTGGTCAGTAGGTTGTGATCTAGGCTCCTCTGTATCAAGAGATAAGAGCTGACTAAACCGACCCATTAATCCAGAAGATCTCCGGGGAGTCCCCATGGACTGCATTTGAACTGAAGATAAAGAATTTGTAATAGGTTTCCCATGCCCAGGATCAGCAGAGAGCTCTGATTCATCAGCAGCAGCACTGGCCACACGAGCTGGAAGAAGACCAAGTTTGTGTAGTCGTAAAATACAGTCAAGAATGTTTCTCCAACCAGTACGAATATAATCACCATACCTATTAGCAATGGTGAAAACAGTCACAGTTGCCATCCTGGCTTTTGTGTCATCACCAAATGCAATCACAGGTTCCTCAGCAGACGATGGATTCAAGAGGGTTGTGAATTTACATAGAGACACAACTAGATCATCCAATACATCTTCAAGATGATGACATGCAGAGATTTTTGCCACAGCTAAGAATCCATCAATACATGCTTGGTAGACATCTTCATGTTCTGCATGATCAAATACAACAGAGATAGCAGCAATGGTGGGACCTGACATTATTGCAAACATATCATGGTCAAGATAGGCTTTAGAATCAGATACAATGAACGGAGCAGTTTTCCTGGATTTGTGCATTAGATCAATCCAACGGCTTGGGGTCATTTCAGGGAAACCAGCTCCTTGTTCTGGAGTTGTACGGATCTCATTCTTGCAAATTGAGTGGTATAACTCTGACAGGAAGTCTCGAGGTAAGTCACCCCCTCCATTAATGTGTCTATTATTTCGGATGAAATCTTCTTCTGTCATCTTTTTCTTCACCTGTACATTATGCTGATCTGTATTGAGCATTATAAGCGAATAAGACAACAAAAGAGCAGCATCCTTGTTAGCTAATATCTGCGGTGATTGCTCATAGTATCTCTCGGAGAAAGCCTCGAGTACCCTTTGTATTTTTTGCGATTCTCCAGGCAGCCTAAAAGTTTCCAAGAACAACCGCAAAGCAGTATCCAGATTCATACCTTGAAAATCAAAAGTCCAAGCAAATTCATGCAGTACCTGAACACAAAACTCATCATGATTTCCCAAGAAATCCCCAACAAGGTTCTTATCTAACCCGGCAGTGTACCTGAAAAAGCAGGCAACACTTTGAGGGTCAAGTTTGTCAGGCAACAGATGTGTTCCTTGAAGAAACTCTAACCCTTTCTTTGGGTCACGATTGAAGTGGTCAGCTCCAATCATCAATCTCCTCTTTATGTACTTCCTCCGTCGGACAAATGGAACCCAGTGATCCGGATCACTATAGTTGTCACACTTCACCATCCAGAAGGGTGTATACTCCTCAAGATTCACTGGAACATGCTCTGAACTAAGTGATCCATTACTTATCCTTTCAGCCATCCCCTGAATAACAGCTATAAGACCATCCAAAGCAAGAATGTGCATTGCAGACAAAGGGCAGTTCACTGGAAATGCACTCTTTGACAATAAATTAGCTAAATCTTCAAACACATTACTGCATGTTATGTCACAATCTAAGTTAGCATACATCTCCACCATAAATGTTTTCTGCCTGCAGAAGTCAACTAGAGCCTCCATGGCAGCCTCTTGCTGCTGGTATGAAGCACCATATCTGCTCTGAGCAAGTCTCAAAATCACACAAGAAAAGAAAGCCTCGAGCTGTAATTTGAGTTCAGTACGAAGATGGTGATATAAGTTAAGAACAATACTACAAACCATTGAGAGAATAAGTGGGCTCATTGACAAGCCAAATTGCATCAGATTACGAAATAACTCATCCTGAATCAAACTCAATAACCTGGGGTGAAACCGAATAGAAGGTCCGCCCAATTCTATAGCCGAGTTAATTAAACCCAGTGCAAAAAGGGGAACATCTTCATCAAATGCTATCGTATTAGGTCTGGTACCTATCCCCATATGATCCACATCATTTAATAGAGAACATAAAAAGTGAAATATCTCCACCATGCAGGGTACACCATATGGCTCTGTCATCAGGTGCAAATCATATGAAAGGGCATCCTTCCCTCTACCACCTCCAATTGTATTTTCTTCCATGACAGTGGCTACCACACCTGTGGAAATACTGGAGCCATAGCTCACAGAGGATGTCTGACCATCCAGATCGGAGCTAACGCCGCCATTTTCCATTTGTTTGCTGCCAAATGTGTAATCACTATCCAAGCTACCAAGCTGTAAAAGTACAAAGGTTTTTAGATATTTTGAGGGAAAAACAACACAACTTACCAAACACAAAACAAATTATTCATTAATACAGATTTTATAGTTGTAAAGAACAGCAGCAAGAAAATCTCTGCAGTACATTCCACTTAGAATATCAATAGATTAAATCAAGATAGTACATTTTAGTTCCAATTAACATCCAATTTTCCAGGCAACAGCGCACTTGGTACCACATGGTTGACTGTTAGGGTCTATCAATGAGTTGCTAAACTACGGAACTCCGAACAGTCCTTCCTTATATTTATCTGGTACTTAAAGACAATAGAAAAATACAATGCAGTTGCATGGTCTCTCTCGAACTCATGACATCAAGGCAACCCTCATAACTTTTGTTTGATATATACCAGTTAAGTGATATATATCAGCCATTCACTTCAAAAATAAAATGACAATAAATTTTCCCTTATTTTTTTCCATCATTTTTAGAGCATTAAAAGGACAAGAATCACTCTTCTGATCTGTGATACCAAAAACTCAACACATAGTAAGAGGATAGGAAGTTCCCCAACCTAGAATTATAGGAACTCCGAACAGTCCTTCCTTCCTTATATTTATCTGGTACTTAAAGACAATAGAAAAATACAATGCAGTTGCATGGTCTCTCTCGAACTCATGACATCAAGGCAACCCTCATAACTTTTGTTTGATATGTACCAGTTAAGTGATATATATCGGCCATTCACTTCAAAAATTCTTTTCCATCATTAATCGAGCATTAAAAGGACAAGCATCACTCTTCTGAATCTCTGACATCAAAAACTCAACACATAGAGTAAGAGGATAGGAAGGTTCCCCCACCTAGAATTATAGTAACACCAGTAACCTTAAAGAAATGTCAATTTTAGCTTCTTTAGCCATACCCTTCACGATGAGAAAATAAACATAAGACCGAAAAGGGGGGAAATGAAGTTATTCCTATTCTGGATGTTCCTTCAAGCTCTTCATATTTCAAGTCTCGGCAATTAAACAAGAAGAGAGAAGAAAATGCACTTGTGAGCAAAAATTAGAATATGCAACTATACCTCCTGTTTGATAGGACTAACTCCATTTACAAGTGCATGTTCTGTGTTGTCAACATCCTGTAGGTGTGCAAAAATGCACCTAATAAGTTCATGCATTGTATGCCGAGCTATCCGCTGTAACAACTCTCCCTTACTTCCTGCTTGGTGAACTATACGGAAACAAGTGTTCACAATGGTGCATACATGCTGATTACTCAGTGTGACTGATGCTTTACTTTTCATACAAGCTAAAAGCACCTGAAGGATCTTCATCAGCACAACTTCTTCTGATGCAGGATCTGTCACCTCAAATCGGCAACTTGTGATAGCATCAACGACCAAATGCATGGCATCTTCTACATTCATTGTAGTTTGATCAATCACATCTAGCGTTAAAATCTTATAAACAGATGACAAAGCAACCCCAGTTATTGGCGCACCGGTTTCATCGGATCGAATCACATCCAAAAATGGCTGGAGATACACAGCAGGATTGATGGTATGCCATGAATGCTGCCACAAAAAGATTTGTTTCCGCAATGATTTCAGTGACTGGATCAAAGAATGCTCTAGCTGATCATCACCAGACATATAACGACCTCCCCATCGTACATTTTTCCTCATAATTGCCAATACAGCACCTACTTCTGCATTAATCATGCATGCTAAGGTAGCTTTTTTAGAATCAGAACAGTCACAATCCTCAGGTTCTTCCTCAATTGACTTGATTCCAGATTGCAGTTTTAAGCGCCCCATACCTGGATATTCTTTAAGCCAATCCTATTACTATCCAGTAGCTGCTAAACAGAGAAGTCACAATGTCCTTACTGAAGCATACACTCTGTAGTTCACAAAAAGAATGAACCAATGCTCATTAGTCATAAATAAGGAAACATGTGTGAATTATACCAAAAGCAACAATTAGTAAATAAGGGTCTCTTTCTAGCAAAAAAAAAAAAAAAAAAAAAAAAGTAAATAAGGGTCTCTGTTAATTCTAGTACAATTATTTATGTACGAATGCTTATTGAAATGAACCTTAAACAATCTGAATATTATATGAAGACTGGCGTTTACCCAAGAATTTCTTTTGAAGATAGGTTAAGAAAAATGAAAAATATTTACTCCTTTGAATTTGGTTAATTGACACAAAACGTAAATCAACATATAGGCTCTTACAAAACCCTAATTTAAATAGTCAGTTCAATATCAAGTAAATAAAAAATTCAATCATAATTCATATAAACAAAAATTAAACGAAAACAGTTCCAATATATACACAAGAAAAGACATAACATTAAACACAATCAACAGACTGTTAACATACGAATAAAATGGAAGAGAAGATGAAACGATAGATCAATCAACGGTCAACTAAGAAACTGATTAAACTAGATCTAATAAAAGAGAGACAACGAAATTCAAATTTAACCAAATGACTACTCGGATTAAAAACAAATGCAAACAGTAGAACAAAAAGGCTAGACTAAAACAGACTACATACGTTTACATAACAGGAACATTTCCTACTGTTCAACAAAATGGGAGAATTGCATGAACCGTCCAATTCAAACAACATTTACTTGTGCAAAACTTTCTACGCAGCCAAACAGTTGCTGAATGGAAAGAAGATACCAAAAAGCATAAAATAATGGCGAAGCAAATGTCGCTGGAATAACACGCATTAAGCAAAGAAAGAAGTTGGAGTGAGAATTGAAGAGAAGCAATAGCAAGATCGAGAGTAATGGCTTACCGGTGAGCGGATCTAAGGATTGCGATCTGTAAAACGAGCTCGCTCTCTCTTCTATGACAGAAAGGGAAGAGGGGGGATAGAAAGAGAGAGAGAGAGAGAGAGAGCGCGAGGAAAGCAAAGGACTTTGTTGTGACAGTGAAAAGAAAAACTAGTAAAGTCCAACGAATTGCACCCTTGAAAAAAGAAATGTTTCAGCAAATTGAATATATATTTGAAATAAATTAACCATTGGATTATAATTTGAATTTTGAGTAATTGTTTTTCTGATAAGTGCAGATTTTTGTACAACATACTACAAATTTATTCTTGTCAAGCAAAATCAATTTTATTTCTGAATAATGGCAAAATTCAACGAACTAATTTAAGCATCATAAAACTAAGATATTTAAATATCAAACATTAACTAGTTTTTGACCCGTGCAATGCACGGATTCATCTTAACATATAAATTTTAATAAAAATATAATCTAATAGTTACAATTAATAATATAAAAGTGTTATATAAATTAAATATTATTATTTTATTTTCACATTTACTTTAAATAATCTTTTTATAGATAAATATAATAATATAATTAAAATTAATATATTATATATTATATTTTTTATCAGTAAAAAATGAGAAAGTGACACATCAGCTCAATCGTTACTGTTTTATATTATATATAGATAGATATGTAGAGAATTAGAGAGATTTTAGGGATTAATTTAAATTCTGTAGGACTCTTAGATATAGTACGGATAAAATAATATTTTTATAGATAAATATAATAATATAATTAAAATTAATATATTATATATTATATTATATTTTTTATCAGTAAAAAATGAGGAAGTGACACCTCAGCTCAATCGTTACTGTTTTATAATATATAATATATATGGATAGATATGCAGAGAATTGGAGAGATTTTAGGAGTTATTAATTTAAATTTTGTAGAACTCTTCTGTAGGACTCTTAGAGGGTGTTTGTTTTAGCTTTTCGGATGAACGTTTAGCGTTTCACTCCAAACCGCATAAAATATAGCGTTTGGTTAGGTTTATATAACCGCAACGTTTAGCATTTTTTCTGGAAACTACAGCGTTTTGGAGCGTTTCACGAAAAACTCCTATTTGGAGCTTTTCATAAACAGCTGTTTGCAGTTATTTGTTATTGACAAAATTATCATTTTTTTTTATTTCAACAAAAATATGTTTATTCTTTAACATTATTTATATTTCTATAACATAATTACCGGAAGAACAAGGTTTTGTTGCGTTCAATAAATTTTTTATTTTTTATATAGATTATTTTTATTAATTTGTGTAACATATTTTTTATTTTATAATAGGATAAGGTGCTAAAATATCTCTAACATTTATAGCTAAGAGCAATTTTACCTTTAATGTCTAAAATTGTGCAATTATACTCCTAATGTTGGCAGCCAAAATCAATTTTGCCCCTAACATTGACAAGTTGTGTCAATTTGAGAAATAATTTATTAAATTGTCTTCTTGGTCATGAATATTGTCATCTACACTTCACATATGTACCCTTTTTTATCACCGTTAATAACAGATCACAAACATTATGAGCATTTTTTCATATTTTTCCTTTTATAATTCCATCGTTGATTAATTTAAAACATGTCCATTTTAGACATTTTAAATCCGAACAGCAACAGTTCAATATAATTTTACCAAACACTAGTAATTAAACAGCGAACAGCTTACTGCAACTACAAACAGCTAACAGCTTACTGTAACTGCAAACAGCTAACAGCAACCGCAACAGCTATTAGCTAACAGCTGAACCAAACGGGCCTTTAGATATAGGCCCTGTTTGGGAATTAGCTGTTAGCTGATTACATTAGCTGATTTGACTAGCTGTTTGTGTAGACCTGTTTAGTAAAAATTAGCTAATTGATAATAACGGTTTGTGCAAAAAGACGAATAAGGGCATTTCTTTTTTTAATACATAAAAATATACATAAAATAATTAGGGTTAAAGAAGTCTATTAATTTTAATATTGCAAAACGCTAATTGAAAAAGCTACTAAAAGGAGCTTTTTCTAAATTAGCATTTTCATCCCAAAACTCTCTCCCAAACCTCTCTCCACCAAACACTCCAATCAGCGGTTTCAGTGGTCAAACCGCTAAAGTTGGTCAAAACCGCTCTTTTTATCCCAAAACGCTCTTTACCAAACAGGGTCATAGTTCGGATACAATAATCTTTTTTATAGATAAATATAATAATATAATTAAAATTAAAATATTATATATTATATTATATTTTTTATCAGTAAAAAAAGTGGAAGTGCCAGCTCCATCGTTACTATTTTATAATATTTTATCAGTAGATTATATTTACAACATTTAAAATATTTAATCAGTTATTAATGTAAACAATCTACTAAATGCTAACAACTAATTAATATATTACGTATAAATTAATCATAAAAAATGGCTATAATATCTAAATATTTATTGTGTTTCTAATACAGTAACAAACAACCGGTCAAAATGCACAAATTAATTTAGTTTAACGATAAAATTATTTGAAAGATTTAATATAACAGTTAAATAGCGGTCAAAATAATCCATTCAAATTTTCGTTAGATGTAAATAAAATTAGTCTAACTTATAAACATTATGGATAAATTTCACTTTCTCCAAAATATTATTCGTAAATTTATACATTATCCATTATTTTCTATTTGGAAAAAAACTTCGTAGATTCCTAATCATTCGGATTTTAGTGGATTGGGTATTTTTTTCTTCATTACATAGAAGCATATTATTATTAGAAAAGTAACTTTCAATATAAAACTCGATTAACAGCTTACTGTAACTGCAAACAGCTAACAGCAACCGCAACAGCTATTAGCTAACAGCTGAACCAAACGGGCCTTTAGATATAGGCCCTGTTTGGGAATTAGCTGTTAGCTGATTACATTAGCTGATTTGACTAGCTGTTTGTGTAGACCTGTTTAGTAAAAATTAGCTAATTGATAATAACGGTTTGTGCAAAAAGACGAATAAGGGCATTTCTTTTTTTAATACATAAAAATATACATAAAATAATTAGGGTTAAAGAAGTCTATTAATTTTAATATTGCAAAACGCTAATTGAAAAAGCTACTAAAAGGAGCTTTTTCTAAATTAGCATTTTCATCCCAAAACTCTCTCCCAAACCTCTCTCCACCAAACACTCCAATCAGCGGTTTCAGTGGTCAAACCGCTAAAGTTGGTCAAAACCGCTCTTTTTATCCCAAAACGCTCTTTACCAAACAGGGTCATAGTTCGGATACAATAATCTTTTTTATAGATAAATATAATAATATAATTAAAATTAAAATATTATATATTATATTATATTTTTTATCAGTAAAAAAAGTGGAAGTGCCAGCTCCATCGTTACTATTTTATAATATTTTATCAGTAGATTATATTTACAACATTTAAAATATTTAATCAGTTATTAATGTAAACAATCTACTAAATGCTAACAACTAATTAATATATTACGTATAAATTAATCATAAAAAATGGCTATAATATCTAAATATTTATTGTGTTTCTAATACAGTAACAAACAACCGGTCAAAATGCACAAATTAATTTAGTTTAACGATAAAATTATTTGAAAGATTTAATATAACAGTTAAATAGCGGTCAAAATAATCCATTCAAATTTTCGTTAGATGTAAATAAAATTAGTCTAACTTATAAACATTATGGATAAATTTCACTTTCTCCAAAATATTATTCGTAAATTTATACATTATCCATTATTTTCTATTTGGAAAAAAACTTCGTAGATTCCTAATCATTCGGATTTTAGTGGATTGGGTATTTTTTTCTTCATTACATAGAAGCATATTATTATTAGAAAAGTAACTTTCAATATAAAACTCGATTAACAGCTTACTGTAACTGCAAACAGCTAACAGCAACCGCAACAGCTATTAGCTAACAGCTGAACCAAACGGGCCTTTAGATATAGGCCCTGTTTGGGAATTAGCTGTTAGCTGATTACATTAGCTGATTTGACTAGCTGTTTGTGTAGACCTGTTTAGTAAAAATTAGCTAATTGATAATAACGGTTTGTGCAAAAAGACGAATAAGGGCATTTCTTTTTTTAATACATAAAAATATACATAAAATAATTAGGGTTAAAGAAGTCTATTAATTTTAATATTGCAAAACGCTAATTGAAAAAGCTACTAAAAGGAGCTTTTTCTAAATTAGCATTTTCATCCCAAAACTCTCTCCCAAACCTCTCTCCACCAAACACTCCAATCAGCGGTTTCAGTGGTCAAACCGCTAAAGTTGGTCAAAACCGCTCTTTTTATCCCAAAACGCTCTTTACCAAACAGGGTCATAGTTCGGATACAATAATCTTTTTTATAGATAAATATAATAATATAATTAAAATTAAAATATTATATATTATATTATATTTTTTATCAGTAAAAAAAGTGGAAGTGCCAGCTCCATCGTTACTATTTTATAATATTTTATCAGTAGATTATATTTACAACATTTAAAATATTTAATCAGTTATTAATGTAAACAATCTACTAAATGCTAACAACTAATTAATATATTACGTATAAATTAATCATAAAAAATGGCTATAATATCTAAATATTTATTGTGTTTCTAATACAGTAACAAACAACCGGTCAAAATGCACAAATTAATTTAGTTTAACGATAAAATTATTTGAAAGATTTAATATAACAGTTAAATAGCGGTCAAAATAATCCATTCAAATTTTCGTTAGATGTAAATAAAATTAGTCTAACTTATAAACATTATGGATAAATTTCACTTTCTCCAAAATATTATTCGTAAATTTATACATTATCCATTATTTTCTATTTGGAAAAAAACTTCGTAGATTCCTAATCATTCGGATTTTAGTGGATTGGGTATTTTTTTCTTCATTACATAGAAGCATATTATTATTAGAAAAGTAACTTTCAATATAAAACTCGATTAACATTGCATTATTCATTTTATATCTATCTTAAATTTATATTTTTAACAGCTTAAAAATAAATTTTTTTGTATTGTTTCAAAAAAAAAATTATATGTGTAATGTGGATATTGAAAAACTATAAAACTTTTTTTTACATAAAAATACAAATTAAGACATAAATAAAATTAGTAACTCTTTTAGCAACAAATTAGTTAAGTAATGTGCCAAAGTAAATAATTAATCATCTGATGTATTAAAATAAAACTATAATAATTGAATACATCAAAATTGAAAGGCTTAATACATCATTTGTCATTGAATTTGTCCAACAAGCTTTGATTGACTCCTTGAACTTTCAAAGTATCCCGGCAGCTCTCTGAATTTGCATAAAATGTTCAGTTAACCCTCTGAACTTACGTAAAATATAATCTTTTTGGATGGAAGCTGGGATGATACTGAGACTGAAGCTGGCATCCCAACTATGTTGGCAGCCTAGCCGTCGGCTCAGTAAAACCCGAATATATTAAAAATAAGTAAAAAGGTACAAAGAGGGGAGGGAGAGGGAGAAAAGAGTTAAGAAAAGCGTAAATGACAGATGTTACATAAATCATCAAAAACCATAGGCTGACAGAAGCCTGGTGCCGTGTTCCACCAAGTAATACCATTGGCGTCGACACCGTAGCGTGCAAGGGCGTCCGCGGCGCTGTTGCCTTCACGAAAAATGTGAGTGGCTATGACTTCCATTTGGGAACTACATAAAATATAATCAATTAATCACTCGGATATAAAAAAAAAAAAGTAAGTTAAATACGGAAGATATGATGCACGTGTCTTAGAATGTTATTACATAATTCACAAAAAAAAAGATTAAAACATATTTAAAAAGAAGTTCTTACTTGTTCAATTAAAAAAAAAATATTCTCTAATATTAGAATCGCATACACTGACATTGGTCGGTTTACTTTTTTATGATGTGTGCAACATATCTTCCGTATTTAACTTATTTTTTTTTTTACAAACGTGTGATTAACTAATTATATTTTACGCAAGTTTAAGAGACTAACTGAATATTTTATGCAAGTTTAAGGAGCTATTGGAACATTTGAAAAGTTCAGAGAACAATTAAACTTTTTGGACAAGTTTAGAAGGCATATTGAAATGATGAAGATGCCTCAACATGTTTATTGCCTTTTCTATTTTTCTCATGTACCGGTATCACCAATACATTAAAAAAAAAAAAAAAAACCCAACTAAATTTCATTTCTAAAATAAATAAAAGATATTTGTAGTTCACTTTAAAAAAAATGGTTTTAAAACAAAAAAGTGTAAAATTAAAAAAATAATACTAACATTGTTTGAGATTATTAATTTTCTAGTTACATATTATTAATATTATAGACTTAAGTTCTCTTTTTTTTTTTTTTTTTTTTTTTTTTGAAGAAAGGCTTAAGCTCTTGTTTAGTTCTTTGTTATAATTCCTTTTTATTATTTTTACTTCAAATAATAAATATAAAATATTTGATTAAAATGGAGAAATATATATTTAAAACTATTAAAAAAAAATCAACTAACAAATATCAATTTCTAACAACTGTTAGAAAATATGGTCTTTGAGATACTTGAATGAAATATCTTTATATATATTTGTGAAATTATAAATTAAAAAAAAGTTTAATTATTGATAATATTTGAATGTTATTTACTGAACCTTTGAGAAATGTTTGGACCGAATGATCCAAACCCGGATGTCTGAGAGTGTGAGTCTCACATTGAAAAGGACAAATGTGAGTCACGAGCTTTGAAGGTCCAACATAGACGTGCTCCTGGAAAGGTAGTGTGAGCGGTAGCTTCCAATTAAAATATAAGTTTTTGAATAGAAGTGAAGTCCTACCTAGTGATGGATCTAGAATTCACTGAGAGGATGTGTTTATCGTGATTTACGAGTGCTATTGATATTTTTTAGTATTTTTACATAAAAAAATTAAGTCTCATTCATAATTTTCATATAATTTTTCACGTTTTACGGCGACCAGTGAGTGCTCAAGGCCCCCTAAACCCCATTGGATCCGTCCTGACTCCTACCCTAGTTAGAACTTTGAGGGAACTATGAAATGCAGGGTTTGTAGGTCTTTTAGGTACATTACAAAACCTACTATATTTATTTATTTTCTCACTTCTTAAAAAAAAAAAAGTTAGTGACTTAGGCATTCAAGAGTCCCCCACCAAACAACCGGCGTTTTTTTTTTGTTTTGCATGAAGTAACCGGATAGTGAGGAAGGATTAAAGATCCGGCCACCAAAAATCTTATCATTTGTGAGTCCAAACACATGCATTTGTGAGTCCTATAATAATTTATGAGTCAGCTCTTAGGTCCACATCCCATGGGATCCTATACGTATCCTTTATATGTCGGATATTCAACTGGTCCACCAATAGGTAACTCCCCACCTTATTATTTTCCTCTTTTTCACCATTTTTCCATATATAGTATACAGATCACGGGTATCTCAGAGATCCATTGCATCCTAAGGAACTGCCTCATCCTATCTGTTGTTGTTTCTTATGGATTCACCGCCTAAACTAGCTCAACATTAACAGATCTTAATGCGCAGTGTAAAAGGTGGGATAATGTAGTAATGTCAACTTATAAAATATACGGAGTTGCAATCAATCACTTTATATTAACAAATCAAAATTCTCCCCTTTTCGCTTATATACTCAACTAACCAAGGAACAAGAAGTTCAAGCTACCAAGCTTGAAAAAATATAGAAGGTATACGGATTTCAACTATGTATGTGAGGAATTTGAAGGAGATAATGGATGTATGTGGTGCCAATGAGGCACCAGCATGCCAAATATTTTCAAACACCCTGATTGGACATACGTCCTTTTGATTCTAAGCCATGGATACCAAGTTTATGGCGTCTATTCCCCTAATCACTGCAAATCAGATGTTGTGTAAACTCCTTCAGAAAACAAATCCCTAAAGGATTATATAGACAAGTTTAAGAAAACCTACTTGACATACATAAGATAGAATTTGTGACAGTCTTGGAATCTATGACTAAGAATGCCATATGCGAAAGGCTCAAAGAGGAGCTTATCTTGAGAAAGCCCATGGATCTTACCTCATTTATGGAAAGGGAAAAAACATTCGTTAGACTAGATGAAATTGACTTTGAAGACTACAAATAGAGACGAGTGACAATGAGAGTATAGGATACAGTTCTCAAATAGAATCCTCACAAAAATCTAAAAACTAGAGAAACATCGGTATTCATGCAACCGTTGAACTTCTAAAAATGAGGTACTCATATAGATATATAAGAGTAGAAAGGTGAGATATCAAGTATTGAAGTATCTCATGCAAAAGATGGGAGAACACTATGGTAAGAATATGAAGGCATATTACCTCTTCCATAAAGTAAATGATCATTACATAAAGCACTTTATGGAGCTGGGTAAAAGGTTGAAAGACTAATATAGAGAGAAAGACAATACTGATTTGTCAAAAGATTAGACAAAACAGATGACTCTAAAAAAATATGGATTAACCAAATTTAAAGGGGGTAATCAATGTGCTTGTTGAAGGACAAGACTTTAAGCTATCTAATAAGAAAGCTCGCATTTCAAAATCTGAAACACCCAATACCATAAGGTATGATATTTTGCATTGACTCTAAAAGTATTTTGATGATTACATTGTTGATAATATAAAAACTGATTATTAAAGCTCTATCTATTTCATAGAGATAAAATAAATTTTTAGAAATAAGAAATTAATTTTAATAAATTGTTGGAATTATTTTATTCAATTCTCGTAATTATTAAAATGATTTTTGGAATTATTAAAATTAATTTTTGAAATTAGGAGATTAATTTTACTTAATTTTCAACATTATTGAAATAATTTTAATAATTATTATATTTATTCAAATTTATTTAATTAATTATTAAAATTAATGTAATTAGTTTCGGGATTAATCGTATACATTCTCGAAATTTACGAAGAATGTTTTCTGTATCATTCTAAGTACAAAATATTAATTTATCATATGATCTGGAATATACGAAAAATATTATTATCAACTATAATTATTTAAACCTTGTTGAAGTAATTATCAAAAAAATTAAATATTTTTTATAATATTTTCTAAGAACAAACAATGTTCTATAAAAATAACATGTTAAAATATCGACAATTAATTTTGTTACAAACAAGTTAATCACAAAAGACTATTATAATGTCTAAAATATTACCGTGTTACTAACACAACTACAAATAACATTCCAAAATCTCCAAACATATATAACAATTGACTGAATATATATTTTAATCATAATTTTTCAGAAAATACCATTTGTTCCAAAGAACAAATAAGATTTTGTATGGATTAACCATTAAAAAAAACACTAGGAATGCAACTTCAAATACTATCCATATTTGGATGTTAAACCTTTGGGCAAGAGACAAACTCTAGTATAAATAGTTGGTCCCAAATAAGCTAGAAAAAAATATTCTAAGGGGAATAAGATATTTATAAAATTAAAAATTCTTTAGATAAATAAAAAAATTCAGTTTTGCCCAAAACTTTTTAGACTAAAAAGATTTCTTTTGAATTTTTTTTATTTATCTAAAGAATTTTTAATTTTATAAATATCTTATTCCCCTTAGAAGCTTATTTGGGACCAACTATTTATACTAGAGTTTGTCTCTTGCCTAAAGGTTTAAACCTCATTTGTTTTTTGGAACAAATTATATTTTTAATATATTATAAGGATTAAGATTATAAATTATGAATTCAAAATATATTTTTTAGGTTTTAAAATTTATGAATTGAAATCTAATTTTTTTAAATTAGGTTATAATTTTTTTTTATGATATATAGAAAAAGTGATATATTTATAATTAATTTTTAGTAAAATGATTTAATTGTAATTTTATATCTAATTATGATTCATGTAAAAATAATTCATGTAAAAATAATTAATCGCTGGATAGATGATTATCTTATTTAATAGTACTTTTCTGTAATAGATAGTGCACTAACTTTAAATGCTACTCTTTTAAAAAAAAAAAAAAAAACTTTAAATGCTCTGGTAACATATACTGTAATATATATTATATTAACTATAAACTTGAAATGCTATTGTAATATATGATATATTGTTTAGTAATTTAACCTACTCAAATATGTTGAATGTTAATTAATTATTAATTAATTTGTATACATATATTAGTTGGATAGGCTGGATTGAAAACTGTTTCCTTAGTTGAATCCGACCTAAACCCAATGTTAAAATATTAGAAACTAAGCTATTTTTGACAAATTAATCAAGTGTCAAACCTTAGGTCCAACCCATGAACATATCTATGGACTGGGTTAGTCATTATTAAATGGGTAAAAGATATGAATATCATAATTAAATACAAAATTACAGCTAAATCATATCATCAAACTTAATTCTTAATATGTCATTATTCTCTATATATTATGATTTTACACCATAATTTAAAAATTCTATACTCAAATTCATAAATCATAAACCTTAGAAAATATATTTTAAACTTCTAATTTATAAATTTCAATCCTTAAAATATATTAAAAATACTGATTTTACTAGTTTGACATAATCCAAAATTATGACTTAACATAGTTGTAAATTTTTAAAAAAAATGAATTTCTGTGTAATTTTCCCTTATTAAATTTTAGGCTTACTAAATCCAAGCCTTTAAGAACTAAATCCAGTTAGTTATTACTAGATCCGACCCATAAATATATCTATGAATTTTTTTTCCTTTCCACTAGCTAATGACTGATCAGATGAACACCGCTATTAATTTCATATTGTATCCTACCATATCCCCTACGGATAAAATGCCAACCCTCCCCTCATAGAAGCATGCATTATGAGCTCTTAATGTACACATGCCTAGGCAATTTCAGAAAATAGATATATATGTATTTAAACTCATATCTCATGGTGTGTATAGATTTTGAAATAAATAGTGGACTACATATCAAAACAACTTTCTAAGTTTCAGGTGTCTTCTTCTATTTTATACAATCCCAAACTCAAAATGGACATCCATCTAAAAATAAAATATAAATGGCCCTACTCTGCTTCTCCATTAAGATATACATGTACCTACCTATTCATTTATAGTATATCTTACATCAAATTTATTCCCAAAATAAATACTACTCTTCTTCCCATGTAATTGAAAAAAAAAATCCACTTAAACTGAGCATCGGCCCATTTGATGCAATGGGAGCATTCCAAGTATCAATCTCTATTATAGTAGCTCTTATACCAAAACTCTAAGAAGATCAACCATCAACATGGAGTTCAAAATCTATACACACCATGAGATATGAGTTTATTTAAATACATATATATCTATTTACTTGGGGGAAAAAACATATCAAGTTAGAAAGAAGGGGGAAAAAGTACAATTTTTCTGCAATAACTAAATAGTAATGCATAATGTATATTTCACAGCACATGCATTGATTTTATTTTTATTAAATAAAGCATTTATATCTTGAAAGGATAAACTTTGTAAAACTAAACACCAAACAGGGGGAAAAAATATCTCCCTAAAAACATGAGGATCTAAACCACATTGGAAAATTTAAATTATAATATCAAGAAAGAAAGTGAATAGTAAAGATCTTCTGTAGCTATCCAACGAAAAAAATATAAAGAAATCAGAGAACCAACCATCCACCAAATGTTCAAAATCACATTAAATTTAGTACCATAGCAAGCATCCAAAGTTGAAGATAGATTGACATCATAAATCCAAAGGGGAGGATAAGTACAACCTGACCTGTAAATAGTACACAGAAACAGCCTGCCATGGAAGAATTTAGAATTCCATTCAAAGACAAAAGAACCAGTCAAATCAGCATGGTGGATAAAAGACATAATTCAAAACTCATTAAGCTAAAGAACCAGTTTAATCCTTCTTCTGTCTAGCATTCATCCATTAAGAAGTAGACATGGACACCAGATTAATCAACAGAATCTACATCCATCCATTTAAGCCATAATTTTGGCCGACCTCACATACAGGCTATCGACTACCTTACCGATGTTGGAAATGGTCTCCAGTGTTGCTGGGTAAATTGCATCTGTCTTAGGATCATCAAAAATGATGAGGCAGCCAGCACCTTGGTCTAAAGTTCCTGCAAATTTCTTATCCAGAATCATCTGGGACAATTTCTTCTCCACGTGATCCACAGGTAGTTCAATTAGTTCAGCTATATGAGCAATCTCAACCCTGGAAAAAGGCTCAATTAACCGGCACAGATTTTGCTCCAATAAAGTGTCATACAGGGAAGAAAGGTGTCGGTGAACAATTGGATCTTCCTCTAGCTGAGCCTTGAAATCCCGGAGTGCAGTCTCAAAGAGCTTAAGAGAGCGTTTTGCATGAGCATCTGCAACAGCTTTCATTGCATCCAACTCAGGCCCCAAATACTGGAGCCCTGCCTTGGATGATATTACTCCTGCAACATCATCAGCTTGATTGACCATTATTTTGCATAACAACATATATTTAAGGCTAAATACAGCTCGGGGATCTTCAAGAGCATTAAATGCTTCAAATGCTTCAAAGAAGTAGCTGTAAGCAGTTTTGTAATCCTTCTCTTCTGCATGGAGAATTCCGCTTTGCAAATCTATAGTGCCCTGTTGAGCTGGCGGGACATAAATTGCATTGGCTGCTGTTCTTGCTGCTGTTAGCGCTGCCTTGGCTTTGGGGAGGTTTCGTAAGGAAAAGTGAAGCTTGCTCTCCAGTAGATTTATGTCCACGAGAAGAAGTTTGTCATCTAATCGTCTTACCTCCTTGATTAGACCAGAGAGAAGATTTAATGCTTCTGGGTACTCCTTGTTTTCCATCAAAAGAGCTGCAAGTCTCGCTTCAACTCTCTGCCGAAGGAAAGTTCTTTTCTCATCACGGGTCCACTGGACCATTTCTCTGCAAAGAGAAATCTGGAGATCTGAGGTGCCCGGTATTTTAGCTGCTGCATCAATTATCCCCCGAACAATTTTAGCAGTTTTAGCCTTTGGAATCAAGGCAAAGAAGGGCCTCAACTGGGTCAGAAGCCTTCGAAGGTCCTCTGCCCGGTTCTCTTGTCTGAGGAGATCCGAGAGATTTGTGATAGCCTGTTCTTTAATCCTCAGGGAGTCAGGAGAAGATGATGGATTTTCTAGTATGCTGTAATATATGGTGATAGACTCTGCATGGCTTTTAGCTTCTAATGCCTGAGCAATTGAATCAGTAGTTGCAGGAAGATACGAGGCAGACATTGTAAACACTTTGAAATGTCAGTCCTGCAAAATGAACAATAACTTCAAAAGCCCAACCTTGAATCAAACACTATTAATAATGACATTAGGAAGGTAAAAAGGATTGCAAGCATCCAAGACAAATAGAAAAATTACAAGGCATGGTTGTAATCTATCTTGACAAAAAAATTTAATTTACTTGCTGGATTTTAAATTGTTTGTCACTGTATCTTCAGAAATCTACATCCCAAGTCCCCATCAACACACCATTTACATGGGCCAAAAGAGAAGTTCTCTCAAACCAACATTTTTTACATAAGAGCCAATCTTCTACAGTGAACCCCAGCAATCAATGAATCTCCAACATATAAATGCAATTCCTAAGAGCTTATCTAACCCAAGAAAGAGGTTGATTAACAAATAATCTTTAACTTTTTTATCCTATAATCTGCTGAGTTATGCAATATAGAAACAGTTAATAGAAAATATCTTTTTAACTATATAAGCCAATTGATAGTATTGCAAATGAAGAACACATATCCAATGAGGTTGCTAATCTCGCAAGGCATTTGCAAATAATGATAGATTAACCATTCCACTAGGAAAAGAAAAAAAGGGCACCCTTTATTATATATATCTGCAGAAGTATAAAATATAGGCATAAAAGCGTATTTGGCCCATGTGTTATCCAAAATTTTGTCATTTTCACTTGTAGTATCAGTTGGTAACATTTTCCCCATGAGGTATTCCAATATGTGACATTTAACCCATTTTGGATAAAAAGTTAACTAATTTGTTAATTCTTGCCACATGACACAAATTTTGACACGTGACATGTACACATGACAATTGTTTTGATTAATTTTTCCGTATTGACTTAATATGTATATAAATAAGAAAAAATAATTAAATCCTTATTTATGTACATATTAAATCCACATGGAAAAAACTTAAAACACAATTGTCGCGTGTACATGTCATGTGTTAAAAATTGTGTCATGCCGAGATAAATTTCCATCCAAAAGGGGTTGAACGTTACATATGAGAATACATCAGTGGGCAAATGTTACCAAATGATACCACAATGGGAAAATGACAAAATTTTGGATACCACAGGGGCCAAATATGGTTTTAATCCTAAAAAATATGATTGTTGAAATGGGAAATACATAAATAGACCTAGTCACTCTGTCTCATTTTGTTCTTTGCCTCCTCAAATATTTACCTCGACCCATTCATACGTTTATCATATGCAAGAAGATAAATCCTCAGTTATGTTTGAGTTTATGAAGCTGCAACTAAATGCGGGGTGATAAATAATAATGATTTCACTATTGTTTCCATTTGCAAATAATCAAGCTATAATTTTTTTGGCAACATAGAGTGCCAACTGGTGAAGACAGCTATTCAGAGCTATCACTGCACCGAAACCCAATTAAATCTGCTACAAGGGTGCATCAATATCCTGGAAGGAATATTAATCAACGCATTGTCTATGGCTTGTGTGACACCATTACAATGGGGCACAGACCCTATTAGCTAGGTGCACATATGCTGAGTTAACACAATCATCATGGAAAAGAAACACTCTTCTTCATTTTTCAAAATCCTTCGTCCATTTAAACTACCAAGTACCAATACACAGAACAAAACTGCCAAGACCAAGTCACCAATTGATGCATAGATCAAAAGCCATGCCCTCAGTAATCCATTATTGGGATCTAAACATCACATCAACCAATGATCTACACCAACTATGATAAAAAGAACCAAAAAACACAAGTTCAAAAGTTTAATTGAATGGAGGTCCTATCCATTTAGAAAAAATAAAAGTGAAGAGAAGCCATTTCCAAGTTGGATCTTTGTTCATAAAATTGAAAGACCTAATACAACGAAAATCCCTTGAACTAATGAAACCCTTGAACTAATGAAACGAATGAAGGCTGCACAAATAGCAACTGGAAGGTTAGTTACACTCCCATGTCCAATCAATTACCTCGTATCTCTCCTAGTTGCGTTCAACATGGAGGAATATAGCAAATCAATCTAGGTTAGGGAAAAGATAAAAAATATATATATATATATAAAAAGAACACATATATCCATAACAGAGGGCACAACAAAACATAAAATATGCTCAAACTATAGCAGAACTGAGTAACGATAATCAAGGAACTGACGGTATTGAACAGAAATGTAGCTTCAAATAGAATATCGCTAGTTTGCCCAACTCACATGCATTTGAATTAGTTGACGGAAAAGGAAATAAGTGCTGAAAGCTCAAGTGAACTACAATTACTCGAAAAGAAAACTACGATTCCCAAAGAAAATTTAGTACAGTTTCCCCAGATTCGATTTGAAGGGAAACAGATTCAATTTGAAATTGTAGGAGAATAAACGACAACAAAAAGATAAAAAAAGAATTGAGAGAGAGACTGAGTTTTTAGAATGAGGAAGCAGAACCTGACGATGGAGGACAAGAGGAGGTGCGTAGATCGAAAGAACCGTCTGCCGTGTTCAACTGTGAGGATGGAAGAAAGATGAAACGAAATGGTATGCAAACAGTGGAGTGTTGGGGAGGTAAGCCGTCAAAGGCTATTACTAAGCAGGCCGCTTGAATGGCCCATTCTGGCCCCAATCTTATTGGGTCAATGGGGGTAATAAGCGATTTTTAACAAAATACGAGTAAACAAGAAATCCTATCTAAAATATCAAGCAAAACAAAAATAATCCAAAACAATGTAATTAAATGGTCCAATACATAAATAACCCCTGAACTTGTCAAAGTATTGCAACTGTCTCCCAACTTTCAATTGTAACAATTTACACCTCAAACTTGTCCAATTGTAAACCATAGCCTCAAATTGTTGATATGGACTGCAATTGAAGAAACACATGAAATACAAAAGCTGCAACGTGCGTGGAGTGTGATAATAAGATCTTTGGACCAAAAAAATCAACATTTAAGTAACCAAATCTCTAATTCTTCAACCTAACGGTAAAAAAATTTCCAAATCAGAAATCCTCCATTCTCCTCCATCTTATTCCTCTGGTCCATATGTCGCAAATAATTGTTTTCAGGAATGGAATCTGAAGCAAAGAATGCTCTGCTTTCTATTGAATCAGAATGGAAAAGCATTAACAGCCATTGATTCCTTTATATTAACATTAAAGCATTTTCGCTTCCAGGCACGTATGGAAAAGGGAATAGAATAGGCGACACTGGTCTTCTTCTTCTTCTTCTTCTTCTTCTTCTTTGTTTTTTAGTGATTTCTTGATTCAAAGTTTTGGGATATTATGGTGGTGAAAAAGTGTTTATGTGGAGAAATAGCTCCATTGAAGATTTCATGGCGTGATACGAACCCGGGGAGACGTTTTTACGGTTGCTTCAAGTACGAGGTAAAAAAATTCCCAGATCTTAAATATGCTGCATTTATATGATGATTACTGTTTTTGTGGAATAAATCAAAGCAAATGCATTCATGATGAATTCTGTTTATTTTTTTCTGGGGAAAGAGCCAAGTTGTGGATATTTTAAGTGGTATGATGGAGAGCTAGAATGTAACGTCCTCAAAATTTAAATCCTAGAAAATTAATTAGCTAGAATAATTAAAATCAATTTAATGTTTTTATTGTTATTATTATTTTCGTCCCTGCATTGGGAATGGTCCCTGAGAACACTCTAACGACCAAGTCAGTAACCAAGTCTAGAGAGAGACGAAATTAAATGTAGAGAGAAAGTAGCGGACCTCTCAATTGGGTGTTTAGGAGTCTTCTTATAGAACTGTTGTGGACTGGTGAGTTTTGGGCTTAGTTGTGTGTTGCTGGGCTGATGAGTCTGGGTGTGTTCGACCCATAATCTTTATCAGCTTCTTTATGACATATATTTTTGAATAATAATTTAGGGGTGTAAAAGTAATTTTCAATTTAAATGGACTCCATATAAATAGGCGGTTATAGACAGTAGAAAGAGGAGTAAAACCCTAAACTTTTTTTTTATAGGAGCCGCAATTTCTTTTTGAAGAATCACAGCAACTCAATTTTTCCAGGTTCTATACCTACCTTTTTCTCTTGGTTTTATCAAGCATTTGTTATATTTTGAATATTTGCAAGTGTATATATACATATATAAGAACCATTCAATAATTAATTAATTGGCTTTGTTCCTGTTAAAAGTTATGAAAGTTTTGAATGGTTTTATTCCTTAAATCGTTTTTTTCATCCATATGATTATTATTATTATTGAGAGTTAACAGTGAAGAATTTTAAGCTTTTGGAAATTTAACCCCTTTATATATATAATCAAAATCTTTATTTTTAATAAAGTGGATTATGGATCTGTTGAAAATGGTTCAATTATTACTTAATCATCACGTTTATGGTGTTTGTTTAATGAGTTAGTAAATAAATTATATAGGATGCGATGGTTAAGCGGTTCATGGTTCGACGATCGTGGATTCAGTAGTCTATCGTTCAGAATGCTGTAAGTGGTTAATTATATACGTAGCTCTTTGTTTGCTTGTTTGTATGTGTATTGTAATTGATTGATATGCTTGTAATGAATGTGAGTAGTTAATTAAATATATGATTACTCTGATTGTGTGTTTGTTGTTATACTGACTAATTGATATAAATTGTGTAATTGGTTTGATCTATGTGTTTGACATGTCTATACGATGCGTTAATGATGATCCTATTGGTAGGAAAATATTTGAGGATGACATTGACGATGATGGCATGAGAATGAGAAATATATATATGTGGTAAATGTAAATTGGATTCTAGAAAATGTCAGAGATATGAGAATAAAAGCTTAAACTATGATAGTATATTCAATGGTTGCAATTGGAATGAGAAAAAGGAATATTGTGATCACGTGAAATATAAACACCGGGTATTTGTTACGACAGGGTGTTAAGGTACCGGGTATTTGTTACGATAGGGTACCTAGAAGACGGGATACCAGGTATTTGTTACGACAGGGTATCCCAGTATATGATTTTATTGGCCAAGCAACCATTGGGTATTACTAGACTAGAGTAAGCAGGGCCCTTGAATAATTTAATAGTAATTCATTGAGTATTGGATGTTTTGCTTGATAACTAATAAATATTAAATGCATGTAAACTGAATTGTATGCGCGTGTGGCTGTACTATGTATATAGTTAGCTATCTTACTGAGCCTCCCAAGCTCACCCCACTCTCCACCAGTTTTCTTTTCAGGTTAATGTCATTAAATGCTTAGTGACGCTCGTTTGGGTCGGCCAGTATGTGGATTCGTCATTATTAGGTTCATATTACTAATAGTCTAGCTTGTCTGCACTTTTGATAAATTTTAAACGTTTGGGTTCATTTATTTGAACCTATTGTGTTTTATAAATGAAATGTTACTAAGCTTTTGAGTTTTGTTAGTATATTAAATAGAATTTATTACTATTCAAGAAATTGACGGTTTTAAAAATGGAGTGTTACATAGAACCCCATTATAAGTAAGTGATGGTTGGTTTATTGAGGAAGATAAGGGACAAAGATGAGGGGAAAAAAGAAGCTAGATGCATTCAGGGTGTTTGGTTGAAGTTCCTTGTGGTGTTTGTGATTGGGATATTTTGTGGGATGTTGTTATAATTTTGGTGTGCTTTCTTTTGTGTATTTTGGCTTCTGTTAGGATATTTGTTGGTGTAATATGAAGCACAAATTATTTATGGCACAATGAATAAGAATGCTTTGATTTGGCCAAAAAAAATGTGTGATACCTGTATAAATTGCAGTTGAAACAATACAAGTTTCAAACTTGACATCTGAACATAAACAACATTAAAGAAGCATAAAATCAACACAGCAATAAACTGAAACAAATGGTCATTGTCATTAAAAATGGCCTAAAAGATAATGTCATTCACTATCCAAAAGCAACAAGCTTCATTGTACCATCTTGACTACAACTAAGTTGCTTGTCCAAAAAAAAAACATATTCCGTTGATACAAATTGCATAACATTACACCAGTTCATGACAATGAGCAGAATACAAATTGCATCAAAAAACCAAAAATTACATGTCCTTCAGATTACAATTTAAAACCACTTCACAATATTAGGTTGAGACTCCTTAGAGGAGCTTTGAACTTGTCTTGCAGTAGTTGATGCTGTTTGAGATGCATATCTTGGTGTTGTTGCATTTTTGTCCATATTTGGTGAAGACTAAGGGGCTTGTTGACCACTTGATATCCCAACCATTTGAGATGTATGAGATGCTTATGAGTTATGCATCCTCCTGCTTTCATACATAGCCCTTCTCAGCACCCTCTCTTCTTGGAGCTCATTAGGTAACATATGGCCTTTTCCTTTGGATTTAACTTTAGTAGGTTCAAATCCAATATCCCCTGTAGTGTGTTCAAATCCAATTGGCAAGAATGTGCCTTGCACACATTCTATGCTCAGCTTGTGGCAATAATTCCTTTATTGCTGTCTCTAAACCCTACATTAATACCATAGCATACCAATCATAAAAAAACTAACACGTTAATAACATACTACAATCATACAATCATTTTAACATATCACAATAATACCATAACATACTACTAAGCATCCTAAATGCTAACAAACAACATAATAACATACCTTCTACATGTCTGAAATGATAGTGTACTCTTCACCATCTTGAAGCTCCAAGTCTAATATCAACTGTTCCAGAAACCAATGCCATGTATGCTTGCTTTCAGCATCATCTATAATAGCCCATGCCACATGATACATCTGGTGATTGCCATCCCTTGCCACAGCTACCAACAACTGCCCCTTGCAAATTCCCTTCAAGAAACATCCACCCAATCCAATACATCTTATGCATCCCTTTTTGAACCCTCCCTTAACAACACTAAAACATACATAAAACCCCCTGAAAATTAGTCTCTTAGGTTCCAATTCCTATCAACATTAATAGCCACATTGATGCCTGGATTGGACCTCAACAGTCCATCTCTATAGTCATACAACCTAGCATATTCTTCTCTATAATCACCAATGAATTGGTTAAGTACTATCATCTTTGCTCTTTTACAACTGTGTTTACCAACATGAACCTTCAATTTGGTTCTAACCAAATCATGCAACTTCCACAGCTTGATATTTTGTTGATCCAGAATTCTCTCCTTAAAATAATTAGCTATAAACAGAGAATTACAGTGCCTGTTTCTGTTTGTCTTCATGCATTTGTGGACTAGATAATATGTCTTCACAACAAAATTCTTTGTCTTCTTCTCCAAACTCCCATACATATGTCATGGGCATTTCTCACAGCAAATCACCCTTACTCTATGGAAATCATTTTTTTCATAATCCAATTATACGCCCCTCTTCACTGCATACTTTCCCACTGCTTCTCTAAATTCATACACATTCTTAAATACCATACCTAGTTCCCATAAAGGTTCTTCACATTCTGGATCATAATGCACTTTTTTCAAAGTCCTTCTCACACGTCTATGTTCGAACTCATCCTCTTGATCATCACTTGAAGCAAAACTGTCCAGATCCGAGCTTCCTATATAGTCTTCATCACCTCAAAGTAAACCAGCATACTTATTTCCCTCTTTGATATAACTCTCTAATCCCTTGTCTATACCAACCTCCCCTAACTCAATTACACTTGGATCTGCAGGCATGTTCCGTCTTGACCTTTCTTTCCTATAGCTTGATACATTTTTCCTTATTTCTAAAGCCTCTGCATCATTATCACTTCCATTGTCATCATCTATCTCCACATCATACAGTTCATCATCAGTAGTTTTAGATTCATTATCACTTTCTAACCCAGCCTCCTCTACATCACCCTCATTCCCACCATCAAGATCTACTGCTTCAAATGAATGGTGAATATTTTTGTTTGGAGTAAAGTCAGCAACAACATATAATATAGTCCTTTTTATAACCATGTTAGCTACCACTTCTAGCTCAGCCCTAGATTCCACCTTATCATCTCTAACAAAGTCATCAGGCAAACAATCCATGTAGACATCCAACCAAGCACTTTTGTCTTTATCCTTTAACATGTTTAATACACTAACTTCATCTCTTAATTCTATATAATTATTTGTATCTTTAGGACATTAATAAATAGGACCACAATTTGTATATCCCAAATCCTTAAGACTCCACAATATATCCAACCTCCCAAACTTATCAGCATCTATCTTTGACTTGAAATACACCAACCCATCAACATAATGCCAAGTTCCAGAATTGCCTATCACTAATTTACCTCCATGGTGAATTTTAATGCTCAAATCACGCTCTCCCATATGCCACCGTGAGAAGACAATAAGGAATCTAATCTAAAAATATATACTATACTATACTCAACAAAGTAATGCAAACATTGACAATGACTTTCAGATACTCAACCAAAAGCATAAAGTTAAAAACCCTAATATACTATACTCTAACTTTTGCCCTGTCCTTTAACCAAAATTCACAAAAATGCCAAATACGTAAAATAATCTAACTTTTTTCCCTATCATTGTACCATTAAAACATTAAAATAAGCTTACCTCTTGATTCTGTGTTGCAGTTTCTTCATTCACCTCATTCTCATCTGATGATTTCCTCCTTCGAATTGTTAGTTTCTCTCAATTTTGATTCATTAAATCAATAATTAAATAGGGTTTTAGCTTAGGGATTAAGAGAAAAACAGAGAATTGAAGCGGGCAGAAGGGATTAGGAGATTAAGGATTGGGGATTAGGGTTTTGGCTTTTCCATTGAGAAGAACGGAGAATTGGATGGTCTCATTAGGGATTGGGGATAAAAAAAAGGCCATTATTCTTACAATATATAAATAATTACAACAATTTCCACGTGTATTGTCTGACTTTTCAACCTAATACATGTGGCAGTGCGTGTTTATCAACTGCGTTTTCAGTCCGCAATTTGGGGTTATGTTTTACAATTATACAAGTTTGAGAGGTAAGTTGTTACAACTGAAAGTGGGGGGGGGGGGGGGGTGCACTTGCAACATTTGGACAAGTTCAGAGGGTTATTTGTGTATTAGGCCTAATTAAATTATAGTATATTTAGGGCTTGTTTGGTTTAGCTATTTGCTTATAGTGTTGATGTTAGTTGTTTGCGATTACAACAAGTTGTTTGTTTGTTTGTTATTAGTTATTTAATTATCAGTGTCTGATAAAATGACACTGAACTGTTGTTATTAGTATTTAGAATGTCTAATATGAATTTGTTTTAAATTAATCAATAAAAAAATTATTACACAAATTAATAAAAATAATTTAAATAAAAAATTTATTGAACGCAACAAAACTTTATTTTTTCGGTAATGATGTTATAAAAATAGAAATAATGTTACAAAGAAACATATTTTTTGTGGAAATAAAGAGGATAATTTTATCAATTACAAATAACTACAAACAGATGTTTATGAAAAGCTTAAAAAATGAGCTTTTCGTAAAAAGCTCCAAAACGTGACAGTTTTCAAAGAAAATGATAGACGCTACGATTATATAAACCTAACCAAATGCTACATTTCCTGCGGTTTGGAGTAAAATGCTAAACATGCCTCCAAAAAGATGAAACAAACACTTCTTTAAATTTCACTAGTAGTATATATAAAGTATGTTTAATTTATGATGCACAAAATATCACAATTATGAAGATAAGATGTACTCATTTGGAATTCACTATTTTCCTTTCATATATTATAGGGATAAGTACAAAAAAAAGGTCTGTGGTATACCGGTTTTGCGAACTCGAACCTGTGGTATTTTTTTTTTTGCAAACAGAGGTCTGTGCTAAACGCCGTTAGTAAAGAATGGATTTTTTCACTCACTCCGTTATTTTTGATGACGTGGCACTTTGACCCAAATTTTGACCAGGGGCAAAACAGGGATTAAATTAAAATATTTGATATTTAAACCCACAAAACACAGACCCCATAATCGCAACTCTTCCTATTCCAACCTTTGAACTTCAACATCACCAGGCACCACAAACCACTGAAAAACCTCATAATCAAGTCGGAATTTGGAGGGGAAAAGTCGAAATTCATCATCTCCTGCATCATACGGTTCGTTTCCAACCTATTTTCCAAGAAAACAGAAAACCCTAAGGAAGTATGAAGGAGCAGAAGTAAGGGTGAAGACCAATTTTTGAGGGTGTAAAAGCTTGGAAAGCAAGGTACATACACGGTTCGCACAACTCTCTAATATCGATTTCGTCACGTTCTGTTTCTTTTAGTTAGGGTTTTTACGATAGGAATTCATATATACGATTTTCTTGTTGTTTTGTTACGAATTTGTGGTCGTTGTTGTTAAGGTTGCATGTTAGTGTTAATGAAGTTTGTTGATTTGGGTTGTCTTTAATTTCATGTCCTATGAGTTCAGGGTTATGTTTTTAACGATCGCCATATGCTATTTCTTGTATGATGTACAGTAATAATGGCACAAATGAATGTTTATATGTTGTTGTTGTTAAGGTTGCATGTTAGTGTGAATGAAGTTTGTTGATTTGGACTGTCTTTAGTTCGATGTCATGTGAGTTCAGAGTTGTGCTTTTAAAGATGTTCATATGCTATTTCTTATTTGATGTACATCAATCATGGCTACAATGCATACGATGATTATTCATTACGGTGGTGAATGGGTAGACATGGACAAACAACTCTATATTGGAGGTAAAACGAGGATGGTGAAAATGGATATTGACTACATGAGCTACTTTGAGCTAGCGGATATTGGTAAGGATGTAGGGTATAAACACTCAGTACAAATGTGGTACAAGATTGCTGGGTTATCTGGATCAGAAGGAATTGAGGAGATTATTAACGATAAGAGTGTTCGAGACTTCATTGACTTTAATGCAGGGTATCCACATACAGACATTTACTACATGGAGATAAAGCCATTACAAGTTATTGATGACAATAGGTGTGACATGAATGAGATCCCAAGCACAAATGCAGCTGGCTCTAATAATGTTGGTGAGAATGTTTACCCTTCTTCTAATGGTGAGAATGATTAGAGTGTTGAGATTGGTGCCAATGATGAGAATGTTGAGGTTGGTGCTAATGATGGGAGTGTTGAGGTTAGTGCCAATGATGGGAGTGTTGAGATTGGTGCCAATGATGATAATTTGGAGGAGATTGGTGTCAATGATGATAATTTGGAGATTGGTGCCAATGATGATAATTTGGGGGAGATTGGTGTGAATGCTGAGTATGTTGACCTTGGTGCCAATGATGAGAATTTGGGGGACATTGGTGTGAATGATGAGAGTGTTGAGGAGGCTTACAATGATGAGGGCGTGGGTATGGGTGCCAATGATGATAATGTGGATAATGCACACAATTATGATACTAGTGTCAATGTTGACACTAATGAGGGAGGGTTTGATTCTGATGACAGTGATGACACTAATGAAAGAGGATCTGATTCTGATGACAGTGATGTCAGTGATGCGGAGGATGAAAATGTTCACACTGCTAACAATGATGACATGGGGTCTGATTCTGAAGATAGTACTTATGTTCAAAGTATTGATAGCAATGAGGAGGAGAGTGAGTCAGAATCTTTAGAGGAAGAAGTAGAGCCAGTTGGAGATATCCCAAGGACAGATGTAGATGCCAATGATTTGGAGGATGACGATATGGCAGAATTTAATGAGAGAGGATATGATAGTGATGAGTTGCGTAGTTTGAAGGGCTTTGATGATGAAGGTCCACACTATACGGACTTCAGTGAGAATACTGGTTCTGCCAATCCCGAGCTATGTGTAGGTATGAGGTTTACTAATGTGTGTGTGTTTAGGAAGGCTCTGAAGGATTGGTCAATCCAGAATGTCTATGACTACATCTTCATGAATAACAATCAACAGAAGGTGACAGTTAGGTGCAAGCATAAATGTGGATTCAAAGTGCATGCTTCTAAGCTATGTGGACATGACACATTTCAAGTGAAGACATTTCAGCCAGTCCATCAGCGTCCTAGGGATAACAAAAACAGGCTTATAGGTTCTTCTTACATTGCAGAGAAATACCTTGAGGATTTGAGGGACAATCCCAGTTATGATGTTGATGCGCTAGGTAATAAGATGCAAAGGGAATTGGGATCTGAGGTGTTTGCAGCAAAGTGTTACAGAGCAAGAAACCTTGCAAAGAAGTTAGTTGATGGAGCTGCAATGGAGCAATACAGGAGATTGTTTGATTATGGTGCAACAATAGAGAAACAGATGCCTGGTAGCAGGGTCAGATTTAAAACTGAGCTTGAGTTGGAAAGGGTTGAGGTGCCTAGAGAAGGAAAGCTTACAAGGCTACCTAAGGAGATAGTTACTTTCCAATATATGTATGTGAGGTTCAGTGCACAGCTAGAAGGTTTTAAGTCTGGCTTGAGACCAATTATAGGGCTTGATGGATGCTTTCTAAAAACACCATTGGGTGGCCAAATTTTGTCTGCTGTGGCAAGAGATGGAAACGAACAAATGTATCCATTGGTTATGGCAATGGTAGACAGTGAATGCAAAGCATCGTGGGAGTGGTTCTTGGAAAATCTATTCACTGATTTTGGAAATCCCATGGCAACAAAGTGGATTTTTATGTTTGATAAGCAAAAGGTAACAATACCTTTGTTTCATTTAAGTTTGATCTAATTATTATGGAATTCGATAGATTTTGATAATTGTTTATGTATGAGTACATGGTTTGGTTGAAGCTATGGAGAAGTTGATTCCTAGAGTAGAGCATAGGTTCTGTGTGAAGCACATGTATGACAACATGAAGCTCATATTCAAAGGACTAGAGTACAAGAAGCTGTTGTGGGATGCTGCTAAAGCTGGGACTGTTAGGTTGTGGGAACACTATATGGACAAGCTTAAGGTATTTGATGAAGCAGCATGGACATAGGTGATGGAGAAAGATCCCAAGACATGGGCCAGGTGCTTTTTCTCAGTTGAAACTAAATCCGATGCTGTGCAAAACAATATGAGTGAGTGCTTCAATGCTTATATTAAGAAGAGTAGGGATAAACCTGTGGTTAGTTGCTTTGAGTGGATTAGGAAGAAAATGATGAAGAGAATTCATGTGAATGCTGAAGGTATGAAGAAATATAGGGGTGATATTTGTCCTTACTATCAAGAGAAGCTGGAGAAGCTCAAATTGAGTGCTAGAGGTTGTATCGCGACTCCTGCTGGGCAGAAGCTTTATTCTGTTGATTGCGAGGATTACACAAGTGTTGTTAATTTGCAAGATAGGACATGTAGCTGTAGGATGTGCGATTTTAGTGGTATCCCTTGCAAACATGCAATATCCGCTATTTTCAGGAATAGGGAGATGTCTGAGATATATGTGCATAAGTACTTCTCCAAAGCTGTTTACTTAAGTGTATACAGTCATATAATGTCACCAATACCAAGCAAAAAGGAATGGGAGAAAACTGATCTTCCAGATATCCACCCATGGGTTGTGAAAAAACCTGCAGGAAGGCCTAAGAAGAAAAGAACTAGGCGGTCTGATGAACCGAGAAATCCATACAAGGTAACAAGAGCAGGAGGAATTGTCATATGTGGGAATTGCAAGAAAGAAGGGCATAATGTTAGAGGTTGTACCGCGTCTGTTACAGGCAAAACCGGCTGGCAAAGGAGGATGAGAAGAGCCAAAAACAAAGAATTGAATGTCCAGGTAAGGTTATATCGGGTAGACATGGTCATTTGTTTACATTATCTAATTTTTTGATCTAATGATGTAGTTTTCATGTTTTTTTTTATAGTCCTCACCCCCTAGACGGGCTGGAAGACCAAAGAAGAACGCTCGTACATCTGCACCATCATCTCGGCCTTCATCATCTGCATTGCCAAGGAGGCGTGTAAGAACACCATTGTCACAGCCACAACCAGCCTCAACTCCACTCTCTACAAGAATACCTGCAGTTTCAAGTTCGCAGCCCCAACCTATGGCGAGTTCACAGCCTATGGCGAGTTCACAGCCTCTTAGGGCAAGCAGGATGACACTCGAAGATATCTTGCGGAGGTTGAAAAGATGAGATTAGGATTAGATGTTTTTATGGGTATGAAGTACCCTAAAGTGCACTGTTTGGATGCTTATAGTATGTTAGATGTTTTTTTGCTGGTCTGAAGTACCCAGCAGTACCCTATTTATGTGGCTAGCGGGTCTGAAGTACCCTGTTTTTGTGTATGTAATTACAGGTTTAGTTAATACGTTGGAACGATGTTGACTTAACTGCTTTGCAATGCATCTTCTATGTTTATTTACTGATTGTGTAATGCATCTTCTATTACAGGTTTTATGTCAATTACATGTTTCTATAATGCTTACAATTATGTGTCAATTACAGGTTCCTACAATACAATTATGTGTCCAATTTTTGTCAATTACAGGTTTCTACAACACAGTTTTGTGTCAATTTTGTGACCACCAAGTACAACCTTAGCTAATGTCACCAATATGTGTCCATTTTTTGTCAATTACAGGCTCCATTGCAAATACATAATTTTTGTGCTTACTAATGTCACCAATATCAACCCTAAACCATACCTAAAGAACCTACTTCAGTTTACCATAGTGCTAACCAACAGATTAAGCAAACATTCCCATTTTGTGTCATCAAGAACAACATGAAACTTAAGCAATTCATATCACAAAATACCAATACCAATTCATACCACAAAATACCATTTCATACAAAATCCCATTTCATGCCAATTGGTATCACAGAATACCAAATGCATACCAAAAAATCCAAGAACAATTCAGGATGCCAAAGACTTCCTATCATTATTCCCTAAATCCAACCAATACATCTCTAACCCTATTATGACAATAACGAAGCAAACTACATTTCCTATACAGCAGTTCCATGTCCATCTTCTTCCTTGCCTCTGACTCTGCACCGTGAGTTCTTTTTCTGCCACCATCTTTTTAGCCAAACTCAACTCCAACTCCAACTCTTCAATCCTTTTCTGAGCAATGGAAATACCTTGTTCGTATATCTTTCTCTCCTCTTTCAATGCTAATAACACCATCTTTCCCCTCCTACATGGTAATTCATCTATCCATTCAAAAAAAATTGCAGCCCTTCACCTCCTTAAAACGCCCACAACTAAAAAACCGCCTGCCCATGTTCTCCGACGTCTTAGCTGTTCGTAGTGGTGAAATGAATCCGCAATTGCATCTCAGAGGTCCTGACCATTCTTCTTGACTTCCCTGCACCCACGAATTTGAGGATGTTCGACTCAACCTAGCACAACGCGTTCGGGATTACAATACGGTGGACGGAGATTTCCGATTCGTGCAAGAAAGGGGAGTGTTGGGTATCCAATTAAGGAATTAGGGTTTGCAATTTTGGGAGAGGATAATCGAATTAGGGAAAGGGGGAGAAGAATAAGTGTTGCGGTTTTGGGGATTTCATTTTTGGGGTTTAAATATCAAATATTTTAATTTAATCCCTGTTTTGCCCCTGGTCAAAATTTGGGTCAAAGTGCCACGTCATAAAAAATAACGGAGTGAGTGAAAAAATCCGTTCTTTGCTTACGGCGTTTAGCACAAACCTCTGTTTGCAAAAAAATACCACAGGTTCGAGTTCGCAAAACCGGTATACCACAGACATTTTTTTTTTGTACTTATCCCTATATTATATTCATATGAAATTTTATCAATAATTCATTACAATTAACTCAACTTAATTTGTGATATTAAGATATGCATTTAAATTTTTTCTTTTTGTAGAAAAATAAATATAAAATGATAATATATAGTTTTGCCACAGAATTTACATCTACATATAATCATTAAAGCATATTACGTAGCACATTAGAAATATGACTATGACATTGTTATATTTATAACAGAAATTATCCTTAAATGTGTCTACGAGCGTCGAATTTTCGAATAAATTATTAAAAAAAACATATATTATATATTATATGAGCAATGAATAGTTAGCATGAATGCTGCCAAAATCATTTTATTATAGTAGATTTGTAACCAAACTCGTCCTTACGGATAATTAGGATCTACAATCATAAAACGACAGCTCTCAATCAAATTATAAATCGTCATTTTATTTCAATAAAATCATTTATTTTTACTTTTATCTCAATAAAGTCACATTGAATGTTCTTCGTTCACTCTCTTGATGGAGATATTGACATGACATCTATTCACATATTTCAATCAAGAATTTTCACATGCACCTTAATGAGCAAATACCTTAGGATTTTAATAAACCTAGATCTAACGATGAATGAGCTAATTCTACATGCTCATTAAGGTGTATGTGATCAATACTGTATTTCAATAACACGTTACCATCATGTGGCAGTAAAAAAAATTATTGACATTTGTTTTTGTTTTTTTTGCTCTATTTTGCAGTCCATAAATTGTTCCAATCATTTTTTTTAACAGATAAGAGTCATTAATCCATGTGTGAGGATATCATGCGAGCATTCCCAACCCAACTCAAATCATAGGTTAGCTTCTTCCTTGTGGGCTTTCTTACTAGAGACAAGCAACTCGACAAGAGAATAACTGAAAATGTCCAAAGTAACTTTATTAGGAGAAAAAAAGATAAATGATTTTATTCAACAAAATAAATATTTATTATCTTCTGAAAACAACTGTAGTTGTCCTTATAGCTGTGGCACTTCGAAGAATACTCAATATGCCAACGCTATAAATAGAACTCCGAAGTTTATATGCCAAATATATTTGATATAACTGTTTAATCCACTACTTGAACATACAAACACATTATACCATAAATATTTTAAAAAAAAACATACAAATATATCCAATTCATGTTACAGAACATCTAAGCACACTTGTATTAACACTATAGGTATCTCTCTCTCACACACACATAAAAATGCATGAAGATATCTATAATACTATTTGCACCTGCAGACAGAACTCATTGGCAAATCAGCCAACTCGTATGACTGGAACTCTCCGGCGTGCAGATAACATTTCATTCATTTGTGCAATATGATGGAAGAGCTGGTTAATCTTCTGCAAAACCATATGAAATTTGATTGATTGTTACGGTTTACTCGAGTAAGAAAACTCAATAAATCATATCATATCATAGTTAAAGATCATAGATGCATATTCACCATAAGTAAATGCACGGAAACTACCAATTAGGTTTGCCTTAATGGTACGGTTCATGCTTTATGGAGTTTGTACCTTTTTGAGCCTATAAGAAGAAGTGGTATCAAACTCATAAAATCTAGCAGGCCACTTATGTAAATTCTGAGGATCATGATGAGATCTGCTTAATGATAATGAAGTTAGATGGATTAATTCTTGGACACATAATGCTAATGGAGCTATCACAAGATTATGAAGCTGCTCTGAGCATTATGAATCAAGAAATAAGTGCACATGCCAAATCTTAGAGAAAAGCTGAAGAGTTATGCTCCATCACCTATACTAATGGCTCCGAAACATAATAAGGTCCTAAACCTAAACGATAAATTCTTAGACCAAATCTGTCTTTAGTCATATGACTGGAGTAATAACTTATTGCCATAAAATAATTATAATCTGCTCCCCTTTTGCCAAAAGATAGATCAATGTGGGTAAAACTTACCATTTCTAACAAAACCAAACAATTAAATAATAAACTGTGGAATCAGTTATTATACGCAGCAGTCTAATATTGGCCAAGTATATCGTGAAATATCAAATTATTTTGAAAGTTACTTATAAATATTAATTTCAGAATATAGTCAATTAGCTCATGCATATATTAATTCCATAACACATTAGAATATGTTGTGCATGTATGTATATATCAAAGAACAAATTTTCTGCATTTCGAAAAACGAGTAAATAATACTCCCTCCATTCCTTTTTATAAGTCATTCTAGCAATTGAGTTTTTTTCCAAAATATAAGTCTTTCTAGTTTTTCAAGAACTTTTAGTATAGTTTTCCATGAGAGAGAAATTCTTTTTATTTAATCAATGTAAATTCATTAATTTCATTTCACATTAATTGCATTTCTTAATCTGTGTGAAACAACCTAGAATGACTTATATTTTGGAATGGAGGGAGTACCTCCTTATATCATCATTTCTGTGAAGACAACATGTGGTGATGCAGTCACTAAATAACCCAATTCCTTATCTGCTATAAAAAGAGATGCTCCACGGATTATAATTGTGTTTTAAGAATTTCTCCCAACCTCTTTCTCTTTTGTTGCTGTTCTAACTTCTATCTTTCCCTCCCTCTAGGTCGAGAGAATTGATATGTAGAGACTATATGTTGTGGGAAATTTGTTGAAATGGAGGCCACGTAATTAGGCAGTCATCACGCAGGCCCTCATTTCAACTACCTGTTCTTCACCTTATCCCTCCAGAGAGAAAGCAGTTAGAGAGAATTTGAATGACAATTATAAGATCTTGCTGCTCATAAAATTACTTGATAACTTGCTTGATGCAAGATCAGGCAAGCAATATTTAATAACAATTAATTGCGATAATACTGTTCACTTTTGGTTGTTTAGTTGATCTGTTTTTGTATTTTGATCTCTGCCTTTATTTCCAGAGCACTCTGCTAGTCAGTCTCTGATGCAAGAATTCTTCATCCAAATATTCCTTCTTCTCTCTGCTTTTTCCGCTATTTTGTTCTTAATTCTTGAATTTTAACTAAATGCCTTCGGTACATCTCTTTAATTATGTTCAGTAAGCAAAAACACGAACACCCATATATTCATTTTTTGCATTGCTAGTTTCTTGCCCTAAAAACACTAGTATTTTTTTTCTAGAAAACTCCATATTTGCCAAAACATGGATTCAATTCTGTTAAAAAACGGATCATGTTTAGACGAAACCAAACAAATCACAATATGTGAAATCAATTTTTGAACATGGCGGTCTGATGTTGATCGGATAAATTTGGCCTAATCATAATTAATTTATGCCCAAATTAACAATATCTACATTACATCTAAAGAAAATCCGTTTCCTATGAGTTCAGCATTTGCAGAACATGACTGAAAACCCTAAATCTAGCAATCCATCGTATATCCACGAAATTCAGGTAGAACAAATTATACAAGAAGCAAAGTTAGCAGCGCACCTGGTCTTTCTCTTTGATAACAAGTATCATACGATTCTCGCTCTGTTCCCGGACCCGTTGACGCCACCTCTGCAACCTCGAGTACAGCAGCACCGCCGCGGCCACCACTAAACTGACTGAAGCAAATGACAATAACGCACCTCTACCACGAGCTCTGTTTGCAATCCAAACGATTCCACACCTAAAACTCTCTAATCGCAACCTCAAACGCTTCACAATCTCATCCCCCAAATTTGGACTGGAATCAGATGTTCTCCCTTCTTCGTCTTCCGCATTACTCCCGACTGGTGCACACGGCTGAGTAAAAGTTTGAGAGTCCGATGATGGCGTGGGCGGTGGGATTTGAAGGCCTTCGTGGCTGCTAGGCGGGAAAATAGAAATGGGATTTTGAGGGTGGGTTTCCGATTGCACGTGCTCCCATTCATTCAAGGACTCGATGCTCTCTGAACTTTCCATTTTTTCGTCGATTGAGAAGTGGAGTCTGTAGTAGTAATGGAGTCAGCCAGTATTGCGGAGTTTAGAAAGAGAAGTCCCGTCATTCGTAAGCTTTGCCATGGCTGGATAACTGATTTTTCAGTTTGAACCACTGAAAGGAGGATTTATCTGGTGTTTCCTAATGTTCACTACTTTTGTTGCTCCACTTCTATATGCTGCTTAAAAAATTATCTATTGTTAAAAAAAAAAAAAATTGATATTTCAACATTTCAATAAAACCCATAATATAAAGGGTAATTAATTTATTAGTCCCTGTATTTTAAAAAATACACTGTTTAGTCCCTGTATTTTCAAAAACACATGGTAAGGTCCTTAACCTTTTTTTCAGGAACTGTTTAGTCATTCTGTCTGTTTGTTAGATTTTTTTACCGTTTATGAATTCAGAAATGACTAAATTATCCTTTACTATTTACCTTCAAATTTCAGAAGAGAAAATCCAATTTAGAAGAAGAAGCTTTTTGTATGGAGAACAAGAAAAAGAACAGACCCAATGCTTACGAATTTGAACGATTAAGAAGAAAATTAAGAAAAAGAACACTCAAAGTTGATTTCAGATGCAGTAGAGTTTAAAGGAAGGGAAAATAACGGAAAAGAAGAAATTGACTGATAGAATCTTCATTAGAGTCTAACGGCAGAGACTAAACAGTTCACCGAGAAAAATGTTAGGGACTAAACAGTTCATCGAGAAAAAGGTTAGGGACTTTACCATGTGTTTTTGAAAATACATGGACTAAACAATGTGTTTTGTCAAAATATAGAGACTAATAAATTAATTACCCTAATATAAATGGAGAATATTTATATATTATCTAATTCAACATTTAAACTTGATATTTCTATAAAATTTAAATTTAATTTTCCATAAAATAAAGTAAACTAAAACAAAAATATTCCATTCATTGATATCAAATTTTATAGAAATATCAAGATTATTTTTATTTTTTTTTTTCAAAAAAATTATATTTAAATTCTGAATTCAACTTTAGTGTAAGTTTGTACATCAATTTCAATTTATTTACTGAATTTTTTGAGAATTTTCTTTTACTGAATTGAAAATGTAAAAACATAAGTACTTTTAAAATCATTGTTACAATCAAACCGGATTTATAGAAGGTCATGGGTCACTTGATCGGTTCAGATTATTCAGATTGATAGGGTCGGATGACGTAATAAGTAAATAAATAAAATTGATATATATATATATTAAATATACATATAATTAATTTAAAATTATTTTTATAAATTATATATATATATATATATAAAGCAAATTATAAACAAATTTTGATTTGTTATTTTTTTTATCAATAGATAAATAAAGTTTAGAATAACTTAAAATATATCAATGTATTCTATATTATGATATCTTTTTAACAGTATATTATAAACTCAAAATAGGCAAGTGATGAATGAAAAATTGAATACTCAAAGTGAACTATTTGAAATGGTTTTAAAGTCGATAAAAGGATAATTTTTACTAGTTTATAAGTAAATGACATTTACAAGCTTTTAACTAATTACTAGAGAAAAAGCTCTCTCACATACAGAGGAGGTACAGTACAGTCGAAACACCACCGAGTTAGAGGTGCACCTGCACGATGTAGGAGACGTGAATGTCGCATTGTAATGGGTCCCTTAAATCGGCCCCTTTGATATAAAAAATTATTTAATAAATTTGTTTTACTTAATAAATGACCAAAAATCTGAAGTTGCACCGGTTTTCGGTCCGATCTCCGGTTCTCGAATTAACTCTGAACCAATCCGATTTATTAAAGATCCAATGACTCGGACTTGCTCCAATCAAACTCCTAGCTGGTTTTCGGTTCAATCGGTCAAACCGGCCGCTCTGATCCGAGTTTTATAGCATTGCTTAATATATACACCTTAATTAATTCTAAAATTAGAGATTTTAAATGGCCCATTTAAAAAAATGTGAGGAAAGTAAGAGATTCATAGTTTAGAAGGTGGAATGGCTTGTGGGGAATCATAACCCCTTGGAATATAAATATCTTTCCAAGTCCTAAAGAAGCAAATATCAAGAGATAAATGCATGAAGTTGACTGATTGTATGCATTCACTTCCACGTTGAATACCTTATCAATTGCTGCTATATTATCTTCAAAAAAATCCAAGAATCTACTTTAAAATAAATAAATAAAATAAAATGTAATAATCTTTTTTTTGCATGAAAGATTGGGACGCGATTAAATGGCCAGACATCCCAATTAGGTTGGCATCCCTAACACACCAAATCAACCCGAAATATTATTAATAAAAAAAGAAAAATTACAAAGGGAGGAAAAAGAAAATAAAAAAGTTCAAAACAGAGAATTAAGGAAAACGAACATGTGCAACATTACATAAATCGTCGAAAACAGACGATTGAAAAAAATGTGGAGCCGAATGCCACCATGTAAGAGCAGAAGCAGTTTTGCCAAAACGGGCAAGCTGATCCGCCGCCTGATTGCCCTCACGATAGATATGAGTGATTCTGCAATTCATATTCGAAAATCTTGATAGACACTGAAGCCAGTCTTGTCTAATTTTCCAGGGAGCCATGGTAGACTTTCTGTTTAGCATATCAACCGCATATGCAGAATCCGATTCAATCCAAAGATTGTTCCATCCCCGTTCCCAGGCAGATTCTACTGCGAAAATAATGGCAGTCAGCTCGGCAATGTGCACATAGGAGCTAGAGATGTTAATAGCATAGCAGCCAATAACAAAACCTCGGGAATTTCTGAAAATCCCACCAGCTTCGGCGATACCAGGCACACCGTCCGCCGCGCCGTCGGTATTAACCTTTATCCAACCCGACGACGGCGGATTCCAGCGAACAATGATAGGGTCCGGCGGAGGCCTAGCACGGCTCGGTAGATTGACAATCCATTTTGGTTCCTGAATGTAAAAGTGAAGCCGATTCTGAAGGAATTGGATTGAAGGGAGATCATTTTCAAAAATAGCCATATTTCTGATGTAGCAAATGAACCAAAACAACAGTTATGGTAGCCAAATTCCACCATTTTCTCATAGAAATATGTAGACGGACAGCTCTAATCTCCCGGAAAAGATTCCCAAAGGTCAATATACTACTACGGTGTATGCCGAAAATAGAGAAGACAACATTCCATAAACTATTCGACACAGGACACGTGACAAAAAGATGATCAATTGATTCAATATGGCATTTACACAATTCACATCTCGAAGCAAGTGAAAAACCACATACCTGTAAATTGGTTTGTACCGCAATTTTCCTATGGATCACTAGCCAGCAGGTGACATACCTCCTATGCGGCACAAATGCATTCCAAAGGAATTTGTTCCACTCAACCGGAGTGTTGTTGCAGCAGGAGCTATAAAAGCCTTTGGCAGTATACATACCTGACATAGCCGGCTTCCACACACAAGTGTCGGATCCATCCCGACTGCCAGAAACCCTCTGAATGTTCAATTGGACAAGATCAGGGAGTCGATGCAAATTAATCCAGGAGTCATCTGCGCGAAAAGAGCGAAGCGGTTCATAAAGCTTACGTTGAATATTTATCGGGATGCTGAGCTGATTTGCAACCGTCGGCGCAATCCAAGAGTCCGTCCAGAAATTCAGTTCAGAGTTGTCTCCAAACCACCATGTCACTTCCAAACTGATCTGATCATAAATTGGACGAACAGAGGTCCAGATTGAAGAATTTGAAATATACCGCTTAGGCATACCAGATTGATAAAGGAAACGATTTCGAAGCAAAGTAGGTATATAGCCGTTTTTTTTGAATCAAATCCCAGCTGAACTTACCAAGAAGAGAATTGTTGAACAGACCAATATCCTTGATTCCAAGCCCCCCAAATTCATACAATTGACAGCACTTCTTCCATTTGACAATAAGAAGCTTTCTCTGATCCTTGTCCCTAGTCCAAAGGAAGTTTCTGAGAGCTTTAGCAATCTTTGTGGTGAGAGAGGATGACCACTTGTAAATCATAAGTGAATGTATTAGAGCACTTGTTAAAGCAGATTTTATCAAAGTTAGCCTACCTGCAAAAGAGAGCGATCACCCCTTCCAGAGACTAAATTTAGCAAGGAAACGATCCATAAGCGGCTGTAAATGACGAGCCTTTGGCGCCCCCTGAAAAATTGGGACCCCAAGATAATTAAACGGTAACCGAGCAACACGAATACCCAGAATATCAATGAGCCGATTCCTGCGCTGAATGCTAATACTGTTCCCAAAATAAATTGCAGATTTATCCCAGTTAACTGTCTGATCCGAAATGGCTGCATAAAAGTGAAGGATTTGAAGCGGAAGCATGTTGGTATTTAGGAAACGAATTTCAAAAATTTTTCCTAAACAAACAATCAGTGTGATCCAATCACTCTGATAAACAGTCAAACATCCGATGTCTGACATCAAATCCTTAACCAAGATCATTAAGTTCTTCAATAATCAAATTGATATTTATACTACGAGATTGGAAAAATACCTATTGTAGATTCCAATCCGGTATTAAAGCTTCTCTAGTGGTGAAGCCTCTAGTCAGCCCACTAAGTCGATTAGATCAAGCCTTGAAGAAACTGATTAATCTTGCTCAAAATCGAAAACTGATTTCGGATCCGATTTTTCTAAACCGCAAAAATCGTATATCGCTATTATTATTCCGTAGTGTATATATATATATATATATATATATATACTTTGTTTCAATCCTTTAGGATTGAAACAAAGCATGCACCAGGACAAGTATCAATCGTTTGATATATATAAAATAATTAATATAATAATAATAAAAAGTAATATAAAAATTAATTATATTATTATTATTATTATATTATATATAATAATAATTAATTAACAACTTAATTAATTACTATTATATTCCTTAATACATACTTAGAGGAGCTAATTTAAGACACCTCTTAATACTAACAGTCAACACTTGACTATTGTATTCGGAAAAAGACATCAATTTAAATTGAGCAAGAATAATTATTTATTCCTCATTTCAATTGAATATCAAACAGTGTTAGAATGTTTTGTCAATCCCATTGACATATTCAATTGTGTCAATTAATTAATTAAAACACTTTTAATTAATCAATTTAACAAAAGCTAGATACAAACAACTTGTATGTGTGTGACTTTCTAGGTTCATTTTTAACTGGCATTAGAGGCATAGTACTAAATCTTAGTAAGTATGTCAGGAATCCAATTCCTTGTACTATAAGTGTATCCTATATAAGCTTAACTTATATTTACTTATAGTCCTCTAAAGGTCATGATCTCCAGCTAACACACTGCGCCATGACGTCCCAATTAAGGAATGAAGTTACTTGAAGTAAACTTATAATTAAACTAATTATGAACCATCGATCATAATTTCCATGCACTAAAGTCCTTTCATTAAAAATCCCGATCTTGACTAGAGTCACAAAGTGTCAAACCCTAATTGTCAAGATGCTAAGAAATATTGATTAAGTCTTTGATAAAATAAGACTCTCATCAAGGAACCATTCCTTGATACTTATCTCATAAGATGAGTCTTATTGTCCTGGCCAGGAACTCATTCCATCAAAAAACTAATCAATAACTATCTTAGGATTTATCTCTATTTACTTAGAGTAATGAATCCTCTATTAGCAAACTCTTGTTACACTACTCAACTAACTATAGCGATTCACTACCGGATTACCAGAATTAAGATCCCAGTACAAAGCAGGAACAAACTATAATTACCTGCGCAAGAACAACTCAGTTTTCTCAAGTCAAAGGACTATATGCACTATTATGACCTAGATAATAATTATGTTGACTAGGAGTAAACCTTTGTGCAATTATTATCTAACGTCACAGTTCGAACCATTCACCTCTTTGAATGTCCACATATTTATTCTGATATCAACATATCAAACAGGATGAGATTTTCTGTTTCTGATTAATATCTCATACTAATCGAGAAAATAAACAGAGGTGATAGTCTAAGGATACATGAGTGTCCAAATCATTATCCACCGACTATGAACATTTAAGATTATTATTTTACCAAAGAAATATATCTCATTATTATTAACTCTTAATAATATTATCTCTTTGTAAATAATCTTTGGACTAATATATATATTCATTAAGTAATTAAACAATACAAATAATTACATATGAATACATATATATTATTAACTGCCATTTGGATACAAAATTCACACTGTATAATATACAAAAGGAATGGCCTAGGGCATACAACACTTACAATCTCCCACTAGCACTAGAGCCATTCAGTACAATATTTAAGACCTATCTTCTCAAGATGATGGTCTAACTGTGACTGAGTCATTGGCTTAGTAAATGGATCAGCTGGATTATCAACTGATGCTATTTTCTGCACCGAGATATCTCCTCGTCCAATAATCTCTCTGATTAAGTGATACCGCCTAAGCACGTGTTTGAAGTTCTTGTGAGACCTTGGTTCCTTGGATTGTGCAATCGCTCCATTGTTATCACAATACAAAGGGATTGGACTAACAATAGAAGGAACCACACCAAGTTCGGTGATAAAGTTCTTCAACCACACTGCTTCTTTAGCGGCACTTGAGGCGGCAATATATTCAGCCTCAGTAGTGGAATCAGCTACAATATCTTATTTAGAACTCTTCCAAACAACTGCAGCTCCATTACATGTAAACACATATCCTGAAGTGGATATAAGCTTCTCCTTATCTGATTGAAAGCTAGAATCTGTAAAGCCTTCAATTAACAGATCACCTCCTCCATATGTTAAGATCATATCTTTAGTTCTTCTCAAGTACTTAAAGATAGCCTTAACAGCAATCCAGTGAGCCATACCTGGATTTGATTGATATCTGCTTGTTAGACTGATAGCAAATGCAATGTATGGCCTTGTACACAACATAGCATACATTAGACTTCATATAGCAGAAGCATAAGGAATCTTAGCCATTTCTGCTCTCTCCGCTGGAGTTTTAGGTGATTGCTCCATGGAGAGTTGCAAACCATGTCTAACAGGTATCAATCCTCTTTTGGAGTCTTCCATTCTAAATCTCTTTAGAATTTTCTCCAAATAGAGTTTTTGAGATAGCCCTAATATTCTTTTAGCTCTATTTCTATAAAGCATAATTCCAAGAATATAGGCGGCTTCTCCCAAATCTTTCATAGAGAAGGTAGAAGATAACCAGACCTTAACATTAGTTAACATACCAATGTCATTCCCAATTTATAGAATATCATCAACATACAAGACAAGGAAAGTGATAGCTCTCCCACTAACCTTCTTGTATACACATGGCTCATCAAGATTTTTGACAAACTCATAACCCTGTATGGCTTCATCAAATCTCTTATTCCAACTCCTTGAAGCTTGCTTAAGTCCATAAATGGATCTCTTAAGCTTACACACTTGAGAACTTTCCTTGGATATAAAACCCTTTGGTTGTTCCATATAGATTTCTTCTTCAAGAAATCCATTGAGAAATGCAGTTTTAACATCCATTTGCCAAATCTCAAAATCAAAGTGTGTTGCAATAGATTAGATTATTCGAATACTTTTAAACATAGCTACAGGAGAGAATGTTTCTTCAAAATCAATTCCCTCCCGTTGGCGATAACCTTTCGCCACAAGCCTTGCTTTATAAGTATCCACAATTCCTTCAGAATTCAGTTTGCGTTTGAATACCCACTTACAACCTATAGGAACTATTCCTTCAGGTGGGGTAACAAGTGTTGGCCCCTTATAATGTAACAAGTTAGTTCCAAGGGGGGATAGGAACTATTTAAAATTTTATACGTTGAGGCTGACTTCTTTTCTTAGAAAAAGGTTTACACAGCGCGCTGAGTGAACTTAAGACACTAGCTTAGTCAACTGGTGACTAAGTCAGCTTCTTTCCTTGAGTCAGGAGATAACACTTGAGTCTATTCCTGAACTCAGATACTCAATGCACACAACTCAGCGTGACCTCTTTACTTAGTCAGTTTTTAAGCAAGCAATATATATATCAAAGGAGTTTAAGGTTAGAAAGATGTTACTCAGCAGATTTATCCAGGTTTGGCCTCTATGCCTACGTCCTGTCCCTGGAACACGTTCCGAGCTTTCGAATTCTCTACTGAGCTCTTTAAAGGTAGAGCACCAAACCTTTTACAACTAGAAGCTGAGTATAACAAGAGTACCTTCCTCTATACCTCTACTCACTCCTATTCTACCGCTGAGTACTATAACCGAGTACTCAGCCTCTCCTTTCTATTTCTAGAATTGATAATAAGATTGTCCTAAACAACAATTGCTAAGACACTTTAGATGATTGGAAATCACTCTAGACTTTTACACAATAATCTGGAAATTGGTGTAAGTATTTGCTTTGCTTTTTCTCATAGAACTTCAAGTGTGAATTTGGTCAGCGTAATGGCTAGTTGAAGATCTGCATCGAATGAAGCAACTGAAAGGCCTATTTATAGTGACACTTGAGGCATTCGGTGATTTCGAATTTCAAAATAACCGTTGGAGGGAAACGGCTTGATGTCATTGTCACTCAGTACACGCTCAGTGTCGTTGGCCAATCAGATTCTTGCATCTTCTGTCTTCAGTCAGTGATGAGCAGCTTTTGGTCAGTTCAGCAGAATGTCTCTCCTTTTATGGCAAAGTCAACCAGACAGCTTTCTGTGTCTTCTGAACTTTACCCGAAGTGGAAATACTTTGTCTGGAAGTTGCTCTTGCTCAGCTGCTGTCTTGTACTCTTTGTCGTTCAACTCAGCAGCTTCGTTCCGAAGTAGTCAAGGAAGGTCTTCTCGATCCTTCTCATGCTGAGCTGCGTTTTATCAACAACGACCACGTTTTGCTTATACGGGCCGAATGGTCTTGATCTGTTTTGACTTGGGCCTTTGACTTTCTTTTGGGCCTTTAGCCTTTTAATATTTGTGTCTTATAAACAAGTAACTTAACATTGAACAAACACATTAGTATAATAAATCAAAGCATTTAAACTTAGTGTGTTTAGAATATATATATTTTTTTTGATAAAGTGTTTAGAATATTTTTAATCATATACTTAAATAATTTTGTCAAATCAAAATCATGTGGAAAGGTGTTTCAACAAACTCCCCCATTTTGATGTTGGCAAAACTATTTAGTGAAGAACTCAGTGTTGAGCTCCCCCATGATAGTTGACCTTTTATAACTTAGCAAACTCCTCCGTCAGGGTTGAGCTACTGACTTAGTTTTACTCTAAACATTTTAAGGTTTAATCAAGTAAGTCTAAGGTCAGTTTTCAGATATAGGTCAGCTCATGGAACATATTCTATTAACTCAGTTTTAAGCGGAAGATTTAACTATCAGAGAACGCTGAGTATATTGTTGTTCAATGAGTCTTATAAGACAATGTTAACAACATACAATCAACAAACATTATACATGATAAACATAGTTGATGTATTTGAAGATACAAAACATAAAACATAATAACTCAGCATCACATAAGATTTTGATCAAGTTGAATAATATAATGCAGGCATTGTATTGAGTTAAAGTAGTCAGCATACATAAGCAAAATAAACATAGAAGATAAAACTATTTCTTTTTGCTCTTAGGCTTTTGTTGACTGCTCCCAACAGCATCCTCTTACTGAGTTCTTCTAGCTTGTTCTTTCTCCCCCGTTTTGGCAGCATCGGGAGGAGGAGGAGGCCTGAAGGAGCTTGTTTGGACAGCTTCAGTAATTTTAGCTGACATGTTTTTAAGCTTGAGGGTGCTTGCATTTATGCCATCAAAAATAATGACACCCTCTTCCAGCACATCTTTATCAACCTCGATGTTGGATGAACTGAGCATGCTCAGCACATATTCTTGTGATTTGCCTACCCAAGTGATGGTGTCCGTCAGCGCAGCAAATGCCTGATGAAACATTCTCAGCAATGCTGTGTCATAGTACTGACGCTGGACGTTCGAATGATGTATATGGGTGAAGGTACGTTGTGAGTACTGGAGAATTTCATTCTGCTTTAGTTGGTCAGTTTCCATCTCTTCCTTGTTTAGATTCAGCAATCGAACAGCTTCGCCGATCTGCTCAACTGAGCATTAAGAGTAGGAAGCCAGCTGATCGTTGGTCTTTGCTTGCTCAGTTTGCAGCTGGTTGAATAGATGGTGGACTTCAGCTGAAGTGGCATACCCAGAATTCGCAGTTGACAAGGTTTGGAATTGTCCCTGAAGGGAGTTAAGGTGTTGAACCATAGTCAGCTGGAGTTCAGCCAGCTTTGTAATGGACTCCTGCTTTGGTTGTTGAGCTTGGATATTGGTAATGACACTCAGCAGGTCTTTTAGACCTCGAACCTCATTGAGAAGTTGAGTGACTTGAGAGAGCTGAGTGGACTCATTATCAGCAAACCCAGCAGCAGTTTCTGAGGTCTGATGAAGGTCTTGGATCAATGCCTGCGCCGAGTTAATGATCCTTCTACCAGACTCAGTGGCAGTGAGATAGTTGTATGTTTCATTAGTTTGACCAGTTGGTGGAGGTGTTAGGTTTAATTCAATATGTGAAGTGCCAGCGGGGTCAATGACTGGTCGTGCTGTGTCAACCTGCACTTGTTCTGTTGGTTTGGGAAGTGATTGAACGGTAGCATTGATGATAGGTTCAGAGTCAGGCTGAAGCTGACTTGTTGGTGAAGGTGGGATAGGTTTAGTACTGCCTGGAGCAGGAATTTCAGTATTCAGCTGAGGACTAGGTTCAGCAGTGGCATCGAGAACTGGCTCGGTGTTGGTTGGATTTACAGAAGCATTTAAGTCGGCTTGTTCATGTGGAAGAGAAACAGAGGCTTGCTTTTCTGTTGGCTCTGGGAGAGAAGTAGAAGTTTTTCTGAAGAACTTTAGCTTGATACGTGAAGGATCAGGGGTCAGCTCAGGTTGGCTTTCAGTGAAGTCCAAAACTATAGTCTGATGTGCCTTTACAAGTCTTTTTCTTTTTCCCTGAGTCCTTGGAGGAGTGGGATCAGCTGGAATTGAATGAGATGGAGAAGGTTCTCCCTGATCAGTATGGTGCTGTTCTGTGTGCTCAGGTTCTTCGTCTGCAGCCAACTCAGTGTTAGTTGGCTCAGCATCTTCCTCTTCACATTCTGACTCAGTATCATCCTGACCACTTTCTTCGTCAAATTGTTCTTGCTCAGCATCCTGCTCGTCTTCCTCTAATTCTTCTTCTAGCTGTTCAATGAACTGATCATCCAGTTCAACTTCATCGTTCAGTTTCTCAGGGTCAACGCCTTGACTCTGGGCATAATGTGAGTTGATGGGTACGAAGAAGGTAGTAGGTAGAGCATCAATTGGATTTAACTCCGAAAAGTTCTTCTGTTTCTTACTCAGTGATTCCTCATCAGCGTCTGCTCTTTCTTTTGCCTCAGGCACATCTTGCCTAGGTCTTTTCTTAGCTGACTTGGGCTCAGCTTGACCTTGCTGGGGCTGAGCATCTGTTCCTTTGGATACAACTCTCATTTTCTTTGGAGGAGGAACAACTCCCTCAGAGGTGCTTAGCACAGCTTTCCTCTTCCTATCAGCGGGGGCCTTAGTTCTGTTGGTGTTTTTAACCACTGTTCCCTCAGCGGTCGGATCAGCAGCACCTTTTGCTTTCTTGATTGGCTGATTAAACTTCAAGGCAAATAGGGCAGCGGCAGTAATCTCTGATCCTTGGGCCTTAGTTTCCCCCGATAGGTCCACTTGGTGGTCTAGGAGGATTTTGGTGATGAGTGAGCCCAGTCTTAGAGTTCCAGTGCTCCTTTGAAAGCCGGCGATTAAGAATACTGGTATGTTGATGGGCTTGTAGGTCAGCATATGCCATATGAAGCATTGCTCAAAGTTTGTTGCTGAGCTGGTGCAATTTATCTTTGGTTAGATATAATTGGTCAGCAGGTAGTGTGCCATCTTTTGGTGTTGGCCCATTGAAGTACTGGAGATTTCTCCAGCATGGCCAGTAGGTTTGCAGAACGTAGTGGAATACCCAGTGATGTCCTGATCTCCAGACTTCCTAAGAATGGCTCCTTCATTCTTGAGTTTCAGAAGGCTGGCTAGGTAGGCGGGATTGATGAAGATGGTTTTGTCCTTTACCTTGGTGATTAAGCGGTCATGGTTGTCATCAGCGACACGAAGGTGGTGGTAGAATTCCCTCACCAAGTCAGGGTAGGTAGGATCTCTTATTGAGAACAGCTCGGTCCAGCCATTCTTTGAGATCCACTCACAGAATGGTTGCTCTTTTTCCACAAATTCGTTCGAGAACCACCTTGAGTAGTCAATTTTGTATTCCCTGACGTTCTCATAGACCCTGATATATGTTCGTTGCTTAGGTTTCTTCCCTTTGGAGGAGGTACCTTGTTCAGTCTGGGTTTTCTTGCTCGGTGTGGTAGCTTTGGTTTGATCATGCTGGGTAGGAGGTTTAGGGTTTCCAGCAGATTGATGACCGGCATCGGATATGTTTACAGAGACGTTCGTCATTTTCGCAGAGAAGATTTGAAGGTTTTGAAGTTTTTTGAGAGAGAGAGTATTAGTGGCAGAGAATTCTGTAAGCGTAAAGAAATAAGGTGGGGATTTGCCCACTATTTATAGAGGTGAGAGATGGATCTTATCGAATCCATGTGTCAGTTTTGCCCTCGGGATATTCAACCGACAAGAATCCTGGCATTTATGACACATTCGGCGCATACGTCATCCTAGGTGGCTATACGCGTGCTTTTGCATTCAATGCAACGGATCAATTTACTCAGTGTGAGAATCCTAATCGTTCTATATTCTGAGTAGTTAGTTTTATACAAACGGATGGTTTAAGTAATTGGTTGCTCAGTTTGAGGTAACTACTCAGTGCGCATATTAGCCCAGCATGTGATATTCATTCATTTAGCATTAAACACTCAGCGTACATTTATTTACTCATCAAGTAATAGCATAAATCATTCAGCATGGCAATTCACTCAGCATGAATATATATTTAGAACTGGAATTTACTGAAGAGGATTGAACATACCAATGGCTTTTCTCAGTATGCTGAACTGCTCACGAGCCAGTGGCTTCGTGAAGATATCCACAAGCTGCTCATCCGTTGGGACATAGGTCAGCTTGATCTCTCCCTTGAGTACATGGTCTCTAATGAAGTGATGTCTGATGCTGACATGCTTCATCCTGCTGTGCTGAATTGGGTTCTTTGATAGATCAATTGCACTTTTGTTGTCACATTTGACCTCAATTGTCTTTGTTTGAACACCATAGTCTTCAAGCTGTTGCTTAATCCATAGGACTTGAGCAACATAGCTTCCAGCAGCAATGTACTCAGCCTCAGTGGTAGACAAGGCTACTGACGCCTGATTCCTGCTGAACCAGGATACAAGACAGCTCCCTAGGAAGTGGCATCCTCCAGAGGTGCTTTTTCGTTCAAGCTTGTCTCGTCCATAGTCAGCGTCAGTGTATCCAACGAGTGTGAAATCATGAGTGTTGGGATACCATAAACCTGCGTTCACTGAGCTTTGCAAATATCTAAGGATTCTTTTTACACCTATGTAATGAGATTCCTTAGGGTTAGATTGATATCTAGCACAGTAGCATACTGAGAACTGAATGTCCGGTCTACTTGCTATTAAGTAAAGTAGAGAGCCTATCATACCTCGATACAATTTGCTGTCTACCGACTTACCATTTTCGTCAGCACATAGGACAGTGTCAGTGCCCATAGGAGTAGATATTGGCTTGCAGTTTTCAAGATCATATTTCTTCAATATCTTCTTGGCATATTTAGCTTGACTTATGAAGATGCCATTCTTTCCTTGTTTGATTTGAAGTCCAAGGAAGAAGTTGAGTTCTCCCATCATTGACATTTCAAACTCAGTCTGCATTTGCTTGCTAAATTCCTTGCACATTGACTCGTTAGTGGCACCAAAAATGATATCATCCACATAAATCTGAGCCAACAGGGTATCTTTACCCTTCCTCTTAATGAATAAGGTTGTATCAGCTTTGCCTCTGACGTATTTCTAGTCAGCAGGAAACTGGTCAGCCTCTCATACCAAGCACGTGGTGCTTGCTTGAGGCCGTACAGAGCCTTTTTGAGTTTATAAACGTGGTTTGGGAACTTATGGTCCTCAAACCCTGGAGGTTGATTAACATAAACTTCCTCATTTACAACTCCATTAAGAAATGCACTCTTAACATCCATTTGAAATAATTTAAAGTTCATATAAGATGCATATGCACATAAAATTCTAATAGCCTCTAGCCTTGCCACTGGGGAAAAGGTCTCAACGTAGTCAATACCTTCTTGCTGACTATAGCCCTGAGCTACAAGTCTTGCTTTGTTTCTGACCACGTTCCCTTGTTCATCCAGCTTGTTGCGGAAGACCCATCTTGTTCCTATGGTCTTCTGGCTTCTTGGTTTTGGCACTAGATCCCATACTTCATTTCGTCTGAACTGATCAAGTTCTTCTTGCATTGCATTCATCCAGAATTCGTCATACTCAGCTTCAGCGAAATTCTTTGGTTCCTGGATTGAGACGAATGCTACGTTGCTGAGGTATCTCCTGAGTTGATTTCTCGTCACCAGGGTATTCTCAGCGGCATCAAGAATAGCACTTTCTGAGTGGCCTCTTGGTATTCTAATCTCCTTTGGTAGATTGATGTCTTATGCTGGCTGTGTTTCAACAATCTCTGCAGATGTAGATTGGTCAGTGAAGGTAATTTGAGTTTCACCTTTACCTTTGGTCAGCCCTTGAGGAAACAACTCAGTAGCTGTTTCTTGGTCAGCGGGTGCTGAGTGTGGATCATGCTCGGTCAGCGACTGGTATCTACCTGCAGGGTTAGTTTCGTCGAACTCCATATGTACTGACTCTTCTAAAACTTGAGTTCGTTTATTGAAAACTCTGTATGCTTTGCTATTTGTTGAGTAGCCTAAAAAGATAGCTTCATCAGCTTTTGAGTCAAACTTAGCTAAGCTATCTTTGGTGTTTAATATAAAACATTTACAGCCAAAGGCACGAAAGTATCCAATGTTGGGCTTTCGTCCTTTCCAAAGTTCGTAGGGGGTTTTCTTTAATATAGGTCTAATAAGAGCCCTATTAAGAATATAACATGTTGTGTTGACAGCTTCTCCCCAAAAGTTCTTTGGAAGCCTATGCTCACTCAGCATTGTCCTGGCTATTTCAACCAAGGTTCTGTTCTTCCTTTCAACAACCCCATTTTGTTGAGGCGTTCTAGGAGCAGAAAAATTATGGTCAATGCCGTTGGTTTCACAGAATTCAACAAACTGTTGGTTCTTGAATTCTCCACCATTATCACTTCGGATGTGAGCCAATTTTAGGTCTTTGTCATTTTCAAGTTTTCTTACCAAATTTGAAAATGTCTCAAAGGTCTCATCCTTGCTACTCAGCAAGATGATCCAAGTGTACCGAGAAAAGTCATCTACAATGACCAAGGAAAATCTTCTTCCACCCAAGCTCAGCGGCTGGACTGGACCGAAGAGATCCAAGTGTAGTAACTCTAATGGACGCTTAGTTGAGACAATGTTTTTACTATGAAAAGATTGTTTGGTTTGTTTTCCAGCTTGGCAAGCATGGCATAATTGATCTTTTTCAAATTTAAGTTCTGGCAGTCCCTCAACCAATTGCTTTCTTGCTAATTTGGCCAGGAGGTCCATGCTTACATGACCAAGTCTCATGTGCCATAGCCAGGAATTTTCTTCCTTTGATACTAAGCATACAGTTTTTGAAAACTTTTTCTCTAAGTTCAGCATGAAAACATTATCAATACGAGGGGCAGTTAATATTAACTCATTTGTTTTACCCTCGAATATTTTACATCCAGTGTCATCAAATATAACTTTTCTCCCATTGTCACATAGCTGAGCTACGCTGAGTAAGTTATATTTGAGTCCGCTGACTAGGGAGACAGACTCAATAGTAGGATTACCTCCAACGGTTCCTGACCCTACTATCTTACCCTTCTTGTTGTCTCCAAAACTTACGCTTCCTTCTCGTTTACGCTCAAATGTGATGAACTGTGTTTCATCACCAGTCATATTCCTCGAGCATGCGCTGTCAATATACCATATTTTTTACTTCTCAGCACACCTCAGGCTTACCTGCAATGTAACTAGTTACTTTTAGGTACCCAATTCTTTTTGGGTCCTGGCTTGTTAGGTTCAACAGGTAAAGCATCATATTTTATTTTATGGCGACATACTTGGATAGTATGGCCATTCTTTCCACAAAAGTCACAGCTGACCTTCCGTTTAGGATGTCTCACTGACTGGTCAGCACCCTAGTGCTGAGCGTGCCAGCACACCTTTGTGGTGTGTCCTTTCTTCCTACAGAAGTCACACTGGACATTCCGCTGAGGATTCCATCTCTGCTGACCAGTACTTCGGTACTGAGTATTCAGAGGAATATTTCTTTTATTCGGAACCTTAAGTTGGTTCTGAATTGATGTGACGTCCTTCCTCAGTTTCTTAGAATCTGATTGGACCTCAGAGACAAACTTTTGCATAATTCCTATGTTACTATGCAAATCTGAGTTGTCCTGAAGAAGATATCGAAGGTCACTCAGTTTGACCTCCTCAACCTCGTCACATCGCCTGCTGAGTGCTCTAACCTTTTTATTACACTTTTTGACAAGTGTGTAGAGGTCACTCAGGGCATTAACCATTTCATTTCTGAGCAAGGGTAGTGATATTACCTCAGTTGAATGTTCCTCATCGTCAGATGCAATGGAGGGGTCAGCATGCTCAGAAACACATGGCTCAGCAAGTTCGTCAGCCATGAAACAAATCTTTGCTGACTCAGTGGCATCAGCTTCAAATGATGATGAATCATCACTATCACTCCAGGTTGCCACCATTGCCTTCTTGCCGTTCTTTCTTTCTTTCCTCAGTGAGGGACAGCTTGACTTGATATGGCCAGTTTGATGACATTCAAAGCATGTAATGGGCTTTGAGCTGTCCTTCTTGTACTTGCTGTCGCTGGAGTCAGCTTTGTACTTATCAAACTTTTTGTAAGGCTTCTTAGAATATTTGTCATTCTTTTTGAACAGCCTTTTCATCTTTCTGGTAAACATAGCCATCTCTTCATCGTCTGTTGAGCTCCCATCAGTGGAGTCAGCTTTCATGACAAGAGACTTTTGCTTCTTGTCTTCAGACTTTTCCTTCACCTCGAAATTCTTCATCGAGATCTCATGGGTCAGCAGTGAGCCAATGAGTTCATCATACTTATAGGTGGTTAAGTCTTGAGCTTCCTCAACAGCGGTCTTCTTTGCTTGCCAGCTTTTAGGAAGACTCCTAAGAATCTTCTTGACTTGTTCTTCCTCAGTGAAGATCTTCCCAAGTCTCTTGAGCTCGTTGATGATGTTTGTGAATCTTGCATTCATGTCTGAGATTCCTTCATCATCGTTCATTTCGAACAGCTCATACAATCTCATATGCTGGTTCACCTTGGATTCTTTCACCTTGTTGGTTCCTTGGAGGGAAATGGCTTGATGTCGTTGTCACTCAGTACACGCTCAGTGCCGTTGGCCAATCAGATTCTTGCATCTTTTGTCTTCAGTCAGTGATGAGCAGCTTTTGGTCAGTTCAGCAGAATGTCTCTCCTTTTATGGCAAAGTCAACCAGACAGCTTTTTGTGTCTTCTGAACTTTACCCGAAGTGGAAATACTTTGTCTAGAAGTTGCTCTTGCTCAGTTGCTGTCTTGTACTCTTTGTCGTTCAACTCAGCAGCTTCGTTCCGAAGTAGTCAAGGAAGGTCTTCTCGATCCTTCTCATGCTGAGCTGCGTTTTATCAACAACGACAGCGTTTTGCTTATACGGGCCGAGTGGTCTTGATCTGTTTTGACTTGAGACTTTGAATTTCTTTTGGGCCTTTAGCCTTTTAATATTTGTGTCTTATAAACAAGTAACTTAACATTGAACAAACACATTAGTATAATAAATCAAAGCATTTAAACTTAGTGTGTTTAGAATATTTTTAATCATATACTTAAATAATTTTGTCAAATCAAAATTATGTGGAAAGGTGTTTCAACAACAAGTTCCCAAACTTCATTCTTATACATGGAATCAATCTCACTTTGCATTGCTTCTAACCACTTAGAAGATTCAGTATCACATACTGCTTCTTCATAAGTAACTGGATCATCAGGATGGTCAGTACTACTAAAAACAAATAACTCTTGTTCGTGGTCAGTAATTAAACCATACCTATCAGGAGGATGTGAAACCCTTTCAGACCTCCTAAGAGTTGGAGTGATGATATCTGTTGTTTTGGTAGGCTCATCTAGCTGATCAATTCGCTTTGATTCAGCATGTTGGATTTCTTTATTAGATGACTCCTCATCCAATAAAATCTTTCTACCTTTACCACCTTCTTGTAGAAACTCTTTCTCAAGAAAAATGGCATCCCTACTGATAGTAACAATTTGTTCATCAGGGAGATAGAAATAATAACCCATATATCCTTTTGATTTAGGGTATCCAACAAATCGGCCTTTAGTAGACCGTTCCTCTAATTTTTCTGTTTTCTGCTTTTTTATATAAGCAGGGCAACCCCAAATTTTAATATGATTCAAAATTGGTGCCCTTCCAGCCCATATTTCATATGGTGTGGTTGAAACAGATTTAGAAGGAACACGATTGAGAATGTACAGTGCTGTCTCAATTGCATATCCCCAGAATGAGATAGGCAAATCAGTGTAACTCATCATCAATCGAACCATGTCCAACAAAGTCTGATTCCTCCTTTCAGACACTCCATTTAGTTGTGGTGTGTAAGGAGGAGTGAGTTCAGAGATAATTCCATTTTCTTTGAGGAAATCATCAAATTCAGTACTCATATATTCACCACCTCGGTCTGACCTTAGTGATTTAATATTTTTCCCAATTTGATTTTCTACTTCGGCTTTGAATTCTTTGAATTTTTCAAAAAATTCATATTTGTATTTCATTAAATACAAATAACCATATCTTGATTTATCATCAATAAAGGTTACGAAGTAGTGATAACCTCCACGAGCTATTTCACTAAATGGCCCGCAAACATCAGAATGTATTAATTCTAATATTTCATTGGCTCTTTTCATTTGTCCCACAAATGGTTTTCTAGTCATTTTTCCTTGTAAACATGATTCACATGTTGAATAATCAGATTGAGAATTTAGATTCAAAATTCCCATCTTATCCAACTTAGTGAGTCTATTACTAGAAATATGTCCTAGACGGAGATGCCACAAATATTTGGAATTAAATTCTGATTGTTTATAAGTGGAATTATTATTCATCTCTTTTAGGTTGCCAAGCAAAACTTGCTTATTTTCATTTTTGTTATTTGGTATATTTTTATCAACATAAAATAAACCACGATGTAAAACACCAGAACCGATAATTACATTATCAAAATATACTGTACAAGCTTTATTACAAAATCGGAATTCATAATTCCTTTTTGTCAAACTAGATACAGATATTACATTTTTATATGCTCCTGGTATATACAATACATCTTTCAATAACAAAACATGATGGTCTAACATAAGTGAAATATCTCCCACTGCCCTGGCTGCAACCCTTGCACCATCTCCCAGTGTGAGTTCCACTTCACCATCTTCCAACAACCTTCTATTTGCCAGATCCTGAACATAGGAACAAATATGAGAAGTTGCTCCAGTGTCTAAAATCCAGGCATTAGATGAGTTATAAGAAAGATCATTATTTAAATCAACATTTAAATAATTATTAAGAGAAATACCTGATGCAGAAGCTGCACCCTTACCCTTCTCTAAACTTTTCAGAAAGATTGGGCAATTTCTCTTAAAGTGACCTTCCATTCCACATTGGAAACATCCCTGCTTAACAGCACCCTTAAGTTGTGTTGAGGCTTTTGGCCTCACAAATGATGGACTTGTATTAGTGGTCTTTGGAACTTTCTTTTTCTTCTTTTTAGGTTGGGTCTTACCCTTCCTTTTAAAAGAAGATGTTGCCACTATCACAACGTCATCTTTCTTTTTATCTAGGTCCACCACATTCTGTTGGTGAATAACTAGATTCTGCAGCAACTGGGCCAAAGTACACTCCACTTTGTTTAAATGGAAGTTTGAAACAAAACCTCCATATGAACGTGGGAGCGAAGAAAGCACAAGATCAATTTGGAGTTCATGAGCCATTGCCAAATCCAAATTCTTTAAAGATTGGATTAAATGGATCATTTCTCCCACATGATCTGAAACATTCTGGCTTTCTTTCATCTTCATCCTAAAGAGCTTACTTGATATCTTATATCTAATAGTCCTGCTGGTCTCACCATACAGGTCTTTTAAGCCCGATAAGATTTCAAAAGATGTTGCTATATTCTCATAATGCTTCTGTAATTCATTATCCATAGAAGCAATAATATAGCATTTGGCCTGGGTATCATCATCTACCCATTTGTTATATGTCTCATGTAAAGCCTTTTCTGCATTCTCTTTAGGAGATTCAGGCTTAGGCTTTAGAATTACATATAACAAGCGTTGCTGAGTTAACACAACCTTAAGGTTTCTCAGCCAGTCCACATAATTCGGCCCTGTGAGCCTATTACGGTCTAATATCGATTGGAGAGGTGTTGATAACATGTTTGGAATCAAAGAGTAACTGCAGAAAATAAAGATTGATAGTCAGTTATATATTTAAGGTGAATTAAACGAACCAATATGACATGGACTTTTATCATAATGGTTTCCCACTAATTTGGCGAATCCTATACTTCCAAATAGGAAACGATAATTCTTTGGAATGAATTACTAGTGGGTAAATCGAATTCTTATAAATTTTATTAGGTTCTCCCTCAACTTCACATTGGTATTCTTGGGATAACTAATAAATTCATAAGTTGACAACACTTGTCAATCACCTTGCACTATGCTGTGAAATTCAATTTAACACTTTTCTAGCTCCTAGTGTTTTAATCCTCAGTTTCCCTTTGACGTTCTTGGATTTCAACACTAGATAAATCCAACCCACTAGATCAGCAGATTATATTAAGCCCGAATTAACATTGTTCAGCTTCACATTGACATTCTTACAATGTTAATTGCCTAATGTAACCCACAGATTAATTCAATGGGAATTAATTTTCACACTAATCACACAAACCATTTGTGTATTAATGCACCAGTGGAGAGCCTCGATACAATTCTTGTATCTTTATTGGATTTAATATTTATTTGAAAGATTTCCGGTCTTGCAGTTAAATTAAATTTAACTTAAGGTCTTACTTTGCACATTAACCAATTTAAATTTCTAACATGCAATTTTGCATAAAAAGAAATTTATCTTGAATTAACACTTAATTCAATTTATTAGTTAATGTTTGCACATTATCCAATAACATGCCTTGTGGTGATCAATCTTAGCATTCATCTAATCTTATTGGTATAATTATGGATTGGATAAAATTGAACATGTAATTAATAAAATTACATATATGTATGTAGTAAAATCAAAATTGATTTTATTACACAATTGACCCTTTTCGTACAATTGACCCTCAATTGTTCCTAAATGTAACACTTACATTTAAGGCCAACATATAATTTTAATCACATTTCAATTTTATAACAGCAGACAATATACAAACTAGACAACTAAAAATTGCCTAAAGTGTGCCCGCACCATAATTTTTGCAATCTGTCAATTTCGCCATTTCTTCAATTTTGCTCCAAAATTATAATTTTTCTTGGTAGTCCAAGACTTCAATATTTACAAACGCAAATTCATAAAATTGAAATTTGAAATTATAACTATAGGAGTAAAATTATAAAAGAAAAAGCCCCAACAATCCATAATTATATCAATCAAGAGAACACAACATCAATTAACTATAAAAGAACTTAGATGGCTCTGATACCACTTGAAGGATTTGAAGCGGAAGCATGTTGGTATTTAGGAAACGAATTACAAAAAATTTCCCTAAAAAAACAATCAGTGTGATCCATTCACTCTGATAAACAGTCAAACATCCGATGTCTGACATCAAATCCTTAACCAAGATCATTAAGTTCTTCAATAATCAAATTGATATTTATACTACGACATTGGAAAAATACCTCTTGTAGATTCCAATCCAGTATTAAAGCTTCTCTAGTGGTGAAGCCTCTAGTCAGTCCACTAAGTCGATTAGATCAAGCCTTGAAGAAACTGATTAATCTTGCTCAAAATCGAAAACTGATTTCGGATCCGATTTTTCTGAACCGCAAAAATTATATATCGCTATTCTTATTCCGTAGTATATATATATCGTTTTATATATATATATATATATATATATATATATATATATATATATATATATACCTTGTTTCAATCCTTTAGGATTGAAACAAAGCATGCACCAGGACAAGTGTCCTGGTGCATGTTATATATATATACCTTGCTTCAATCCTTTAGGATTGTAACAAAGCATGCACCAGGACAAGTGTCCTGGTGCATGTTATATATATATATATATATAAAATAATTAATATAATAATTAATTATATTATTATTATATTATATATAATAATAATTAATTAACAACTTAATTAATTACTATTATATTCCTTAATACATACTTAGAGGAGCTAATTTAAGACACATCTTAATACTAACAGTCAACACTTGACTATTGTATTCGGAAAAAGACATCAATTTAAATTGAGCAAGAATAATTATTTATTCCTCATTTCAATTGAATATCAAACAGTGTTAGAATGTTTTGTCAATCCCATTGACATATTCAATTGTGTCAATTAATTAATTAAAACACTTTTAATTAATCAATTTAACAAAAGCTAGATACAAACAACTTGTATGTGTGTGACTTTCTAGGTTCATCTTTAACTGGCATTAGGGGCATAGTACTAACTCTTAGTAAGTATGTCAGGAATCCAATTCCTTGTACTATAAGTGTATCCTATATAAGCTTAACTTATATTTACTTATAGTCCTCTAAAGGTCATGATCTCCAGCTAACACACTGCGCCATGACGTCCCAATTAAGGAATGAAGTTACTTGAAGTAAACTTATAATTAAACTAATTATGAACCATCGATCATAATTTTCATGCACTAAAGTCCTTTCATTAAAAATCCCGATCTTGACTAGAGTCACAAAGTGTCAAACCCTAATTGTCAAGATACTAAGAAATATTGATTAAGTCTTTGATAAAATAAGACTCTCATCAAGGAACCATTCCTTGATACTTATCTCATAAGATGAGTCTTATTGTCCTGGCCAGGAACTCATTCCATCAAAAAACTAATCAATAACTATCTTAGGATTTATCTCTATTTACTTAGAGTAATGAATCCTCTATTAGCAAACTCTTGTTACACTACTCAACTAACTATAGCGATTCACTGCCGGATTACCAGAATTAAGATCCCAGTACAAAGCAGGAACAAACTATAATTACCTGCGCAAGAACAACTCAGTTTCCTCAAGTCAAAGGACTATATGCACTATTATGACCTAGATAATAATTATGTTGACTAGGAGTAAACCTTTGTGCAATTATTATCTAACGTCACAGTTCGAACCATTCACCTCTTTGAATGTCCACATATTTATTCTGATATCAACATATCAAACAGAATGAGATTTTCTGTTTCTGATTAATATCTCATACTAATCGAGAAAATAAACAGAGGTGATAGTCTAAGGATACATGAGTGTCCAAATCATTATCCACCGACTATGAACAATTAAGATTATTATTTTACCAAAGAAATATATCTCATTATTATTAACTCTTAATAATATTATCTCTTTGTAAATAATCTTTGGACTAATATATATATTCATTAAGTAATTAAAAAATACAAATAATTACACATGAATACATATATATTATTAACTGCCATTTGGATACAAAATTCACACTGTATAATATACAAAAAGAATGGCCTAGGGCATACAACACTTACAAAAAGTTGAAAAGATCCTTGACACATTTTATATTTTTTAGAGTAGCCCTGCCAAAAATTAACATATCATCTGCATAAAGGAGGTAAGAAGGAAAATGATTAGAGTTGTGATAAACCATGGGTTGAAATTTGCCTTCACCCACCAACTTGGCCAGCCAATGACTAAAGAAGTCCTCTGCAATACCAAATAGAATTGGAGAAAGAGGATCCCCTTGCCGAACCCCACATGAGCAGCTAAAATAACCCTTGCTGCCCCCTCTAAAAGCAATTGACATATGAGCAGACCGAAGGATTTCCAAAATCCAGCTTCTGAAAAACAAAGAAAAACCAAAAGATTCAAGAACAACCAGAAGAAAATTCCAGTCAATGGTGTCAAAAGCTTTCCTGATATCAATCTTCAAAGCCATATTTCCACCAAAGCAATTCTTGTTTAACATATTTACCCCTTCCGAGGCCACTGCAATGCAATAATGAATGCTTCTGCTAGAAATGAATCTGAATTGGTTATCCGAAACAATATGCGTGGTGACAGGCGCCAACCTATCAGCAAGGATCTTCGGAATGATTTTATAATTAAAATTGCTCATAGTGATAGGTCGAAAATGTTGAATTTCATTAGCTTCAGCAACTTTGGGAAAAAGAGTCATAATACTAGAATTCATACCGGGAAGCATACAGCCAGTATCATAGAAACTCTGCACCATCTTACAGATGTCTTAACCAATTACATCCCAAAAGTGCTGGTAGAAAAACCCCCCCATAGCCATCTGGACCCGGAGAGCTATCCCGGATAAGACTGAAAACCGTAGAACGGATCTCACCAAGCGCTGGCCACCGCGTGTGCTGATCATTATCCACCAAAGTGACCAAATCCGGAATAACCGCAGAATCAGAACCCTGATCGATAACTAGCCTACTGCTAGTAAAAAGAGTGGAGAAGTATTCTATAACATGTTGAGAAATGATATTCTCATCATTAACCAAGATTCCGTTAATCAGAAGATAATCCATTGATGATTGAGTTTTTCTACCTTTTGCCGAACGGTGAAAGAAATTGGAGTTCCGATCCCCCGCCTCAAGCCATTTTTCTCTGCTTTTATCACGGAGAAGCAATTCTTGCCGGTGAAGTTGAAGATCAAGCTCGCATTGAGCCTCTGCCTCAATCAGACGCCAATTCTCATTCAAACTCTGCACTGAGATCTCTCTTTGAACTTCAGCAAGCCTGGATTGAGCAGCTGCAATATTTACTTCCACCCTACCAAAAACTTCTCTATTCCATATACGCAATTTAGGCTTCAAAGTTTTAAGTTTGTGACAAAGTAGCTACGCCAGCGGAAGTGAAACATGGCTGTTACGCCAATGATCGGCAATCAAATCCCTAAGTGAATCATGAGTAGTCCACATAGAGAGGAAACGAAAGCGAGTCTGCCGAACCAAGCCATTTTTACAAACCAAAAGTAACAGACTGTGATTAGAATGGTGGCGAGGGAGAACAGAACAGCTGATTGAATCCCAGGAATCAACAAAATCATCAGACACAAGAGCCTTGTCAAGTTTACATTCAACATGTTCTGAACCAATACGACCATTAGACCATGTAAATTGCATACCAGAACTATCAATTTCCGCGAGGCTGTTATTATTAATAAAGCCTCGAAAGTCCCTGCAACTAATGGCAGAAGGACAGCGACCCGTCTTTTCGTGAGCACCGATGACTGCATTGAAATCATCGATAACCAGCTTTTTCCGGCTGTCCACAATAGCACTAAGAGAATCCCAAAGCATACGTCTTCTGCCAAAAAAATTATTGCCATAGACGAAAGAGAGTTGAGTGTAAACCGTGGCAGTACCATAATTGATCGAGATGTGCTGATCATGACACAGAATCAGAGAGCAGAGATGAAGAGTACCAATTTTACAAAAAAGCCAAAGATAATTACAAGGATTCCCAGCAACAAACTGCAAGCCAATAGAATTCTAAAAAGAAGAGTGAATCATATCCAAAGCAACCATAGGTTCAGAGATACATACCAGATCCGGGTGATTAATAGAACAGATGAGTTTCAGAGCCCTCTGCGTACTAGGGTTATTAATACCCCTGCAGTTCCAGTAGAGAATGATCATTTAGGTAGTGAAGAACTACCCTGCTCCTTAGAATGAGAATATGCACAACCTTTTTTTTGTCTTGGACTTAGCTTTCTTCCTAGTAGTAATCCATTCGGTATTCACCTCAGGAATGCAATTGATGTCAACCATTGGTGAAAAAGGCTCCGGGGAACCTTCAGAACCCGATACAGAACTGTGATCTTCATCGTTTCACTCACCCCAACTTTTCTTTTATTCCTCATATCCCAAACTGTCATTGTTAGCCGATTGGTGCAACACAAGTTGCAGAGGAGCAGCAATTTCACCCTCCTCTACTTCCGCCGGATCCTGAACAAAAGTTAGAGGATCCTTCTGAACCTTAGCCTGCTCAGGGTTAATTCGGTTCACCCCCTGCCCCTTTCCAGAGTGTAAAGTCCTCTGGGCCTGTGGCATAGGTTGTTCCTTGAGATTTCTCCTGCATTTAGCCGAGGTATGTCCAATTGATGAACAAGTTCCACAAAGCACCGGCAAATGCTCATACTCAAGATAAACCCATTGTTTATGACTATCCTTGTCAACTCTAAGCTTTGATTGTATTTCACAAGAAAGATCAACATCAATAAGCACCCTAGCATAATGCCTAAATTCTCTATTCACAGTGTTATGATCAAAGCGAATCGGAACCCCAATCATCCTAGCAATACTGGCAATAATTCGAGTGTCCCAAAATTCCCAAGGCAAATTATATAATCTTACCCATACTTATGCAGAAGTGGACTTATGAGTGTCCGGATTAAATCCCGGGGTCCATGGAATGAACCGAATGATCCCCGGCTTAAGGGAAATAGCACCCATTCCCCAAATAGTTTGCAATGCATTTTCATCAGGCATAATAATTTGATAAAAACCTTTACCCAAAGATATAAGTTGCCAATCCATAGAACATTTCCATACCTGGTTCAGACGTTGCTTCAATTCAGCATGCTTCCAAGGGATCTCGCCTTTGTTCAATGAAATTCTCCCAATTACGGAGTGTTGGAACAATTTCACACGTTCCTCGTATATTGCTTGCGGTATTTTGACGGCTCTGAACCCTCCTTCATCAGAAATCAAGGGTACAGACGGGACTGGAATTGCTGTAGGAATTACCGCCTTCTTCACCATAGCAGCAAAGGTTGAAGCCAGTGGAGGAGAAGCTGGAACAGCTGGTGAAGGAGAAGGAATCACGGAACCCGAAGCAAATTTGGCGAAGGCTCGCTTGTCGAACAGGAAAGCAATGGCCGCCGGGTCCAAACCGGACGACACGCTGGAAGATGAAGGCGACATGTCGGCAGACCGGCGGCGCGGTAGGGAGCGGCGCAGCCAGCACCTCAGGCGAGCAAAGGGGAGAGAACACCGTGCAAAAGAAAAATCGCGATACTGAAAACCAAATCCCTTTAGTATTAGAAACAGTACCCGACGGAGAGGCGGCCGACGATGAGGAGTAGCAGCGACCGGTGGGGGCAGGGTCCTCGGATCAACGGCGAACGGTGCTGCGCCTCACATCGCGATTTGGTTGCATCGCGTTTGTCGGTGGTTTTTTTTTCGCCCAGTTGGGTCTGGTATTAAAAAAGATGTCATAAAATGTAATAATCTATCTTCTCAAAGATATGATTTCAGCCATTTGAATATTTATTTAATTTTTAACCCATTTTTCCCTCTCTCTATTGGAAGAAAACTCTAACAAAATGTTTATCTATCTTTTAGATAAAAAAATCTATTTCCTCTTCCCTCTGCTTCTTTTCTCATCTTTGTTTTTCATATTTTTTTACTATTCAAAGCTTATAAATCTATATTAAAAAAAAAACAATGACACTGGGCTATAACTAAACTAGTAAAGTATTAAGGGGTTTTTATGAAAATAGATGGAAAATACTTCAGCAAAATAACAAAAACCCAACAAGCTTTTTTGACAGAAAATATATAGGGCTAATTACAAATCTAGCCCAACTAAAAGGGTCATTTACATATCTAACCCACTTTGCTTTCATTTTACCAAATTAGACCATTTCATCCACTTTGGACAAAATTACCCTTAGTTCTATTGATCGATGGATCGATTTCTGATATCAATCGTTAGCGATTTTTGAGATTTTTGAAGTATTATATTCAATTTCCCATAAAAATGGTATGTTTTTAGCTTATACGTCTCATTTTCTCGCTGGTCTTGCCTCTTTCTTCATCTATAATGGTATCATTTCAATTTTCTCAATTTTCTATCATTTTTCTCCATTGTTGTCGCATTTGTGACGAAATTTGTCACATTTCGTCACAAATGCGACAACAGTTGTCGCATTTCGTCACAAATGCGACAACAGTTGTCGCATTTCGTCGCAAGTGCGACAACTCTTGTCGCGGATGTGACGAATTCGTCACAAATACGATAAGAGTTGTCGCATCTGCGACAACTGTTGTCGCATTTGTGACGAAATGCGACAATAATGGAGAAAAATGAAGGAAATTGGTGGAAAATATAGAAAATTGAAACGATACCATTACAGATGAAGAAAGAGGCAAGACTAGCGAGAAAAGCAGGCGTATAAGCTAAAAACATACCATTTCTACGGGAAATTGAACATAATACTTCAAAAATCGCTAACGATTGATATCAGAAATCGAAGAAGATGAACCGAAGAAGAAGAAGAAGAATCAGAACCAGAAGAAGAAGAAGACGAAGAAGAAGAATAAGAAGATGAAGCGGAAGAAGAAGAAGAAGAAGAAGCGGAAGAAGAAGAAGCAGGAGCAGATCCATAGATCAATAGAACTAAGGGTAATTTTGTCCAAAATGGATGAAATGGTCTAATTTGGTAAGATGGAAGCAAAGTGTGTTAGATATGTAAATGACCCCTCTTAATTGGGCTAGATTTGTAATTAGCCCAAATATATATTACATGACTGAATATTTCACATTCTAAATCATATAAGGAGATTCAGTTTGAATAGTTATTAACTGAATCCTCCCTATCTATGTCGGAGATCTAGATCCATCTCTATAAAGATGCCATTTTATTTGTCTGATTAGAGTATTCTAGCCCTATTCTATTTAGGAGTATCGGGCAAACATAATTACTTTTGAAAGCATGGAGTCGTGCATCTTTAAGAACTCTTTCTCATAAGATAAATTTTACATACTTTTATTCAGTGGACAAGATTACTTTTATTATTGTTATTCTTCTCTCTTTAATTATCTTAATTTGAGCGTTAGATAGTCATCCGTCGAGATCTGAGCAATCTCTATCTCCATTGCATGAATACAAAAGCAACTCTCAAACTAGATATTTCAGAGGAATTTTACACTTACGTTATCATTAGTGCGATGAATGTGGACTTGAAAAATCATCATGACTTCGTGGGGTCAATGGAGTCGTTACCTCAAAACCAACAACCAAGGATTTCGTCATTCCCCAATATCTCAAGTTCCCCATACTCTCATAGGAAGTACTTATGTTCCTTTTGGTACTGAGATAGAAAAATCACAGAGTTTCTAAGCCTTAAAGACTAGAGTATCTTCAAATAGGCTACCTTTCTAGGATGGCTTAGCGACGAGGTGAAACTGAAACACTGTCCCAACCACTAGAGTTGAAACCAAAGACATATTACGAATCCTATAAGGAGATCATTATCATCCGGAATCCACAAGGTAAACAAAAGTGTATCTCAAACTGGTCCATTCACCATGATGACAACTGATCCCCCATATACCTTAGATACCATTCCATATACAAGTAGATAGATGAGCCTATGGGAGATTCGGTATATGTATATGGCTCCTCAATATTACCCTACATTCATATATAAGGGATCCGACACCAGAACATGAGGTAGAAACTTAGTATCGAGCATAACTTTGCACATACAGTTAGATACGTGTTGGAAGAGTGTGGAGTCCCTATAAATCAACCATTACTGTCCATATCCGATTTCCCTTTCTCCTATCATATTAGATAAAAAGTTCAAGCTAGCTACATCATAAATTGGTTTTAAAAATTGAAATAAAGAGACCATTCCACTATATTATTTATGTTCCACTATGTTATAAAACATTTACGTTTTAAAAATGGGAATTTTTTTTATAAAACTTTAGACTATCTAGGTGGTAATAGTTTATAAATTAAAATTAAAATATTTCACTAAACTTCAGAAAATTTAAATTATTTACTCTAATTTCTAATTTAATCTCGTACTGTGCTAGGAAAATCTATCTACCTATAAAATATACTAAATCGATAGAAAATAAGCTGATGTGTCACAATTTTAACATACCAAATGTTGATGTGTCAAATTGTTAATTAATCTTCTTTTGCTGTTTGACATTTATTAAGTTTTGGTTTTACCGTTTATATCTCTTTCCACTTTCTTCCTTTCCCACGTTCGTTCTCCGTATATACCTTTTTTCCACTTTCTTCCCTTTCCACACATTCTCTGTTAAACTGATTTTCCATTTTTTCTCAACTGCTTTGCTCTCTCTTAACAATGATTTCTACATTGTGCAGGTTTAGGAGCAGCCATTAAACTAGCAGGAAGAGAAACAATAGTGAAATTGAAGGCCGGTCTAAGGAGGTATTTTTATGGTTCTGATTGCTTGCTCTCTCTTAACAATGATTTCTACATTGTGCAGGTTTAGGAGCAGCCATTAAACTAGCAGGAAGAGAAACAACAGTGAAATTGAAGACCGATCTAAGGAGGTATTTTAGGTATTTCAATTCTTGATCGGTGTTTTCTAACTGTTCATTTTTTCTTCTTCGTGTGTCAGGGGACGACGATATCGGTGTTTTCTAACTGTTCATTTTTTCTTCTTCGTGTGGCAGGGGACATCGATTTCACTTTCTCTGTTCTCTATGATAATTTCTCTTCTCTGTTTCTTAATTTTTCATGTCGTAATCTTCATTTTATTTCTCATTTGATTATTGGGTTGATATTGAGAATGATTGAAGAATTGAAAGATTTGTTCATTCCCTTGATCTATACTGTTGTGTTTTTTCCCCTTATATGTACACTTGCATTGTATTGTCCATTTCTTCTTTATTGATTTGTTCTTTACAACTGCTGCATTTTTTAGGTGAGGTTTCTTTTTCTCTATGCTTTGCACATATTGTTTTTCCTCTCACACATCTTGGAGATATCTTATCAGGTTGGTTCCAAGTGGTTATATTACTATTCTTTGCAATTCCAGTCTGTGCTCTTTCTCTCAATTGTTCAACGACCAACTTAAAGGTTCAATTTATTGGAATTTATGCATGGCTTAAACGTTTTTCTCTGAGTTGGGTCAGTTTTTGTTAGTTTTGCCTTTTGGTATTTCAATCTGAGTTGTTGAAAAGGGCATTCAAAACAGGAAGCCCTGGATGTCCTAGACGACTATGCCAGACATCAGACGACAAAGCAGTAAAAACGGAAGCTGACGACGGTGATGGAAGGGAGCTAGACGCGACTGGATAAAGATCCCCGCTACTGTTACATCTCATGATATTGGTACCCGTCTGTAAATCCTTCACAGAAAAACCCAAAGGATCAAATTCAACAGAGACTCGATTATCTTTAGTAAATTGACGAACATAGATTAGATTTTTGATAAGATTAGGAGCATGCAACACATTATTTAGTCTCAAGGGTTGGGTTTCAGTGTTCAACAATGCAGTGCCAGATCCACAAATAGGAATACAGTGACCATTACCAACAATAATACGTTCATTGAGGCTTGAATTAAAATAAGAGGTGAGTGTACCTTGGTGAGCTGTCATATGTGAGGTGGCTCCGGTGTCCATGTGCCATTGATCCGATGGCGGTGCAATAGACATAGTATGCATAGCCTCTGCAATGTCGGTTGGAGCATAAGATGGGCTGATCATATTCAAGTGAGCATGCTGCGTTTGTGGACGGGGACCCAAAATGCCGGATTGCTGCTGTGGGCGGCCCTGATTCGCCCAGTTATTGGATGGGAACGGATAAGGAGGTGCTGCCCATGGCTGTTGCGACCCCTATGGCATGGAGTAACCCCACGGCTGAGAGTACCCGCCGCGAGAGGAGGAGCCGGGATACCGCTGATACCCGCGATAATTATTTCTGCCGGGGTAATGATGGCGACCGCCGTGCCTGCCGCCGCGGTTGTACTGGTTAGGGCGATTAATGGTCGAACGGCCAAGTGGGGACTGTGTCGGGGTATGGTCGGCGGTGGCAGCAGTGAGAGCGACGGTGTCCTGTGGTGGGGCGGTCTTCCGGGCACGAGCCGTTTCCTCTAGGATAAGCATGGAGCGGGCTTTCTGAAATGAGGGAAGAGGATCGCCGTGTCTGATTTGGGTACCCACGTTATCATAAGCATCAGACAGTCCATAAATAAGTTGGAGGACCATTTGATCATTTGTCACAGGACAGTCTACACTTGACAGTTGATCAGATAGGGACTTGAGGTTTTGGCAGTATGAGGAGATGTCGAAGAAGTTGTCGAGTTTGATTTTGGAGAACTCCTGTTGAAGGAATAGAGCCCGAGAATGCTTGTTGTCAGAGAAAATTTCTTGTAGATGGATCCAGGCTTGAGCCGCAGTGGAGTCAGATTCAATGATTGTGTGTAAGAGGTCAATTGAAATGGTGATATAGATCCATTGTAGGACCACAGCATCAATACGGGACCAGAGATCAGGATTGGATTGGTGGAAGGCAGTAGGAGTGGGAGGAGGGATAATGTGATCAAGGACTTGGAAAGCTTTGGCGTGGAGTTTGAATAGGGCGGACCAGGCGGGATAGTGACCTTTTTCGATGTCAAGGGTTATTTTGATGAATGTAGAGATGTTGGATACGGTAAGGGAGGGGTGGGTTGTTACTGTGGTTTCGGAATTATTGGTGTGGGAATTCACAGTGTTTGTGTTGGTTGGACCGGTGGAGGAATTGTTAGATGTGTTTGTCATGGTGGCTGTTGTTGGAGTCGATCGGTGTAAAGTATGTAAGGGAAGGATCGGTTTTTAATTTCACGATGAAGAGAGGGAGGAGGACGGTGTTTTAGGGTAATAAAAAATCGGTGTTTTAGGGTTGATGGGCGGCGGCGGCAATGGCTGCCGCGACGGAGGTGGTGGCTGGGTAAGATTGAAGAAGATAGAATTAGGGTTGGAGAAAAAATCAGTTTAGCTCTGATACCATGTAACAAATTGGATTCTTCCGTAATTGTTATTGATAACAAAGTGTCTATTTATACATGAATACAGTTTGAGTTGTGTTCAATGACTAGTCTAAGATACAGGCCTAGATATGAGGAACTAACTATAAGATGCAAGGTTATCTGTTTAATATATTCTCTAATAGTTCATAGGTTAGTTAACTTAAACTTATATATGAGGGGGGCTTTACAATTAATTTTCCATCATTATATCAGTTCTCTTCTAGATTTTTCATGATGTAGTTCGTAAGCGAGTTTCCCACCTTATTATATTCACCAACTCCAATTGAAAATGATGGAAAATCAAACCTCAACTCTCTATCAGTAACTGCACATTAAGTAATTATTACTTTTCTTAGCTTAGCTTTTCAATTATTTCTTCTATCATCTTTTCTTTCTCTTTTTCTGATTCCTTTCCACCGATTTAAGTGACCAGTTCAGTCAATTTCCATTTGATTCGACAAAGGTACAATTGCTGCTCTTTATTTTATCCTTCAAGGATTGCATTGCATTGCATTGATTTGGGGAGGTTTTGAATTAATTTTATCTTTCTCTGATATTTTGTAGAATATGATTATTATTTTAATGCTTTGATGAAGTGTATGCCTTGGTTTGTCTCTTTCTGCACTTTTCTTTGGATTCTCTCTACTTATGACTAAATCACTCTTTGTGCTGTAGTATTTGTTTTGATCTTAACTTAGCTTTCTTTAAATTAATTAATCAACAATTATATGATAAGCTGAAATGTTCTAATTTTCTCTCTAGATTTCAATTTGTTGTTTGAACTATTGTGGTCCTCTTTAGGGATAATGATTTTTAATGCTTTAAGATTGGGTATAATGTAGTTTTAGTATTGTTTAAAGTTAATGCGAAACATGAATCATGAATGAGAGCAATCAAGCTAAAAAAATGTTGCTACTTGCTAAAAACGGGTTGATGTGTTATATGATCTACATATTTCGTATGATTAGGGCATTAAAACGGATGGTCATGTCATAATATGTTATATAAACTACATATTTCATATGATTAGGGTGTTAAAACGGGTTGTCGTGTCATAAGGTGTTATGTGATCTACATATTTCATATGATTATATGATATAAATGCAACAAGAATGATAATTGTGTCAATGGATTTTCTTTATAAAGTCGTAACTCTTTCTGTTCTTTCTTATGTAAGCAAACTTTACCCTTTTTCTTCCTATTTTTGTTAATTGAACTTCATATTACAGTCCTATGTTGAATTGTACTTATGTTCTCCATAATAATTCAAGCTTTCTTTGTCTCTATTGTGATTTTCTGCTTTGTTATGCACATTTAACATTGACATGAACTGTTGTTTTCTGCATTGACTTATAATTTATGAAATTTGACCATTGTAGACCGATCTTCATCGGTTGTTCAGATCCAGCAAGAGGAGAAACACTGAGATTTTTCAGGAAAAATGGTTTTAAGATTGAGATCAAAGAACCGAAAGGGTAATTCGGTAGAGGTTGTTTACCTCATTCATATACAGGAAATCAAGCCTTGGCCCCCATCCCAGTCTCTGAAATCTGCAGAATCTCTATTGCTTCAATGGGAGAATGGAGATCAGAGTTGAGGATCTTTCACTTCCAATGTCAAAGATGGGAAAATAGAATTAGGCGAATCGTTGAACCTTCCAGTTACATTTTATAATTTTAATGTCGTAGCCATGGTTTAAATGTAATTTTAAACTTTCATTTAACCTCAGAATTTTATGGGTGTGTATGATTTTCATTTATCTACTTGGCTTCTTTTTACCTCCAACTATAAAATTAAATCAAAATGAAAATAAAACATGATTAATCTATTTATGCTTAGGAACATGATTAAAAGTATCTAATTCTAGGCAATTTTACATATATACTAGAATGAGAAAGCACAATCCTTTGCCTTGCCGTAAGAAGAATGCTTGGTTGATAAATAACTCAGCAAAGGCGGATCTCTTCATATTAACTTCCACCATCGGTGCCAAGTGTAGGTTTGCCACTAAAACTAAGGCAATGGAAATTATTGAAAACCAAGTTGGCAGGATAAGAAAGCAGGCTTATTGCTTTGAAGCCTAATACGAGACCCAATACTGGAATTGCTAATCCATTTTACAATTTCTCTTCTTAAGGTTACCTAACAATACTGTTTTACAAATATATATAGAAAAAAATTGATCATCTCTTCTGATCATTTGGCCTCTTTCTCCAGGAAAAATTCACCACGGAGAAAAGCTTTATTGATTATACATATGATTAACATCTTCTTTCACAGTTCATAATTTTGTTTGGAATTCAATTGATTTAGTGCATGCTCTAAGATTGAACATAGTCATATGATGATGTCCAAAGAACAATGTAGAGATTAGCAAGTGAAGTGAGCCTATCAAAATTTTCATGTGATAAAGATAAATGAGGTCTTACCTACTAAAAGTATTTTCTGTCAAGAATAATCTGCAATTAATTAAAAATGCACAAGTTTGATTCTTAAGATTCAAGATTTGGATTCAGAAAACATTTTTCTGGATTCTTTTTTCTTTTTTTATCTTCTTCTCAGTTGTATCATGTGTTTAAGTTGATAACTCAATACTGTAAATAAGTAGATATTGGATCTATCCTTGTGATTACTGAATATTCCAATAAACAAGATATCATTTTCAGAGACATGTGATGTGCATAAATATGTTCACAAAGTTCATATCATATTAAAATCGACTAAGGTGGTTTGACTATGCAAGACGAAGAGTGCTTGATAGGATGGAGTCGAGGGAGAGAATTTATATTGCTGATACGATTTGATTTCACGGTTCTGTATGACGGTTCATGTTAGCCGACCTTGAATTATTTTGGGACTAAGGCTTTATTGTTGTTGTTTTATAATTTTTTTTATCAGGTCCCTCACTTTTAAACTTGCTCTGGTTTTCATGATATGAGGTTTCCTTTAACTTTTTGTAGTTATAGTTTTATCAGTTTGTATGACTTTCCTATAAATAACTATGAATTTTTTTTTCTTCAATCCAAATTTTGAAGTAAAATATCATCAAAAGAGTTACAAATAAGAATTAAATGAGTTCTAATTCTATTATATCTATTATAATACTATGTATTTAGATTGTCTTAGCATGATCAATTTATGTGCATGATCAAATTATGTGGTTGTTTCTAGAGTTAAAACCAAAGTGTGATTGAAAATTCTTACTTTTTGTAAAAAACACAATATATTGCTTTTAAATTGTTTTCTATCTTAACCAAATTAGAAAAGTGGATTACTAAACCCAGCCATGAATTCCCACCCCTAGCCCCATGAAAAGACCAAACTACCCTTTACTCAAAATTTGAAAAAACACAAAACCTCTCAAATACCCTACACACTCTTTAATCAAATCCGGACTAGTTTGTGAACCAAAACATGGAGTGTAACAACAACCGTAAAAGGAAAGCGAAAATAATAAGATTTACCGTTTTTGTTTTGTGATTTAAGCTTAAAAATTGAATCTGTGAGTGATTTTTTAAAAACGCCGGAATCGCAGTCGGGCGTATGAACATCACGCTCGACCTACGGTTCCGGCGTATGAATATCACGCCCGACCTGTGGTTCGGGCGTGAGGCTATCACGCCCGACCTATGGTTCGGACGTGATGTTCATACGCCCGCACCATAGGTCGGGCGTGATGTTCATACGCCCGACCTATGGTTCGGGCGTGATGTTCATACGCCCGAGGGGTTTTAATTAATTTAATTATTTTTTTTTTGTAATTTTTAGTTTGTTTAATTTAGTTTAACTAAATTTTTATGTTGTAAATTTTAGTTGTTGTAAATTTTATTTTGTTTAATTTAGTTTAACTAAATCTTTATTTTGTTAATTTTAGTTAAATTTTTATTTTGTTAATTCAGGTATTTACGGGTTAAATTCAATAGCGAACTAATTTTTTTACGGGTTTAATTCAATAGCGGACTAATTTTTTTTACGTAACAGGTATTTACGGATTTAATTCAATAGCGGACTAGCTTTTTTTTTGCTCTCCCGACACGCGGGCGTGTGCCTATCACGCCTCACCTTGTGGTCGGGCGTGATAGCCCCACGCCTTACCGTGTGGTCGGGCGTGTAGCGATCACGCCCGACCACACGGTGAGGCGTGGGGCTATCACGCCCGACCACAAGGTGAGGCGTGATAGGCACACGCCCGCGTGTCGGGAGAGCAAAAAAAATAGCTTTTTCCTCCCCAAAACCCATGAAAGGGTATTTTCGTCCTTTTACGGGGCTAGGGGTGGGAATTTGGGGCTGGGTTTAACAACACCCTTAGAAAATCTATAATCAATGAAAATGTATATAATTTTCATTAAAAGAATATATGAAGAATTTTTAATATATAACACGATTAATTGAAAAAAAAAATATAGAAAAGAAAAGCCCGTGCATTGCACGGTCAGACTAGTTAACCTTATAAATAGCTAAATGCAAATTGATTGAAAAAACATATTAAAAGTAAAAAATAATAAGAGTAAAAAGGATCTGAAAGCACGAAGGTGACAGTTGACTAGTAGGTAGGCAAGCAGTTGACTGGTAACGAACTTTTCTTTTATTATAATGTCTCCAAAATGCCCCTGCTTCGATGCTGTACAGTTTCTTCTATCAATAAAGAACCCGCCACATATCGTGTTTGAATTATTGAAAAATGATGTTTAGGGGTAATACCGGTAACTAAATTAAGCAAGCAATCCACTGCAACAAGCAATTCTTCTAACTAATATCACACTAGACAGTTTCAACTTCCAAATGCCAAACTCTGTTTCAAATTACAAATAATTCATCTATTCTGTGATATTTTTACTGAAGCGTTCGATTCCTGTCACCACCAAGATCCACAGCTAGGTGCCTAGGTTCGATTTTCTATCTGTTTATATGCTTCTAGAGATTTCATAATCTTCTTGCCTTTTGATTTTGTAGTTTCTATCCTAGGGTTTCTGTTTCTCTGCATTTGGGATTGTTGAACTTATAATTATGAGATGAAGAGCAAAACTAAGCTCTGTTCTGAAAATTGGCATGAGTTGTGTATTTTTCTTTAGATAAGTCTGTCGTAATTTGGAGGGGAAATGTGAAATGGTCAACATGTTTTATCAGTACCATGATACTGAGTTGTATTATTGGGGATTGGTTGTTCCAAGCATTTGATTGAATTAAACTCCTATTTTAGTTTCTTCTTTAATTTCTGATTATAGGAATTGTTTTATGTTCACTCATGCTAAATCCATTTTTAGTTTTGCTCAAAGGATGAAAGCAGATCAAGTTTTTGAATGGAATTTTGGTACATTAGAATTTCAAATATTTTTCGTGGATTTATATTAGCTTAAGTTGGTTCTAGAGATAAAATTAAAGTCACCATTAAAGAGGGTTATGGATATATAAACATTCTTGTGATTAAGAATTCTATTTCCAGCAAATACCATATATCACTGGATGACGTTATAAGTTATAACCTGCTCAGTATCATTAAGCCAAAGATCACTGGTAGAATTATCATTGATGGAAATGAATCTCAATTGATTGACATGATGTTAGTGATTACAGAGTGCTAATTATTTTTGCTTTATAGTCCCTCCTTTCATCATTCGCTGAGCAATAATGGTGACAGTTAACTTTTTGTAAAGTTTCTGTTTCTGTTTCATTTTTTCTTTCAATGTTATAAATCGTACTTTGGTATGCTGCACTTGGATCACATGCTTGTGTTTCTTTGATGTTTTGAACGGTGTTGTACTCTCTAATGCTCTTTATGTCTTTAAATTTTAGTTTTCATAATTTCTATTCCAAGATCTTGTCTCCTGAGTATTTTCTTTATGCTTGGGTGCAGTTGAGGAGTTGATTGGTCATCTTCTTTAGAATTGAGATTGCTTTTACAAGATGCTTGTCTCTGCTCTTCTAACCTCATTGGGAATAAATTCTGGTCTATGTGTTCTATTCTTTGTACTGTACTCCATACTTAAGAAGCAACCCAGTAACTATGAAGTTTATATACCGCGCTTGCTTGCTGAAGGGAGCTCTAAACGGAGAAGTCGATTTAACCTAGAAAGGCTAATTCCTTCTACTGGTTGGGTTACAAGAGCATGGAAGCTGTCCGAAGAGGAATTATTGTCATCCTCTGGCTTGGATGCTGTGGTTTTCATGCGAATAATTACTTTCAGGTAATTAAGTCTTTGAAGAAGTGTTCCTTTTGTCAACAAACAGAGACAAATTCCAGATTGACAGTTGCTCCTTTTTCTTTAGACCAGAGAGCAACTTTATCAGTACAGATAATGGAAATTTTACTATCAAAATGTGATGTTTCTATGTCATTTTTGTTAGAATTAGGAAAAGACTTCATTTGGTTGCATTCACCAGTGTATTCTTTTCCACCAAAATTTTCATCAACCTGTTTAACCCAACTCTTTTGCTTTCTAGTTGGGCATGAACATATGGAAGTAGTTACATGATGAGCAACTGAGACCTAATATATTCCCAGATATCTTCTAAGAATTTTTGTTCCTGATAACAATTTTTTTCATTATTTTTCATGTAGGGAATCATAAGTGTTTATCATGATGTAAATACATTGTGAACATTATGCATTTTATGCACCTGTTTAACCCACTTTGTTAATTGCCATTTGTGACAGCATAAGTGGCTATCATAATTTTCATACGCCGTTCTTGCATTTATTTGTGGTTTCATATGAGCTTAATACACTATTCCTTTTATTTTAATACTGCAGTTTGAAAGTGTTCACGTTCGCTGCCGTAATAGGAATCTTTGTTCTCCTTCCAGTGAATTGTTCAGGAACTCAAGAACTTGACTTTGCAGATCTGTCAAATAATTCTTTGGATGTTTTTTCCATTTCAAATGTAAAAAGTGGCTCATCAAGGTAATCTCCACTTCATAATTGTATTTTAAAGTCACATGAGATTTGGTATTGATTTGCTTCAGAATTGTGAATGGTGCTGAGAATGCTATTTATTGACAAGAATTTTTTATGTTGGCAGCTTATGGATTCATTTCGCTGCCGTGTACATTGTCACTATATTTGTGCTCTGTCTACTTTATTATGTAAGTAAGAAACTGTATGCAAGTATAGCTTATTATATATATACTTCTCAGCAGGATTTGAATGTGGCTTCTTTTTCCTCCTTGTATGAATGAAAATAAAGCTTTTATATGATCGTGTTAAATGACATTTTAGTTTGGTTGTTGATTTTCTTTTTGTTGGGAAAAGGAAACTAGATGTTGGAATAAAATTATTTCCTTCTAAAAAGAAGTGGTATTTGTAGAGACAATGCTATATTGCTCATTCTAAGGATATTTAATTCTGCAGGAATTTAAATATGTATCCTCAAAAAGGATTGCTTATTTTTTATCATCCAAACCTCAGCCACATCAATTCACCATCTTAGTTCGCGGTATCCCTGTTTCGGGTGGCAGTACTGTCAGTGAAAGTGTTGAGAGGTTCTTCTCAGAGTATCATCCTACTACGTATCTCTCCCACATGGTGATTCGCAGGACTAACAAACTTTCGAGTCTCATAGTACGTCGAATCTTTTTCATCCAATTCTTAAGGTTATTACATGATTTTGTTTTCTTCATGCAACTGTTTTATGAATTTAAATTATATATATATATATATATATATATATATATGATGTGCATGGGCTTTCCTGTGTGGGAATGGTGGTTGGATGCTTTTTAATCTGCTGAAGAGTGGCAGCACTTGTAGAAGTAGAGTTTGTAAAACCGTAAGGCTAGTTTAGAAACTACTAGGCGAAGGACACTAGGAAAGCAGGTACAGAGTATCATTGTCACCAGAGAAAGTAATTGCTTAATTCTCATTGATGTATGTAGTAGTTCTTATTGTGTGGCAAGATGAAATATACATATATGTTAGACATATATACGTGATCATTAGATAAAGGAGAGACATCAAGTACAAAATTTATAACCAGTTACCACTAACTTCCTAACACCAGTTAATTATTGTCAAACAACCATTCAACCCAAAAGTTTAAGCTATAGGTAATATCCCAATTATAGTTTTATCATCTCTAACATATAACGTATGTAATGCCTCTTCGGCTCGAGGCATGTGCAATGTTAGAGCATAAGTCAATGTAATTAATGAATAGCATGTCTAAAGCTGTTGTAGGGCTGCTAGAGCTGTCAGTTTGTCGCCTTGATTGAAGGATAACCTTGTATATATATGTATTGCTCTTAAATAAAATATATCAATCTAGTCTCTTAATCTACATGGTATCCCTTGGATTTCTCTCTATTTCCATAGTCTGTTACACGGTCCGTGGGATGAGAGAGGGCCAGTTATAATAATGTATAATACTAAGGCTTTTAAACTATACTTAAATTTTAAAAAATGTACTTTGATTTAAAACATTGTCATCATATTCTTTCCAAATTAAAAACATTGACATTAGATTAAATTCAAAAAAAGAATTATACTTATGGACATCAGTTACCAAATTTTCTAATTTACCTCGAATTCTTTCCAATTTCCTAATAAAAATATTTGACATCAATTCCCTAATTTATCTCAGAGTCTTTCCATAATTATCTCAATACTAACGAAATTTCTAATTTAGGTCCTCCTTCTTTAATCACACTCCAATCCCAAAGAATATTGAATGGTAATATTATCCTTCAACCTCAATTCATCAGCTATATAATCAATTTTGTTCTCTAATCACCTCATTATAAAACTTCCAATTGCTAATAGCCTTTTTTCATCTTTGAAAAACTCTATCAGATTCTGATTTACTTGGTCTTCAGAGACAATTTGGGAGAAACGCATCAAAATCTTCCAATTTCAAGAACTTAACCCTAAAAGCCCGTTAAGTGAGATGATTTTCAAATTTCGTTTTCATGTTTCTATTATCATGCTTTGTGTCCTGAAGAGCATAAAATTTAATAGAGCTATTTCATAATTTATTAAATTTGAGAATTTTGCATCTAGAAATGCTTAAAAACATCATTTTGTATAAGAAATTCGGTACTTAAAGCAATATAAAATGTTTTTATTAGATCATTTGTTAAATGTAACAAAAAAAAAGTAATTTTTAAGTAATATTCTTTTATACAATTGAGGAAAATATGGTAGTGGATAGGACGGAGTGGAGGGAGCGAATTTGTGTCGCTGACACGACTTGATTTCACGGTTTTATATGATGGTTCATGTTAGCCGACCCCGAATCATTTCGGGACTAAGGCTTTGTTGTTGTTGTTGTATTCTTTTATACAATTGACTTTTCTAGTTTATTTTTTACTTGTACTTATTTATTAGGGCCCCACTTGGTAACTCGTCCCTAGGCCTCTAAATCTCAGGATCGGCCCTGGGTATCAGAGCCTTGTTTTGGCTTCAGTTTTTCTGCCTTGTGAGCAGAATTTCTGGGTTTGTATTTTTGGACCGTCTCTTTCAGCATTACTGTCTGTCTTGTGAGTCTGATTTCACCTCAACGGATTGTCACCATTCCTCTTCTGCTGCCATCGCCTCTCAGTTTCTGACCTGTCTGTCCGATTAGTTTGTCGGTGAATCTCCTTTTGTGCAATGACGTTGCTGGCAGCCTCTTGCGTGTTGCTTCGACTGAGTTTTGTTTGTCCGTTTCCGACGAAGCTTGATGTTCCTCTGTCGTCTCTCCTGTCTGATTTGTTCTTCTAGGTTGCGTCTCCCAATTTACGTTTTATATTCCAAAGTATCTTGAGTTTCTTGTTTTGAGTTGTATTGACTTTTAAGACTATATCATAAGTATCTATAGCATGCTGAGCATGATTAAAATCCATGCTTCAGCTTGAGAGGGAGTGTTAGAGCATAAGTCAATGTAATTAATGAGTAGCATGTCTAAGACTGCTGTAGGGCTGCTAGAGCTGCTGGTAGGGTCAGTTTGTCTCCTTGATTGAAGGATAACCTTGTATATATGTGTATTGCTCTTAAATAAAACATATCAATGTAGACTCTTAATCTACATGGTATCCCATCCCATGTATTCCTAGTGTTTTGCATGGTCTACTGCATGCAAGAACAGACTCACTTTACCTTGCGCTGAAATTTAATCATCTGATACCATACCAAAGAACAATACAACTCAAAAGCTTAAGCTTATAGGTAAGCTTACAAGAATAGTTTTTATTAGCTGAACTACTTATTTTAACAGGTTGACAGTCTGAAAATAATAGACTAAAATATAATTCACAGAAAAATTAATCTCAAAACAGTAATGTATGTGTGTGAGGAAGAGAGTTTAGAGATACAATTCAGACATTCTTCTCACTTTATTATCTTCTGTGAGAATCTGAACTTAAACCTTGCTAATCATCCTATAAAATCATAGTAGTTTTTTCTACATTAATGTCTTACACGAGCTACAGAAAATTAAAAAGAGGAAAAAACAAAAGTAAATATAAAATTCCAGAGAAGAACGCTGTATTATATTCCTCCTATGGAGTACGATAGCCACCAAAGACTAGGGTTGAAACCAGCAGTTGATAGCCTCTTCTTCAATAAATCTAACTTGGTAGCCTTTCCTTCAAGAAATCTGGACTTGATAGCTGTCATAAATGTATAGCTTAATCATAGGTGTCATAAATGTATAGCTTAATCATAGGAAATAAACATTATTGTGATTTATATATTTACCTTGTATAGCCTATGGAATGTGTATAAATAGGTTGTAAGTCTTCATTACAAAATACAAGAATATAGAATATTATTCTCACTTTGTCTGTGTTTACAATCGCCCTCTCCTTTTCTGAAATAACAAAATCTGTAAATTTCAGAAACCTCTGAATGAATTTTTCTTTGTTTATTTTTCCTTTATTTATGTAGTATGAAGCAAAGAAGTTGTACGGAACTATTGTTCAATTGCAATCAGAGCCTTCCCAGCAGAATTATAGACTTGCTGGATTTTTTAGAAAAAAGGTCGATCTTATAGATCACTATGAGAAGAAGTTAGAAAATATAGAGCAAAATGTGAGATTGGAGCAATCTGGTGTATCGTTGGCAGAAGTATGTCCAATTCTTTTCACTTTAATCTTTTCAACAATTTTCTTTTCCATTATTTTTTCTAATTCAATTACATTATGTAATAGGATTCTTGATACTTCCACTCTTCTTTAGCTTTTATGATGAAATTTTACTCACCCATGCTTTTGTAACAGTCTCGTACTCTCATACCATTTTTCCATCTAGATACAAACATCCATGTTCTATGTGGAGTAATTGTTTTTTAAGATTTAGTTTGCATAATACATGTAAGTTTATTATAAATAGAATACTTTTGTTCTGATATAGTTTCTAGGCTTAATACATCATTTGCCTCCTGAACTTTCAAAGTGTTCCGATACCCCCCTGAACTTGCATAAAATATTGATTTAGCTCCCTAAACTTGCATAAAATGTAATCAATTGATCACTCGGTCGTAAAAAAGTAAGTTAAATGCGGAAGATGTATTCCACAAGTCTTAAAAAAAGTAAAACGACCAAAATCGAAGTATACGATTCTAATATTAGAGAAGACAAGTTGTATAGTTGAACAAGCAATAACTTCCTTTTTAATCTATTTTTTAATTATGTAATAACATTCTAAGATGCGTGGAATACATCTTCCGCATTTACCTTACTTTTTTACGATCGAGTGATCAATTGATTACATTTTACGCAAGTTCAGGGCGCTAGTTGAACATTTTATGCAAGTTCAGGGGGCTATCGGAACACTTTGAAAGTTCAGGGGGCCAATCAAGCTTTTTGGACAAGTTCAGGGGACAAATGATGTATTAACCCTAGTTTCTATCATGCATTTATCAGAAAGATCTTTTTACTAGCCAAGGCATAGGGTGACAATAAGATGTTCTCACATGATATACATATATCTGCTATAGCTTTCATGGTTTGAGTTGTTAATTCTCATTTGTTTACGTTTTCTTTTTATATGAATTAAATCTGAAATTTACTACTCTGTGCAAAAGGAAACTCGAGCTGCCTTCGTGTCCTTCAAATCTCGATATGGTGCTGCTGTTTCCTTCCACTTACAACAATCAGTCAACCCCACACAGTGGGTCACTGAGCAAGCCCCTGAACCTGATGACGTTTACTGGCCTTTCTTTTCTTCATCTTTCATGCGAAGATGGGTATCTAAACTCGTGGTTATAGTTGTTTGTATTCTTCTAACAATTTTATTCCTCATCCCTGTTGTAGTTGTGCAAGGTCTTACTAACCTGGCTCAGTTGGAGGTTTGGTTTCCATTCTTGAAAAGCATTCTAACTATGTGAGTAATGATCTAACATTGTATTTTTACTGATTCCATCTGTAACTAAAGTTGGCATTTGGTACCACTACCTAATGTAAAATATGGCTACAAATTATTAGGGTTATGTCTTGAGGTAGTTGCCTTGCCTCTAGTTTATCCATCTTCTAAAAGAGAAGCAGTGATTGCAAGGAGCCCTATAATATTAAGGATCATCACTAAACATATTCTAGAGATGATTATTATGAAATGACAATTTTCAATTATATTTATTTCTAGGATTCTTCTTTTCACTTGTGAATCTATTGTTTTTGACGAACTTCCTCTTTGATTAACTGAGGTTGCATTGGATGCCATTTTAAACCAAAAGTTTTTCAAATGATGGTTCATGAAGTTCTTATATTCTGTACTTCCTTACATTGCATGTCATTCAAGGTCCATGGCTAAGAAGTCATGTTGTTGTATTAATTATACCATTAAAGGTGGAGAGATCATGAAATGTGCTGTAACCATATCATTGGATGATTTTGTAAATCATAAAAAAAATTATTTATTGAGCTCTTGATCTTTTAATTTGTCATATTGAACCTTCAATCAATTATAATTGCACATATTGAGCTCCTAGCTAAAGAGATAGCTGGCTTTGACTCTCAAAATTGGATAAAATTTATGGCCTATTTCCTTTTGTATCTGAAATTGCATTTTTACAATTTGAAAAGATGGTTTTCACAGTTTCTGTGAACACATAAAAATCTCCTTTTGAACTGCAAAAAAAAAAAAAAAAAAAAAGTAATTTCAGACGCAACTGGAATATAAGTCACACATTCTTAACTGAGTTTGATGTTCATAATCAACTGTCTCGTTAGTCAGGGATTCAATGTATGCAACTATCATTGATCAAAGACTCAACGTGACAAATTGAAAAATTAGAGGCCTGAATATGTTTTCTTTTCCTGGAAAAAAAGCAACAGATTTTTTTTTTTTTTTCTGCATTTTGTTACTTCTGATTCTCCCTTAGAAAAGTATTATAATTCTTTTGGCACATATTTAGGTCAATTACTATATAGTTCGAGAGAATTATCTATGATGTAGAGCATCAAATAACGTGGTAGATTGTCAACATCCAAACTAACTTACATTTTCAGAAACTTAATTTTTCTTTAGTGATTTTATTTCTCTTTATTGCTACTGAACTTTATATATATTTATTGTTTGCAGAACTTTTTTCAGTCAAGTAGTCACAGGGTACCTTCCTAGTCTAATTCTTCAGTTGTTTCTCAAGATTGTTCCTCCAATAATGGAGTTCCTTTCCTCAATTCAAGGGTATATTTCTCTTAGTGATATAGAGAAGAGTTCATGTAATAAAGTTCTTTGGTTCACAATATGGAACATTTTTTTCGCAACTGTGTTTTCGGGGTCAGTGTTGTACCAGGTTAACATTTTTCTTGATCCCAAGAATATTCCTTCAAAGCTGGCTGTTGCTGTCCCTGCCCAGGTCTGTTTTCATAATCTTGTGCATATATGATATCTTATTATAAAATTACTTCTTATTATATCTGTATCTATGACATTATTTTTTGATTGTAGGCATCTTTTTTTGTTGCTTATGTTGTTACATCTGGATGGACAAGCGTTTTATCGGAACTCTTTCGTGTAATCCCTCTCACTTGCTCTCTATTAACAGGATGTTGTAAGAGTTCCGACGAGGAACTTGATATTCCATCTGTTCCTTATCACAAGGATATCCCGAGAATTCTATTCTTTGGACTTCTTGGTATCACATATTTTTTCCTAGCTCCAATTATCTTGCCCTTCCTTCTGGTGTACCTATGTCTTGCATACATCATCTTCCGTAATCAGGTTAGCAACTTTACAGGTTTTCCCTTTTCCGGGTTGCTACATACAATTATGGGCATTATAATGCATCATTTTGGCATGGATATTTTGTTGCTGCTATTCTTGGGTTTCTGTTTCGATTTAGAAGAAAAATATCACAAATTAGAAAGCTGACTGTTTAGTATGGGCAAAAATACAATGTGAATATCTTATTCTTTCTTCTAATGCTTTAAAACATGGAAATAGAACATATGATGCAACAAGCTCATATATATATATATATAGATAGATCATTATTAAAATGCTAATTTGGCAGAAACCACAAGAACATCTAGTGTTCTTAGCTCATCCTTATTGGGTACATATGCAGGAAAGTGGTGTAAGGTTCTACTGTTTGTTTGTGTGGTCACATTAGTTGGCATAACAATACATTTGAACAAGCTCAAGCGCTTCATCTCTAACCTGTGTCACTTAAATTCTAAATATGTTTGTTGCTCTAAAAATTTACATACAGTTCATCAATGTATATGCACCCAAGTACGATACTGCGGGGAAGTTTTGGCCTATCGCACACAATTCAGTAATATTCTCTCTGGTACTCATGCATGCCATCGCAATAGGAATTTTCACAGTTAAGAAGCTCCCTACTGCATCAACCTTGATTTTTCCTCTTCCAGTCCTTACTCTGCTCTTTAATGAGTACTGCCGGAAACGCTTTCTGCCCATTTTTATTGCTTACTCAGCTGAGGTATGTCCATAGTCTATGCTCTATGATCATTGTGTAAGGGATAATATATTCCTTTATTCTGTTGATTTAAGATTTCCACGTAATTGTTGACTGAGGTGAGTTTCCCTTGTTAGGTTCTAGTGAAAAAAGACAGGCTGGAGGAGAGAGACCCCGCAATGGGTGAATTTTTTGACAAATTGGCTACTGCCTATCAGGATCCGGCTCTAATACCAATTCACTTCCCAGCAAACGGTGACAGTCAATACAGTCCTCTTTTATCATCTGCTGATAATTGAATAGAAGGTACGGCTGTATTATATTCTGACTCCTACTAGTGGTTTCTATTATTTTTACTGCCATTTTAATGCGTAAGTAGCTTATCGATTAGGATATAAGCATTTACGCATTTGTCATTTGGCTTTCTATTTAAGAAATGTATATTGGCGTGTAAATCTCAATTGAGACTGAAATGAGAATGAATGCAAGCTTGTGATGAACTGTAGTTCTTCATGTACCCTAGTCATGACAATAGAATTCAATCACTGCGGTTCCAGTATTGCCATTATGTTTGTTTGATTTGCTGGGAACATTAAGGGTCCACACTTGATGGGTGCATTTGGATGCAACTATTCAATGACATCTTTACGGACCGGGTTGGTTTTTATCCATGCATCTTTTTATTTGAACTTATTAGGTTCTTGAGATGGAACTTGAATTATGAAGGGACAAGTATATTTAACAGCTTACTTCGTATCTGCTAAGAAACTCAGGTCAACCTCAAAACCAAGAGATAATAAATAGTAGCCTCTTTTGAATATAAAAAGAAAAAGTGGAAATAAATTGAAGTTGAATATAATTATGTACTTCTGGCTAAGGAGAAATTAATATATTTCTGAAAATTAGGAATTAAAACTGTAATGAATGTCTAAGATTTAAAAAAAAACCCATTCTAGTTATTCGTCTCTGGTTCGTACACCCTTTAATCTCACATTACAAGGGTTTATATAGGCTTTAAAACCTAGTAAAAGTCCTATACCAATCAAACTAGGGAATCCTAAACTGAGTAGGAAACAATACATAACAATTCTGGGTTGTGCTACCAAGGCAGATTAGCCTAAACAGACATCATTTTGGCATTCTCAAAGTGCTACAGACACATATTCTCTCGAACTGCTCCAAAGTCCACCAAATCATGTCTTTTTCAACCTTCTACATATGCTCTTTTGCAATGGCTCATATGGGAATACTTTTTGGCTTTCAATCTTAATTTTACTAATTATTTTCTGTAAGAATTTGATTCATTCTTAACAATTTCCATCCTTGACTCGAAATTCATCAACTCCTCCCTTTTTCCGCAAGCATCTTTTTTAAATGTTCTAAACTCCATCAAACATCTTTATTTTTATCTTCATTGTCCCAATTTCTAAGAGTTTACAATGTAGTCATCATTCTCCATAAATACATCACCACAACCATAAAGAAGAAACTACCAAATCCAAATAGTAGATCAATAAAAATTAATTGAATGAAGAAAAAGCAAAATAAAGCAAAGAAGGGATTTATCTTCTGACTAAAACTTGGAAGAAAACCCCAAAACTTGGATGAAGAAGAGAATTTTTGCCGGCTAGGTTTAGATGTTCAACTATTTGCTTGTCTCCCTAGATAAAGAAGATGGGAAAATAATATATATTTTAGAATTACAATATTTTGAAATCGCTCATCAAAATTCCAATAAATGCCTAAGATTTTTTCAAGGAGCCTCCTTTGTTCTTCCCTTGTTCACATAGTTTTGAAAGGCGCAAATGAGTCCTGGAGCCTAGGAGTGATACAAGACACATCAAATTTTTTTTTTTGATAAATAACAACACTTAACATTTCTAAACTTTTTTTTTTTTTTTTTGATAATTAACATTTCTAAACTTACACAAATAGTCAAATAGCAATAATTTTAATCATAAAATGCATGAGATTTAAATCCAAGACAGAGTTCATTATAAAATTTAAATTAAACTAAAGAAACTTCAACTTCAACTAAACACTAAGTCACTAACTAATAATCTAATAATAACTACTTCTAAACTAATAATAACTACTTCAACTAAGACTTGTAAACTCTTTAGTCTTTATACTCCCTATTTATAATCAAAGTCACCATCATCATCACCATCATCACTATCATCTCCTCCATCAACATATTCTTCTTCAAGATTGTCAATCTCATCACCACCATCATCATCATCTTGGAGGTACTCATCATCTACAAAGTCAGTTTCCTCCTCATCTCTAACTAATGGTGCTTTACCCTTATCCTTTGACCTAAGCCTAGCACTTGAACTAGAGGCATTCACAACATTTTTTCCTTGAGGATTGCAGTCAGTTGCTGCTCTTACTTTTCTTTCTTTTACTTTGTTTTTCTAATTTAATTCGAGCCTTTAATCTTAAAGATTTCCTATGGCTATGATTAAAAGTTGAAGAAACCCTAAAAATACCCTTAAACCCTCTTAATACAGCGCCTAAAAAGCCTAGACGCGCCTTAACTCAAGGCGCGGCAAGGTGTCACGGGGCCAAGTCTGTGCCAGGCCAAAACCTGCAGGCGCCTCGACTTTCCTCCAAGTCTCGGCCAGCCAACTCCTATCGAAGGGGTCTATCCCCTTCTAGCATCCCGTCAATACGTCTATCGGTATTCCGTCCCGGAAGGTCTCCCTGTGATTAAACCTCGCCCTAGAATGGGCACGCACTATGGGCACTCGCCGGACCATAATGTCCGTAGAGTTCCCCTCTACGGAGACATCCGCCTCCCTTCACGAAGGACGAATGCCCGACTCTCCTGTCCCTAGTGGACGAGGGTGGACACCCAGGGGGTGGATGTAAGCATACGTTGATATGTTCCATTCGCCACTCGACGCCGAAGCCTTCTCGTAGCTTTGCCAATGCTTGGGGTTGAGTTTGCCTATGATCAAACTCTCCCCCCTACACAAGGCTCGCACCTTGCTGACATCGCCTGCTTGAGCCCTTCTAAGGCGCTTAGCTTTGTGCCTTGAGTCGGGTACTCCTTTAACAACTATGCTTGTTCATACAACACCCTTTAATTTCACATTACAAGGGTTTATATGTGTTTTAGAACTTAATACAAGTCCTATATAAATCAAACTAAGAAATTCTAAAATGACTAAGAAATAAATCCATGATAATCTCTGAATCATCATCACTTCAGGACCCTCTCGCAGACTAGCACTTCCATATTATTGGTGTGCTATCAAGCATTATATTATATTAACTTTAATTTTCAATATAATTTCAATCAAACAGATATTGTTACTTCATTATTTAAATATACACTTTGTGATTTATTGAATTAGTACATATAGATACTAGAAATACGTTGTGTGGGAAGAGTAAAAACAGCATGGCAGTTGATAAAGACATACTCATTTTAGAATAGGTGGTTGTGTCTGTCTGGTTATTTATATGGGTATATTGTGCACAGATATCCTATATAGTATAGTGCCATTATTATCCTACAGTGAGTCAGATAAGATTGGTCCAGCTGAGATCTCATTGTTGATAATCTTTTGTATCTTGAAAAGCTGGAACTAGAATTCAAATAAAAGAAACTGGTCCATATGTCACGTGCATTACTCCAATCAAAATTCACAATCTGCATTTCAAATTTATATGCAGTTGTAGTTTCAGAAATATAATAGTCTTGGGAAAGGCCTTTCAAATAAGTAATATAATAATTACACTTGCATCCTACTAACTGAGGTGAAAAGGGGTGACAATTTCGGATTGAATTTGGTGTTAATATAAAATAAATTACACTAAGTATTTATTTTTATTATGGTTTTTGAACATGATTTTTTAACTTTAAATTTTATTAATATAATGACATCGGATAAAGATGATCATTCCAATAGCGGATAATTCTTCATTGTAGAGTTCATGATGAAAACGATATTTTAAGAAATTTTAATTCTTGAAGTTATTGGTTTTGAGGTCATTTAGGTGGTGTTTGATTATTTCATATGATATATAAAGGGTGTTGTTAAACCCCGCCCCTAATTCCCACCCCTAGCCCATTGAAAGGACGAAATTGCCCTTTCATGGGTTTTGGGGAGGGGAATTTCTGTTTTTTTTGCCAATCCGACACGCGGGCGTGTGGCCATCACGCCTCACCGCGCGGTCGGACGTATAGATATCACGCCTCACCGTGTGGTTGGGCGTGATAGCCTCACGCCTCACCGCAAGGTCGGGCAGGTGGCTGTCACGTCCGACCACGCGGTGAGGCGTGTGTTTATCACGTCCGACCACGCGGTGAGGCGTGATAGCCACACGCCTGCGTGTCGGATTGGCAAAAAATATAGCTTTTTAACCCCGTAAATAGTCCGTTAAACCCGTAAATAGGCCGTTAAACCCGTAACTACAGAATTATACTTAAAACCTAAAAATAATATAAGTTAATTAATAAATATTATTAATCACAACATATAAAACTAATATAATCTAGTCCAAGCCTCTCTCTTTTCAGCGTATAGATTCTCCAAGTGATGAACACTCGGATGACAAAATAAACGCCATTGGGTGGCAATGGGAGGCACTGGAAACGCATGATGTAAATAAAGACGTATGTAGTGACGATAACTCCCCAAATGACAAATCACAATCTCTTGCTCTGGTGGTCTTCCATCGTCCGAACGCATCGGCAGTATAGTGCAACATCCTAATTGTTGTGTAGTAAAGAGGAAAATTACTGCGTTCAATACAGATGCAGCAGCAAATAAGTCATCCGGACTCACCATCCAGTGGGACTCACCACAACCCGCTCCTGCCCATTTAATACGTGTGAGGGCAGCATCAAATCCGTTCCCGTACACTGGCGCATACAGATCACGGTTTGCCCGCATCTCATTCTCTATGAGCACTCTCATCAGCTTCCACTCCTATTGGTTATAAATGATGGCATCGGCTAAAACACGAAATCCACAGTTACCATCTGCTACAACATCATGGAATCCAGTAATAAATGGTACGATGAGACCTTGAACCCGATGTAAATGGTGGTAACCGGCGATATCCGCATCAAATCCGACTGAAAATATTAATATATGAAATTTATCAATAAAAATATATTTACTTTAACTTCAACAGATATATAAATGAAATAAAATATACCCGGCATATGGCTGTTATGCACAGATGAGGATGAGGAACGGCCTCGACTACGACTACGACTCGAACCTGAGGACCGTGCTCGACCTCGTGGTGCCTGACTGTACTCCTATGCACTCGGATTTCGTTTTGTTGATGAATTTTTGGTCTACCCCTAACAGTGTCTTTGACCTCGGGTTCTTTGAAGCCACTTTGTTTCGGGTTTATCTGATCATGAATCATCATCGATATGCTACGCACCATTGAAGGATCTAATTTTTCAACCTTTTCCACAAGAGATTGAAAAAATCGGTGATCCTCAGACCCGTCAGCATATACTGGAGCAGTAACTGGTATGTCACTCAACCCTTCAAACGTAAGAGATCTCCAAAAAGGATGGATGCGGTCAACACAGACCGATTCATCTGTGTCAATATATGTTTTAAGCTCACATGCACACAGAATGCCATGAGTCATGGGCAACACGCATCCGCATTCACTTACCACATCCATACTCAATCCGTGCATACGCTTGAGCTCATCATTTAGTACAGCCAAGCAGTAATGTGAAACGTGTAAGTCGAGATACGCGAAAGGTGCTCCATAGTGATTCACCGTAGATCTTCTTCTCGAGTCCTTGAGTGAGTATCTGATTATATACAGTGAAGGATTACAAAACTAATGTATTAAATTTTAAAAGATTAAAGCAAATAACAGAATAAATGTCTTACTTGATCGCCTCGATCTGAGCCTCAATGTCCTTGTGCACCTTCGCCCACACTGTATCGAGTGCACCAGTAGATGAATTCAACCACTGTTCAACTGTGCATGTGAACTCTCCACTCGACAGGTTGTGGTGTTTCCTAAGTGCAACACCTTGTTCGTCCATGCTCGACAAAACTTCTCTTTATGCACTAGCCATGTGGTCTCCACGTAATCTATCACATGAGGCCAGTTGCCAGTAGTATTCTTCATGGCTACCACTGCCGCCTCATATTCGGCTACTGTCGGGGCTTCAATTATACGTTTCCATTTGGAATTCTTAAAAATTTCACCAAACTTCTTCATTCCACTCAACTTGCCTACTCTATCCACCACATCTTTATTAATATGCCATGTGCACAATAAATGATGACTATGAGGAAATACCTCACGAACCGGCCTCATCAGTCCTAACTCCCGGTCTGTAGCAATGGCTGTCGGATGCACATCAGGTTGGAGCAAAAGCTTCAATTTTTGTAACACCCACATATAACTACCCTCAGTTTCATCCTTCATGATTGCATAGGCGATCAAGAAGTTTTTGTTTGAAGGCGTCATTCCAATGATTTCAAAGAATGTCATCTTATACTTGTTTGTTTTATATGTTGAATCCATACCAACAAACAAGTAATAAGATCGGAACAGTGTGATCGATGTTGGATGTGCCATAAATAAGTGAGTCACGACATTGCTGTCCGGCACCGCTTGCGTCCAATGTATGTAGTCCTTATCTATAGCAAGCCGATAAAACTGACTAATTACATCCCGACCCTCAAAGCTCTCAGTCCTGATTTTCTCCCTGTAATTATAGATATGTCTTTGTATCAGGCAATCCTCCGGATGTTTTTCTTTGATTGCAGCAAAAATTGCACAAGGCTTAGCTTGAGCTGAACTCATTTCACGAACAAGTTTTTTGGAAGCCGGGCTTAGTCCGCTCATCTGTCTGTAGCCCTAACGATATACAGCCAACTGATGACAGTGTTGTCCTCTATCTCCAGGAATCCCATTCACCGCCCAATTCAGCGATTTCCATAACCTTTATCTGGAATTTGCAACCACAGAACTTTGTTTTTGTATTCTTCCGTAGTATAACATCCATATCCATATCCTTTTATAATTCTTAACACCACGAGCACATTTAACCAATATCCACTTTAACTTGCGCCCCGTCTTGTGCGACGCTGTGGTTAACTCGAATCCGATCCCAATTGCCGTCTGTTTTGCCCAGTTAACATCTTCATGATATGTTTGAAACGTTTGTTTGGGAAAAAACTGCGAGCTGTAATCTATGCCATTTCCGTCAAATTCTTCCCACGAAACCTCCTGTAAATGATAAATAACGAACATTACATTCTAAAACGTGATATTTCTACAGCGTTTCGGTCTAAACCCGAAAAACAGCCACAAATATGCTCGGGCGTGTGAGCATCACGCCCCACCATGTGGTGGGGCGTATGAGCATCACGCCTCACCTCATGGTGGGGCGTATGAGTATCACGCCCCACCGCATGATGGGACGTGATAGCCACACGCCACCTCATGGTGAGGCGTGTGGCTATCACGTCCCATCATGTGGTGGGGCGTGATGCTCACACGTCCGAGTGCCGAACTAGAATTTTTTTTTCAATTCAAATTACAGAAATGCAAGTTCAATCGGAAAAATACCTCGAATTCAGACACAGCATCACTCCCGTCTACTCTCGGTGATAACGGATTGCCTTCCATCAAACGTGTTATCTTTGATTCGGATGAAAATGTATTTGGGAGACTTTGAGAGAGTTTGGGAGGGATTCAAATTTTCAGTTTTTGTTCAAAGGGCGGTTAGGTCTTTTTTCGGGGCTGGAAGTGTGAATATGGGGCTGGAAGTGTGAATATGGGGCTGGGTTTAGTAACCCATTATATAAATGGTGGACAAATTATAATTCTTACAACGGTGTCATATTAATCAAATCTTCTTTGTGATGAAAATTTGAAATACTATTATGTAAACTTATATTACAGGGAAATGCTTTTATTTATATATACATATAATCATAATAATTTTAAGGGTAAAGTACAAATAAAACCCTTGTGGTTTCACTAATTTTCAAATAAAGAACTGTGGTTTACTTTTTGTCAAAACAAAGATTGAGGTTTTTAACTTTAACAAAATAAGGACTTTTTCGATTTATACTAATAAAATCACTTTTTGACGACTTCAAAAATGACATATTTTAAGAACTACTAATATTCTAAGCAACTTTAATTCTTCAACTTTTTTATTTTTGAGATTGTTTAGATGATGTTTGGTAAAGAGAGAGAAAGTTCCATAGAAAATATGACATTGAAACTTTAATTCTTGAAAATTTTCATTTTCAGGTTGTTAAAGATGGTTTTCATAGCATTAATCCAAGATTGAAACCTCAATCTTTGTTTTGACAAAAAGTAAACCACAGTCCTTTATCTGAAAAAGAGTGAAACTACATGGGTTTTATTTGAACTTTATCCTAATTTTAATCGTTAATCTTAGCAATAACTATGAAAAAAAAGTCACAAACTCCAACAAATTTCAAGTGCATATAACATCATTGCTTGTAATACACAGGAGTTATTTTATTTCTTTCCATATAATAGGAGCAGTGGTAATCGCATGGAGTAAGTGGGTTCAATTATTAATAATGGTTAATGGGTGTAAATCTCTATGAGTAAAATAAAACAACACTAAAAGCGGATTGACTGTAGGGGCTGCTTCGTCTCATATTCTGGCCCCTTCCAGCCAAATTGCTTGTTTTCTGATATCCTTGCTGGTTTTAGGTTTGCAAATAGGGCCGGTTAGATATATAGGGGATTGAGGGAAAACATGTGGCGGTGAAGGTCTGGGAGGAACAACTAATGCGATGGGCTTAGGTTCGACTCTTTTGTCAGGCCTCCTGTGCCAAAATCGAAGAGGGTGGAGAATTGTAGCATCCGGAATTTTATAGAACGTGTTTGAAATAAAAATTTTGTATATAATTATAATATATCATGTAATTAAATTTTTATTAATCACCCACCAATTATTTTAGATTATTTTATTATTATTACTATTAGTAATATTTTTAATTTATGTGATAATTACTATATCTTTGATTAACGTTTAAGTGGACTTCAAAAAAAAGTGGACTCATTTAATTTTATTTTTATTATTATTAAATTATTTTATTTTTTTTGAAAAGGATTAAATTATTTTTTTTAAAGGATTAAATTAGTTACAGAGATGATTATCATGATTATTTTTGGTTAGTTATAGGGAGGAGGAAACGATTTTTTTAAAAAAAAAACATGCACTTCACCTTTTTCATATTTTTCTTATTTTCTTCCATTCTATTTTTCCCCGTAACTCTTTATTTCGATCATCTCTTGATACAAAAATTATACCATGCAATTCCTTATTTCGTGAAGAAGATTTTAAGACCACTATTGATATTTTTCTGACTAAAAAAAATATACCGGAGCGGGTATTTTTTATCGGGAAAGTGTTAGATCTCGACCTTTTTAGCGGTTTTCGTAGTGAAACGAATGTACTTTTGGATTCTCCTGATCGTAGGCTATCTTGTGGTAGTCTTGGTTCGCGCTTCCGACAACTCCGGTGAATTTCCGGCAGTCGACCACCGCACTCCGGTGAGACTCCGGTGAGCAAGCGAAGGTTCAGTTAGAATCCAAACAAATTAATTAACGTTTTTGGACAAGAGGTAAACTTAATTGCTTATGTTTATATATACGTCTATTTATATATTTATATATTTATGTGAGTGTCTATTGATATTTTCTCATAGAATAATTAAATGTATGTTGAATGAATGTTGAATATTTGGTTATCAATTAATTGGTACTTGATTTATATATATGGTGATTTAAGATATGGAGTTTCAAATGTTTTCTGTATGGTTGAATTTATTGATATAAGGCTTTGTTCCTTTTAAAATTTGCTCATGTATTTACCTATTGAGGTATTGGCTGTGAAATTATACCATGGTAGAAATGAGAATGTATATGAGTTCAGAAGATTATAATTATGAAGTTGTGTTGGGATTATATTTGAGTTAGAACAAAACATAAATAGCTAGCTTAAGTGGATAGGTACATTGGTCTGGAGGTTTGTTGATACCGTGATCGCATACACCTGTCTTGAAAGAGGAGACGATATGGTGTTGTTAAATTTTGGATTGGGTTTGGTACTGTGTCTTGCAAGATTAGACGATAGCAGTACCACTATAAAAGTACTTATATTATGAAGTCTCAAGGTTGCGTGTCTTGCAAGATTAGACGATAACGCATACCTATTTTGAAGTTAAACACCATAAGACCATTAGATATATTTCACTTAAGTTTAGCTAGGGCCCTTAAAATAAATATAATAACTTTAGGGTATTGTCTGTAACAAAGAGTCTGGTTTAGGATGTCATCCATTTAATTTTAATGATTTCATGATATATATAATATATATGAACTGTATATATATATATAAATATTCCTAATTATGCTTATTGAGTAGGCAGCTCACCAATTGACATGTTGAAATTTTCAGGCTAGGTTTAGAGGTTCTCCTATTTACTAGATTTCAGGTTTACCCTGCATTCAGGATGGCCAGCACAAATGTCTCATTCCCATTAGTAATTTCATAGACATTCATTATGATTTATTATATTATTGAATTTGATTATTTGCTTAATTTTAAGTGAACATTATTGACGGGTTAAATTGTTGGGTTGATTATTTAATTCTTGGGTTATGAGATTTTGGAAGACAGTAATAAATGAGGAGCATTTATGTAGTTATGTTGGTGATTGTGCTTAATTATGATAATTGATTGGTTTCTATGTGTTTCTATTGTGACCCGGGACGGGGGTTACAAGAATGCTTATAGCATTATAACCAATTGAGACCGTGGAGCGATCACAACGCATTATAGATTGGACATGTATTTAATCATGGCTGCGATGTCGAGATCAGAGCGGGATAATGATCATTGTGCTTCGATTGAGATGGTGGTGTTAGAGATAATAGCTTTTATTATCTCTATGATAATTGATGTCATATAACTAGAGTCTTTATTGTACTCTTAGTCTCGATAACCTAATTATCATATATAAACATCATATCAATACAAACCCTAACTAAGGGAATACAATTAATCTTTCCACTCTCTCTCTCTCTCTCTAAACCAGCTGATCCCGTCTCTCTCTCTCTCTCTCTCTCTCTCACCCTATTTCTACAAATATCAATATGGTATCAAGAGCCAATCATGGTCTGGCCCTATCTGGTTCCCTTCCCCAGCAGACATATGATATCATCGGACTTCAGTCCGGTGAAACGTTCTCTGCGACTTCAGTCGCGTTTGAAGTAGCCATGGCAACGTCGACCCATGCTCCTGGTTCGACCTCTATCGTCACATCGTCTGCCATTGTACAGCAGCAGTCCGACTTCGGTACAGAATATACAGTCACCACTGCTTCGGCCTCTTTACGGAAACCTTCATCGGGTTGGAGGTTTGAGTCTCCATTCACCATTGTTGCTCCGTCAATAGTAACCTCGGCTTATTTGTTTGATAAGCATGACTAAGAGTAAAATAAGGACTCTAATTATATGACAGTAATGATCCTAGAGATAATAAAAGCTATTATCTCTAACAAGTGGTGTGTGAGGACCAGTTAGATGCAAGGATGAGGTTGTCTTTGCTACCATTCTTTGTGGAAGTTCTACGAGAGTTGAACTTGGTTTTGGCGCAAATAACTGAGAATGGGCGTCGCTTAATGGTTGGGATCTATTCGTTGTGCTGGGATGCTAGATTTCTTTTGACTAGGCTAGTGTTTCAATAGTTTTTCTGATCAATATTGCAACATGTAAGCCTTATGCATCCACACTTTAAACCCATTGGGGGTTGCATTCCAAACCTCCCGAGTGGGGACATTGTTATTTTAAGGTGAAAACGAGGGACATGGCCTTCCTGTTCGCTGTAAACTGGAATACGAATCAAGCTTTTCCGAGCACCTGGTTAGTCCCAAGGGACATGACAACACACGTGTTAGAGACGATCAGGTGGTTGGCTAAGCTAAAGTTGGATTATGAGAATCTGAAATGACTACTTAGACAATGGGTGGTTCATGTATTTGGTCTGGAAAGCAGCTTGTCGGAGGGGTGAGGCTTGACAAGACAGGATCTGGTTGACCTGGAAGCGATTAAAGTGATCGTGGCGGAATATGCTCTTGGAAAATGTAGGGAGTTTGATAAATTTTGTGCGGTTTGGGGGGTGGCTTGATGTTTACTTATAGTTGCTAACTTCTCTTATCTGTTGTCTAACACATGTATGATGTCTGGTGGTTTAATGTCTCATTAGTTGATGGGCCTGGACAATCTTGAGATCCCATTTGAGATCGAGCCATTGACATGCGATTACCAAAAGGTGATCGCACTACCTCTAGCATCTGATGAGTTCCTAAGTTCTTTGAGCCTGGACTTGTAGAGGGTATGGGAGTAGGTGCGTCCTTGTCGACTGCGAGAGCCAAGGCTGAAGGGATGATGACAGATGGGACAAAGCCTTTGACGGGTGTTGATGGAGGTAGTGTTCCGGAAGATATTTTAGTGGCTTCAATGCCTCTTAGAGTGATCACTCAGAGGTAGATGGTGACCGCTAATGTCGAAAACATATTGAAAGAAGTAGATGAAATGGACATGGTTGAATGAGATAAATTTATCGCGAATTCCCTTGTTGTCATCGTGGAGGAGGAGGATGAGCTTGAGGGTGGCAACGAGGCCGGGGGTGATGCTAAACCTGCTTCTAAGAGGTCAAGGATTGAATTTTCCAATCAGAAGGGTCTAGAGTTGGATGGTGGCTCTGGTAGGTGTGAGACAAAGGAGGTCTAGGAGGATGATGTGGTTGACCCTGCCTCTTTATGCAGGAGATGGAGTAGAAAGTGTTCGAGTTTTTAGACTTCGTAAGGCTAATTGATCCTAGGGGAGGATATGCCCAACAATTTGTTGGGGAGGCACTTGGCTTCATTGCAGATGTGTCTGGTGAGAAAAAGCGGATTGATGGGCTTAATGTATAAAGTTCTTCAAACAAAGTAGTCACATCGAGTGGTGTTGTAAGTTACCTTCTCTGGTTTGTTTTACTCTTATGTTCATTCTTTCAGTTGGGTTGTGAATTATTGTCTTTGTGCAGACTTTAGTCGAGATGAACGTAACTTTAACTCAGCAATGACAACTTGAGAAGGAGGTGGAGAAGGTAAAGAAAAAGGCTAAGTCGCGTCCAAAGGAAGTTGCGCTCTGGAAGCGACATGCTAATAAATTAAGTGAAGAGAAGGGAACACTCGTGGAGCAGGTATGAGTAAGGACGAGGCTATGGCGGTTATAGGCACTGTTATAGCGGAGAAGATGATAGTGGATGCAAACTTTTCCCAAGTGCAGAGTGATCTGGGGAAGGCCGTGTAAGCGGCATGAGGCTTCGAAAGTCAGTATAATGAGTTGTACGAGAAAAACTATCTCCATAAGCTCGAGATGGACACCACATAGACATGCAATCTCAAGTCGCGATGGAGGCCATTCAAAGGGCCGAAGCTGCAGAGACTAAGTCCACAAGTTTGGAGAGTGATATGGTGAAAAAGGATTTATCGGGGCTGAATGACATCACCTCGAAGTGAGAGAGAACATTTTGGCATACAAGTAGTGTATGATTTTTAAACACTTGGAGGAAGGTGGGATACCAGTGGATAAGAAAGCACTCTTCGCCCTGAAACCTTATGCTCAGGACAAGGTCATCGTTATGATGGAGTATGTGAAATAGCGTGGGAAATACTGTTGTACTATGTAACTTTTGTATTCCTCTTCTGTGGGTCATGATGACACTATGTAAAATAATTTTTTGATTGTGAGTAGATGTATGGGCTCAAAGGACCTCTTTTTTTTGTAAGGAATGTGATTTCTTTCCGCTCCTTGTATGTTTTTGTCTTTTCTGCCATTGTTTTTATGTACTTGGTTTTTTTTTGTCTGCTTCTTTCAAGAAAGGTGTTCTTCCTGTAGCTCATATTTTCACCTTCAGTAGATGTCAGATATGACTAATAGATGTGCCTGTACTATTGGTACAGTCATATGTCGTTCTTTATGTCTTCTACCTTTTGGTCGCTCACTTTTGTTCGGCTATAAAGGAGCGTAGAGTTCTATGGGAGTGTATTCTTCCTTGTTTCCTTTTCATTTTTCACTGTGTTGCTTTTTATTCTTTTCTTTTTTGTGAGCATGCCTATAACTAGCTCCGATGCATTTTTTCGAACTGGGAGGCTAATATCGGGGGATCAGAGTCTTCCGGAGGTGTGAACTCCGAAGAGGGTCCTTCAAGGATGTCTCTTTGCTAAGAAGTGTAAGGCTCTACGGGGTTACTCCGATATGGAAATCGTGTCTAAACTGCCTTTAGAATGTGTCCGGGTCTGAGTCCTTTATGTGTCACCCTCCTTTTGAGTATGTGCTTCCCCTTCCTCTTGAGCAGGATTTCCAGGCTTATGTTGCTGGGAAGCCTATGGTGAGTTTTCGTGGCTCTAGAGTTTCCTTTCGTAATTGGAGAGGGGCGAGGAGCAGTGATACAGAGGTCCCTTCTGATGTAGGCTATGTGACTCTTGTTACCAATGGTTATGGGAGCGATGGATCTGCTCCTTCGCGAGATGTAGGATCCATCTACAAGAGTTTGGGAGGCATGGATCTGGCTGGAGAGCCTGGTTGTTAGACGAGGTGTCGCGGCCTAATCTCCCGGGCGGACCGGGGGGTGGACAACCTCATGGCGACATAAGCGGTGATTGGCGCCGAAAGCAACCAACCGCGGAATCAAGCTGCTCGACAGGACCGGAGCTCGGAGATATGGAAGAGTCGCCACCCACGAATGGGAAAATGAACACCGATCCCTTGCGGGAGACCGGTGTGGGTTCGGGAAACTTAGGTACGAGCCGAGAAGGCTAGCTCCTTTCCGGAGAAAGGTTACTAGGCACCCCGACATCGCCCGGTTATGAACCACCGGCCTCCTACTCAGCATGTTAGGCGATAACGGACTAATCGTATACTTTTTTAAGTTTAAAATTCATTTGAAACCCTTTTCTTTCTCTTTTTGGAAACCATTTTGAGCATATGATATTGAAAAGCCACATCAGTAAAGAATCACCCATTTATGTTTATACATACACAGAGAGGGGGAAGAAAGAAGTGATTTATTTACAACCGTATTTAAATGTTATGTTGTGTGTCTATTCTACATTAACTTATTTCCCCAAAATGATGTTTATTACATGGTTCGCACCTTAATCGCCGTTGGAACGATTTAGGTGCGTTTTAAAACCCCGTTTGATGAAGCTTACCCGAGTCGCCGTTGGAACGACTCGAGTAATTGAAAACGTTAAAGTAAAAGCCTTTTAATAAGAAAACGTGGTTAAACATACAAGTCAATTTTATTTTGTACAAATTCATTAAGAAAGCGATTCAAAATCTCCATTATTAACAAAGAAAACGATTTTGATTACAATGTTCGCTTAATCCGTCGTTGGAACGGACTAAGGTTTTAAAACGTGGTGTTTTGAAGACGATTTGAAATATCAACCAAAATGACTCTATTTATCTACATTAGAGATTTAAGAAAGCTCATTAGCTTAAATAATTTAATTGAAAACTCTCTTTTTGTGACTTATTTTCCCCACTTATTTAATGGACTCTCTAACTATTATAATTACCTCAATAAACACATTTAGGCCCAAAAATTAATTTTTCCAAGTGAAGCCCATTTGAAACATGGATTTATAAATGACCAAAAGAAATAAAGAAGATAATATAGATATATATTTACACATTTTAGCCCAAAAGACATAAAATAAGAGTAAAAGAAAATATACTATCTAATACATATATAAGAAAGAATAATGAAAATAATATATTTATACTTTAAACATAAGAAAATAGTGAATGAAATTCATAAATAGAAAAATAGCCTTTATCACTCAAAATAATTTTATTTAACAATAATTAAGATAACCCAAATATACCCCAAAACTATATATACATACATAACTAGTATAATCCTAATGTTAAAAAGACTATATGTTCATCCCCCAATATCTACTAATTATTTCCCAAAATGCCCAAGTAAATAATATTTAAAATAGAATTTAATGTAATTTAAATGAATAATAATAAAAAAGAAAGTAATATGTACATATACAAAAAATTAGAATAAAAATGGAATACCAATCTCCTAAAATAATTATATATGTTAAAGTTTTAAAACAATTTGAAAAGAATATATTACATAATTATATATATATATATATGTACTAAGGATTAAAAGTCTAAAAGTTAAGAAAAAGGGACTGAAATGGCATTTTTTACATTTTGGCAGATTTACCGACGGAAAATCCGTCGGTAAACAGCATTTAGTGACAGAATTGACAAATTACAGCAGCACTCCAATATTTTCCAGATTTATTCAAAAACTTTAAATTAAATCTAATTCAATCGTTTTGGACTTCCGAACTACCAAAGATGGATCATAGTCGAACACGGAAGTTCCTAAAACGATGTTTTTATTTTAAAATGTTATTTGGAAACCTCTTTTAAATAAAAAAACTTATAATTACAACATTTTCGATACCCGAACTACCTTTTTATCGGATCACGGTTCATATTGGGATATCCAAAACGAGGTTTTTATTTTAAAACAAAACCGAATTTTATTTAACACGAAACGAAAATTAAATAAATACGTTAATTAAATAAAACGTGACAAAATAAATAAATAACTAAAGGAATAAAAACTATAGCATAAAAAAAAATAAATAGAAGGAGAGAATAAATTAAATAAAATAAAGAGTCTAGTCCTCGGATAATACCTTTAATTCGATATCTGACAGTCGAAGCCGATTGATTCCACGAACCGCGAGCTCCCGTTTTTTATGAAAAATTTAGTAAAAATTGAACTTAGGAAATTTAGAGATTTTCAATTTTAGGAAAAAAAAATGTTTTTTTCCCAAAAAATCCACTTCCTCTCTCTAGAAAAATATCTAGTGTGAGAAAGCTCTCCCAAAAATTCTCTCTTTTTTTCCTTTCACCTTGGGATCCGTACCCTTATATAGGGAAACGGATCCCGGAACAATGGGCGACGCCCAAAAAAAATTGGGCGTCGCCCATTGTGGTTGGGCGGCCGCCCAACAATGTTGGGCGAGCGCCCGCGCCCAACCCTCGTCGGGCGTCCGCCCGACGCGTTGGGCGTTCGTCCGACGCGGTTGGGTGCCCGCCCGGCGACCCTCGGGGCGTGCCCCGCGTCGTCGGACGCGTGCACTCCGTGGCCGCCGAACGCGCGCCTCGCGCTGCCAGGCACGTGTGCTCAACGGCCCACGAGGGCGCGCACCGCCAGCGGTCCCAGGCATTGCTCGGGCGTCGAGAGCGTGCCACTCGCGGTGCATCCGACGGACGCCGCGCGCACGTCTCGAGCCGTCAAGCGGACGTTCGACCATCGTCGTCCGCGTGCGGGATTCCGTTGTGTGCCCGCGCCGTGCCGTTAATTTTCCTCAGCTTATTATTCTTTATATATTTTTCAAAACTTCCGGAATCAATCGCTTCGACCGCCTTGTTTCAGGTTTTCGTCACAGGTCCTCCGACTCGGTGTCTACAGTTGCCCCTACTTTTCTATTTTGACAGTGATGTGTGTGGTTCGAAAACGTTTTTGCTAGCGTAACACATGCAATGTAAAACATATAAAAGTAAAAGACACGTAACGAGTAGGAGGAAACATACCTGACCTTTGCGCTGCGCGCTCTGGCGTTACTCTCTGACTGCATCAGACTCTGCTTCGGGCTGCACCCTAGTTCACGATCGCGGGGATAATGGCTAAATACCTATCCTAGTTTATGACCGCGGGGATAATGGCTAAACAGCTACCCTATTTCAAGATTACGGGGATAATGGCTAAACAGCTACCCTGATTTACGACTGTGGGGATAATGGCTAAACCGTTACCCTAGTCTACGATCTTAGGTAAATATGGCTCAAAAGCAACTCCGGTCTGCGACCATGAGTCAGATGGCTCAAAAGCAACTCCGATCTGCGACCGTGAGTCAGATGGCTCAAAAGCAACTCTGGTCTGCGACCGTGAGTCAGATGGCTCAAAAGCAACTCCGGTCTGCGACCGTGAGTCAGATGGCTCAAAAGCAACCCCGGTCTGCGACCGTGAGTCAGATGGCTCAAAAGCAACTCCGGTCTGCGACCGAGAGTCAAATGGCTCAAAAGCAACTCCGGTCTGCGACCGAGAGTCAAATGGCTCAAAAGCAACTTCGGTCTGCGACCGTGAGTCAAATGGCAAAAAAGCGGGTTCTGTTTCTGGATTTTCTTACCACACGGTTGTCTGTATTTTCTCACTAGAGCTATCATCTCGACGATTCGATGGGCACACGTCTGAGTCCGAAATGAAATAGACTACTGATTGTTTTTCTGTTGACTGTCGTCTGTATTTCGACTGGTGTCACTGTTCTGTAAAAATTAGCTGTTGTCTGGAATTGATGTTTTGATAATGTTAACCACTGTCTGGGAGAAATGCAGGCTGAAACGGACTGCAAATCGGAGGTTTGTGCACCCGGTAATTAATTATTTACTTTTTACCTTTATGTCAAATCGTACTTTTTTCACTATTTACGGGAATGCCATTCCCTTTTCCTATATAAGGTGGTGGGGTTTCATTTCAACCCCACACCTTCTCTCTCCTCTTTCTCTCACTAGACTCCAATTTGGATTATTCTCGGGATGGATTTAGACGAATGGGATGGCACCTGAGGCATGGACGAGGTTTATGTAAACCTGGATAGAGTGGATACCTTCCACGACCCTACGACACACTTGAGCAGGACACGCTGCAACGAGGTAAGTGGTTTCTCACTTTTATTTGATTTGAACTCTAGGATTTAGCACTCCTATACGAACATGATTTGCATGCTAACTCTTAGACTACCTTAGCTAGAAAACGTGAATTCCTTTATTTACACGTAACACCTGTTTGTTTTTGTAAGAATGCGCGCTATATGCATGTGAATAGTACACTACGAATTTATGCATGTTAACAGTAAAAACGATGTGAATAGTGAAAACATGAATAGTGCACGTGAATAGTGCATGTGAATAGTAAAAATGTGAATAGGACACGCGAATAGTGACAACGTGAATAGTAAAAACTTTAGCTAATGCACGTGAATAGTAAAAACGTGAATAGTACGTGAATAGTGACAACGTGAATAGTAAAAACTTAGCTAATGCACGTGAATAGTGACAACGCGAATATTGCACGTGAATAGTAAAACTTAGCTAAAACACGTGAATAGTGCACGTGAATAGTAAAAACTTAGCTAATGCACGTGAATAGTAAAAACGTGAATAGTAAAAACGTGAATAGTGCACGTGAATAGTGCACGTGAATAGTAAAAACTTAGCTAATGCACGTGAATAGTAGAACCTAATCTATGCTCCTCGTCGCCGCAGACGAGAGTGGATCAAAGAATTGACTCAACCTCACGTGAAGGACCCTACATGAGAGATTTTTGCAGAAAATTGGTCCTAACTGACCGGATGTCTCTAGGTTAGAAAATGGAAGAATACCTAGTCTTAACGCGTTCTTTTCAATTGCCTGCTTTAGGAGCTGTATTTAAATTTTCTTATCTTGTTCTTTTTTAGTTCATTGAGATTTCGGGGACCACCGCCGAGGTTCTCTCATGGTATGATAGGCTAGGTGCCGCGGCGAGAGCCCGTGTGCAGGAGTTGGGCTTCGAGCCCTTTATTGCAGCGCTGCCCTGCACCAACGGGGTATGCGATCCTTTTGGCCTACGGGCCTTATGCGAGCGGTGGGTTGACTCGACCCACACCTTCCACCTTTCCTTTGGGGAGATGACCATCTCGCCTCGAGATTTTTCGCTGTTGACAGGATTGCGAGGGAGCAACACTCCCATCCCTTTCCACTTTGGTATGATGCGACCTAGGGTCGACCCCGCTAGGCTTGCTACCTTGATTGGACCGGGAGTTCGCCTATGCGCCAAGTCTACTCCGGCGAAGTTTGTCTCTACCGCGAGCCTCTTGAGTAGACGTGATTTCTGCGAGACTGACGCTACCGACTTGGCGGTTCGTAGCTTCTTGGTATACGCTCTGAGTGAGACGATTTTCCGCACAAAGGGCGGGAAGGTACATGCGGGCCTCATTCAGGCGCTCAGCGATTTGGATGCAGCGGCTTCCTACGATTGGGCAGGGGCAGGCTTAGCCTTCCTTTACAAGTTCTTGGATCTGACTTGCCGGAGGCGCAAGGACTTCGACGGTTATACCTTTGCCCTGCTGGTACGTGACGCCTTCTTGACTTATCCGTCTTATCTTTTTTGCATTTTTCACACTCCTAGTCCTTGTTTTTATCGCAGGTGTGGGCATACGAGAGACACATCCTTCCTAGCCGGTCTCGACCTCGACCGAGAGTGCCGAGGCCGCCATTTATGACTCGATGGAGGGACTTCGACTTGAGCGCTGAGAGGAGTCGGACAGTGTCGCGGTTTCTGGATCGGATCGACTCGCTGACCCTGAGTCAGGTAGGTTTTGCCCCATCATGCCAGATTTTGGTTTGAGCCTTTCTGACTTTCTCTTTGTGTATTTTGCTTTAGATTCAGTTCAGGTGGGATGACCTCGACTTCGGCCCTGAGTATGCATACGTGTTGATGATCCAGGAGCAGCAGTATGTGCTCACCGGCCCCTGCGTGCGGGCGTGGTATCTCGGGGATCGAGGCATTACCGGGGTTAGAGACGCTCATTGGACGCCGGGTGAGATCCCCATCTCTATGTTCGCGGTACGGACTCTGCCCTTGTCGACCATTCGTCGAGATCTGACCGGTCGTTTTGTCGGTAGAGTGGTCTGGATTCATACCGGGGGCCGCGAGCCTTATTTGTCTACTTTACTGAGCGCGAGGAATGCCCCGGCGGCAGCGATGGAGGTAGATCCGGTGGCGGACGTGTTTTCGAGAGAGGCGGTCGAGGCCGTCTTTGGTCAGGCGGAGGTTCCGGTAAGTGATTCCGCCCTCTTTTCATTTTATTCATGATATGCTCGGAGGTTTTATTGTGTGTTTTTTTTTTTTTTTTTTGCAGGAGGGATCTTGGAGGAGTGCCCACTTATCTGATTTTTTTGATGGCACTCAGACTCAGACACCAGCGCGCGAGCAGCCCTACTTCGTCGGCGAGTCCTCCAGCGCAGCCCGACCGGAGAGATTGTCCATAGGCGTGCCTATACCAGGCTACGGGAGGGATTATGCTACGATCCGCTATGACGAGTCTGGGACACCTTATGCGGGATTCGAGGCGGGCCCTCCTATCTTCTCCTCGAGGGTCCCGTTTGATCCCTCGGACGCTTCACTGACCACTAGGGAGACCTGTACAGACTACGTGGATCTATCCGGCTTCCTACGAGATCGCCTCAGCTTGCGTTGCACCGACCACTTGGTATGTATCATTACTGTACTTTAGTGTAGTGAAGTGTATGCATGTATGTATGATTTATGTTTTTGCCTATGCTGCCTCTTATCTGTTTTTTTTTTTTTTTTGTAGAGTGATCTTCATGCCCATGAGCGGAGACAGAGTGAGCTAGTGCGGGAAGCTGATGCCCGAGTTGGTCGTGTGTATCAAGAGAGGAACGACCACTGGTCGGGAGTGATGCGACGGGAGACTGAGGGTCGCCTTGCCGTCGAGGAGAGGGCGCGTGATGAGTCGATCAGACGCCTTGCTGCAGAGGAGAGAGCACGAGCTGCTGATGAGAGAGCACAGGTTTCTGATGAGAGACCGCGAGCTTCTGATGAGAGAGCGCGTGCTGCCGAGGAGACACTATATGCGGAGCGGGCATCTCACCTGAGAGATTTTGAGAACTATTGGGACTTCCCTCCGTATTAGGCTCGCTATGTATTGCTTTGTAGCTTTCATTGTTGCTTTGTAGCTTTTATTAGAGTTTCCCCGATGTATAGCTGATGTATAGGGAGTGGGGTGGATAGTAGGTAGGCTTTTTGTGAAAAGTGGGATAGGAAATGTATAACTCGCGATTCATATTACCATGCATTCAGTAGATTATGATGATTCCAATCATTCTCGTTAAATATATTCATGCCTTTATTTATTTACAAACAACAGAAATACTTAGTCTCTTATACATTGTTTTTGTAATTGCTCAAGTCATAACTATTGTTACCAGGACCCGCCTTTCGGTTTTCGGATCCCGGCGATTTTTCTCCTCCCCTTTTACTATCCCGGAATTTTTAAATGAGTGCCCTTTCGGGTTTTCACCCATTGGGATGTCCCTTATTGTTGCATAGGTCGCCCTTTGCGGGTTTTCAACCTATCGGGAATTTTTCTTTATTTTTCTTTTTTCTTTTTTTTTTTACAAAAAGTATTTCTTAAGCCTATCCAGATTGGTAGGTTCGGAGAATTCCATGCCGTCCATTGTGGTTAACTTCACCGCTCCTTTGCTTAGTATCTTATTCACGGCGAATGGTCCTTCCCAGTTAGGCCTGAACTTCCCCCTCGGGTCGGTGTGCGTCACACGGATCTGTTTCAGCACCAAATCTCCTTCTTTGATAGGGCTGGTCTTGACTTTTTTATTGAAAGCCCGAGCCATCCTTCTTTGATATAACTGTACATGGTAAAGGGCTTCCATCCTTTTCTCATCAACTAAAGCCAACTGCTCGCATTGCCTCTTTACCCATTCCGCCTCGGGAATTTCTGCTTCCACTGCGATTCTCAACGATCGCTTTTCAATCTCAATCGGCAAAACTGCTTCTGTTCCGTATACCAAGGAGAATGGCGTTGCCCCAGTCGAGGTTCTGACTGTCGTGCGATAAGCCCACAACGCGAGTGGGAGGTGCTCATGCCAGTTCCGATGTGATTCCACCGTCTTTACGAGGATCCTTTTAAGGTTCTTGTTAGCTGCTTTTACTGCCCCATTAGCCTGTGGACGGTACGGAGAAGACCTGTGATGTTCAATGCCATATTCTCGGAAAAGATTCCTTACTTCCCCCTGAAACTGGACTCTGTTATCCGTGATCATATGATGAGGCACTCCGAACCGGGTGATCAAGTGTTTTTCGATGAACTTTCTCATCTGCTTGGATCCCAGTTTGCTAAACGACTCTGCTTCTACCCATTTGGTGAAATAATCGATGGCGACTGCAATAAACTTATGTCCATTTGAAGCATTAGGCCTTACTTCGCCGATGATGTCAATGCCCCAGGCAGTGAATGGCCAAATAGGTGCTAGCACATGTAGTTCCATGGCCGGAAGATGACTGCAATCGCCGTGGATTTGACAATCGTGACATTTCTTCGCATACTCGCTACAATCTCTTTCCATGGTGAGCCAATAGAAGCCTTGTCTGATAATTTTCTTAGCTAGTACTGCTCCTCCCATATGGGCTCCACAAATTCCCGAATGCACTGATTCCATCGCTTCGCGGGCTTCACCCGCATCCAAGCATCTTAGTTGTAATCCGTCAATGTGCCTTTTGTAAAGCAAGTCGTTATGGATGACGAACTAACGAGCTAGCCTTCTAATCACAGCTTGATCCCTAGGTTCTGACTCTGCCGGATATGTTCCATTTTTCATGAAGTTCACGATATTGAAATACCATGATTTTTCATCTGCCCCTAACAGCATTACGTCTTCGTAGCACGGTTTGTGAGATCTTCTCAATACCAATGGTTTCGAAGCAAGGTTCCGGGGGTTGTCCCAAACTGACACCAAAGTGGCCAAGGCATCCGCGGCCTGATTCTGAGCTCGAGGAATGTGATAGAAGCGACATTCTTTGAATCTCAATGCCAACCCTCCTAGCTGATCTAGATACGGACGTAGCTTTTCTTCTCTCACTTCCCAGTTTCCTTGTGCCTGTTCGATGATCAACTTGGAGTCACCCCAAATTTCGACATATGACGCTCCCAGTGCTGCTAATGACTCCAAACCATAAATGCATGCTTCGTATTCGGCCATATTATTAGTAAGAGGGAAGGATAACTTCTTCGCCATCGGGATTCTTTCTCCTTCCGGTGAGATAAGTAGTACTCCTACTCCGGCTCCATTCGAATTAACTGCTCCGTCGAAGAACATTTTCCACGGCATAACTTCGATTGCACTCAAATGTTCATCGGGGAAATCATAGCTTATCTCTTCTTCTTCTGTATTCAGGGGTTGATTAGCCAAAAATTCTGCCATGGCTCTTCCTTTGATAACCTTCTTCGTCACATATTCAATGTCAAACTCGGACAAAAGCAACAACCATCTGGCTAACTTCCCCGTCAAGGATGGAGTTCGGTATAGATACTTCACGGGGTCCATCCGAGAAATAATGATCACTTTATACGATTGGAAATAGTGCCGCAGTTTCTTCGTCAACCACACCACTGCCACACATGTCTTTTCGATCATGTTGTATTTGAGCTCATACTCTAGGAACTTCTTACTCAAATAATACACTGCGTGTTCCACACCGGTGTCTCCCTCTTGAGCTAACATTGCTCCGATAGATCGCTCCTCAATTGCTACATAGAGGAGAAGTGGCTTTCCCAGTTTAGGCGGTCTCAACACTGGCGGATTAGACAAGTAACTTCGGACACTCTCCAACGCCTGTTGACACTTATCATTCCAAACGACGGGTTGGTCTTTCCTTAACAACTTAAAGATTGGCTCGCAGATTGTGGTGAGTCTTGCTATGAACCGACTGATATACTGAACTTGCCCCAGAAACCCCCTCACTTCCTTCTCATTTCTCGGCGCTGGCATTTCCTTTATAGCCTTCACTTTATCGGGATCCACCTCAATTCCCTTATTTCCGATTACATAGCCTAAGATTTTCCCCGACGAAACGCCGAAAAAACACTTCTTCGGGTTTAACCTTAGCTTGAATTCTGCAATTCAGGCCAAAAACTTCTCGAGTGCGGCAAAATGCCATTCTCTTGTCTCTGATTTGACCATCATATCGTCCACGTAGACTTCTACCTCCTTGTGTATCATATCATGGAACAGTGCTGTGGCCATTCGCTGGTAGGTTGCCCCGGCATTTTTCAAACCAAATGGCATCACTCTGTAACAGTATGTTCCCCACTCTGTTGTGAACGAGGTTTTCGCTTTGTGCTTTTCGGCCATCTGAACTTGCATGTAGCCCATGAAACCATCCACATTTGTGTGTAAGACGCTTGATGCTGCACTGTCGATCAATACATCGATATGAGGCAAGGCGAACTCATCCTTGGGGCATGCCTTGTTAAGATCTCTGTAATCCATGCACATCCTCACTTTGCCATCCTTCTTTGCGATGGGCACTACATTTGCGACCCAAGGGGGATAGTCGATCACTTCGATGAATCCTGCTTCTAACTGCTTCTTCACCTCCTCTCTGATCTTATTTGCCCATTCGGGTCTCATACGTCGGAGCTTCTGCTTTACGGGCCTCGCCTCGGGATATGTTGGAATACGGTGAGTTACGATTGATTGATCGATTCCAGGCATGTCTTCGTATGTCCACGCGAATACAATTTCGTATTTTTTTATTATTCTCTCAAATTCTTTTCTCTCTTCAATAGTTAATTCTTGAGCAATTTGTATAAGTTTAGGATTTTCATCCGTACCAAGATTGAAAGTTGACATTTCTATTGTATTGATTTCAAATGTAGGCATGTTATATGAATGAGAATGCATGGAATGATCATGATCAACATCAAGCAAGTAAGCAAAATCGGAATTCATTTCATTGATAGCGTGGGTGATTACATCATCTGACTCAAACAAAGCAGTAATACAATTTTCATCCTCAATATCTTCGGACTTCTCATATACTCTCGAGGCACTAGGCTCATCTCTCGCTCCTGCAGTTGCCTCAATGGTGATGACTTGCTCCTCGGCATTTGAATCCAGCATCATGATCTCCTCGACAAAGCAGCTTGCCTTTCCTTTGCCCCAATCGGCGACATCATTGAAGATTTCAAACCCTGGCAGAATCTTTCCTTCCGTGCTAGTCCACGACTCGGAGGTTCCCGAATATGGCTTTCCATGCCCCTCGCTTACAAAATGCTTCCTCAAGCCTATTTTTCCTTCTGCACTCATGTTGGATGGACTCCCCTGCTCATATCCCAAACCCCTCTGGGTTTTCTGACTTTTAAAATCCGGAAACTCCGACAACCCTTGATGGTGTGCTCTTAATCCCATTCCCGGGATGAAACCTCCTTTCATCATCTTCACCACACCGGTGGTCATGCTCGATTCGTAAATCCCGGAGACTTGGAATCCGGAGAAGAGTTGAGGCTCAATTCCCAATGCTGCCACCGAGCTCAATTTCTCAGCTCTAATTGTTACTATCTCCTCCCCGAAAGGGAACTTGATCATTTGGTGGAGCGTGGAGGGCACACCTCCCAGCTTGTGGAACCAAAGGCGTCCCAACAACACAGCAAAAGTTACCGGGGATGTCCAACACTGTGAACTCAGTCTCTTCCTCATACGGCCCTACTTTCAATTTGGCATTGAAAACTCCTTCAATGTGCCTACGGCTGTCGTCATATGCTCTAATCACTGTTTCAGAAGCTGTCAAATCTCCTCTCTCCACTCCCAACTTGGACAAGAGCTTCAAAGGACAAACATTAATGGCCGATCCATCATCGACCATAACACAGCTAGTCTTCTTCCCGTTAATTTCCGCTCGGATATACAATGGCTTGTTGTGAGCCTTCCCCTCTTCTGGGAGATCCTCGTCGGTAAACGTGATCTCAGTCCTCTTTCGAGCCATAATTTCCCCTACTAGCGCTGTCGGCTCGGTATCGGTGGAAATAACCAAATTCTGCAACTCTTTCATCAGATTTTCCCGATGGTACCTGGAATGGCATAAAACTTCCCAGACCGTAGACTTAGCTTGCGTTTTCTTCAACTGTTCAAGAACTTGGTCGTCGGGCTTAGGAGCCGAACCTTCTCCAATCTCAGTCTCTACCATTGGTGCCTTTCCTTCGGCCACACGACCTGATCTCGTCATTACCGCAATTTCCGGCTCATCATCTGATTCGTCCCAGATGTTAATAGGAACCCTTCGATTGGCATCCTCCTCGTCCGAGGAACTCGCCCAAATGTCTACGACCATTAAATCCATGACGTGAGGAACACTCGGATTCAGGAAAAAGGGATCCGCTGATCCGTACAAAGCCCAACCTATTAACTCATCATAGTCACGGAGGGACACTCTACTCATCCTTCTTGCGGCCAACGGAATAGCGCCTCGTTGTATGCACATAAGCTGCACCTTATCGCTCATTGTCTCATTACACTGCTCATAACGGTGCCTCCACCTTCTAGCATAATCCACAAAATGTTCCTCGGGGAATTGCCTAATCCTGTCCAGATCATCCAGGGATCCCGTCCATGGAATGTACATTTCATATCTCGCCACAAAGGCATTTCGGAGCGGTATCCAATGGCACATCTCTTCCTCTGACAGACCCTGATGCCACAATGAGGCTTCTCCCATCAAGGTTTCCGGAAAATGTTCATGCAACTCACACTGTGGGAATCCAGCGTTATACATATGATCGCGGAATATCCTCGCATGCTCTACAAGATCCTGGTATCCACCATACCTAGGCATTGCTAACACTGCATCAGGTGTTTGGTAAGACGGGGAATCAGGAGTTTGCTCTGCTAGTATCCATACCGTGTATTCCTTGATAAATCTCTTCGTCATAGCTGCCCAATCGGTCTTAACATACATCGGCAGCGACATGTACCACATCAGCGGTTCACCCATCAATGAATTACAAAACAAGCTAGTGATCTCTTCCTCTTTGAAACCCAAGGCTGTCATAGCCGACAAATAGAAGTGAAGGTGCTCCATAGGGTCCTTATTGCCGTTATACTTGCTCACCCTTGGCAATGGACGCTTGATGGGTCCAATCTGCATTGCAAAGTGCTCTGCGGTTCTATCCTCAGCTCTCTGATATTTTTTAAGAAACAAATCCGACAACCGATCCCAATCGTGCTTGCAAGAGTCGGGCAATGAATGGAACCATTGCAAAGGCTCACCTACCAGTGAATGGTGGAACCACTGAACAATTTCATCTACCCCGAAGGATTCAATAAACATGTCGTGCATATACTCACACAAGTGCACTTCGGGATCCCTTCCTCCACTGAACAAACCCAAATTTGGCACGATAGTCCCAGACGCCCCTTCACCGGTCTCTTCGGCACTATCCTCGTCATATGGTGCTCCACCATCTGATCCTTCCTCCATTGGTTCATCCTCTTGTTCCTCACCCAAGAAGGACACATACAGACCATTTCCTACATTGCTTCTTTCGACGGAGTCCAACAACTCCTCTACATCTTCCTCAAAAGATTCCATCACCACAGTTTCCGTCAAACCAACTCCGATCACGCTCACCCTATGATTAGGCAATGGATTGCGCCTAACAGAAGGGTTTGCTGATGAAGGATCAACTATCTTCTTCTCCTCAATCAAATCTTGGATTTCGTGTTTCAGCCTCTCGCAATTCTCAATCGTATGTCCATAACTGCTGTGGAATTCACAATACCCTCTAGCCTGAATCTGCGGAGTAGGTTGAGCTTTGTTATACGGGGTAAGGGCTTTCAACAACCCCTTCTTCTGTAGACGTTCAAAAACTTTCGCATAGGTCTGATCGAACTTGGCGAACCGCCTCTTTTCGATAGCATTAAGATCAACCACTTTCACTGTCGCAGATTCCGTACTCGCGCTAGGCCCTCTGGCACTATATCCAGACTTCGTCCACTTGGTATAAGCTTTCTTCGGCTCCCCATCGCCTTCGACAGTCAAGGCACAACTATACATCTGATTGAAATCTGTGAACGGCATATATCTCAACTCATTCTTAATATATGGCAACGTATTGCCAATCACCATTCGGATCTGATCTTGCTCAAGCGGCTTCTGTTTCATGACCGCGGTCTTAGCCCTCCATCTCTTCACGAAGTCTGAAAGGGATTCCCCAGTCTGCTGCTTAGTGCTCTCTAACTCTTTCAAAGTGACTTCCAACATGGTGTTAAAACTATACTGAGCGATGAATGACTTCGCTAACTCCTTCCAATCCTTCTTTGTCACCATTGGCAGCGTATGGAACCATGTGAGGGCAGCCCCCTCCAGGTAAGTGTTAAACAGCCCTAAGACTTGATCCTCGGTCAGGATCGTGTGCTTCATTACCGCAACGTACTGATTCATGTGAGCGGTGGGATCTCCAGTTCCATCGAACTTTTTCATATCAGGGAGCCGGAATTTCAGAGGCAAAGCTGTTGCTGTCAAGCAATTCTTCAAGTTATAGAAATCTTGACTCCCGGAGCTTCCTCCGCGCAAGTCCTGCACTTCCTGTGTGATGTGTTGCCTCCACTCCTCTTCCTTAGCTTTCTCCTTCTCTAACTGTTTTCGGACATAATCCTGATAATCCTCCTCATTCCCAAAGTGAGGGCCATCGTTCACCTCAATCTCAGCACGCTTACTACCACTCTTGTTGTCCTTCAGTGCTAACTCAGCTAGCTGGGCCAAGATCGCGGCCAGCTGGTCGTTGATATTGTTCACAGAATTCTCCAATTCAGCCACCTTCTCATCGGTTGCAGACATACTGACGGAAGACTGAGTATACTCGGATGAAGACGATTCAGAAGCCACAACTACTGGTTCGGGACTGTCTACTCGCAACTGATCAAACTGTCTGACAAGCCGATCACTCTCGCGAAACCACAACCGCTTAATGATGACGTCTGCGCGAACGGTATCCATTAGTATGTATGCATGGTTTTATATGCATGATTCGTGGTGTGTGCGTTTATTTATTTACGATTATAAGATAAAAAGAACAAACGTTAGTTCTATTTACATGTATCACAACATCTCTCTTCCACCCTTATTCCTCCACACACTCGTTGGTCTAGGTCTCTTTCCTAGGATTTTGGTTTTTTTGGCTCACATTGCGATCCAGGGGACGCGTGATGCCGTCGATTATTGCGGAAAAATAAATCATTCATCAGACAATACAGTTCGTTTTGACGTATCAACGTTCAGTGACTAAGAAATCGACCAAGTTGGATTGTCCTTTCGGAATAACTCGTCTTTCGTCCTTTCGTGAGACGCATTAATTCGGGTTTTGACTCCCTTTGAGCGCATCTCAGTTTTTAGACGTGATTCGAGTTATTCTTCTAGTCCAATCGTTCGTTATTGTCAATGACTCGTTCCCTTTTATTCGCGTGGGTTCATGTCTCGATTTTTGGATTACAACGGGATTTTTTGGATCTATCGAGAGACGTAACCACGTGTTTATTTAGTGACGGAATCACTTTTGGATTTTATTTTAGGGAACGGACTCATCGCGTAACGCGTTTGTTCTTAGCGTCGAGGATCCGTTTGCTCATTTTGCTACGTGAAAAGACGGCGAGTCTTATTTTGAACGCACGATAATCTTTCGGCTAATTACAACTCTTTGTTCCTCCCACTCCACGGGATATATCATCTCAGTGTGGTTATAGAAAATCAACGTTTCGTTGAATCGCATGCTTATTCAAAGCGAGGACATCACCGTTCTCTTTCCTTTAGGCACGATTTAAGCAAACACGTACATCGGGCCATATTTCTTACAGTTTTGGTAACGGTCGAAATGATCGAGTCATTAGTCAAAAACCGCAGTCTCGTCCATATGGCGCAATTATATGGTTTGGCTTAATTCGGCTTCGAGATTTTAAACGGGGTATACTCTTGTCCGAGGCACGTATTCAACGACATTGGTTTATTTTCTTTAACTACTCGCGGGATTAATATATATCGTAGATTCAGAATGATTTTGGTCGTTTAGTTCATTTTTGTCTTTTTATTTTCTTAGTCATCTGTTGCGGACACGTCCATTTCTTTTAAGAATGACACAAGGCATAACGTAAAAGCTCGTCTTTTATTCGGAAGGGACGGGCTACTTGTGCGAAACTTTTCACGTTACAACAAGGTCGTTCGAAACAGAAAAGTTCTTCGTTTTCGTTTCGTCGTGATCTCGTTTTATCCCAATTTATTTAAAGAATGTGAATAACGGCTACCGTTAATATAGTCTTTTGTATCGAAATGTAACTATCCTTAACACCGAACCGATTAATACTAATACGTGCTTACATCATAACGTATTTCCTAAACACGTGCCTTCGTCGGGACACCGAAAGGGACAAGGTGGGTCGCACATGTTCATTCATATGAGATGACTAAGTCGTCTTTAGTTCAAATCGTTTCGATGTTTTAGGGTAATTAGTATGTCGATTCATAAGTATATATTAACGCATCGTCTCATTTTCTTTACATAATTTAGGATTAGACACGTATCATGGCGGTTTGAAAACACGAACTGATTCATTTATCACATCAAAAATAGTAACGGGTAATCCTATGGAAACTTCTAAGGCTACTATATGCTGACACGGCTGACCGCGGGACCTCACAGGACCGCACAGATTCGCCCCTAACGAATGGATGGGGACCCTCTGGCGCCTTACTGTAAGGGGGAACTTACGCTATCCTCTTTCGAGCGACGAATGGACTCTCGCTAGAGGTTTCGCGGAAATTACCCAAAGGGTTTGCAATAATGCTCGTGAATGCATACGAAAAGAAGTAAAATGATCCATCCCCGTTAATGGCTTAGTGCATGCCTTCCGGAATCAAATTTCTCGCTTCCCCAGCAGAGTCGCCACTTGTTAGACGAGGTGCCGCGGCCTAATCTCCCGGGCGGACCGGGGGGTGGACAACCTCATGGCGACATAAGCGGTGATTGGCGCCGAAAGCAACCAACCGCGGAATCAAGCTGCTCGGCAGGACCGGAGCTCGGAGATATGGAAGAGTCGCCACCCACGAATGGGAAAATGAACACCGATCCCTTGCGGGAGACCGGTGTGGGTTCGGGAAATTTAGGTACGAGCCGAGAAGGCTAGCTCCTTTCCGGAGAAAGGCTACTAGGCACCCCGACATCGCCCGGTTATGAACCACCGGCCTCCTACTCAGCATGTTAGGCGATAACGGACTAATCGTATACTTCTTTAAGTTTAAAATTCATTTGAAACCCTTTTCTTTCTCTTTTTGGAAACCATTTTGAGCATATGATATTGAAAAGCCACATCAGTAAAGAATCACCCATTTATGTTTATACATACACAGAGAGGGGGAAGAAAGAAGTGATTTATTTACAACCGTATTTAAATGTTATGTTGTGTGTCTATTCTACATTAACTTATTTCCCCAAAATGATGTTTATTACATGGTTCGCACCTTAATCGCCGTTGGAACGATTTAGGTGCGTTTTAAAACCCCGTTTGATGAAGCTTACCCGAGTCGCCGTTGGAACGACTCGAGTAATTGAAAACGTTAAAGTAAAAGCCTTTTAATAAGAAAACGTGGTTAAACATACAAGTCAATTTTATTTTGTACAAATTCATTAAGAAAGCGATTCAAAATCTCCATTATTAACAAAGAAAACGATTTTGATTACAATGTTCGCTTAATCCGTCGTTGGAACGGACTAAGGTTTTAAAACGTGGTGTTTTGAAGACGATTTGAAATATCAACCAAAATGACTCTATTTATCTACATTAGAGATTTAAGAAAGCTCATTAGCTTAAATAATTTAATTGAAAACTCTCTTTTTGTGACTTATTTTCCCCACTTATTTAATGGACTCTCTAACTATTATAATTACCTCAATAAACACATTTAGGCCCAAAAATTAATTTTTCCAAGTGAAGCCCATTTGAAACATGGATTTATAAATGACCAAAAGAAATAAAGAAGATAATATAGATATATATTTACACATTTTAGCCCAAAAGACATAAAATAAGAGTAAAAGAAAATATACTATCTAATACATATATAAGAAAGAATAATGAAAATAATATATTTATACTTTAAAATAGAATTTAATGTAATTTAAATGAATAATAATAAAAAAGAAAGTAATATGTACATATACAAAAAATTAGAATAAAAATGGAATATCAATCTCCTAAAATAATTATATATGTTAAGGTTTTAAAACAATTTGAAAAAAATATATATTACATAATTATATATATCTATGTACTAAGGATTAAAAGTCTAAAAGTTAAGAAAAATGGACTGAAATGGCATTTTTTAAATTTGGCAGATTTACCGACGGAAAATCCGTCGATAAACAGCATTTACTGACAGAATTGACAAATTACAGCAGCACTCCAATATTTTCCAGATTTATTCAAAAGCTTTAAATTAAATCTAATTCAATCGTTTTGGACTTCCGAACTACCAAAGATGGATCATAGTCGAACACGGAAGTTCCTAAAACGATGTTTTTATTTTAAAATGTTATTTGGAAACCTCTTTTAAATAAAAAAACTTATAATTACAACATTTTCGATACCCGAACTACCTTTTTATCGGATCACGGTTCATATTGGGATATCCAAAACGAGGTTTTTATTTTAAAACAAAACCGAATTTTATTTAACACGAAACGAAAATTAAATAAATACGTTAATTAAATAAAACGTGACAAAATAAATAAATAACTAAAGGAATAAAAACTATAGCATAAAAAAAATAAATAGAAGGAGAGAATAAATTAAATAAAATAAAGAGTCTAGTCCTCGGATAATACCTTTAATTCGGTATCTGACAGTCGAAGCCGATTGATTCCACGAACCGCGAGCTCCCGTTTTTTATGAAAAATTTAGTAAAAATTGAACTTAGGAAATTTAGAGATTTTCAATTTTAGGAAAAAAAAATGTTTTTTTCCCAAAAAATCCACTTCCTCTCTCTAGAAAAATATCTAGTGTGAGAAAGCTCTCCCAAAAATCCTCTCTTTTTTTCCTTTCACCTTGGGATCCGTGCCCTTATATAGGGAAACGGATCCCGGAACAATGGGCGACGCCCAAAAAAAATTGGGCGTCGTCCATTGTGGTTGGGCGGCCGCCCAACCTAGTGTTGGGCTACCGCCCAACGGCGTTGGGCGAGCGCCCAATGCGAGGTTGGGCGCCCGCGCCCAACCCTCTTCGGGCGTCCGCCCGACGCATTGGGCGTTCGCCCGACACGGTTGGGTGCCCGCCCGGCGACCCTCGGGGCGTGCCCCGCGCCGTCGGACGCGTGCACTCCGTGGCCGCCGAGCGCGCGTTCCGCGCAGCTAGACGCTCGCACGTCGCGGCCGCCGAACGCGCGCCTCGCGCTGCCAGGCACGTGTGCTCAACGGCCCACGAGGGCGCGCACCGCCAGCGGTCCCAGGCATTGCTCGGGCGTCGAGAGCGTGCCACTCGCGGTGCCTCCGACGGACGCCGCGCGCACGTCTCGAGCCGTCAAGCGGGCGTTCGACCATCGTCGTCCGCGTGCGGGATTCCGTTGTGTGCCCGCGCCGTGCCGTTAATTTTCCTCAGCTTAGTATTCTTTATATATTTTTCAAAACTTTCGGAATCAATCGCTTCGACCGTCTTGTTTCAGGTTTTCGTCACAGGTCCTCCGACTCGGTGTCTACACTGGTCCCTTTTGGATGAATCATCGCCTTAATGTAAAGGATGCCCACATATGGGGCATTTCATTAGACTACACCATTCTTAGGAGGAGGCGGGGGAGGCACCCATCGTCGTTTGATGTGGATGGGAACGAGCCTTTATACCATGAACCTTTGCAACCTCAAAGCATTATCTTTCGTGAATAATTTTCCAAGGGCTTGGTTGGGATGATTTCATTTGACCCATCTCACCTCGTAACCCAGATCGGTCGTGTTTGTCTGTATCATTTGTTGATCGGGCATAATACGGATGAGTGTCGTGATTGGAGAGATATATCAGCTAATGATTGATTGTTGCGAGATTCCTAACCTGAACGATGTTTAAAGGATAAACGTTTGTTATTCCAATAAAGTTTAGAAAATTAAATACTCTTAGGATCTGTTTGGTTCAGTTGTTAATAGACCTGTTCATGGGCTGGGCCGGGTCTAACCGGGCTTGTCACATAATTACTTTATCCAAGCCCAACCAAGCCTGCACTATATTTATGTCGGGCTCGGGCCGGACTAGGCCAAGCTAAAAGAACTAATTCCCAAGCTCAACCCGCCCGGCCCAACTAATATCTTTGTATTTTTTAAAAATTAAAATTAAACTAAAAAATTATACTATAAATATAAATAATAAAATACAATAAACTAAATTTTAGAAGATTATTTCAATAAAAATCAATTAACGCAATACTAAATAAAAAAATACTTTTTCCACCCTTTCTGATCCTCCTATCTGTCTTTCTTCTCTCCTTTTAGAGGACAGAGTTGGGGTTAGCTTTCCTAGGCTGATCCCAGGTTAGCTTTTGTCTCGGTGTTGGTTTGTTTTCTTTCCTGTTTCTACCAAAAAAAAAAATACTTTTTTATAGTAATAAATAAAATAGTAACAATCTTCAAAAAAAAAAAAAATAGTAACAAAAATATGCACATGTTCAACAATTTTATGGTTTGGAAATTGTTATGTTGAAAAAATTAAAAAAATTTATTTTTGGAATATAAAGTATTAAATTATAAAAAGTTATTAAATTAAAATTATTATTAAAATTTCGGGTCGGGCTGGGGCCGAGTTTTGAGACAAATCTGAAGCTCAACCTACTTTATATGCGGGCCTAAGCGGGCTTGGACCGGACCGGACCTATTACGAAACATATACGTCCAAGCCTAGTCTTTGAAGAGCGGGCTGGGCGGGCCAGTGAGCTTTTGAACAGGTCTAGTTGTTAAGTAATGGTTAAATTCACACTCTTAGAAAATTAAACGTTTGTTATTAGTTGTTTAATTATTAGTGTTTGATAAAATTATGTTGAACTATTGATGTTAATATGTAAAATGTCTAATGTTGACATCTTTTAAATTAACCAATAAATAAATTATAAAATAAAACTGTATTACATAAATTAATAAAAATAGCCTAAATAAATAATTTAAGATAAAATTTTATTATTCCTTGGATAATGATATTATACCGAGATAGAAATAATGTTAAATAAGAAATATATTTTGTGTAAATAAAAAGATAATTTTATCGATATAAATAACTACAAACATATATTGATGAAAAGCTCCAAAAAGAAGTTTTTCGTGAAAAGCTCTAAAACGCAACTGTTTATTTCTTACGGTTTTACAAAAACCCTAAACGATGCTTCAAAAACGGAAGCAACCCCTTTTTAATTGGCAATTACAAAATAAATAAATAAATAATGATATAAAATAGGTGGTATATTGCATGACCTAATTGATTGGGCAGTAAAATCTTAAATATGTTGAAAACAACGAAGATCTATGAGTGAAGATTGACATTGTACCAAAATACAATATGATTTATGTCCCTTTAACCATGTTGGTTTTTAACAATGCTCCATATTTCTTAACATTTTTATCACTTTCATTTTCAAAACAGACAAAATCATTATTATTCCAAAACTAAACTAATTTTTAATAATATGTCACTTCATCCGAATATTCCTACAAAATATGATAAATTAAGAAACCAGTACATACAATCATACTTTCATTAAGAATAAGAATAATTGTACTTCAATTAATATATCCTGTAGCATATCTGACTTGGTCTAATTAAGATATATACTCTATTTTATTTTATTCAACCCTAACAAAAACAGGCCAATTAATGATTTAATCATCTAAGTAACATTATCAATCTAAATATAAGCATATATAAATAATAAAATCCTTATGCTATATCTATTTTATATATATATATAAACCTTTGATTATAAATATAATGGTTTGAATTAACTTTATATACATAAGAAAAAATTATCCCGAACTCTCTAATTTTTCATTTTTTGATGTATTAAGTCTTTAATCTTTTATTTGGACACATTAAGTCTCGTGATCTTTTATTTTTGGTCACATTAGTCACATTAATGTGAAATTAGAAGCTTTTTCCAAAGTAACTATAACGATCATCAGTCATCTCACTTTCAAATTAGTTTCTCTCTTCTTGTCTCTTGCTAGCATCATTCAGCTCGCATACACTACAATCATCCAATCATTGAGCAAAGTTTGTTATACTTATTAATGCAATTATGACCCTTGAATTCTAGTTAGTTTTTTTTGTTATTCCTTCCTTTCCTAGCACATATGTGTGCTCTTCCTTTAGCTATAAATAATATTTTCTTTTCCATATACTTGCAATGAGAATTATAGTGAGAATTCAATTCTTAACTCATTCAATTTTATGATGGTATAAAAGCAAATATTCCATTAAAGCTCTCTTAAGCTTTCATGGCAAATAAGAATAAAAATTGGTCACTATTAAGCGTGGAAAATACACCAGGCAGCCCCAACTTCTTCCCTACAAATGAAACTTCGCCATTATTTTTGGTTTCTCACATTCTCATAGGACCAAATTACCGCTAGTGGTCTCGTTCAATGAAGGTAGCACATATGTCTAAAAACAAATATTTTTTTTTTGTTGCTGGCACATCAAATGCGATGAACCACTTTATGCAACTTGGCAGTGTTGCAGCATGATAGCTCCCATTTATATAGGGTTTTTAGGATTAATTTAGTTTGTTTTCCCTTTGTTTCTATTTAATTTCAATATCGTTTTATTACTTTTTAGTTAAAATTAGTAATTTCATTTATTTATGGTATTTGTGGTGTTTTCATGGATTTTCAGGGACCTTTCGTGCATTTCCGAACCAGACCCAAGCCTATTGGAGCATTTTCGGATTATTCAGGGATCGTTAGAGCACTTTTGGGATTCATCAGGGACCATTAGAGCACTTTTCGGAAGCCCAGGGACCTAAACAGATAAAAGCCGGAGCAAAATCGCCCCTTTTTGGACCTATCTCGGCGAGACAATACCTGTCTCGTTGAGACAGGCCCTCGTCTCGTCGAGACACTCATTGTCTCGACGAGACGAGGCGGGGCAAGGCGCACCAGCGCCTTCCCCCTTGCTGAAATTCACGGATCAGGGCCCAGAAGCCCATTTAAACACTTTGTAAATGCCTATTTTACCCTGGAGGCATTAGGGTTTCCTCCCTAACTCTATAAATAGGGAGCTAAACCTAATCTTCCAGGGGGGATTAGCCATTCAATAAATTGGAGAGCCGCTAGGGCTTTCTCTCCTCCACAATGTAGATTTAGCTTTTATTTCAGTTTTATTTTCATGTTTCTAGATTAGGTTTATTTCAGTTTTTATTTTCTTTTGTCAAGAACGATTGATGGGAGAAGCTCCGCATCTTCTATTTTTATAATTGGAATCGGCAAAACGGGTTTTGGATTTCTATCTCTTTCCCTTTCATCTTTTGCGATTATATTCAATTGAAGTTTTTTCCATTGTTCCTATTTTCCTATTGCTATGATTGGTTTGTCTATGAACTGATCTCCATCTAATTTGGGATGGGGATGAAATTGATTGTATGAATATGTATGATTAGGGATCTAGGACCTTTGATTGATTAGTTTATGCATACTTAATGCCTAGAAATTGTTAGGAACAGGATTTATGCTAGAATGAACATTGATAATGATCAACTAGCCTGTTTATGTATATAATGTGCTTAATGCATGTGACCCTGACATTAAATAGGATTATAGATAGATGAGAACCTGACCATGGAATCGTCTATACCGAAATTGTGTAAATCTGACTTCGCTAGAGACCACTAGGAATGAGGCTTTGTGGCTGGACTACGGCTTTAGCCTTAGTTGTCAATAAACCTAATGCTTTGCATGACCTAGGGTATATGCCTAATCAAGCCGTCACCCGAATGCATGTGAATAGGTTAGACAAATCCCGTACAAATTTGTCTTTCACTTAGGACAATTACCTTCAATCATTGGTAAAACATAAATCTGAACTCCCTAAACCCATACATAGGATTTAATCAAAGGATTCCTCAACCTATATTGTGCCATCCGTCAATTCACCTTCTACCCTGTCAATTGTTCACTTTATTTTGTTATCTTTATTGCTTTCAATTAGTTAATTAGTTATCAAAAACCCAACTTTTATCCAACCCTCTAAACAATTAGATCATTCTAGGTAGATTTGCTAGTTATAACGAATAGTCTTTGTGGTTCGATCTCGTGCTTAGCACAATATTACTTGTTGCGATAGGATACACTTGTCCTATTAAATGCTATATACTTTACGAGCATCACAGCATAATGGTAAACTCATGACTACTGCACGCAGTCTCTCAATCCATCACCCAAAGTATCATATGATTTGATAAAGTCTTTGATAAACCCAGCCCAAATTCCCACCCCTAGCCCCGTGAAAGGACGAAAATGCCCTTTCATGGGTTTTGGGAGGGGAATTTCTATTTTTTTGCTAATCCAACATGCGGGCGTGTGGCCATCACACCTCACCTCGCGGTCGGGAGTATAGATATCACGCCTCACCGTGTGGTTGGACGTGATAGCCTCACGCCTCACCGCAAGGTTGGGCATGTGGCTGTCACGTCCGACCACGCGGTGAGGCATGAGACTATCACGTCCGACCACACGGTGAGGCGTGATAGCCACACGCCCGCGTGTCGGATTGGCAAAAAAATAGCTTTTTTATCCTGTAAATAGTTCGTTAAACCCGTAAATAGTCCGTTAAACCCGTAAATAGTCCGTTAAACCCGTAAATAGACCGTTAAACCTGTAACTACAGAATTGTACTTAAAACCAAAAAATAATATAAGTTAATTAATAAATATTATTATTCACAACATATAAAACTAATATAATCTAGTCCAAGCCTCTCTCCTTTCAGCGTATAGATTCTCTAAGTGACGAACACTCTGATGACAAAATAAACGCCATTGGGTGGCAATGGGAGGCACTGGAAACGCAGGATGTAAATAAAGACGTATGTAGTGACGATAACTCCCCAAATGACAAATCACAATCTCTCGCTCTAGTGGTCTTCCATCGTCCGAACGCATCGGCAGTATAGTGCAACATCCTAATTGTTGTGTAGTAAAGAGGAAAATTACTGCGCTCAATACAGATGCAGCAGCAAATAAGTCATCCGGACTCATCATCCAGTGGGACTCACCACAACCCGCTCCTGCCCATTTAATACGTGTGAGGGCAGCATCAAATCCGTTCCCGTACACTGGTGCATACAGATCACAGTTTGCCCGCATCTCATTCTCTATGAGCACTCTCATCAGCTTCCACTCCTCTTGGTTATAAATGATGGCATCGGCTAAAACACGAAATCCACAGTTACCATCTGCTACAACATCATGGAATCCAGTATTAAATGGTACGATGAGACCTTGAACCCGATGTAAATGGTGGTAACCGGCGATATCCGCATCAAATCCGACTGAAAATATTAATATATGAAATTTATCAATAAAAATATATTTACTTTAACTTCAACATATATATAAATGAAATAAAATATACCCGGCATCTGGCTGTTATGCATAGATGAGGATGAGGAACGGCCTCGACTACAACTACTCCTCGAACCTGAGGACCGTGCTCGACCTCGTGGTGCCTGACTGTACTCCCATGCACTCGGATTACGTTTTGTTGATGAATTTCCCTTTGGTCTACCCCTAACAGTGTCTTTGACCTCAGGTTCTTTGAAGCCACTTTGTTCCGGGTTTATCTGATCATGAATCATCATCGATATGCTACGCACCATTGAAGGATCTAATTTTTCAACCTTTTCCACAAGAGATTGAAAAAATCGGTGATCCTCAGACCCGTCGGCATATACTGGAGCAGTAACTGGTATGTCACTCAACCCTTCAAACGTAAGAGATCTCCAAAAAGGATGGATGCGGTCAACACGGACCGATTCATTTGTGTCAATATATGTTTTAAGCTCACATGCACACGGAATGCCATGAGTCTTGGGCAACACGCATCCGCATTCACTTACCACATCCATACTCAATCCGTGCATACGCTTGAGCTCATCATTTAGTACAGCCAAGCAGTAATGTGAAACGTGTAAGTCGAGATACGCGAAAGGTTCTCCATAGTGATTCACCGTAGATCTTCTTCTCGAGTCCTCGAGTGAGTATATGATTATATACAATGAAGGATTACAAAACTAATGTATTAAATTTTAATAGATTAAAGCAAATAACAGAATAAATGTCTTACTTGATCGCCTCGATCTGAGCCTCAATGTCCTTGTGCACCTTCGCCCACACTGTATCGAGTGCACCAGTAGATGAATTCAACCACTGTTTCAACTGTGCATATGAACTCTCCACTCGACAGGTTGTGGTGTTTCCTAAGTGCAACACCTTGTTCGTCCATGCTCGACAAAACTTCTCTTTATGCACTAGCCATGTGGTCTCCATGTAATCTATCACATGAGGCCAGTTGCTATTAGTATTCTTCAGGGCTACCACTGCCGCCTCATATTCGGCTACTGTCGGGGCTTCAATTATACGTTTCCATTTGGAATTCTTAAAAATTTCACCAAACTTCTTCATTCCACTCAACTTGCCTACTATACCCTCCACATCTTTATTAATATGCCATGTGCACAATAAATGATGACTATGAGGAAATACCTCACGAACCGGCCTCATCAGTCCTAACTTCCGGTCTGTAGCAATGGCTGTCGGATGCACATCAGGTTGGAGCAAAAGCTTCAATTTTTGTAACACCCACATATAACTACCCTCGGTTTCATCCTTCATGATTGCATAGGCGATCAATAAGTTTTTGTTTGAAGGCGTCATTCCAATGATTTCAAAGAATGACATCTTATACTTGTTTGTTTTATATGTTGAATCCATACCAAAAAACAAGTAATAAGATCAGAACAGTGTGATCGATGTTGGATGTGCCATAAATAAGTGAGTCACGACATTGCTGCCCGGCACCGCTTGCGTCCAATGTATGTAGTCCTTATCTATAGTAAGCCGATAAAACTGACCGATTACATTCCGACCCTCAAAGCTCTCGGTCCTGATTTTCTCCCTGTAATTATAGAAATGTCTTTGTGTCGGGCAATCCTCCGGATGTTTTTCTTTGATTGCAGCAAAAATAGCACAAGGCTTAGCTTGAGCTGAACTCATTTCACGAACAAGTTTTTTGGAAGCCGGGCTTAGTCCACTCATCTGTCTGTAGCCCTGACGATATACAGCCAACTGATGACAGTGATGTCCTCTATCTCCAGGAATCCCATTCACCACCCAACCGCCCAATTCAGCGATTTCCATAACCTTTATCTGGAATTTGCAACCACAGAACTTTGTTTTTGTATTCTTCCGTAGTATAACATCCATATCCATATCCTTTTTCCTTTTATAATTCTTAACACCACGATCACATTTAACCAATATCCACTTGGACTTGCGCCTCGTCTTGTGCGATGCTGTGGTTAACTCGAACCCGATCCCAATTGCCGTCTGTTTTGCCCAGTTAACAGCTTCATGATATGTTTGAAACGTTTGTTTGGGAAAAAACTGCGAGTTGTAATCTATGCCGTTTTCATCAAATTCTTCCCACGAAACCTCTTGTAAATAATAAATAACGAACATTACATTCCAAAACGTGACATTTCTACAGTGTTTCGGTATCTAAACCCGAAAAACAGCCACAACTATGTTCGGGCGTGTGAGTATCACGCCTCATCTTATGGTCGGGCGTATGAGTGTCACGCCCCACCTCACGGTGGGGCGTATGAGTATCACGCCCCACCTCATGATGGGGCGTATGAACATCACGCCCCACCTCATGGTGAGGCGCGTGGCTATCACGCCCCACCACATGGTGGGACGTGATACTCATACGCCCCACCATGAGGTGGGGCGTGATACTCACACGTCCGAGTGTCGAACCAGATTTTTTTTTCAATTCAAATTACAGAAATGCAAGGAAGTTAAATCGGAAAAATACCTCGAATTCGGACGTAGCATCACTCCCGTATACTCTCCGTGATAACGGATTGTCTTCCATCAAACGTGTTGTCTTTGATTCGGATGAAAATGTATTTGGGAAACTTTGAGAGAGTTTGGGAGGGATTCAAATTTCAGTTTTTGTTCAAAGGGCGGTTAGGTCTTTTTCCGGGGCTGGAAGTGTGAATATGGGGCTGGGTTTTGTAACCCACTTAATAAATCCTGTAGCATATCTAACTTGGTCTAATTAAGATATATACTCTTTATTCAACCCTAACAAAAACAGGCCAATTAATGATTTAATCATCTAAGGAACATTATCAATCTAAATATAAGCATATATAAATAATAAAATCCTTATGCTATATCTATTATATATATATATATATATAAACCTTTGATTATAAATATAATGGTTTGAATTAACGTTATATACATAAGAAAAAATTATCCCGAACTCTCTAATTTTTCATTTTTTGATGTATTGAGTCTTTAATCTTTTATTTGGACACATTAAGTCTCGTGATCTTTTATTTTTGGTCACATTAGTCACATTAATGTGAAATTAGAAGCTTTTTCCAAAGTAACTATAACGATCATCAGTCATCTCACTTTCAAATTAGTTTCTCTCTTCTTGTCTCTTGCTAGCATCATCCAGCTCGCATACACTACAATCATCCAATCATTGAGCAAAGTTTGTTATACTTATTAATGCAATTATGACCCTTGAATTCTAGTTAGTTTTTTTTTTTGTTATTCCTTCCTTTCCTAGCACATATGTGTGCTCTTCCTTTAGCTATAAATAATATTTTCTTTTCCATATACTTGCAATGAGAATTATAGTGAGAATTTAATTCTTAACTCATTCAATTTTATGATGGTATAAAAGCAAATATTCCATTAAAGCTCTCTTAAGCTTTCATGGCAAATAAGAATAAAAATTGGTCACTATTAAGCGTGGAAAATACACCAGGCAGACCCAACTTCTTCCCTACAAATGAAACTTCGCCATTATTTTTGGTTTCTCACATTCTCATAGGACCAAATTACCGCTAGTGGTCTCGTTCAATGAAGGTAGCACATATGTCTAAAAACAAATATTTTTTTTGTTGCTGGCACATCAAATGCGATGAACCACTTTATGCAACTTGGCAGTGTTGCAGCACAATGGTAAACTCATGACTACTGCACGCAGTCTCTCAATCCATCGCCCAAAGTATCATATGATTTGATAAAGTCTTTGATGTCTGGATAGATCCACATGATAGATTCTCATAAGCAGATTCATTAAGGATCTTAGATTTGAATAAGGAGATCCACAACTTCAAGCAGTGTGAGCTGAGTGTAACAGAATATTACACCAGATTGAACATATTGTATGATGAGTTGCTTAATCTGAGGCATTACCAAAGTGCAACTGTGATCCAGCTTGTAATTGTGGTGCATTTGTAAACCCAGGAGAGCAACAATATGCAGATAAGGTAATCATGTTTCTTCAAAGTCTTAATGATCAATATCCAACTGTTGGCTCACAGATGTTACTCTTAGAGCCACTTCCCTCTCTCAATATAGTATTTTCACTCTCAATACAACATAAAAGATAATTAAACTAGATATTCAAACCTCTCATAAACACAGACAGTACACCATTTGCAGGATATAGAAATACTCGAGCTAAACATTCAAACAATCAATCCAATACTAGAAATAACAATAGAAAATCTCTCACAAATCACATGTATATTAACATTGGGGGCAGTTAAGGGTTTCTTTTTTTTATAAACAATATTTTATCACCATAGTTAATGATTTTAGTCGATACACATGGATCACCTTGATGACTAACAAGGCAGAAACTAGGCCATTATTGCAAACTTTTCATGCTTATGCAATGATATAGTTCAACAAAAAAATAAAAATCATAAGGTCAGATAATGGCTCAGAATTCACAATGTAAGAATTCTATGCCACATAAGGCATAACACATCAAACATCTTATCCAGAAACACCACAACAAAATGGTATAGTGGAATGAAATCATCAGGATATAATAAACACCATTGGAGCATTACTACTACAGAGTGGAATGTGTTGAGCGATTTCCGCAAGTGCACGGTATACGCTTGTAGTAATAAAAAGATATCGAACCCACAGGGAACGCTTTTTAACGAAAACTTATTTTAATTCAGTTTAATTTACTTTCAAGGTTTATAAAATGTAAAATCATTTAATTGGATTTGGTTTTTGAAATTGATAGAATAAGAATTAGATTAAAGTATGAAGAATGTTAGAAATCACTTCCGACTTAAGGATGAATTTACAAGACAGAAACGTTTAGTGCTTTAGAAAAGTGAATAAATGTATTCGTTTGCATTAAGCAAAGAAAACAACTTTAAACTTTGTATAAATTATAAAAATGTAATAACGTAAATTCCTTCAATTAAAAGGCTTTGAACCGCAGACAATCCTCCTACGGTCGGGTTAGATTGCTACCTTAACCAAATTAATACTTTTTCAAGATATCAATTTGTCTAAGTGTTCAATAAAGTTTCCTTGTAATGATTTTGAATTCAACTACGTTTTAATGAAAACACCAGAACTCAATTCGGATCATTTACCATAAGTGCTACATAAAAATCTATCGAATAGAATGAACTTTATTAGATGAAGTATGAATTTGATACAAGTTTACAGAGAACAAGAAGCATGGAAGCTTTCGACGACTTTCAAGCGAACAGATTGTCAATCCTTTCCTTGAACCTCGTTAGAGTTTGTCAGGCTCCGGGGCGAATCCTCTACTAAATCTTCTCGCTGAATCTTCGGAATAGAGACTGGTCTATCTACTACCAAAATGTAAACTAATATGAACAAATCTAAACGCTACTGTGTTTGTAATTATTTAATAAACAATGTGTGTACATCATATTGCTTTTTACAAAATCGAAATCTAATCTCTGAATCGCTTGACTCAGAATTTCTGCATTAATTCTGTACTAATCTTCTCTTCAATATTTCCTCAACTCTGAAATCAACTCTTTATTTATAGATGTTGAAGAGTCGGGTTTAAGGAACGTGTCTGCTGCGAAGAGGCGTTCTTATCCAATCGAACGGACGTGTTTCTTTGAAAACGAATGTGTACGAATAGCCCTTCTGGGAAATCTGATCTTACCGAGAATAATAAATTCTCGGCCGAGAATGGGGGAGCAGGTTTTGGCCTTTGAAAAGAAGGGAGAAGTTTCTGAACGACGCGTGTCGCGACCAAGAATGGAGGATTCTCGGTCGCGACACAGGGGTTTTTACTCCGTTTCTGAGTTCGTCCTCGTCCTCGTTTCGGTGCGTTTGATTTTCGTCGTCTTTGACTCCTTTTGTAGGGTTTTTCTTCTATTTTTATCATCTTTTCATTCCTATTTGGATTTTACCAAATATTCAGGTACCTTGCATAAAAGAAACATATTCTAACGTAAAAGTACTCTAAATAGATATAAACAGTACGATTTTATAGCAAAACTGATGTAAATATTAATGATATTTTAGGTATATTTTGGGCTTAACAGAATGCCCTAAATTTTCTGGCGAGGGGGCAGTTTTATATACGGTCTATTTACTTAATAGATTACCTTCCACATCCATAACGAATCAAACACCCTACTAAATTCGATATGGTCATAGACCTGACCTCACATATACTAGGGTTTTTTGTTGCCTTGCTTATGCCTCAACACTAGACAGACACAAGGATAAGCTTACTAATAGGGCGATAATATGTGTGTCAAGGGATACAGACTGTTAAATCTAACCCCTATTGTTGTTTTTCAGACTCATTTTCCTTACCAACGGAAATCTACATCACGACCTTTGCCTTTTTGCAGTGATTAAGTACTTGATATTATTCATGAAGCAATCACATTTGAGGATGCGCCCATGGAAAATAAGTATATTTATACCATTCTTATAACACAACGTACCATTCTAGAAGTTGGCACATGGATTCCCTTTGAGGAACCTTATCTTGAAGCATAACCACAAATTTGAAAATCATCCAAACATCATCCTACCTGTCTAAAAGACCATCACTTTGCCTTATCCCAATGTACTACTTTACATGTGTCACTTAACACGCCACATTCTCTTTCGACCTATTTGCCTTATGATAATTTTTCACCTACCAAAAAGGCCTTCTTTTGTCAATAATATAACATGCCACACAAAACCTAAAAATTACCATTAAGCTAAGGATAATCCTAATTGGAAACAAGCCATGAATGATGAATTGTTGGCTTTAGAAGCAAATCAAACATCTGATATGTTGTTCACTTACCAACAAGAAATAAATCCATTGCTTGCAGGTGGGTGTTCAATTTGAAACATAAAGAAGATAGAAGCATTCTATGCTTCAAAGCTCAATTGGTGGCCAAGGGCTTCACTCAAGAAGAAGGTGTTTATTTCACAACAAATTTTTCCCTTGTAGCCAAGTTCACCATGATCAGAACTATATTAACCATACCTTTAGCAAAAGGATTTCAAACAACTAAACCCAATTAGGTCTACAGACTGAGTAAGTCCCTTTATAGCCTCCGATAAGTAAGGAGGTAGTAGAATCTTAAGCTTACTAAAGCCATTACAAATGTAGAGTATTCATAATCTTTTTCAAGGTTTTCTTTCTTCACTAAAAACACCAAATCTCACTTCATAACACGTCTTATGTATATGGATGGTGTCATCATCACAAGGACAGACATTGCTCAAATTAATGTCATAAAACAACACCTTCACCAACTTTTCAACATAAAGGATCTAGGTCTCCTCCATTACTTTTCTTGGCTTTGAGTTTGCCATAAACTCTAAAGGCATTCATATGTCATAACAAAAATATACCTTGGAACTGTTGAGTGGTTATAATTTCTTTGGTTGCAAAGTTGTTTCAACACCAACCATTCCCAATTTTAAATCTTCACCCTATGTTATTGCCTTAATTGACATCTCAGCTTATCACCGATTAATTGGTAATCTACCATATCTTACACATACTAGACCTAAGTTGTCTTATATAGTCAACACCATGTCTCAACATTTATGTAATCCCACTACTGATGAACTTCATCGAGCACATAAAGTCCTTCATTACCTCAAGTGTACTCTAAGTCTTGGTCTTTTCTCCCCAACTAATATCAAGCTTCAGTTGCAAGCCTTTTCTGACTGAGATTGGGCTTCTTATCCGGATTCACGTCGATCAATCACATGGTATGCCGTTTTTTCTAAGTACGTCCTTAATTTCTTAGTGATCCAATAAACAAAGCACGATTTTGTGCTCCTCCTCAAAAGTTGAATATAAGGCTATGGCCTCCACTTCCTATGAATTGCATTAGTTCCTCAATCTTTCGAAAAATCTCACGTCGGCACAACTTGCCTCTACTCTCATTTTTTGTGACAATACAGCTGCCCTCCACATTGATCAAAACCATATGTTCGATGAGCGCACCGAACACACTAATATCGACTGTCAAGTTATCTGAGAACATTTGCATTTCGATTTAATCTGCTTCATGCCCATCCGGTTTTTCCTACTACTCCTCGATTTATTTATCAAACCTCAACACTCTCCTCAACCTCGCTTTCTTATTTCTAAACTTGGCATTCTCAGCCCCTTTATGGCCAAGTTGGGAGAGGAGAGGTAAACATTGAGGCACATTTGAAATCTAGTGAAACCGTGTGAAATTGAAAACTTTCCCAACAACAATTATAACGACCATCTATCGTCTCACTTTCAAATTGGCGTCTCTCTCATTGGCTCCTGCTAGTGTCAACTAGCTCGCGTCATTTTGCTTCTAGAAGAATTTTGCATTTGTCATCATTCCATGTTCGCTTCAATCATCCAATCATTGAGCAGAGTTTGTCACACTTATTGGTGCAATCATGACGCTTGGATTCTAGTTAGTTTTTATGTTATTCCTTCCTTTCCCAACACATAAGCATGCTCTTCCTTTAGCTATAAATAATATTCACTCATTGTGTTGAAATTATATTTTTACAATTCAAAATATTATTTTTACAGTTTTCCTATAGCCACACTACACATATCAAAAACTGATTTCGAATTGTTAAAAATACAAATTTCTATTACATGTAAAATAAATAACACTTTGTTAATCGAGTTTTATGTTAAAAAACTGACTCTTTTTTTGCATCGAGAGCTTGATGTGATCGAAAAAAAAAATGTGAATTTTATGTGTCTTAATAAAAGATCAACAGCATGCATCAAAAAATAAAGGGATAAGGTGCAAAAATATCACTAACGTTTATAGCCAAGAGCAATTTTACCTCTAATATTGGCCGTCAAGAGCAATTTTGCCCCTAATATTGATAAGCTGTGTCAATTTGAGAAATAATTCATCAAACTGTTTTCTCGGTCATGAATCTTGACATATAAACTTCACATGTGCGTCATTTTATCACTAATTAATAATAGATTACAAACATATGATTGTACGTGAAAAAAATATATTGTACTTTATACGAGTTAGACAAAAAAATCAAATATTTTATCGAATTTAAAAATATTAATCACCAATTCTATTATTAAATCACAAAAAAATGAATTTTCTTTATAACCAACAAATATGCAATTAATGCAAAATAAAGAATAAAAAAATATGTGCTTTATAATGATGTCTAAAATTAATCCAATTTGTTAATGTTAGATGTAAAATTGCTATTGGATGCCAATATTAGAGGCAAAATTGTCCCATTTTGAACGTTAGAGGTGAAATTGCTCCTGACCGTAAACGTTGGGGATATTTTTGCATTTTATCCCAAAATTGAAAGATAAGGGCGCCATGGTATATTTCCTTCCAATTCAGACTTCTAATCTTTGAATAGTGATTAATTTTTTTTAGAGAAACACCATATATAATTTATGAGGATTACTTTTTGTTTCTTGCAAGTCACTTTCTTCCTTGAAATCTCCTTCAATAAAAAAAATTAAGAATGAAACAAATCAATGACTACAATCACGAAGACATATATTCTTCCCCTAAAAAATGTCTCATCCTTTCCATTTAAAACCATCACAAACACCACCAAGTGAATTAATTAAGCAAATACACTTAATTCAACTATACTCTTTAACACACTAAATCAATATGTAAACAAAACTATATGACCATGATGATGAGGATCAAAAGAAATGATGATCAAGAACAACAAAAGGAAGGCAGCTCCGATGAAAGAATGCCATGGGACCAAGTTATGGAAGAAGCCGCAGCCCTCGGCGGAGCATTGAGAGCACGAAAACGCTTTGTCGGTGTTCGCCAACGTCCATCCGGGCGGTGGGTAGCAGAGATAAAAGACACTATACAAAAGATAAGAGTATGGTTAGGTACATATGACACTGCCGAAGAAGCTGCGAGAGCTTATGACGAGGCTGCTTGCTTGCTTCGTGGAGCTAATACTCGTACTAATTTTTGGCCGACGTCTTTATCTACTAATTCCAAACCTGCCCTTCCTTCAAAGATCACTAATCTGCTCTTGAAAAGACTCAAAGCTAGAAATAGTAATACCCTTTCGCCCTCCGTTGCTACTACTGCTACTTCTACTAGTACTTATTCTGCTCCGGCTGCTGATGTGGGCGGGCCGGAGCAAGAAGAAAGAAAAGTGGAGGAGATTCAATTTGATAACTTCTTTGATTTGACAGCTGAGGATTGTAATTTGTTTGAAAATAGTGGTTCGACTAGTAATGATTATAATGGTTACGTGGAACCGACTTTCTCAGTTGCAGCAACATCTGATTACGATATTGGAAAAGGGTTAATAAGTTATGATGAGTTTAAGGAGGCTATAATGGAATCATCATCATCATGTACTAATTATTATTATTCTCCATTTGAGGTTGCAGAAGAGATGATGGAGCCTATATTGGAGCAGGATTATATGAAGTATGAAAGAAAGCTTTCAGCTTCTCTTTATGCGTTTAATGGAGTATCGGAGTGTTTAAGGTTGAAGCGTGGATCAGGAATCAGAAGCAGCAGCTTCATTAATGGATGTGATAAAATGGAAAATGAAATGAAAATGGAGAAGGTGGAACAAGTTCATGTGGAACTTCCACAGACGAATCTTCAGGTAGAGTTTATGTCGTCTTCATCTTTATCGTCATCTTCATCATCGTCATCTTCGGCTTCTACGAGCAAGGAAAATGGAGATCAAGTGTCTATTTGGAGCTCACTTGATCTTCCTCCCATAATGTTTAGTCAGTTAGAATATTAGATTGCCAGTTTATGATTTTTGCAGTGTCATTTTTTTGTATAACATATTCTTATGAGTGAGGCTAATTAATAAATCATTACATTTTTTTTTTCTATTAAACAGATGTAACTTTTTTTTTTTTCTATAAGTAACAGTTGACACTATAAGAAAATATCTATTTTCCAGAAAATTTCATCAGAAAACATCAAAATTCCGTCAGTAATGAAGGATGCAGAATATCGGATTATTGGTTCTCTAACAAATTAAATGGTGGCTATTAAAGTCTCGGTTCAATCTAGAAATTGAAGACTTTTTTATGGTAGATCGGATGAGTAGGGGTTCTCTCATCCAAATGTTACCACATTAACAATGGAGCTAAGTGGCAGCATCCGGGAGGACGAGACCAGTACTAATTTCGCCACCTTAAAAAATTTCATAGATATTGTGCTTCATATCAATACGTATCTTTGCACCTTAAGTGTTTCTCCTCCACTATAGGTGCTTTGGTTCTTCATCAATTCTTTTTCAATCCCTGTCTTTTCTTTTATCTTTCGTCTTCTGAAATCTACATCTCTTTAATCAGGGTCGGTCCTGGGCATAGGCCCGGGGTGCGGCCGCCTAGGGCCCAAGGTTAAAATGGGTCCAAAAATTTTAATTTTATTGAATAAATTTAGTTATAATATCCATTAGGTCTAAAAATTAATCAAATAATATGATAATTTAGGACTAAAATGAGCCCAAATTTCTATTTTTAAATTTTTTAGTATAATTTTGTTTTTTTATTAAAAGTCCATTATCTCTTATTTCGCCTGGGGCTCCTAAAATATGAGGACCGGCCCTGTCTTTAATCTGGATGACGAGTTTCATGGCATTTAACATCTTATGTAAGAGGGTAAATTCGGTGTTTTTATGAAGGGAGAGGAGGAGATAATTACTCCACCATTTTCAATAGTAAGCATGTTTTTATTTTAACTTTTTGCTTCAGTACTTCCATGGTCGGCTCCATTTATCCCTAGCTGAAATGTAACTATGGTGTCACATGTTTTGTTAATCATTTTAGTTTTAGATTGTTTTCTTTTTCTTTCTTCCCGATGGAGACGAGCGGATGCCATAGATTAGCATGTTCGGTTTTTAAACCTTTATATGAATTTGATACTAACAATATTCACCATATTATTCCAACACACTAATTGCAATATATGGATGGCTATTTATAATAGCACACAACAATTCCTAGTCTAATAAATAAACTGAATCCTATATGAATTAGGATCATTAATTTAGTAACACCATTAGATTAGATACAAATTAGGAAAATGGCTGGAATCACCTCTTACTTTTTGCTAAAATCATAGGTGGAGGTCCTTCTAGTTTAGGTGCAGATGCTTCATATTTTACATGCACAAAATTTACAGCGGTCTTAACCTTCATCTTCCCAAAACGTATAATCGCAGGTGCAACTCCTTCATTTCTCATAAGTTTATGAATGTGAACTGATACAGATTGAAAGCGATAAATGGAGGTTTTAATCGTAAACCAACAAAGATCTTCTTCTCTAGCTAGACTAGAAGGAGTGAATCCCGATAACAAAGGTATAAACCTTAATCTCAAAGAGAAATGATAGTTGATTGATAAAAGTTGCCCTATCTTTACAAAATGAGGGTTTAAATACAACCTCCAAAAGATAAATAGAAGGACAGGGGCTATCCCTATTAGGGTTACAATATGGTTAACAATAAAAGGGTAAAATAGGTAATGCGCCTAGACAACAGGTACAGAGGTGCAGGTACGGGGCGTCAGAGGTTGTTGGTGAATTCCTTCGGCAGGAAGTAATCTTGAGATCCGCCCAGTGTAGTTGTTGGTACCTCATGGCGTACGCCTAGATCCGCCCGCTCGCGTGTCCAGGGGATCCGCCCTCTTAGATACAACCTCTGTGGATACGCCGAGATGAGATCCGCCAAGGCGCGTGTTATTACTGAGCCCAGTTAGGATGTCCGCATCATTCTCTCCTTCTTTTAAAGAATTCAGCACTGGCTTGTCGGTGTTGTTCTCCAAAGGGTCATCTGACTTCCACGGGCTAAGGTCACGAACATTGAACGCCGGTGAGACTTTACCAAGCCAATTTGGCAAAGCTATGTGATAGGCATTGGCATTGACCTTCTTGGTGATCTTATATGGCCCGTACTTTCTCGGTCGAAGCTTGCTGCTTGTGGCGTTGGCGAGTCTCTCTTTTCCCAAGTGTACCATAACCTCATCTCCTACTTCGAACTGTAGGTCCCTGCGGTGCTCATCCGCCTTAGCCTTTAGTTTCTGGTTTCTCTCCTCAAGAGTCTCCTTCACCTCTTGGTGCATCTGGACATAGTCTTTGGCTAGCTGGTTTGCAGTCACGTTTCCTTTGGGAAAATGGGCTATATCAAGGACGTGATTCGGGGTCTTAGTGTATACCACCTCAAAGGGTGACTTCCCAGTTCCCAAGTGTACAGATCCATTGTAGGCGAACTCAGCTTGTGCTAAAACCACGTCCCACATCCTGGGCTTATCCTTACATTTGCTGGGCAGTAAGTTTCCCAGAGTCCGATTGACCACTTCTGTCTGTCCGTCTGTCTGAGGGTGGGCGGTGGTACTAAACTTCAGAGAAGTATCAAAAAGAGCCCACAAGGTCCGCCAGAAGTGACTCAGCAGGAACTTTGTGTCACGGTCTGAGACAATGCTCTTTGGTACACCATGTAATCTGACAACCTCTTTGAAGAATAGCTTGGCAGTCGCTGAGGCGTCGTTAGTCTTACGGCATGGTATGAAGTGTGCCATTTTCGAAAACCGGTCAACAACCACAAAGATGGAATCCATGCCTCTCTGAGTTCTGGGTAACCCTAGGACAAAATCCATGGACAGATCCTCCCATATGGTTTCTGGTACAGGCAAGGGCAGCTGTAAGCCAGCATTTGTAGCGTGTCCCTTGGCGGTCTGGCAGATATAGCATCGTTCTACCAGGTATGCCACATCTCTTCTTATTTTGGGCCAGAAATAACGGGAACTCACTGCTGCATATGTCTTATCTCGCCCAAAATGTCCCCCCAGGGATCCGCCATGTAGATCTCGGACCACCTTCTCGCGGATAGAAGTGCAGGGTAAACAAAGTTGGTTGCCCCTCATTAGATACTCATCCATTAAGTGATACGCCCCATCCCCAGGTTGGCGCTGGCACTTCTCCCAGATACTTCCAAAGTCAGGATCCACCAGGTACTCTCCTCTGATGTGTTCGAAACAATCGGTCTCCAGGTTGACTGTTTTTATTAGTGCAATCCTCCGACTCAAAGCGTCCGCCACTATGTTCTGTTTTCCCGCCTTATGGACAAGCTTATAGGGGAACTTATCTATGAAGGCAGACCACCGGGCGTGCATGGAGCTTCGAAGTTGCTTCTGACTTCCCAGGTATTTGAGAGCTTGATGGTCAGTGTAGAGGATGAACTCTTTTCCCACCAAGTAATGTTCCCATACTTTCAACGCCCTCACTACAGCATAAAACTCTTGATCATACGTTGCCCACCTTTGCCGTGCCTCACAGAGCTTCTCACTGAAGTATGCAATGGGCCTCTTCTCTTGCATTAAGACACCACCAATCCCAATTCCACTGGCATCACACTCAACTTCAAACAATTTGTTAAAATCGGGATACGCCAGCACTGGCGCGGTACTCAGCTTTTCCTTGATCAAGGCGAAGCTCTCTTCTTGAGCGTCCGCCCACTCGAACCCCTTTCCCTTCTTCAAACATTCCATCAACGAGGCCACTATGGAACTGAAGTTCTTAATGAATCGGCGATAGAACGTTTCTAGCCCATGAAAACTCCTGATATCCCCCACGTTCCTCGGGGTAGGCCATTCTCGGATGGCTCTTACCTTCTCCCCATCAACTTGGATTCCATTCCCACTGACCACGAATCCAAGGAAAACTAAGCTCTCCATGACAAAGTCACACTTCTTGGTGTTGGCGTATAATTGGTGTTTCCTTAACAGGTCAAACACGGTCTGCAAGTGCTCTTCATGTTCCGCCAAGGTCTGGCTGTGGATCAAAATGTCGTCGAAATACACAACTACGAACTTCCTAATTACTGGGCGAAGCACCTGATTCATCAGTCTCATAAAAGTAGTAGGGGCATTGGTCATCCCAAAGGGCATAACTAACCATTCATACAATCCATCTCTTGTCTTGAAGGCAGTCTTCCACCCATCCCCAGATCGGATTCGTATCTGATGATACCCACTCCTGAGATCAATCTTGGAGAAGACTCGAGATCCGCCAAGTTGGTCCAACATGTCATCCAACCTTGGAATTGGGAACTTATACTTGATGGTGATCTTGTTAATAGCCCTACTGTCAACACACATCCGCCAAGACCCATCCTTCTTCGGTGTAAGTAAAGCTGGAACAGCGCAAGGACTCATACTCTCCCTAACGTATCCCATCTCGATGAGTTCCTCCACTTTTTGTCTCATGACATCATTCTCCTTTGGGCTCATTCGATAATGTGGGAGGCTTGGTAAACTAGCCCCGGGCACAAGATCGATATGATGTTGGATGTCCCTCAAAGGTGGTAACCCACTCGGCAGTTCGTCGGGGAACAGATCTTGATACTCGCCAAGTAGGCGGGTCACTTCACTCGGTATTTCCCTTTCGTCCCTTTGGGCGGATTCAAGATTCGCCTTAACCATTACCACGTATACCATTTGGCTTTCTTCACATTCGCTGACAAACGATTTGTGTGTAGGACAGACTACCAAGGTAGACTTCTCGTCGGCCTTTGGCTCTCTCACCATTGGTGTAAGGACAAACTTCACCCCATTCTTCACAAATCTGTAAGTGTTCTCTCTTCCGGCGTGGGTGGCGTTGTTATCAAACTGCCAAGGTCAGCCCAACAATAGGTGGCATGCGTCCATGTCGACCACATCACAACAGACTTCATCATGATAATTACCAATCTCAATCGGTACCTTGCATCTCTGGGTCACCCTCAACTCGCCCACGTTCTTGATCCATCCCACCCTGTAGGGATCAGGGTGCGCCTCTACCAACAACCCGAACTTCTGAACGGCGCTGCTACTCACAATGTTCTCCTGGCTCCCACTATCTATTATCATATTACATCGCCCGCCCTTCACAAGACAGCGGGTCCTGAATAGTCGGTGCCTCTGATCGCCCTCTATCCGGCTGGAGACTAACAAACTTCGTACCACATGAATGGCGTACCTCTCTTCACCCGCCACCTCATCATCTTCTCCCAAGGGTTCACAAAATACTTCATCCTCTTCGTCATAGTCATCTTCATATCTCTCCACCATGTTGGCGCTCTTCCTTCTAGGACACTCGTTGGATCTATGTCCTGGTTCATTGCACCGAAAACATTTGAAAGGTGCTGGCCTTGCATACGGGTTGTTGCTCTTGGGTGGTATAGGTGCTTCTTTGTATGGTCTAGTATCTCCAACGGATCCCCTTCCCACACTGTTAACCTTGGCCCCACTGGCACTCGCCACCTGCTTGCCTTTGTCGTAAGACTTCACGTTATCTCTTCCTCCAGGCGTATACTCAGTAGTGGCGGATCTCCTAGATCTCCCGGTCAGTTGGGACTCAGCCTTGAGGACTAAATTCCTAGCATCTTGTACTCTAACCACCATCTGTGTGCCAATACGATCCTGGATATTATATCTCAGCCCTTCTAGATACCTAGAGGTCTTTTGGCTTTCAGTTTCAGACAGGTTGGCTCTCACCGAAAGCCTTAGGAACTCAGAAGTATACTCATGGACACTTCGGGTCCCTTGAGAGCATCCTCTGTAGGAGCTGTAGATATACTGTTCGTAGTCCGGCGGTAGGAACCGCTCCCTCAATATCGCCTTCATCCGTAGCCAAGATCTAATCGGATCTCTGCCCCCTCTTCTTCTTTCCTCCCTCATCTGATCCCACCAAACTGATGCGCCACCCTTCAGGCGGTACGCCACTAGCCTTACTTTCCTCTCATCAAGGATCCCAGCATACTCAAAGAAACGTTCAACTTCCGATAACCAATCTAAGAATCCCTCTATATCCAGCTCCTCACCAAAAGATGGTAAATCTATTTTTAGCTTAAAGGCGTCATCTCTATCAAAGTTTCCTAGGTCTAGTTCTGCCCTAGCCATACCCACACGCTTGTTATCAATCGGACCAACATCCCTCATATTTCTAAAGGCACCATTATTCCCAAGATCCCCAAAATCATCACTATCGCTATCAGCGTTATGCACAAGGACAAAGTTGGGTCTTCTTACCTCAGGATCCCTAGGACCCATTTGTGGAAGTTGGACATTTGTCAATGGCAGTCGAGGCGGCGTGGGTTGCCTTTGGGGTCGTGGTTCAATGACTCCTTCCCTCCTCTGGTCGGACTCCCCGGCGGCTGGTCTGACCACTGCACGGATCTCCAATCTGAGGTTTTCCGGGGAAGCGGTTAGCTCCTGGAACCGTTGGTCGTTTTGTTTCTGCCGCTCAAGGCTGGCCTGGATTTGTTCCGCGAGGTGCTCTCTCAGCTCCTCATATCTCCGGTCACTGGTTTCCATGGAATCTTGCGGTTGTCGGGGTTGAACCATTGCCAAAAGAAGTTTCGGGTCAGGAAACGATTGGCTCTGATACCAACTGATACAGATTGAAAGCGATAAATGGAGGTTTTAATCGTAAACCAACAAAGATCTTCTTCTCTAGCTAGACTAGAAGGAGTGAATCCCGATAACAAAGGTATAAACCTTAATCTCAAAGAGAAATGATAGTTGATTGATAAAAGTTGCCCTATCCTTACAAAATGAGGGTTTAAATACAACATCCAAAAGATAAATAGAAGGACATGGGCTATCCCTATTAGGGTTACAATATGGTTAACAATAAAAGGATAAAATAGGTAATGCGCCTAGACAACAGGTACAGAGGTGCAGGTACGGGGCGTCAGAGGTTGTTGGTGAATTCCTTCGGCAGGAAGTAATCTTGAGATCCGCCCAGTGTAGTTGTTGGTACACCTCATGGCGTACGCCTAGATCCGTCCCGCTCGCGTGTCCAGGGGATCCGCCCTCTTAGATACAACCTCTGTGGATACGCCGAGATGAGATCCGCCAAGGCGCGTGTTATTACTGAGCCCAGTTAGGATGTCTGCATCATGAACAGAGTTGTGATGGTTTTTTTTATATATATAATTGATTTGATTGGAAGGCGAACCTTGGCGCAATAATAAATAATTGATTTGATTGCTCGGTTGGAGACACGATATGGCGAAAAATGTGGTCTCAAAATATGAAATCGGTAGACATCAATTTTACATTTTTTCGCTTTTCTTGTTTTTTTCACATGTTTTGCACATTTTTATGCTTTTTTTTTTGTTTTTAACGTTTTTCATTTTCCCCATTTTTTATTTTTTAAGTTTTCCACGTTTCACATTATGTTTTCTTTGTTACTCGCATTTTACTTTTTTCGTGTGTTTCACGGAGTTTTATTTCGTTTTTCGCATTTTTTTCATTTTTTTTTTTGCGTAATTCACATTTTTACTATCTTCCACGTTTTCCGTTTTTCGTGTTTGACCATTTTTCTTGTTTTTACGTTTTTTCCTTAATTAATATATTAAATATTTGAGTAATGGAAGGTAAGAATCATATTTTTAACATAAATAAGAGGGTTGTGGCAAATTAAGCCGTAACATGTGAAATATTGCAAATTTAATATTAATGTTTCAAGCGAAGTGCAAATTAAGCCATAACATATGAAATAATGCAAAATTCACTCTAACGTTTTCAATGATGATCAATTTTAGTTATGTGCTATCGAAAATTTGAAAAGATTTGTTTGAATATTATTTAACTATCACATCAGATCTTTCAAATAAGTTTGTCGATAAATTGAAACAATATTGTGCATTTTTTATTGGTTTTTTGTAACTATATTTATAACACGGTAAATATTTTAGGCACTTCGACAAAAAAAAATGTGATTAACTTATATGTAGCAGATTTAATTTTTAGCATTTTAACAGAATTTTTATAATTTTGTTAATAATACACTAAATATTTTAGACATAATTGATATTAAAAGGTCTGAAGTGATAGTTAAATACCAGCAAAATCAGATTTTTCTAATTTTATATAACGTAGTGCTATAATTGATATTTTTTTTAAAACGTTATGGCTAAATTTACACCATTCCATATATTAAGATTAATTTTGCACTTCCTTTAAAATGTTGGGGTTAATTTAATCTTTATCCTTAATAAGAAATTGCACTTTAAGAAAAAATTGTTTTTTTAATTACTAAACTAGTTATTTCATCTTATATCGTGCTATGGTTTGTTGGAGGCTTATTCATTATTGCATCCCGACTGACGATGCTTTACAGTGTAGAGGAATGATGTTTGCCTCGCGATGTGAACTCTGCGCATCGGCTGAGGAATCCATTACTCACTTGTTTCTGACCTAATCCTTTGCACAAGCTCTTTGGCGAAAAATCGGTTTCATTTTTTAGGAACACTTAGTTCAGTTTGCTAACTTTGATTTATTTTTTAACAGGCTAATCGCTTGCACCTTTGGAGGACAGGTCGCTTATTTGTGGAGTGCTGCAATCAAGAGTTGCATTTGGTTGATCTAGAAAGCCAGAAATGCGTCTGTGTTTGATTCTGAGCGACCTTCAAACCAAAGTTCGCTTGCTTTTCTTCGTTCGCTCATTCAGGAATCCAGTTTTATTAAACGACGCTACTGCTCTACGAGTCGGGATTGCAGAATTTTACATCGTATCCGGGTTGCTGCTCGTCTGCCGCCTGCTCCAAATTTAATACTGGTTCGTTGGGTTCAGCCTCTTTCGGGATGGGTGAAAGTTAACATGGACGGCTCGGCCATGGGAGCTCCGGGTTTGGCAGGATCTTTAGAACTGCCCGTGGCTTTTCTCGGGGTTGTTTTGCTTTTCCAATTCCCTCCACGTATGCATATTTAGCGGAAATTAAGGCTGTAATGTTTGTCATTGATGTTGCGTGGGTAAAAGAATGGCATCAACTATGGGTTGAATCTGATTCTCTATACACTATCAATCTGTTGAAGACGAAATCAACCTTAGTGCCTCGATCGGTGCGTCAACCTTGGCTTCGCTATTTGGAGCAATGTTCTTTGATGCAGGTCTGTATCACCCATATCTATAGAGAAGGTAATCGTGTTGCTGACTCCCTTACTCATCATGGCATCTCTTCGTCGGATATTACTTGGTGGCCATCGACTCCTGACTTATGTCTGCCGCTGATTTTTGATGATCTCTGTAATCTTAGTCATGCTCGATTTGTTTAGAGCTTTTCTGTTTTTACCTTTTACTTTTATATTTGTTCTCTGACTTTCTATTTTCATTTTATATATATATATATTCGGGTTTTACAGATCATGCTTCGGGGTGCCAGCATAGCTGGGATGTCGAAATCATGTCTGTATCATCCCAACCTTTAAAAACAATCTATTATTCTACTATATCTATTATATGAAACAAATATAATTTAAGAGTCCCAGTTTTCTCTTTTTTTTTGGTAGGAAAGGAAAGAAAAAAACAAAAAACAAACAAAGCCTGCTTAACCCGGGATCAGTCTGGGAAAACTGACCCCCACTACATCATCCAATACCACAAAAGAAATGAACGTCGAAGGAGAAGAAAAGGTTGAAAGCCCCAACATCCTTGAATGCCCTTCAACCGCAAGACGGTCCGCAACACGGTTTTGCTCCCTATAAATATGAGCAAAGCTAAGACAATCAAAGGAAGCTCCAATCCTTCTAATGCCTTTGATTAAATTTTGGTTGTTCAGGCAAATCGCATTGTTATCTGAAATCATATTAACCGCTTCCAGGTTATCAGACTCCACCAGAAGCTTCTTCACCCCCAGACTTTTAGCCAGCTTAAGGCCAGAAAAAATCCCCCAAAGCTCAGCAGAGAAAGAAGATCCAATTCCCAAATTCTAAGAGAAACCAAAGACCCACCTGCCACCATCTTCTCTCAGAACCCCTCCTGCAGAAACTCTCCCGTCCTTTAAACAAGAGCCATCAGTGTTAAGCTTAACCATGCCTTCCCTTGGTTTACACCAGCCTAAGAGCTGGACCTCCTTCCTCTTAAACGCTCTAGGCAAGGGGTCTTCAACGTAGCGATCAACCACGGTATAACCTTTATGGAGAAGAAATCCAAGACATTAGGCAAAACAACCCTTTCTCCTCCAAAAATCTCGTCATTCCTCCATCTCCAGATCTGATGGCAGACCATAAGATAACTCCCTGATTCAACTCGGACAAAAGGATCCCTTTAATCCCATTCACAAACCAATCATTCTCAAGGTGGGAAAAAAAGGAAGAAAGAACATTTAAAGGGAGAACTTTCCTCCAAACCTCTTTGCTTTTCTCACAATCTCTGAGAGCATGGCACAAAGTTTCTTCATGACCTCTGCATCTTCCACAAGCTCCAGACTCCACCAAATGCTTCCTTTTTCTATCAGAATTAGTAAGCAACCTATTTTTAACCCCTAGCCAAAGGAAGCTTCTAATACGGTAAGGCACTTTTAAGGCCCAAATCATTTTCCACACCCCTAGGTGCGACGTACCCACATCCTGATAGAAAGCCTGAAACGCCGATTTACAAGAATAGGTCTCGTTGTTTGTCAAAAACCAACAGTAATTATCCATGTCTTCAACTTTATTATTAATCTGAGCTCCTCTTATTCTAAGGAGAGACTCCAGATTAAGATAAGAATCAAATTTAGCCCAAACCCATTCACCCTCAGAATCCACCACATCTGCAATCTCCAGTTCAGAATTTCTGAAGGCGGTAAAGAATCACAGACTTCCAAAAGAGGCTTTTTACCAATCCAAATGTCATTCCAACAACTTATGGATCTACCATTTCCGATATTCCAACCAATTCCAGAACAAAATTCAGCAAAAACCGCACTAATGCCTTTCCAAAGAAAGGAACAATTACCCACTCTTTCCTTGGGACCCCCAAACACCTTATCCTTTCGATACTTTCCGCAAAGAAGTTTAACCCAAAGAGCTGAAGGAAGTTGCCACATTTTCCACAGAAGTTTCATTAATAAGACCTTATTGTTATCTCTGGCTTTCCTAATGCCCAGACCTCCCAAATCCTTATATTGACACACCTCATTCCAAGGAACAAGGTGGATCTTCCTCCCCTCCTCAGCTTCACCCCACAGGAAACGATGATTAATCTTATCAAGATCCTTGAGAACAGGCTCAGGAAGCTGACAAGCCTGCATAATGTGATTGGGAGTCGCACAATTGACCGATTGAACCAAAGTAAGACGGCCAGCAAGAGAGAGAGTTTTAGCTTTCCAGGTGGCACACTTCTTATTGGCTTTATCCAAAGTGTCCTTAAACGACATTTTCGACACTCTCTCACTATGGAAGAGAATACCGAGGTACTTCCCAAGAGAACTAGTCAGAGGAATCCCAAACAAGTCATTCAACCTTTTGCAGGCTCTCTGGTTTATATTCTTAGAGCACAACATCCTGGACTTCTGGATATTGAGCTTCTGACCAGAGGCAGCACAGAAACAATCAAGAATATCCATAATAACACTCAACTGCTCCTCATTCCCTTCTAAAAAGATCAGAACATCATCTACAAAGAATAAATGAGTAATCTGGGGACAGAACTTATTGATGGACACCGGGTGGAGCTTTCCATTATCAACAGCATCTTGAATAAGGTGAGATAACCTTTCCATAACAATAACAAATAGGAAAGGGCTCATAGGGTCCCCTTGACGGATGCCTCGGCCAGGCGAAAACTCCTCTGACATATCTCCATTGATCAAAACTTGAAACACAGGAGAAGAGATACAAACCTTGATTAACTTTCTCCAATTGTCCGGGATCCTTGCTCTTTCCAGACTCTCAAGAAGGAAACTCCAGTTAATACGATCATAGGCCTTCTCCAGATCCAACTTAAAAGCCACAATACCTCTCTTCCCCTTCTTGTTTTTCATAGTGTGGACCATCTCTTGGGCAATAACCACATTATCCATCATTTGCCTACCAGGTACAAAGCTTCCCTGATTCTGACTAATGATCTCAGGAAGAATGCAACGGAGTCTATTAGCCACAATTTTTGTAATAGTCTTATAGAGAACATTACAAAGACTAATGGGCCTCATCTGTAAAAAAGAGGAAGGCTTCTCCACTTTAGGAATAAGAACAATAAGGGTTTTGTTCAGAAGCCCAATATCCTGAGATCCCATAAAAACACCTTTGATAAAGTTGTAAATGGCTTCCTTCACAACCTCCCAATGTTTATGGTAAAAACCATCAGGCAGACCATCAACCCCAGGAGCTTTAGTAGCCCCAATACTAAAAATGGCTTGGTCAATTTCTTTCAGAGAAATAGGGTTGAAGGCTTCCAGAAATCTATCCTCTCCCACCATGGGAAAGGAAGAAACAGATTGCGCCTTATCCAGCTCAATCGGTTCCTCTTTGAAAAGGTCTTTATAGAAATCAAGGGCCAACTATCGGATTTCTTCATCCTCATAGACCCAATCACCATTAGAGTTTTTAATAGCATCAATCCTATTCCTCTGTCTTCTAATGACAGTAGAGAGATGAAAATACTTGGTATTTCGATCCTCATCTTTGATCTAGGCTTTCCTAGACTTCTGAAACCAAAGAAGCTCTTCCTGTCGAAGCACGACTTCCAACTCTTTCTGAAGTGTTCTGAGCTGACCATTCAAACTGTGATCAAAGTTACCCTCCAGTCTGTGATGAATGCCCTCTATCCTACTCAATAATTTATTCTTTCTCCTAATAATATGCCTAAAGATGTTTTTATTCCACCCCAGAACATTCCTTCTGAAACCCTCAGCAGCATGAAGAACATTCGAGTGAGGCTTCCAATTATCTTGAACGAAATCTTTAAACTCAGGGTGAGACTCCCAAGCCACTTGATATCTAAATGGTCTCTTCCCCTTAGGCCGAATGCCTCTCATTAGCCTGAATAAGATAGGACAGTGGTCCGAATGACGGAAAGGGAGATTTAACACAGGAACTTCAGGGAAACTAGTTTGAGCAGACACATTAGCATAGACTTTATCCAATCGAACAAAGGTGTTATTGCGCTTCCAAGTGAACTTATGACCAGCAGCACCCAGATCAGAAAGCCCACATAAATCCATACTATTTTTATGATTGAGGCACCGGTTAACATATTGATGCGCCCCCCCCCCCCCCTCTCTGGTCACTCATCTGGGCAATATCATTAAAGTCACCAGCCACAAACCAAGAATCATTCATGTTCACACTCATAGAGTAAAGAACCTCCCAAAGTCGTTTCCGATTAGCCAGGACAGGATCAGCATACACTAGAGTAATAAAGAAGGGTTTCCTACCAGAAAGGCTCACTTTACTATGAATAAACTGTTTATCCATACTAATGATATCGAAATGAACACGGTCTGGCTTCCAGAAAAGCCAAATCCCGCCCGCCCGGCCAGTAGCCTCCGATCTAACACAATCCCAGTTCCTAAACTTTTTAACCACCTCATCTGCTTTCACTCCACTAATCTTAGTTTCCATTAAAGAAAAACAAGAAGGATTAAATTGTTTAATTAAATCTTCAACATGGATACGGGTAGCCTTCCTAGCCGCACCTCTAACATTCCAAACCAATAAATCTATAGACGGGAGGACAACTGACCGCACACACAAACCTATGCCAGGTATTTATTGGGGGCTCCTGAGAGCCTACCCGAGGTACCCTCTTATCCGAAAAAAACCAAAGGATAATGGACATTCTTTTGCTTACCCTTAGGCTTTTCAAATTAATTTTATTAATACCCATAGCTTTCCCAACACTAGGTTCACCAGAGTGATTAGGAATACTCACCTCATTAGCCTTCGCCTTCCCTTGGCAAGCTAGAGCATGGGACCCAGACTGGGAATCACCTTTGGCAACAAAAAGGGGGTTAACAGATTCAACCACATTATCAGATGGATCAGCAGATTCTAAGCCTGGCATGCTTTGCTCAATGTGAACGTCAGCCTGGTCAGAATCTTGGACTTCCTCAATAGTCAGGGCCCCAAATCTGGACCCTGAAGTAATGCCTGAAACAACCCCAGAAGCCTCCCTAGATTTAGGGCTAGGCTTCAACTTGGCAACAGGATTGGCAATAGGATGGGACAGGGTAGTCCCACCATTCATCTCAATGTCAGGAGGACGATTTTGAACAACCGGCGGATGTGTCCTTCGTCTAGCAGACCTCTTAGCCACCATCTAGGGTCCAAAATTCCCCCCATCTCCTTTAATCCCATCAGCTCCTCCAATAACACCCTCAGCTACCTCCTCTAACACCTTCTCCCTTTTGGGACATCCCTCATGAGTATGACCATACATACCATATCAAAACAAATATTATGTAGTCCTTCATACTCAATAAAGTAAACCTTGTTATGGACACAGAATTTTGACAACAGAGGTTTAGCAAGATCAATATCAATACACACCCTTACAAATTTGCCTCTAATAGCCCCAATTGTAGTTTTGTCCACATGGTGAACTTTCCCAACAAAACCTCCTATCTTATTAAGAAAACTCTCACTATAATATTCAATGGGTAGACCCGGGAAACCTAACCCATTGATAGGGGTATTTTACCCCTATCTTTTAGCGTGATTTACGGGTTGATTTTGGATAAAATAAATAAGTTTAATTACAAAAATAAAGTGTTTTGATAAAATAAAGAAATAAAAATAAATCTCGTACTTTCAGTTAATTTTCCGTGCTTTTGATTAGTTTAGGAAATAAAAACGTCAAGCTAACTCGGCTCGCAAGATTTGTATTTCAGGTACGAGCATGGAGCAAAAATCTACTCAAATACGCGGGGCGTACAATCCTTTACGTGGGGCGTGAAACATGTTGTCAGCAATAATTGCCTTATCCGCAGGCGCCATGTGGAATTGACTCAGCATACGCGGGGCGTATGCCACCCTATGCGGGGCGTATGACACATGTCGGAAATAATTGGCCTAATCCTGAAAGTCAGACTGCACTGTCTCCCTGAGTCAACTCTTCGTACGCGAGGCGTATAACCATACACGCGAGGCGTACCAGGCAATTCCTCAATGATAAAAACTCAGAGACTCTTTTACGCGGGGCGTACTTCAGCTACGCACGGCGTAAAAGCCCCAATTCAAGCAATAAAACTTCAGAGACTCAAACACGCGGGGCATACTTTAGCTACGCAGGGCGTGTTTGAGACAACAAGACACGGAATTGGTCCACATGCAGAAGATTTCTGACGGAATGGGCACTTACGCGGGGCGTAGACCACCTCACGCGGGGCGTATCATGGGATTTCTGCACCAAATAATGTTGCTCCATACTTGTACTTTGTGAAGTTACAACATTGCCCTTGCTTGATGTCTATAAATAGGAAGCTCTTGAACTTCATTTGACACCAAGAAATAATTACACACTAGAGAGCTAACTATACTTGTTTTGATTATTGTTGTAGTATAGATTCAGTTTTTGTAGCTAAACTCTCCACCTCGAGAGCTTGTTCGGTTGTTTCGGCATTCCATCGAAGTTCCGCTCCACCATTCGTCACCAAGCTCGAGAGTTCCACCTCCACGACCTAAGAGACGGCTTTGAGTCCGGTTAGCTAGTTTCAAAGGCGGATTCTCCCCTTTTACGTGCTAATTAGCTTGTACTCTTCCTATGTACTATGCTTGGTTGTATTCCATTTATATACATTTCATATTTATAATTTCATGATTTATAATCTCTATTTCCCTTTACGTGTTAGTGTTTGCTACTTGTTTTGATATTGATAATTGATTATTGTGTAGGAGAACGCGATTTCCGACGCCATTTGGGCTATCCTTAGGGAGTTATATAGGTGTTGCCCTACCGGAAGTGACAAACCGGAAACCGTAGGAATTGACAAGCCACGGAACTTACAGGCCCTAGTTTCTAATTCCCCCTCATTAGACACGCCTTGACTAGAAATCACGTAGTCTAAGTGCTTCACGGGTCGGTCCTACTACACTTAGTCGTCTTTGCAAGAGTAAATTATTATCCGTATACATTTAGAGTCGTTATTTATCGTGGTTATAACTTATCGATATTCATCCCACTTCATAGGGTTTTAGCTACACAAATCTGAGTCGCCAATAGTTAGGGATAGTGTGTAGTTGTGTCTTACTTTACCCTAAAGTAATCGCCGCTTAAATAACATACGAAACCGAGTCGTTTAATACTTGTAATTATAAATCCCGTGGATTCGATACCCGGTCTTAACCGGATTATTACTTGATACGACGGGGTACACTTGCCCCTAAGTAGTCGTAGCGTCTAGTAGAGTTAAGAGTAATTTATAAAGATCACATCCATAGATATAGAGTCCGCACTCATAATATATACATTTCGTCGTAGAAACTCTACCACTAGGCATCGCGCTATCAAGTTTTTGGCGCCGTTGCCGGGGATTTATAATCTCCTACAATATTAGACAAAAACGTTTCATTGTTAGTTTAAGCATTCTTTTTGTATAAATTGTTTATATATACTTTGACTAACATTATTCTTTCTTGTTGATAACCTTTTATACTTCCTTTTTACTTTATGCACACCCGATCGAAAAGTGATTCTCTTATTCCTATTGATCTCGAAATTGAACGTACTCTTTGTAGGATTCGAAAGGAGAGAATGGCAAACCCCAACGCCGAGGTCAACCAACCCAACGGAAACCCAAGGCCACATGTGAACAACATCCGCGGGGGCAATGATACGCGTTCGATGATGGAGATCCTTGCTCCGCATCGTCCCCAAAATCATAATGGCATTGTCGCTCCCATGATCCCGGCCAATACATACGAGATCAAGACCGGAATGATCCAATTGATACAACAATGTGGCCAATTCGGAGGGGAACTCCATGAGAACCCCAACGAGCATTTAGAGAAATTTCTTATGTGTGCTGATACCTCTCGGCAAAATGGTGTTCCCGTTGAGGTTGTGAGACTGAAATTGTTTCCTTTTTCATTGACAGGACAGGCGTTGGAGTGGCTACACTCATTGGAGGCAGGATCCATCACGTCATGGGAAGAGCTCGAAAAGGAGTTCCTTTCCTACTATTTTCCGCCATCCAAAACAGTCAAGTTACGGACCGATATCACATCCTTCAGGCAGTTGGAATGCGAGGCCCTTCACGCAGCTTGGACTAGGTTCTAGAAGTTGCTCCGAAACTGCCCCCACCATGACATCCCGAAGCACGACTTGGTAAGCACTTTTTACCACGGGTTAACCCCCACTAACCGTGCGACTGTTGATTCTGCTGCAGGTGGGGATCTATTTCGAAAGTCAGCTAGTGAGGCCTACGAGCTCATTCATGAGCTCGTAAGGAAAAGTGTGCAATGGCAAGAGGATCGGCTTGCCGGCCTGTCGTGACACCAGACGTTCGCTGTGGAGAAAGAGGCTCCGAAAAGCTCCATAGCGGAAATGAACAAGAAACTTGACTCGTTGATCGCCCAATTGAGCCTCAATAAAAGTGTGCAGGTCCTGATGTGCACTCACTGTGGTGGAGACCATGATGCGTTTAATTGCCAAACCGGTAGCCCTTTCGCCGGTGATGCCGAAAACGTAAGTTATATAGGAGGCAACCAAAGGTATAATTCCCATCCGAACTCCTATTCTCACCACAATAATAATAATAATAATAATAACGGCGGATGGAGGCCTCGGTACCAACACCCGAACTTGTCATATGGCAATAATAATAACGTGTTGAGGCCCCCATCCGGCTTTGAGCAGGAATTTCGAAAAAACGGACTCGGGCAATCACAAGCCGCGCCCGGTAATCGGAACGCTCCACCTTCCAACAATGTACACGACCAATCGGTCACGTCTTTGTTGAAGGACATATTAACCCGGTGCACTACGCGTGGTGTACTCCCATGTACGCCCCGCGTACCGCGCCCCTATTGTGTAATTAGCACTCAAGAGGTGGGATACGCGTGGCGTGGCCACTTCACGCCGCGCGTACCCCTCCTGGGGATCCGAGTTTCACTTGGATCCCCACTTCCCTCCTATATATATCCTTCCTTTTTCCTCACTCATTACCCCAACTCTTCCCCAACACTTCTCTCCCACTCTTTCTACTCCTTCTCCATTCCTCACTATTGCCATGGCATGAAAAAGAGCCGCCGACATACGCCCCCCACGGTCCACTCGGGCCCGATCCTCCCATTCCGCACAAAACCAACCGCCACCTCCACCTCCCGAACGGGAGGAAACTCCACCACTCACCCGCCAATACCGGACTCCTTTTCATCTCCTAACCGAGGAGGCCCAAAGGTACGAAGATCTTTGTGCCGCCACTATCATGGAGCTTCCCTATATCCAACGTAGCGTGCTTGATCAATATGATTTGGGCATTCCTTTCGAAGCTCGCCTCCGTGCCTTCGGTTGGTACGACATCTACTCTACGCATCAGCGGGTGTACCCATCACTAGTGGTGGAGTTCTACACCACCCTCACCTCCAACAACGTCCCCGGAGCCGCACTCTTCAACTTTCGCCTCCACAACCGCCCCTTCTCCATTGACACTCAATGGCTCCAACACCATTTCACTTCCCAAACGGAGGGGGGCAGATCCAGTTGGCCCGACGGCGTTGCCGCTCATGAGTTTTGGGCCTCCATTACCGGGTCCGATGACTATCACGTCTCCAACCTCCGCCCATCTCTCATCCGTGACCCTATCCTCCAACTTCTCCACCGCTTCATCTCATTTTACTTCTCGGGGAAGTCCGAGGCCTCTAAGGTCAACAAACACGAACTGTTGGCCCTCTACTGTTGTGTCAATGGGCTCACCTATGACCTCGCCTATCACGTGGCTGCTCACCTCCACTCCACGCCCATCCGGAAGCGGGCCAAGCTCGGTTTTGGCCACCTCGTCACCATCTTCGCCCTCACCGCTCTCGGTGAAGCTGCCCTCGATCGCCTCCCGAGCCTTTTGCCTCGGCCCGTGGAGAAGAACGCCTTTAAGTCTCTTAACCGTTCGACCTCCGGCCCGGGCGAAACTTCGGGGGCGGCCCACTCCAATTCGGAAGGTGACTCGGACTCGAGCTTGGGTCTCAATTTTAGTCCTCCACCCCTCCATGATTTTAACTCTCTTTATGCTCAGTTGGATATTTTGGAGGATAACCAATGTCGGGATCGGGCTCATTTCGACTCCCGCTTCGATGCCCTCGAGGCTCAAAGGCTAGCGGATATGGCTAACTTTGACGCCTTCACCAACGCCTTCTACACCCACTTCAACATCCATGACAATCCGCCTCCACCACAACCATAGTTTCCATTTTTCTTTCTCTTTTATGTTTTCTTTATGTATTTTCTTTTGTTATTTCCTATGTTATTTTTATGTTTTTAATGTACGATGTTGTTTCTAATTAAAATCGTTAAGTTCCGTTTGTGTTTTGTGCTTTCGTTATTTTCGTTTTTATTGTTTAGAATAACACCCCGCAGGGCGTACCCCATGGTACGCCCTGCGTACCGACCATTTTTATGCTTAAAAAAGTTCAGAAACTCAAACACGCGGGGCGCCCTGTTCCTGCGCCCTGCGTATTTGAGTCTCTGACTCCAAAGCAATAAAAACGCCGCCCTACGCGGGGCGCCCCCCCCCCCCCTGTTACGCCCCATGTATTTGAGTCTCTGACTCAAAATGCAATAAAAATGCTACCTTACGCGGGGCGCCCCCCTGGGCACGCCTCGCGTAGGGCCCCTGACCACTAAGGTCCTCTTTTCCTTCCCTACTTTATTTTTATTTTTGTTTTTGTTTTAACTTCTTTTTGCGACGCTCTTGGAATAGGCGTCATTTTAAATAACGCGGAGGGCCGTGCAACCCCGCACTTTCAGTTTGTTTTGCACTAACAAAACCAAAAATAATAAAAATAAAAATTAAATAACCTACAAAATAATTAAACTAATTTATTGACTCTTCAAAATTACCCCGACACGCTATCCCTCCTTCGGAAATTAACTAAAGTTCCGTTATTTATCGTCAAAAATAAAAGCGTCGGAACATAAAGGAATGATTCAATTAAGAGATTTTAGTCTTGATCTTAAAGTTAGGGAATTTGTGCAAAGCTTAGGTTAGTACTAAACTAAGGCATTGAGGCTTAACCCAAATGTTATCTCCATAATAAACTTTAAAAAGGCAATAAAAACGGGATAGTTGAGACTTTAGCGAAGACTTGATAGTACACAATTTAAACCCGAATCTTTGTGAGGTATTTTTGAGCCTAAAAGAGTTCGTATGAGAACTCTAATTCTTTCACAATTTTTTTCGAGAGCTTTGACTTCACTCGACTCATAGAATTGGCATCCAATACCGGGTTAAGTACACTTATTTTTGGTAAAAAGGCAATAGATAATAAACCGAATCCACTTAGGCTAATTTTTCTTAATTTATTTTTCTCGTTTTCATTGAACATTAGGAAACCCCTTCGAGCCTATTAACCAACCCTTTTGTTAACACCCTTTTAAACATTTAACCCTTTTTCCTCTTGTTCAAATACCGACATAATCAAGTTGCACCCGAATTACCCAAAATAAGTCACGGCCTTAGCAAATGAGCACCATAAGTTTTTAAAATATTGTTTTTATGCCTCTATCAAAACAAAGGATACGATAAAAATAAAAAGGCATTCTCAAGCTCCACCCGAGCAATTTTGAATTATATTTTAAAATTCGCCAAGGCCGAACTAAACAAAAATACGGTGCAATCACAAAACGGTATTTTTGAGCTCGAGTTTCTTTAAACTAACCACTAAAAAAGCCACCCACATTACAACCCCCATCCGGGTTCAGTTTTAATGTTGCCTAACCATATTTGAGGAGGAAAAACCCGGATGAAAATGCAAATTCAACATGATCTCGAGTAAGTGCAAAGAAGAGTGCTAAAACACCGACCCACCTAAAATTAAGCGTAAGAGCGAAATCCCTTGGTCAGGTACTATCGGGTTCTCAAAAGATAATCAACCCCCGTTAATATTGCCTATTAAATCTTGATCATGGAGGTTTCAAGCAAGTTTCGTACTCAATTGTTTGCGTAGGTACTTACCGAAACCTTTGTATAAAACCATAACTTTGAAATCACGCACTTGGCAAAACCAACCTTCGGTTTGTTTCTTAAATTTCTCAATCCCTTGTCTTTCGATTTCTTTTACTTGAGGACAAGTAAAACTTTAAAGTCCGAGGAGGTTTGATAGGGGTATTTTACCCCTATCTTTTAGCGTGATTTACGGGTTGATTTTGGATAAAATAAATAAGTTTAATTACAAAAATAAAGTATTTTGATAAAATAAAGAAATAAAAATAAATCTCGTACTTTCAGTTAATTTTCCGTGCTTTTGATTAGTTTAGGAAATAAAAACAACAAGCTAACTCGGCTCGCAAGATTTGTATTTCAGGTACGAGCATGGAGCAAAAATCTACTCAAATAGGCGGGGCGTACAATCCTTTACGCGGGGCGTGAAATATGTTGTCAGCAATAATTGCCTTATCCGCAGGCGCCATGTGGAATTGACTCAGCATACGCGGGGCGTATGCCACCCTACGCGGGGCGTATGACACATGTCGGAAATAATTGGCCTAATCCTGAAAGTCAGACTGCACTGTCTCTCTGAGTCAACTCTTCGTACGCGGGGCGTATAACCATACACGCGAGGCGTACCAGGCAATTCCTCAATGATAAAAACTCAGAGACTCTTTTACGCGGGGCGTACTTCAGCTACGCACGGCGTAAAAGCCCCAATTCAAGCAATAAAACTTCAGAGACTCAAACACGCGGGGCGTACTTTAGCTACGCAGGGCGTGTTTGAGACAACAAGACACGGAATTGGTCCACATGCAGAAGATTTCTGACGGAATGGGCACTTACGCGGGGCGTAGACCACCTCACGCGGGGCGTATCATGGGATTTCTGCACCAAATAATGTTGCTCCATACTTGTACTTTGTGAAGTTACAACATTGCCCTTGCTTGATGTCTATAAATAGGAAGCTCTTGAACTTCATTTGACACCAAGAAATAATTACACACTAGAGAGCTAACTATACTTGTTTTGATTATTGTTGTAGTATAGATTCAGTTTTTGTAGCTAAACTCTCCACCTCGAGAGCTTGTTCGGTTGTTTCGGCATTCCATCGAAGTTCCGCTCCACCATTCGTCACCAAGCTCGAGAGTTCCACCTCCACGACCTAAGAGACGGCTTTGAGTCCGGTTAGCTAGTTTCAAGGGCGGATTCTCCCCTTTTACGTGCTAATTAGCTTGTACTCTTCCTATGTACTATGCTTGGTTGTATTCCATTTATATACATTTCATATTTATAATTTCATGATTTATAATCTCTATTTCCCTTTACGTGTTAGTGTTTGCTACTTGTTTTGATATTGATAATTGATTATTGTGTAGGAGAACGCGATTTCCGACGCCATTCGGGCTATCCTTAGGGAGTTATATAGGTGTTGCCCTACCGGAAGTGACAAACCGGAAACCGTAGGAATTGACAAGCCACGGAACTTACAGGCCCTAGTTTCTAATTCCCCCGCATTAGACACGCCTTGACTAGAAATCACGTAGTCTAAGTGCTTCACGGGTCGGTCCTACTACACTTAGTCGTCTTTGCAAGAGTAAATTATTATCCGTATACATTTAGAGTCGTTATTTATCGTGGTTATAACTTATCGATATTCATCCCACTTCATAGGGTTTTAGCTACACAAATCTGAGTCGCCAATAGTTAGGGATAGTGTGTAGTTGTGTCTTACTTTACCCTAAAGTAATCGTCGCTTAAATAACATACGAAACCGAGTCGTTTAATACTTGTAATTATAAATCCCGTGGATTCGATACCCGGTCTTAACCGGATTATTACTTGATACGACGGGGTACACTTGCCCCTAAGTAGTCGTAGCGTCTAGTAGAGTTAAGAGTAATTTATAAAGATCACATCCATAGATATAGAGTCCGCACTCATAATATATACATTTAGTCGTAGAAACTCTACCACTAGGCGTCGCGCTATCACCCATGTCAAAATCCTGTTAACTGAGCAATCATGAGGATTAAAATTTGGAACCCAATGCCTTAAGGCCATAACATGATTTGAAATAATATATGGACCCCCATTAATCACTGCGTTATAATCCTCCACTCGAGTAAATTTAATGACATAGTAGTCATTCTCTAAGTCGGTAATACTGACTTTTCCTTTCTTAGCCCACTGAGCTTGGATCCTCTGATCGAAATAGTTAAAACTAATTCTTTTCCCAAGCACATTAACTATTAAAGAAATCCTCCACTTATCCCTAAGCGCCCGCTTATCTGCTGAGGAAAGCCGAATCATCGGACAAAGTGGATCATCTTGATCACCATCCTCTTCATCAGAATCAGAAAACACAACTTCCGATTCTCCCCCCATCAACACTTCCTCCATACAAGGCTCCTCCTCAACTACACCCATCACCGTATCTTTTCATGAAAACTTCCCTATACCAGGGTTGGAACCACAATTATTTGCCGATTCTCCAAAAGGTTTAGGAGAACCATTCAAACCAACCCGGGATTTGGGGGAAATCACGTTCCCCTGAACCTGATCCCCGCACCCCTCACCTAACCTATCCGAAATCACTCCCCTACCCTGGATCTGATCCGCGGCAGCCTTCACCACCGCCGCCGCAGCCCCAGCCCGCATCAAGCATTTTTTTTAGGAGCATACCTCCTCTCACTATTTTATTTTATTATTAACTTATTTATTATCGAGAAGAGAAGCAGGTATGTAGAACATAGTTGATGATATTGTATATTTTAATCTCCCATGTAGTAAAATTATTTATATTGTTTTTTTAAAAAATATATATATATACAAAAATGAATCATGTGATTTGATTAATTGGCAAAGATAATCATACAATTTAAAAATTTGCATCAAATTTACAGTTAAAAAAATATGTAAGTCAATTTTCAGTCAAATGTTAATTTGTAAAATGAGATTTTAATTATATAGTAATTTGTCAAGCTGGTCTTTTTAATTTCTACTAATTGGTGTCCTTTTTGAAATAAATAATCACGACAATAATTTTTTACGAAATGTCTGAATTTATAGCATATGACTGTCTTTGCATATCGACCAAACTATAAAATTTATTTTTAAAAGAACTCTTAGAAATGTTATTATATGCTAAAAAAATTAAAAGATGTTTTTTTTAAGGATGGAGCAGTAACATTTCAAAAAAAGATGAATTGAATTTAAATGAGTCAAGATAGAGTAGTTTGTAGATAAATGGTCAAGATACTCCTATAATTCAATCATCTTCAAAGATTCCACAATTTTTAATTCCTCAAAGATAAAATTGAAGAACCCTTTTCAGAGTCTTAGTGCAGATTGTCAGTCATTTCTCATGTTGTTGTCTACCAAATAATTTTAAAACACTAAACTTTCTCTCCCTTCTATATTTATTTTTAAACACAGTAATGTATTTCTACTCTCTCTTAATTTGCTTATTTAATTTTCCCCTCTTTACATTTTGTCTCTATCTCATTATTATAACTTATAAGCCCGTGTCTAGGGGTTTTTTCTTCTTCTTTGAAGAAAACCGTTTTTAGGATCATAAGCTAATTAGCTAGATTTTGTGTTCATAAACAACTTTATTCGAAAAGAAAATTCATTGTCTAACACGTTTTGAACCAAGAAATTAGAAAACTATAAAAAAAACATATAAAATACCTATTTTTATTTTATTTTATTTACAAAAGGAATGGTAAACGCTCAATGGCTCAATACTTAATTACTTTGCTTCCAAAAAAAATTACTTTAAGCTATTTGATTCGGTAAAAGCTAATTGTTAATTTGTATTTACATAAAAAAAAAATTCAAAAAGCCGATATACTTTGATTTGGTCTTATTTTATGAGCTCTTATAATTGTAAATTTTGAATAATCTAGTAGGAGGTATTGAATATATTTGATAAAATCAGATAAACATTAAATTATTTATTATTAGTGAGCTATAAGAACACTTATATATTATTTATTTTTGTTGGGATAAGCATATATTCACAACATATATATTTATCCGAATAAGTAAACGGGTTTACGGGTTACCTCTTGTAGCGCAGTTTCCGTTCTTGATTTGCAGCGGAAGGATTTCGGATCAATCACCCGATCTAGTATCACCGGTCAAGCCTTCAACCACGCCAATAGAATTGGGAGAGGAAGACAATTGGTTCACGGACTAAAGCGACGACGAATCCCAAAGAGAGAGAGGGGGCGGCTGTTGGTCCCTTATAACGTACAAGTATAGTTCCAATGGGGGGATAGGAACTATTTTAAAAGTTGTTCGTTAAGGCTGACTTCTTTTTCTTTATGAAAAGAATTACACAGTGCGCTGAGTGAGTTTAAGACACTAGCTTAGTCAACTGGTGACTAAGTCAGCTTCTTTCCTTGAGTCAGGAGATAGCACTTAAGTCTATTCCTGAACTCAGATACTCAATGCACACAACTCAGCGTGACCTCTTTACTTAGTCAGTTTTCAAGCAAGCAAAAATATATATCAAAGGAGTTTAAGGTTAGAGAGATGTTACTCAGCAGATTTATCCAGGTTCGGCCTCTATGCCTACGTCCTGTCCCCGGAACACGTTCCGAGCTTTAGAATTCACTACTGAGCTCTTTAAAGGTAGAGCACCAAACCTTTTACAACTAGAAGCTGAGTATAACAAGAGTACCTTCCTCTATACCTCTACTCACTCCTATTCTATTGCTGAGTACTATAACCGAGTACTCAGCCTCTCCTTTCTATACTTCTAGAAATGATAATGAGATTGTCCTAAACAACAATTGCTAAGACACTTTAGATGATTGGAAATCACTCTAGACTTTTACACAAAATATGGAAATTGGTGTAAGGTATTTGCTTTGCTTTTCTCACAGATTCTTCGAGTATGAATTTGGTCAGCGTAATTGCTAGTTGAAGATCTGCATCGATTGAAGCAACTGGATGGCCTTTATATAGTGACACTTGAGGCACCTGGTCATTTCGAATTACGAAATAACCGTTGGAGGGAAACGGCTTCCTGTCGTTGTCACTCTGTGCGTGCTCAGCGTCGTTGGCCAGTAGAATTCTTGCATCTTCTGTCTTCGTCAGTCTTCGGCAGAATGTTTGGCCATTTAAGGAAAAGTCCACGAGATAGCTTTCTGCGCCTTCTGATCTTTTTCTAAAGTGGAAATACTTTGTCTGGAAGTTGAACATTTCATGTCGCTGTCCTGACTGCTTTGTCGTCCAACTCAGCAGCTTCATCTTGAAGCTTTTGCCACGAAGGCTTCTCGATCCTTCTCATGCTGAGTCGTCGTTTTGGTTGATATGGCTTCGTTTTGATCTTCTAAGCCGAATGGTGTTGATGTGTTGACTTGGGCTTGACTTCCACTTAATGGGCCTTTGGTCTTTTTATTCTCAATGTCTTATACACAATTAAACTCAACATTGAACAAACACATTAGTGTAATAAATCAAAGCTTAGTAAATTTAATGCGTTAGAATATTTTTTACTTAAATAATTTTGTCAAATCAAAATCATGTGGAAAGGTGTTTCAACAAACTCCCCCATTTTGATGTTGGAAAAAATATTCAGTAGAAAAACTCAGTGTTGAGCTCCCCCATGATAGTTGACCTAAAGTAATTAACTCCCCCGTAAGGGTTGAGCTACTGACTTAGTTTTACTCTAAACATTTCAAGGTTTATTTGAATAAGTCTAAGGTCAGTTTTCAAAGATAGGTCAGCTCATGGAACATATTCTATTTAACTCAGTTTTACGCGGAAGGTTTGAATATCAGAGAGCACTGAGTATGATTTGTTCAATGAGTTTTAGTTAAATCGACATATAAGAAGTGGTCAACATGCATGATCAACACAGTAGTCATATCATCAATTAATATAGACAGTAAAGCATAGATGATTTAATGAAGATACGTTTTTAACAAATTATATTACTTAATTACGTAAGCATCGCATAAAGATAGTCATTTCGAAAAAGATAGAGATGCATATAATTTGTTTTAAGTCAGCACAACAGAGTTAACAAAAAGATCAAAAAGACAAGGAGCACAAAACATCAGCTAGCTATCTTTTTTAATATAAGCTATAAGCTAAAGCTACTTTAGTTTGCCCTTGCCCTTCTGTTGCTGACTTCCTGAAGCTTGCTGAGTTCGGGTTTGATCTTTCTCCCCCTTTTTGCCATCATCAGATTTTGAAATGAAGGTTGAGTCATTGGCAGCTTGAGTAAGACGCTGAGAAAATGCCTTTAGCTTCTTCGAGCTTTCATTCATTCCGTCGAAGATGGGAATTCCATCATCGATAATGTCGCGAGGAATACCGATAGATGCGGCACTCAGCATGCTTAACACAGCGGCTTGAGATTTGCCAATCCAGTGCATGGTGTCAGCGAGGATTGCAAAAGCTTGATGAAACATCTTGAGTAGAGATGCATCATAATACTCACGCTGACCCTGGACTTTGCACACATCGCTGTAGATGGCTCGAGAATACTTCAGAATCTCATTCGTTTTAAGCTCATCAGTGGCCATCTCTTGCCTATTCAAGTTCAGCAGATGCACAGCCTCAGAAATTTGCTCAATGGAGCATTGGGAGGAGGTGGAAAGCTGATGGTTTTTTTTCTCTTGCTTAGTGTTAAGTTGGCGAAAGAGATGTTGGACTTCGGCAGAAGTGGCATATGCTGAGTTCACAGCTGACAGGTGTTGAATTTCCTAGTGTAGAGAATTCACATGATTTACAATGGTCAGCTGGAGTTCTGTCATTTTTAGAATAGAGTCCTGCCGGGACTGTTGAGATTGCAGAGAAGTTAGAACACTCAGAAGATCCTTCATACCCTTTATCTCAGTCAGAAGCTGAGTGATAGATGAAAGTTGTGTTGTCTCAACAGTGCTGGATTCAGCGGCATGGGTGCTTGATTTTTGGAGGTCCTGGATGAGTGCTTGAGCTGAGTCAACAATGCGTCTACCAGACTCAGAGGCAGTGTTGTAGTTAAAGGATCCATCCAACGCTAGCCCAGATGCCCGAGGTGGAGTAGAACCAGTTAGAGGCAGTGTTAGGTTCTGCTCGACATTTGGAGTTCCAGCATGGTCAGTTGAAGCTGACTGAAGCTGATTCTGCACATTTACTTGGGGAAGTGGAGGATCGGCAGAAGGAGTTCCTTGCACTGAGTCAGGCTGAACCTGACTTGGTGATGAAATTGGAGGGAGTTCAGCATCCACTTGGGCAGGAAATTCCTTAACTTGCTCATCAGTTTGAGGAGCAGGATCTTTGAGCAATTGCTCGGCATTGCTTGGATTTGCGGAGGCATTTAAGTCGGCATGTTCCTTTGGAGAAACAGAGGCTTGATTTTCTAAGTGCCCTCAGTTCGATTCATGAGGGTTGGAGAAGTATTTGAGATGTACCTCAGTAAGGTCAGTGATTTCATCTCTCAGCGGAGAGTCTCCCAGCAGGTCAATGACCGGTTTTCAAATGACGCTCTTCTTTCTAAGTCTTTTAAGCTTTGGAGGAGTGGGATCACAAGGAATGGACTCGATAGAGTCATTGAGTGAGTGTTCCCTTTGATCAGCAGGAGTAGTTTCTGTGTGCTCAGCTTCTTCTTCTTCAACCAACTCAGTGTTGATTGGTTCAAACTGCTCATCCTCAGCTGTTTCTTCAGTGTCATCCCGACCACTGTCTTCCTCATCTGACTCATCATCCAGTTCATCTTCTTTTAACTGGTCATCCAACTCTTCCTCATCAAGCTCACCACTTACTTGATCTTGGTCGTGTTCTTCCTCAGCCTGTTGCTTAGTGTCAAGTCCTTGACTTTGTGCATAGTGAGAGTTAGGAGGAACGACAATATCTGTGGGTATAGCTTTGATGGGTCTTAACTCAAAGTTGAGCTTCCTCTTCTTCTTCTTGCTCAGCGGTTGCTCATCAACATCGTCCCTTTCCTCTGTCGCAGGCTCAACTTCCCTAGGTCATTTCGAAGCTGATCTAGATACACCTGGACTTTGCTGAGTTAGAGGTTGTGTTCCTGTATATACAACTTTGATCCTCTTTGGGGCAGAGGCAGCTCCTTTAGAGGTGATTTGCACAGCTTTCCTCTTTCGTTGTGTTCTGCCTTTGCGAGTCACAGCCCCCTCAGTGTTTCCCTCCTCAGCATTCTGTTCAGCTTCACCTTTTCCTTCCTTCGGCACAATTGTTAGGTCATATGCCAAACCAAATAGGGCAGCAGCAGTTATTTCAGTTCCCTGAATTCGAATTTCAGACACTGTGTCCACTTTGTGATCCTGAAGAATTCGCGTGATAAAAGAGCCCAGCCTAAGAGTCCCCGTACTTCGTAAAAACCCACCAATGATGAAAACAGGCATATTGATTGGCGTGTAGGTCAGCATGTGCCATATGAAGCACTGCTCGAAGTTGGTTGCTGAGTTGGTGCAGTTTATCTTGGGGTAGAGGAAGTTAGTTAGTATGTAATGGGCCATCTTTTGATGCCGACCCATGGACGTGCTCGAGATTTCACCTTTGTGACCTTCAGGTTTGTAGAAGGTCTTAACGTAGTCGGTTTTGTCATGGTCACCAGACTTACGAAGTATAGCTCCTTCATTCTTTAGTTTGAACAGCGAGGCAAGATACGCTGGGGTGATGGAGATGCTCTTTCCTCGAACTTTTGTGGCTAGGTAGTTCCTGTCTTCTTTGGAAACTTTCAGGTTGGCGTAAAATTCACGTGCCAACTCAGGGTAAGTGTAATCCCGAACTGAGAACAGCTCGGTCCAGCCATTTTGCTTGACCCACTCGCAAAACGGTTGCTCAGCATCCACGAAACCGGGTGAAAACCAACGAGATTGGTCAATCTTCCACCCCCTTACACTTTCGAAGACTTGAACGTAGGTGCGTTGTACAACTTTCTTGCCCTTGTCCTTCGTCTGTTGTTTCCCTTTAGAGGAAGTAGCTTGGACAGCTTGAGCTTTCTTGCTCGGCGTAACCGCTCCAGTGGGATTTCGCTGGGTAGGAGAAGAGGGATTGTCATCGGAGCGGTTCTGGGAGTGACTGGCACCGGAGATGTTCATTGAGACTTTTGTCATTTTCTCAGAGAAGTTTTGGGAAGTTTTGGGAATATTTTGAAAGAGAAATATAAATGCCAAAGATTTCTAAGCGTAAAGAGATCATAGTGGGAATACATCCACTATTTATAGAGGTATCGAGTTGATCCAAGATGTTGCGTTGTCAATTTGACCTCGAGATCCTCAATCGACAAAGATTCTGGCATTTATGACATACACGGCGCGTGTCTTTTCTAATTATAGCCTATATGTCATCCTAGGTGGCTATTGAATTCGCGTGTTGTGCATTAAAGTTTGCGACGGCTTAAGAATTTCAAGCGTTTGAAGTTTTGAGTAGTCAGTGTTGTGCAAAGGAATGGTTCTTATGCTTAGTAGGTCAGCTTTATATAATCACTCAGCATATATCTATCTACTTAGCACGTAATAGCATAACTCATTCAGCATGGTAGTTCACTCAGCATTTTGAATATATATTTAGGACTGGAATTTACTGAAGCGGATTAAACATACCAATGGCTTCTCTCAGTATGCTGAATTGCTCACGAGCTAGTGGCTTTGTGAAGATATCTGCAAGCTGCTCATCCGTTGGGACATAGGTCAGCTTGATCTCACCTTTGAGTACATGGTCTCTAATGAAGTGATGTCTGATGCTGACATGCTTCATCCTGCTATGCTGGATCGGGTTCTTTGATAGATCAATTGCACTTTTGTTATCACATTTGACTTCAATTATTTTAGTCTGAACACCATAATCTTCAAGCTGTTGCTTAATCCATAGGACTTGAGCAACACAGCTTCCAGCAGCAATGTACTCAGCTTCAGTGGTTGACAGGGCTACCGACGCCTGCTTCTTACTGAACCAGGACACAAGACAGCTCCCAAGGAAGTGGCATCCTCCTGAGGTGCTTTTTCGTTCAAGCTTGTCTCGTCCGTAGTCAGCGTCAGTGTATCCAAGAAGTGTGAAATCTGATGTGTTGGGATACCATAAACCTGCATTCACTGAGCCTTGCAAATATCTAAGGATTCTTTTTACAGCTATGTAATGAGATTCCTTAGGGTTAGATTGATATCTAGCACAATAACACACTGAGAACTGAATGTCCGGTCTACTCGCTGTTAAGTAAAGTAGAGAGCCTATCATACCTCGATACAATTTGCTGTCTACCGACTTACCATTCTCGTCAGCATATAGGACAGTGTCAGTGCCCATAGGAGTAGATATTGGCTTGCAGTTTTCAAGATCATATTTCTTCAACATCTCCTTGGCATATTTAGCTTGACTTATGAAGATGCCATTCTTTCCTTGTTTGATTTGAAGTCCAAGAAAGAAGTTGAGTTCTCCCATCATTGACATTTCAAACTCAGTCTGCATTTGCTTGCTAAATTCCTTGCACATTGACTCGTTAGTGGCACCAAAAATGATATCATCCACATAAATCTGAGCCAACAGGGTATCTTTACCCTTCCTCTTAATGAATAAGGTTGTATCAGCTTTGCCTCTGACGTAATTTCTAGTCAGCAGGAAACTGGTCAGCCTCTCATACCAAGCACGTGGTGCTTGCTTGAGGCCGTACAGAGCCTTTTTGAGTTTATAAACGTGGTTTGGGAACTTAGGGTCCTCAAACCCTAGAGGTTGATTAACATAGACTTCCTCGTTTACAACTCCATTAAGAAATGCACTCTTAACATCCATTTGAAATAATTTAAAGTTCATATAAGATGCATATGCACATAAAATTCTAATAGCCTCTAGCCTTGCCACTGGGGCAAAGGTCTCACCGTAGTCAATACCTTCTTGCTGACTGTAGCCCTGAGCTACAAGTCTTGCTTTGTTTCTGACCACGTTCCCTTGTTCATCCAGCTTGTTGCGGAAGACCCATCTTGTTCCTATGGTCTTCTGGCTTCTTGGTTTTGGCACTAGATCCCATACTTCATTTCGTCTGAACTGATCAAGTTCTTCTTGCATTGCATTCATCCAGAATTCATCATACTCAGCTTCAGCGAAATTCTTTGGTTCCTGGATTGAGACGAATGCTACGTTGCTGAGGTATCTCCTGAGTTGATTTCTTGTCATCAGGGTATTCCCAGCGGCAACAAGAATAGCACTTTCTGAGTGGCCTCTTGGTATTCTAATCTCCTTTGGTAAATTGATGTCTTGCGCTGGCTGTGTTTCAATAATCTCTGCAGATGTAGATTGGTCAGTGAAGGTAATTTGAGTTTCACCTTTACCTTTGGTCAGCCCTTGAGGAAACAACTCAGTAGCTGTTTCTTGGTCAGCGGGTGCTGAGTGTGGATCATCCTCAGTCAGCGGCTGGTATCTATCTGCAGGGTTAGTTTCGTCGAACTCTACATGTACTGACTCTTCTAAAACTTGAGTTCGTTTATTGAAAACTCTGTATGCTTTGCTGTTTGTTGAGTAGCCTAAAAAGATAGCTTCATCAGCTTTTGAGTCAAACTTAGATAAGCTATCTTTGGTATTCAAAATAAAACATTTACAGCCAAAGGCACGAAAGTATCCAATATTGGGCTTTCGTCCTTTCCAAAGTTCGTAAGGAGTTTTCTTTAGTATAGGTCTAACAAAAGCCCTATTAAGAATATAGCACGCTGTGTTGACAGCTTCTCCCCAAAAGTACTTTGGAAGCCTATGCTCACTCAGCATTGTCCTGGCTATTTCAACCAAGGTTCTGTTCTTCCTTTCAACAACCCCATTTTGTTGAGGCATTCTAGGAGCAGAGAAATTATGGTCAATGCCGTTGGTTTCACAGAATTCAACAAACTGTTGGTTCTTGAATTCTCCACCATTATCACTTCGGATGTGAGCTAACTTGAGATCTTTATCACTTTCAATTTTTCTTACCAATTTTGAAAATGTCTCAAAGGTTTCATCCTTGCTACTCAGCAAGATGATCCAAGTGTACCGACAAAAGTCATCTACAATGACCAAGGAAAATCTTCTTCCACCCAAGCTCAGCGGCTGGACTGGACCGAAGAGATCCAAGTGTAGTAACTCTAATGGACGCTTAGTTGAGACAATGTTTTTACTATGAAAAGATTGTTTGGTTTGTTTTCCAGCGTGGCATAATTGATCTTTTTCAAATTTAAGTTCTGGCAGTCCCTCAACTAATTGCTTTCTTGCTAATTTGGCCAGGAGGTCCATGCTTACATGACCAAGTCTCCTGTGCCATAGCCAGGAATTTTCTTCCTTTGATACTAAGCATACAGTTTTTGAAAACTTTTTCTCTAAGTTCAGCATGAAGACATTATCAATACGAGGGGCAGTCAAAATTAACTCATTTGTTTTACCCTCGAATATTTTACATCCAGTGTCATCAAATATAACTTTTCTCCTATTGTCACATAGCTGAGCTACACTGAGTAAGTTATATTTGAGTCCGCTGGCTATGGAGACAGACTCAATAGTAAGATTTCCTCCAACGGTTCCTGACCCTACTATCTTACCCTTTTTGTTGTCTCCAAAACTTACGCTTCCTCCTCGTTACGCTCAAATGTGATGAACTGAGTTTCATCACCAGTCATATGCCTCGAGCATGCGCTGTTAATATACCACATTTTTTACTTCTCAGCACACCTCAGGCTTACCTGCAATGTAACTAGTTACTTTTAGGTACCCAATTCTTTTTGGGTCCTGGCTTATTAGGTTCAACAGGTAAAGCATCATATTTTATTTTATGGCGACATACTTGGATGGTATGGCCATTCTTTCCACAGAAGTCGCAGCTGACCTTCCGTTTAGGATGTCTCACTGACTGGTCAGCACCCCAGTGTTGAGCGTGCCAGCACACCTTTGTGGTGTGTCCTTTCTTCCCACAGAAGTCACACTGGACATTCCGCTGAGGATTCCATCTCTGCTGACTGGTACTTCGGTACTCAGTGTTCAGTGGATTATTTCTTTTATTTGGAACCTTAAGTTGGTTCTGAATTGATGTGACGTCCTTCCTTAGTTTCTTAGAATCTGATTGGACCTCAGAGACAAACTTTTGCATAATTCCTATGTTACTATGCAAATCTGAGTTGTCCTGAAGAAGATATCGAAGGTCACTCAGTTTGACCTCCTCAACCTCGTCACATCGCCTGCTGAGTGCTCTAACCTTTTTATTACACTTTTTGACAAGTGTGTAGAGGTCACTCAGGGCATTAACCATTTCAATTCTGAGCAAGGGTAGTGATATTACCTCAGTTGAATGTTCCTCATCATCAGATGCAATGGAGGGGTCAGCATGCTCAGAAACACATGGCTCAGCAAGTTCATCAGCCATGAAACAAATCTTTGCTGACTCAGTAGCATCTGCTTCAGATGATGATGAATCATCACTATCACTCCAGGTTTCCACCATTGTCTTCTTGCCGTTCTTCCTTTCTTTCCTCAGCAAGGGACAGCTTGACTTGATATGGCCAGTTTGATGACATTCAAAGCATGTAATGGGCTTTGAGCTGTCCTTCTTGTACTTGCTGTCACTGGAGTCAGCTTTGTACTTATCAAACTTCTTATAAGGCTTCTTAGAATATTTGTCATTCTTTTTTAACAGCCTTTTCATCTTTCTGGTAAACATAGCCATCTCTTCATCGTCTGTTGAGCTCCCATCAGTGGAGTCAGCTTTCATGACAACAGACTTTTGCTTCTTGTCTTCAGACTTTTCTTTCACCTCGAAATTCTTCATCGAGATCTCATGGGTCAGCAGTGAGCCAATGAGTTCATCATACTTGTAGGTGGTTAAGTCTTGAGCTTCCTTAACAGCGGTCTTCTTTGCTTGCCAGCTTTTAGGAAGACTCCTAAGAATCTTCTTGACTTGTTCTTCCTCAATGAAGATCTTCCCAAGTCTCTTGAGCTCGTTGATGATGTTTGTGAATCTTGCATTCATGTCTGAGATCCCTTCATCATCGTTCATTTCGAACAGCTTGTACAATCTCATATGCTAGTTCACCTTGGATTCTTTCACCTTATTGGTTCCTTCGTAGGTGACCTCCAGCTTCTTCCAGATCTCATGCGCTGACTCACAACCTGAAATCTTGTTGTATTCTGCAGCATCTAGCGCACAGTGAAGCATGTTTATAGCCGAAGCATGATTTTGTAGCTTCTTGAGATCATCCTCTGTCCATCTGGTCTCAGATTTGACAACCGTTTGGCCATCAACAGTTTCAACAGGAACAAATGGGCCTTGGACTATAGATAGCCATGCACTCATATTTGTAGCCTGAATGAAATTTTTCATCCTATTCTTCCAGAAGGTATAGTTAGACCCAAAGAATAGGGGAGGCCGAGTTATGGACAGACCCTCAGGTAAAATCTGAGTTGTCAGATTTCCTGGGAGAAACCGAGTGCTGTTTTCAGCCATAGTGGGGATCAGCTCAAGGTAGTTAAACCTTGCACAGTGAGCTTTTAAGCTCTGATACCACTTGTTAGTCCCTTATAACGTACAAGTATAGTTCCAATGGGGGGGATAGGAACTATTTTAAAATTTGTTCGTTAAGGCTGACTTCTTTTTCTTTATGAAAAGAATTACACAGCGCGCTGAGTGAGTTTAAGACACTAGCTTAGTCAACTGGTGACTAAGTCAGCTTCTTTCCTTGAGTCAGGAGATAGCACTTAAGTCTATTCCTGAACTCAGATACTCAATGCACACAACTCAGCGTGACCTCTTTACTTAGTCAGTTTTCAAGCAAGCAAAAATATATATCAAAGGAGTTTAAGGTTAGAGATATGTTACTCAGCAGATTTATCCAGGTTCGGCCTCTATGCCTACGTCCTGTCCCCGGAACACGTTCCGAGCTTTAGAATTCTCTACTGAGCTCTTTAAAGGTAGAGCACCAAACCTTTTACAACTAGAAGCTGAGTATAACAAGAGTACCTTCCTCTATACCTCTACTCACTCCTATTCTATTGCTGAGTACTATAACCGAGTACTCAGCCTCTCCTTTCTATACTTCTAGAAATGATAATGAGATTGTCCTAAACAACAATTTCTAAGACACTTTAAATGATTGGAAATCACTCTAGACTTTTACACAAAATATGGAAATTGGTGTAAGGTATTTGCTTTGCTTTTCTCACAGATTCTTCGAGTATGAATTTGGTCAGCGTAATTGCTAGTTGAAGATCTGCATTGATTGAAGCAACTAGATGGCCTTTATATAGTGACACTTGAGGCACCTGGTGATTTCGAATTACGAAATAACTGTTGGAGGGAAACGGCTTCCTGTCGTTGTCACTCTGTGCGTTCTTAGTGTCGTTGGCCAATAGATTTCTTGCATCTTCTGTCTTTGTCAGTCTTCGGCAGAATGTTTGGCCATTTAAGGAAAAGTCCATGAGACAGCTTTTTGCGCCTTCTGATCTTTTCCTAAAGTGGAAATACTTTGTCTGGAAGTTGAACATTTCCTGCCGCTGTCCTGACTGCTTTGTCGTCCAACTTAGCAGCTTCATCTTGAAGCTTTTGCCACGAAGGCTTCTCGATCCTTCTCATGCTGAGTCGTCGTTTTGGTTGATACGGCTTCGTTTTTATCTTCTAAGCCGAATGATGTTGATGTGTTGACTTGGGCTTGACTTCCACTTAATGGGCCTTTGGTTTTTTTGTTCTCAATGTCTTATACACAATTAAACTCAACATTGAACAAACACATTAGTGTAATAAATCAAAGCTTAGTAAATTTAATGTGTTAGAATATTTTTTACTTAAATAATTTTGTCAAATCAAAATCATGTGGAAAGGTGTTTCAACAGCGGCGGCCAAAAGGAGGAAGCAGGAGAGAAAAATTCTCTTTTCTGTGTTTTTGAGATATTGTATCTCTAAAACCTAATTCCTTATTCTCTTTTAATTCTCTTAGAGTTATGATAGATTAGGGTTTCTACTTATACTGAATAAATAGATCACCTAACCCTAATTCTTATTGGGTTTGGGCCCATTCCATTTCGGGCGGGCCTAATTGGATCCATATCCAATTAATGCCAACATCTCCCACTCGCATGCAATGGAACTTATTCCAAACTTTCTCAATCTCGGTCTCTATCATACTCTTGCAAATAGTTCATGCGATCGGCATACTATCAAGAGCTCTAGTGCTATATACTCGTTAAAACATATAGCTACTCGATTTTCATGTAACAAACTTGGAACTATGTACTCGTTAGAGATATATAGATCTTAGATTTGAACATGGATCGTCGGTGGTGTATGCTTTTATCCTAGACTCCATATCATATCTACTGTAGTCTTGGGATCTCTACAGTACATCTATTTTTCACAAATATGCACATATGCATAAGTGTCCGGACGGTGAAGAATGGAAACACTTAGATATGATTCAAATGGACGTCTTTCCCTCTTAACATTATTCTGTCCATTATCATTTGATTCGCTTATCCAGTCAGGGTCTCTTTGGTTGGTATTATCTCATCAATCTCGAGGTATCCCTTTCCAAGGTAGCTACATTAGACTAAACTTCTTAGAATAAGTCTAGGGTCTATAAGGATAAACAATAGTCAAGAAGCGCATCTTCATGACGTGAGTCTCACATTAGGAAAAGGCGAGATCAATCTACTTTTCCATCTCGTGGTCACTAAAGCACACATGGTATGGGTCATGTGTTATGGTGTTCAATTCTTTTGAAGAAGAGCATGTTATTAACACCATACAGAAGCATAGGTCTAGATGTGCCTGAACATCTAACTTTAGTTCATCACTTATGATGATCACTTCTGGCTATGATAGAAGGCTATAAGTTATCGCAAACTTGCCCTTTTAGATTACTTGTTAATCTTTTTCATGTATTTGTAACACATGTTATCTTGCACCGTAATGGAAACACTTTTCCATGTCTATAGCAAGACGGCTTCTATCATTGAACAAGCTCTCGAAATTGCTCAAAGATAGCCTCATCCTTCATTTATCATCACATTGACGAAATGGGGAAAACTGCTCATGTGAGTGAGCTACATTCTGTCTAAACATGCATTTTGAGTTCATAATAGCATATATTTACAATTAAATACTCGCACTCGTGTATTGATGAAAATTCATAAAACCTTTATTAATAATTCATGTCTTACAAATAAAACAATGAAGAATGAGAAGTATACTTAGATCCTAAACAATCCTTGGGATCTAACATGTTTAACATAAACATCTCTCTTGACTGGTTTGGTGAGGGGATCTGCCACCATGTCATGAGTAGATATATACTTCACATTAACTTCTTTGCATGTAATTAAGTCCCTGACAAAATGATACTTAATCTCTATGTGCTTTGATTTGTTATGGAACCTCTGGTCCTTAGCGAAAGCTATAACAGATTGACTGTCACTGTTAACTATGACTTGGGTTTGACAATTGGTTACATTCAAGTTGTTTAGGAACCGATTCAGCCAAACAGCCTCTTGAACTACTGATGAATACGATACGTATTCAGCTTCCATGGTGGACAGGGCAACACAGGTTTGTTTCTTGCTACTCCAGGAAATCGCGCCATTTCCTAGCAAGAACACATAGCCTGACGTGGACTTTCTTTCGTCCAAGTCTCCTGCCCAATCAGCATCCGTGTATCCTCTCAGATTTAGGTCTTTACCTTGATAGCATAGAGAATAATCTGCTATTCCTTTTAGGTACCTCAGTATCCTCTTCACAGCTGCCCAATGTGCTAGTCCTAGGTTGGACTGATATCTACTCATCATCCCAATGGCATGACAGATATCAGGTCTTGTACACAACATGGCGTATATTAAACTACCTACGACACTTGCATATGGAACTTTTTCCATCCTTTTCTTTTCGTTTGGATTCTTTGGACACATTTTGGTACTTAGGGTGATGTCTTTAGTCATCAGGTTATCTACAGGCCTACTTCCACGCATACCGAAACGATCAATGACTTTGTTAACATAAGTCTCTTAAGACAGTGCTAATAGTTTCTTTGATCGATCCCTTGAAATCTTAACCCCAAGTATGTATGCGGCTTCGCCCATATCTTTCATTTCAAAACTTGAGTTTAGCCAAGCTTTGATTTGGTTTACAAATTCTATGTCATTTCCTGCTATCAGTATGTCATCTACATACAGAGATAAAATGACAAAATTTCTACCCGACCGTTTCGTGTAGACACAATGGTCCTCTTCAAGCATCTTGAAGCCATTTGAAATCATTTGATTGTGAAAACGAAGGTACCATTGCCTAGAGGACTGTTTAAGGCCATAAATTGACTTTTTCAATTTACAGACCTTATGCTCTGAGCCTTTTACCACAAAGCCCTCTAGTTGTGACATATAGATCTCTTCGCTCAATTCTCCATTGAGAAAAGCAGTCTTAACATCCATCTGATGTAGCTCTAGGTCTAAACTTGCTACAATAGCTAAGATTAGTCTAATAGATGTAAACCTTACAACAGGTGAGAATGTCTCCTCGAAGTCTATTTCTTCCTGTTGTGTATAGCCTTTAGCGACAAGGCGAGCTTTGTACCTTTCGATACTATTGTCAGCCCTTCGCTTCACTTTGAGAACCCATCTGCTCCCAACAGCTTTTCTACCCTATGGCAGATCAACCAGTTCCCAAACATGGTTGGATTGGATCTCATAGAATCTAGTTCCTTTTGCATTGCTATAGTCCATTTGTCTTTTTCCGGAGAAGTGAAAGCTTCTTTAGCATTTCTAGGTTTCGCGTCATCATTTGGAGTTACTAAAAGAGTTGTGCCTTCGATACCAAATCGTCAACTATCAACTCTTTGCCTTTTAGTACGGCGCGGTTCCGAGTTTTGATAAACTTCTCTCATGTATTCATCATAACCCAAAATCTTATCGCTTAGACTTTGTCCCAAATTCTCACAAGAATCAGGAATCAAACTCCCACTTAAATAAGGATCTGTCACATTCAAAACGTTTTGAGGTTCGGAACTTTGACCTTATTCTTGTTCCTAGTAGTGATCGGTATCATTACCTTGATCCTCAAAATTCCTCCCACTCAAATGGAAAGGTCCGTTTGAATCTATTTCCTCAAACAGAGTGAGATCAGTGTCAACTTCTCCTTGCTTAGGAAATTCATTCTCTAAGAAGACGACGTCTCATGATTCAAATTCTGTCACTCGGCCTTCACTATTTTCTCGCACTAGGACATATCCCTTTGATACATCAGGGTATCTTATAAAGCCACACTTTCTACCTCTTGGGCCTAATTTCCCAAATTTGCTAGAGGTATCATGGGTAAAAACAGTACAACCCTAAGGTCTGAGCATACTCAAATCGGGTTTTCTACCAGTCCACAGCTCATAAGGAGTGGAAGTGACAGTCTTGGAGGGCACTCAGTTTAGAACATATGTAGCTGTGAGCAAAGCATCTTCCCAATAGGAAATAGGCAAGTTTGCTTCAGCCATCATATATCGAACCATATCAAGGAGAGTGCTATTTCTCCTCTCAGCAACACCATTTTGTTGCGGAGTGTATGGGATAGACAACTGGTGCTCTATCCCTTTCTCATCACATAAAGCTTTGAATTCATCTGAAAGATATTCTCGACCTCGGTCAGTTCTCAAAACTTTGATCTTCTTATCTAGTTGATTTTCAACAGGGTTCATAAACTTTCTGAAACAACTCAAAGCTTCAGACTTGTGAGACATCAAGTAGATGTGACCATACCTTGTATAGTCATCTATGAATGTGATGAAGTAGTAGGCCCCATGCCTAGTGTTGAGCGATTTCCGCAAGTGCACGGTTTCGCTTGTAGTAATAAAAATATCGATCCCACAGAGATACGTTTTTTAACGAAAAACTTATTTTTGAATCTTTAATTTTGAACTTGTTAGATTTATAAAATGTAAAAATAAAAAGTGAAAATTGGATTAATTGAATTTAGGAAATTTATTTGATTGAATTTGAAAACTTTGAGTATTTGAAAATGCTGGAATAAGATTATATATTTAGAATAAATCGATTGTTAGAAAGATCTTCTGATTTTAAGGATGAATTTTACAAAACAGGAACATTTAGAACTTATTAGAAAAAGGAATGAATTTGTTCATTTGCATTAAGCAAAGAAAACAACTTAAACTTTGTATTATTATGATGATGAAATAAATGACGGAACCTCTAATTAATTGGCTTTGAACGCGACAAAACCCTTTCGGGATAGTTGCCCTTACTCAAATTAACACTCTTTCGAGATGATAATTTGCCTAAGTGTTCAACAAAGTTTCCTTGTAATGATTTTGAATTCAAGTGCATATTAATGAAAACACCAGCCTCACTTATATTGGATTGGTTACCATAAGTGCTGCATAACGATTTGTCGAATAGAACGGACTTTATTAGATGAAATATAAATTGATACAAGTTTACAGAGAATAAGGAGCATCGAGTTCTTCGAGGGCGTGCAAGTGAAGGGCTTGATCGGTTCCGCTTCCTTGGGTTTCCTAGGAGGTTGTCAGGCTCGGGGGCGAACACTTTACTCAATCTTCTCGCTGTAACTTCGTAATAGGGATTCGGTCGGCCACTACCATGATGCAAACTAAAACTGGAACAATGTCTAAACGCTACTGAGTTGTAATTAAACTATAAACAATATGTGTACCTCATCTTGTTTTGTACAGAATCTAATTTCTAACTCTCGAAATGTTTTTACTTAGAACTTCGACATAAGTTCTACGCTCTGATTTCTATATCTATATTATAGCAATTCATTACACTTTTTCTCAACATCAACTCTTTATTTATAGATGTTGAAGGGTTGTGTTTGAAGTGATGTATCTGTTGGTTAAGAGTCGTGTCCGTTGTGAAAGGACGTCTTTATCCACTTGAACGAACGCGTTTCTTGGATTTTCAGCATGTGTTAAATGCTCTTGGTGAATTTCTGCACTTACCGAGGATAGTAATCCGCGGCCGTGAATGACGTAGCACTGAGCTGAGCGACGGACGAAGGGGAGAATTGGTTGTACCGCGCGTGTCGCGGCCGCGGGTCTGGGATCCACTGTCGCGGCCCGGCAGGTTTTCTTACTTCTTGCTTTCGTTCGTGTCCTCGACTTGGCTCTTTCGATTTACGTCGTCTTTGACTCCTTTTGAAGGGTTTTTCTTCTGTTTTTGATCCTTTTTCGTTCCTATTTGGATTTTACCAAATATTCAAGTACCTTGCAAGAAAGAAAGATATTCGAAAGTAAAAGTAATCTAAACAGATATAAATAACACAAATTCGTAATAAAAATGATGTAAATGTTAATGATATTTTAGATATATTTTGGGCTTAACAAATCTCCACACTTAATCTTTTGCTAGTCCCGAGCAAAATTTCACTGAACTTATTCTTTAACTAATCTCTTTATGAAAATAAAACATATATCTTTGTGTTTACCTTTTAAATTAGTTAAGCCGAAAAGACTAACTTCGTATGGCAAATTTATACGCAAAATATCAAACTAACTTAGTATAAATACGATATATCATTCGTCTTGTATTTCAACTTTTAAATTGAAGTATTCGGGACGATGTAAGCACGCACGTTATTGAGTTTTCCATCTCAAGGCATTTCAAAGCACCAAACTTCCTTTCCCAAACTTGAATTATTATATATGAGTGTTTAGTTTAATTTATTTGCTTAGTTACGCCCGTGATAAGGGTGGTCTCGATCGTAACTTTATATGCATTTGTTTTGTGTTCGCTTAAGAGGTACCGACCATGCCATGGGTGGACGCAATCGTTACTTTAAACTTTAAACACGCTTAATTTTTCTAATTTAAACGTTTCTTTCATACCTCGATTGTGATAAGGGTGGTCGCAACCGTGGCCAAAAGTACGCTTTACTTATTAATTTCTTCCCTTTCATACCTCGATTGTGATAAGGTTGGTCTCAATCGTGGCCAAAAGTTAAGAATACGATTTATTGATTAATTAATATGAATTGGGAAAAAGAAAATTAGCACATCCATCCTATATTGACTTAAAATTCAACATGTATTATGGCTATAGTTTCCTTAAAAACTTCAATTGGTGTTAATGTAAGACAAAATCAAAACCGAGCTAAAAATTGTTAGTTCAATTTAATGCCTATAAACCTAATTGAAAATTTAAAATAAGATTTATTGTATCATGAATTTCATGATATGAAATAGAGATTAAAAATAAAGAATTTTTACTTAAATACATTCACGCGAGACAATTTTACTTAAAATCGTGTCGAAGATTTGTGAAAAATATTTTGAAAAATATTACCCGTATAGAAATATTTATTTCTATCGATAATGATAACCTAAAAATAATCATAAAAATGATATAAAAAAAAATTGTTAAGTTTTTTCATTTGTTGCAATATATTAAAAAGTGTTGCAATATATATGTTGCTTTTATATTTTGAAAAACAAGCGATGCATACATTCATTCATTCATTTGCATACATTCATTCATTCGTTTGCATAAAATGATATATGCATATATCTCCTCCCACACTTAAATTGGACCATGTCCTCATGGGGGCAAAAATGGAGATAAAACACTAAAGATAAAACAAACGGAAATAAACGAAAGATATAGCAAAAACATTCATCATAAAATTAAAGTGAAAGTAGAAACTGTACGAAACATAATAAATATAAAAATGTACGAAACTGAAATTGAAATAAGATAAGATAAAAATAAAAGATAAAACCTAAGCATGTGGCGGGGAATCCGGAGGTGTTGGTGAAGTTTCCACATTTCGGCGTCGGAAAAATGAAAGCATCCGATGCCGAGTTGAACGATGCGCACGCCTCAAAGTATTGAGGTTGTCATTCATCACCATATTGTTCTCCACCAAATCATCAATTCTTAAATTCATTTGACGATTATTTGCATTGATTTGGTTCAAAATCCGCCTTAAATCCACCGGATCAGTGTCTTGGGTTGCTTGGGCTTGTGGGGCAGCGTCTCCACCGTCCTCCGCTCCTTCTTCATCGGTACCTACATTATGAGAACTAGAAGCACCTCCACCCATAGTGCCACGAAGATGTGCAATACGGGTAGCATATGAAATAAAAACAGGAGGAGCCGCAGAAACCAATAAATGAGCCCGCTCAAGAGCCGCAATGTCCAAAACCGGAATATATCCATGGTAGGTGGACATATCAAAAGTAGCCAATTCATCCCATGCCCCCAAAACAATAGCGGTGATCAAATTACCGAGAGGGACTTGAGTGGTGTGAGCCCTCGAAGCACGATACAAGTTGTCAAAAATCATTCCAATGCTATCAACCCGTAAACCCTTGAACAACCAATCCCAAACAAACAAATCCCAGACTTGAATCTTCGAACTCTCAACACGACCAAAAAGTGAAAAACTCAAATACTTGTGAAAGAAGAATACACAATTGTCCTTAATCAACTTGCTTGAAGTGTTTTTGGAGTCAAAAGAAGTTTGGTCAGACAGAGTTTGCCAAAAAGAGTTATTATCAAAATCCCGAGGCTTATCATAAAAGTCACTAGTAGGGAAACCAAACATGTTACCCATAGCCTCATAATCAACTGTATAGGTAATACCCTTATTCCGAAAAGAAATTTCAGTCCTCTTCTTGTTCATTGTTAAAGTAACCAAAAACTCAACCACATACTCTTGAATTTGTGGAAAACGCATAGAAGCAAAAGTTTCCCATCCCAAAGTTTCAATAAAAGCAGTAATTTGTGTAGAGAAGTTCAACTTTCTTACCGAATCAAAGTCAAGAAACTGCATATCCACGAACTTACGATTAGCGTGTGAAAAGTGCTTGAAACGTCCAACTTCTTCTTCAGAATGAATGTCGAAATAAGCCCCACAACTAACCCTAAGGCGATTAGCCTCAGTTACAGCTGGCTTGTGTCCAACACGCTTTGCTCTAGGCATGGTTGTGGTGTTTATGTGTTATGAATGTTAGGGTTTTAGAGAAAAAGATGAAAAGAGAGAAAAGCTTGAGGTTGAAGATGAAGTAGAATGGTTGTGAATTCTTGAAATTGAAAGGTGTAGGTGATTGAAAAGGGTAATGATGAAATTGGGAAAAGTAAAAGTAAGGTATTGGGAAGAGTAAGAGTAGGGGATTGGGTAAATTGAAGGTGATGTAAGGTTTGTGTAGGTAATAGGTATATATAGGGTTTGAATAACAAGGTAAATAGTTAGAGTAGAAATAGGAATTGGAATAGGTATAGTTGAAATAGGAAGAGTAATTAATATAGTTAGAGGTTGAATAGGAAAAGGTGTAAATAGAGGATGAATAGGAAGAAGAATAGGTATAGGTTAAATAGAAAAGGAAAAGGTATAGGAAGAATGGAAAAATAGGTCGAAAACCGGACCTGGAGTGCCTGAATTACGCGTGTCGCGGTCGTGGATGTATATCCGCGGTCGCGGATCGCGTTTTTCAACCAACATATCCTCTGAAATTTGAGAAGAAAAATCTGAAGTTACCGGGCATCGAATCTTGTGTCTGAAATTTTCTGGAATTTTTCTGATGTTACCGTGGAAGCGCATCCGCGGTCGCGGATCACCTCGTAGCTACCCAAATTCAGCTTATTTACTTCATTTCGTGCATTTTCTTGATAAATTATATCCTGAACTTAAAAATGTCATCTGTACTAAAAACATAAATGAAAATCATTAAATGATAAGGAAAACCAAAGGTTTATCCTTAGTAATGGAAAATTAAAATAAAAATTGCATTAATTAATGAATGTTAAAATTATGAATATGAAAGGTTTGGAATTAAAATTAAATGAAGCATTAATGTGCATTTATTAATTGAAGTTAAATGAATCTTATTTAAGGAACTTGAAATGCAATTATTAACATTTAATTAGTCATGAATAGATTAAGTTTGCATTTAATTGATTCAATGGTCTAAATTCATGAAATTAAAATGCAACCATATAACCAAAATCGAAATATAGTGCAAAAAGAAATTTACAAACAATATAAAACACAAACTATGCTAAAAATTCGTCCCTTTTAATCGGGATTTTCTTAGCCCTAAATCGATCAATTTTCAACTGCACGAAGGCTTGTCATTCTTGTGCAGAAAGAAAATTTGGTCCTGATCAAAAAACTCGCTTCACTAGACCTTCAAATTCTAAAAATGCATAGTCTAGCATTGGGAAAGATTCAGCATCACTCCAAGGAACAGAAATACCTCCCTTGGTCCCTAGAATTATTCCACATATAATATTCCCGAACCCAACCTTCTTAGCCTTGGATCTAGATGCGGCAACAAGACCCTCCATCAGAATTTTTGAAGAATCAACCACATTGCCTTGAAATATATCACCAAGGACATAAAGATCAGATTCTTGGACGAAACTACTGAACGTGCGACCGAACAGGCTGTGACTCAGAAACTTATGCAAATATAGTATAGAGTTGGAATTGAAAGACTTATTATAGGCAAGTTTTGGGTGGAAAGGCCAGATACCGGTGAGCATTCGCCAAATATCAGTGGACATCATATCTCTTCCATGATGGCGTTTGGTAGCATCTTTCAAAGGAAAACCAAACCAAGCATGCAATTCAGGATATCCAAAAGTGAAAGTTTTGCCATCCCGACGAAAACTGAGACGCACACGACGCTTGTTAACAAAACGCACAGTGCAGAAAAACTCTAACACCCAGTCTCCAATTATAGGAAACTTCATATCGACAAATCTGGTCCATCCTAGTCGCTCCATGTAACGACTCATATCTTCCTTAATTCCTAATTGATCATTAAGAAAATCGTCCATGTACAGCATTCCGACAAAGAAAGTGTATCGAAGTTTCAGGAAGCGCCTTCCCTCATCGTGATTGAAGATAGGAAAGTTACATCCATAACGCTCTGATATATCCACATGTTTATTGCGTGAAGTAATAACTTTCTTAGATGAAGTGTTTGAGGAAGCCATGATTTTTGGAAAGAGTAAGGAAGAAAAGTTCTGAACTTAGTGTTTGGATTTTATGAATGGTAAGAAAATCAGAGATAGTTCTGATAGAGATGAAAAAGAAAGTGATAGAAAACTCGACCTCTAGTACCTATATATAAGATCCTAGGACGAAAAGAGGTGTTGTTTCGAAGTGAAAAGGCATGAAACAAACCTTTTAGAAATGAGAAAAACTTAGTGTTTCATTCTGAATAGTTACAACTGCTGAGAAAAGGTTCAATCTGGGCAAAATTTCCCCCGTGTCGCGACCGAGGATGCTGACCCGCGGCCGCGACACGCTGATTTTCCTGCGAAAATCAGTTGTCAAAACTCTAAACTCCTGATCCTCTACCGAGAATCCTCATCCTCGGTAAGTTCAGAAATTTTTCCCTTCAATTTTCAATCAGAATTCTCAACTGAGAATCTGAAATCCTCTACAAGTCCAGAAATTTTCCTGACTTCTAGCCATGCCTAAATTCTCAACTGAGAATTTGAAATTCTCTATAAGTCCAGAAATATTTCTACCTCATTAAGAATTTCATATATGTGAATTCTCAACTGAGAATCTGAAATTCTCAACTGAGAATCACTGAATTTTCTAATTTTTATGAAATTCCTAAAAATTAATTAAAATCATGACTTGAATATATTTTTTATATATCTAAAATTCTAATAAAATGATATAATCTAAAACAAAACAAAATAAAAATAAAAATAAAAATAAAAATAATAAAAGAAAAATGAAATGATTTAAATGTCAGGAAATCTTGTTACGAAACTAGTTCCTATTTCGGAAATATTTTCGTAATAGATTTTACATCGATTACCGTTAACTTTGAAACGCTTACCATTAGTTTCCTCAAGTTCCAAAGAACCATAGTCGAACGTTTTGACGACTAAATACGGTCCGTCCCATCTAGACTTAAGTTTTCCCGGAAATATACGAAGCCGTGAATTGAATAACAGCACCTTATCTCCAACATTAAAGTGTTTGACTTTAATCTTGGCATCGTGCCATTTTTTCACTTTTTCTTTATAAATCCTCGCATTTTCATACGCTAGATGACGTAACTCATCTAACTCATTTAAATCGAGCAAACGTTTCTTTCCTGCTTGTTGTAAATCAAAATTAAGTTTTCTAATAGCCCAATAGGCTTTATGTTCTAATTCAACTGGTAAATGACATGCTTTTCCATACACTAAACGGTACGGAGTCATTCCTATTGGTGATTTAAATGCAGTACGGTATGCCCATAGCGCATTATTGAGTTTTTGTGACCAATCTTTTCTTGATGACGAAACAGTTTTCTCTAGAATCCATTTGAGTTCTCTATTTGAGATCTCTGCCTGACCATTCGACTGAGGATGGTATGGCGTTGACACGCGGTGGCGTACTCCATATTTTTTCATAAGCATATCGAAATTCCGATTTATGAAATGGGTACCGCCATCACTAACAACGTACCTAGGAAAACCGAATCTACAAAATATATCGTCAAGAAAAGTAATAACTACTTTAGAATCATTCGTAGGGGTTGCAATTGCTTCAACCCACTTTGAAACATAATCAACGGCTACTAATATGTAAGTTTTACCATTGGAAGGCGGAAAAGGTCCCATGAAATCAATTCCCCACATGTCGAAGATTTCAACTTCCAACACGTTTTTGAGGGGCATCTCATCTTTCCTTCCTAAATTTCCCGTTCTTTGGCATTTATCACAACGAGTAATAAATGAACCAACGTCCTTAAACATTGTAGGCCAAAAGAAACCACATTCTAATATTTTAGCTACCGTTTTATTAACTCCATTATGTCCTCCATACGAGTTGGAATGACATTCTGTTATTATAGATTCATATTCATTTTCTCCAACACATCTCCTAATTATCCCGTCACCATATGATTTAAATAGAAAGGGATCTTCCCAATAATATTGTTTAGTATCGAAGAAAAATTTCTTCCTCTGTTGGGGAGATAATCCTTCCGGAACGATATCGGTTGCAAGATAATTAGCAAAATCTGCATACCATGGTGACATGATACTTTCTACATGATAGAGATGTTCATCGGGGAAATCATCTCGTATACCGACAGTTTCACCTATAGGACCGTTTTCATCTTCTAGTCTTGATAGATGATCGGCGACAAGGTTTTCTACCCCTTTTTTGTCTTTAATTTCTATATCAAATTCTTGTAACAACAAAACCCATCTAATCAGACGCGGTTTTGCATCTTTCTTAGCAAACAGATAACGTAAAGCTGCATGATCTGTATAAATAATAACTTTAGATCCTAATAAGTATGACCTAAACTTATCACATGCAAATACTACGGCTAACATCTCTTTTTCTGTTGTTGTGTAATTTAACTGTGCACCGGACAATGTATGACTTGCATAATAAATAACATGTAATTTTTTATCCTTTCTTTGACCTAAAACACATCCTACTGCTAGGTCACTTGCATCACACATGATTTCAAAAGGCAAATCCCAATCGGGTTTAGCAATTATGGGCGCACTGACTAAGGCCATTTTCAATGTTTCAAAAGCTTTAATACAATCTTCATTAAAGTCGAAGGTTGAATCCTTCATAAGTAAATTAGTAAGTGGTTTGGAAATCACAGAAAAGTTTTTTATAAATCTTCTGTAAAAACCTGCATGTCCTAGAAAAGATCTTACTCCCTTGACAGTTGTTGGTGGGGGTAATTTTTCTATTACTGAAGTTTTTGCTCTGTCCACTTCTAATCCCTTTTCAGATATTTTATGACCTAAAACAATTCCTTCGTCGACCATGAAATTACATTTTTCCCAATTTAATACCAAATTCGTTTCTTCGCATCTAGAAAGAACTCTATCTAAGTTTTTTAAACATGCATCAAAAGAATCTCCATAAACTGAAAAATCATCCATAAATACTTCCATGATATCTTCGATGAAATCATTAAAAATTGCAGTCATGCAACGTTGAAAAGTTGCTGGTGCATTACATAAACCAAAAGGCATTCTTCTATATGCAAATGTTCCATAAGGACATGTGAAGGTTGTTTTATCTTGGTCATCCGGGTAAATATATATTTGAAAGAATCCGGAATAACCATCGAGAAAACAATAAAATGCATGACCGGCTATCCTTTCGATCATTTGATCGATGAAAGGTAAAGGAAAATGATCTTTCCTAGTTGCCTTATTTAGGTTCATATAATCTATACAAACCCTCCAACCGGTGGTGGTTCGCGTAGGTATTAATTCACATTCATCATTCCTTACTAGAGTTATACCTCCCTTTTTGGGTACACAATGGATTGGACTAACCCATTCACTATCCGAAATAGGATAAATGATTCCATTGTCTAAAAGTTTAGTAATCTCATTTTTGACTACTTCTTTCATGTTCGGATTTAAACGTCTTTGTCTATCCGCTTTAGGTGGCTTATCTTCTTCTAAGTGAATCCTATGCATTACAATACTAGGATTAATCCCTTTTAAATCTGAAATCTGCCATCCCATACTTCCTATTCTATTTCTAACAACTTCTTTCAATTTTTCTTCTTGATTTTCTGTTAATTTGTTAAAGATGATTATAGGTAGAGTGTCACTTCCGCCTAGGAAAGTGTATCTCAGATGGTTTGGTAGCTCTTTAAGTTCTAATTTAGGTGGAACTATTACTGAAGGCGGAACTGGTCCATCTTCTCGAATCAAAGGCTCTGGGTCCTTATCTTCTAATTCTTCGCCCATTACAGGTTCTATTATTTCTTCTCTTTGAACAATGTCATTAACACATTCTTCAATTAAATCAAGCTTCATACAAGCGAAATCCTCCATAGGATATTTCATCGCTTGATTCATATCGAACTCGATCTTATCGTCACCTATTCGTAAAACTACTTTTCCTTCTGACACATCAACTAGAGCACGTCCCGTGTTCATGAATGGTCTACCAAAGATTAGCGGACAATTAGCATCATAAGCAAAATCTAAGATAACAAAATCAGTAGGAAAAATAAATTTGTCAACTTTTACCAAAACGTCTTCAATTATACCATATGGTCTTTTAGTGGATTGATCCGCTAATTGCAAAACCATATTGGTACGCTTGATGTCTTCTTCTAATCCTAATTTCTCAAAAATAGACAATGGCATCAAGTTTATACTAGCTCCTAAATCACAAAGACAACTTGGGAATTCCATATTTCCCAAAGTACACTGAATGGTAAAGCATCCGGGATCTTTGAGTTTAGTAGGTAATTTGCTTGATACTATCGAACTACATTCTTCAGAAAGTGAAATGGATGAAATTCCTTCCCAACTAATCTTTTTTGAAATTAAATCTTTCAAGAATTTTCCATAGTTAGGAATTTGCGTAATTGCATCCATGAATGTTAAATTTATATGTAAATTTTTAAGTTTATCTAAAAATGATAACAGTTGTTTATCATGGTCCTTATTTCGGACCCTGTGTGGAAAAGGTGGCTTTGGTACAAAGGGTTTCGGATTAGAGTCAATTGGTGTATCTTTTTGTTTTAATGTATCTTCTTTGGATTTTGGTAAATCATTTCCAGGTAAAGTTGAAATTCCGGGCATTTCCGGACCTAAGTAGTTTTTCCCCGAACGAAGAGTGATAGCCTTAACATGCTCTTTCAGATTTTCTTCCGTTTGGCTGGGAAGACTTCCCTCTTTGCGGGATGGAATTGATTTAGCAAGTTGTCCAATTTGAACCTCCAAATTATGGATGCTAGATGATTGGTTTTTGATAAGCTGATCGAATTTATTTTCGATCCATTTAAAACCATCGTCTTGATTACTTACCTTTCCATTCATAGCATCTATAAATTTATCGATTTTTGAAGATAAAGTGCTAATCGTATCTCTTGTTTGATTTTGATAATTGTTTATACGATATTGATTAGCATTTGCATTATTATTATTATTACCATCTTTCCAGTTAAAGTTATGATGATTTCTCCATCCAGGATTATAAGTATTAGAATAAGGATTAGTAGTTTGGTTTTGTCCTTGGACAAAATTTACCTGTTCTATCTCGTTCATACCTTCGTAGTCAATGTCTCTCTGGATCGGATCATTAGGATCACATGGTGCCATAAATTTATCAATTTTGTGCGATAAGGTAGAAAATTGGGCTTGTAACATTGCTACAGGATCAAGATTCATTATACCTTTAACCGATGATGTACATGAGGATGATGGTTTCGCCGTTGGTATATGTCCACGCTCTGCGGGCCACATACTGCTGTTGATTGCCATTTCCTCCAAAAGTTCTCTTGCTTGGGCGGACGTCTTCTTCATAAATAACCCTCCAGACATAGCATCTAATGAACCTCTAGTCGTAGGATTTAATCCATTATAGAATGTCTGCATTAAAAGTGCATCTGGCAATTGGTGGTGTGGGCATAAACATTGAAGTTCTTTAAAACGTTCCCAAGCTTCATAAAGAGTTTCATTATCATTTTGTGTGAAAGATGTCAACTCTTTGATGACTCTTGCGGTTTTTGCTAAGGGAAAATATTTTTGTAAAAATGCTTGGGCTAATTGGTCCCAAGTTTCAAATGTTGCAGCAGGCATAGAAGTTAACCAAATTTTTGCCTTATCCTTCAAAGTGAAAGGAAAGAGGCGAAGTTTGATTGCTTCTGCTGTTACATCAGTAATTTTAAAAGTGTCACAAATTTCTAAGAAATTTGTCAAATGTGCATTAGGGTTTTCGTTAGGCAATCCGTAAAACGTTACGTTGTTTTGCAACATATTAAGCAAAGCAGGCTTAATTTCAAATTGATTTGCGTTTATACGGGGTCTAACTATGCTATTAGTTACAACGGCCATTCCTGGCCTAGCATAATCCATAAGTGTCGGTGGATCGGCCATAATTTCTGGCTGGACTACTTTAGTTTTTAAGGGTGTTTTGTCTTTGTTTTTGTTGTTTTTCTTGTTTTTCTTAAGTGTTCTTTCAATTTCTGGATCAAAAGGATCTGGTGGCGTGCCCGAATTTCGTGAACTGCGCATCAACTTGAAATTGTAACACGAGCCAAACTACCTTCAAAACAAAATTAAAAGCAAATATGTTATAAAACTGAAAATAAATAAAATATAAAAGTTGTATAAAAATAATGTATAAACCTAGATTCGAAAATAAAATGCGAAAAATGAAAATTTTGTCAAAAATTTTGGCGTATCCCCGGCAACGGCGCCAAAAACTTGTTGAGCGATTTCCGCAAGTGCACGGTTTCGCTTGTAGTAATAAAAATATCGATCCCACAAAGATACGTTTTTTAACGAAAAACTTATTTTTGAATCTTTAATTTCGAACTTGTTAGATTTATAAAATGTAAAAATAAAAAGTGAAAATTGGATTAATTGAATTTAGGAAATTTATTTGATTGAATTTGAAAACTTTGAGTATTTGAAAATGCTGGAATAAGATTATATATTTAGAATAAATCGATTGTTAGAAAGATCTTCTGATTTTAAGGATGAATTTTACAAAACAGGAACATTTAGAACTTATTAGAAAAAGGAATGAATTTGTTCATTTGCATTAAGCAAAGAAAACAACTTAAACTTTGTATTATTATGATGATGAAATAAATGACGGAACCTCTAATTAATTGGCTTTGAACGCGACAAAACCCTTTCGGGATAGTTGCCCTTACTCAAATTAACACTCTTTCGAGATGATAATTTGCCTAAGTGTTCAACAAAGTTTCCTTGTAATGATTTTGAATTCAAGTGCATATTAATGAAAACACCAGCCTCACTTATATTGGATTGGTTACCATAAGTGCTGCATAACGATTTGTCGAATAGAACGGACTTTATTAGATGAAATGTAAATTGATACAAGTTTACAGAGAATAAGGAGCATCGAGTTCTTCGAGGGCGTGCAAGTGAAGGGCTTGATCGGTTCCGCTTCCTTGGGTTTCCTAGGAGGTTGTCAGGCTCGGGGGCGAACACTTTACTCAATCTTCTCGCTGTAACTTCGTAATAGGGATTCGGTCGGCCACTACCATGATGCAAACTAAAACTGGAACAATGTCTAAACGCTACTGAGTTGTAATTAAACTATAAACAATATGTGTACCTCATCTTGTTTTGTACAGAATCTAATTTCTAACTCTCGAAATGTTTTTACTTAGAACTTCGACATAAGTTCTACGCTCTGATTTCTATATCTATATTATAGCAATTCATTACACTTTTTCTCAACATCAACTCTTTATTTATAGATGTTGAAGGGTTGTGTTTGAAGTGATGTATCCGTTGGTTAAGAGTCGTGTCCGTTGTGAAAGGACGTCTTTATCCACTTGAACGAACGCGTTTCTTGGATTTTCAGCATGTGTTAAATGCTCTTGGTGAATTTCTGCACTTACCGAGGATAGTAATCCGCGGCCGTGAATGACGTAGCACTGAGCTGAGCGACGGACGAAGGGGAGAATTGGTTGTACCGCGCGTGTCGCGGCCGCGGGTCTGGGATCCACTGTCGCGGCCCGGCAGGTTTTCTTACTTCTTGCTTTCGTTCGTGTCCTCGACTTGGCGCTTTCGATTTACGTCGTCTTTGACTCCTTTTGAAGGGTTTTTCTTCTGTTTTTGATCCTTTTTCGTTCCTATTTGGATTTTACCAAATATTCAAGTACCTTGCAAGAAAGAAAGATATTCGAAAGTAAAAGTAATCTAAACAGATATAAATAACACAAATTCGTAATAAAAATGATGTAAATGTTAATGATATTTTAGGTATATTTTGGGCTTAACACCTAGCCCTCACATTCATTGGACCACAGACATCAGAATGAATTAATTGCAGAGGAAATTCTGCCCTAGTACCCTTCCCGAATGGTTTTCTATGCATTTTTCCTTTAAGACATGGTTCGCATAGAGGTAATTCAACTTTTCTTAAACTACCTAGTAAGCCCTCTTTGGCTAAACGATTCATGCGATCTTGGCCAATGTGATTTAACCTAGCATGCCATAAACTAACATCTTTATCCACAGAAGAAGAAGTAGTAACAGAAAAATTATTGGAGTCATGTAATTCAACATCCAAAATAGTCAAACCATTCAGTACATATCCTGAACCATAGAATTCATTATCCAAACTTAAATGCAAACTGTTATTAGCAAAAAGAAAGGCAAATCCAATTCTTAACAAAGAGTTCACAGAAATAAGGTTTCTCCGAATATTCGGAGCATAGAGAACATCTTGTAGGAGGAGAGTTTGACCGCCACGTAGACTCAATCTACATGTGCCAATCCCTTCGACTGTAACTCTCGAGTTGTCTCCCGCATAGATCCATCTTGAACCGACTGGAATTCATCGGAACTCGACAAAGGTCTCTTTTTCCTTCGTCACATGGTCCGTTGCACCTGAATCAACAACCCACAAAGGATCATGTTCAGCTATAAGAACAGTGCTAGATACATTTATTTCACTCACACCATGAGTTAGTGTAGTGTACCTTAGGAACTTTGCAATCATTTGCATAGTGTCCTTTTTCTTGGCAGTTGAAACATTTCACACGTGAAAGCTTTGGTTTCTTTCTGTTCTTTGTTCTCTTTCCCTTTCTATTTTCTGTATTCATAGGCTCTTTGGCTTGCTCTTTGCCCTGGCCATAGAAGCGCTTACGCTTTTGCCTTGGAGGATTGGAACGCCTCCCACTTGAGTGGGCTCCCACATAATGGGCTTCAGCATTGATCTTAATCGATGCCAGACGATCCTCCACTAGCTCAAGGTGGCGACAAACAGCATCGAAGGTTTGAATTGCTTCGGTGTGGGTTAGGTGCACCTTCATGTGCTCCCAACTGTTTGGCAAAGAGCGGATAACAGCTTGCACTTTCTTCTCATTGGTCAACTGATGACCTGCTTCATTTAGCTCACTGATCATGTTGGACATCTCTCTTAAATGCTTTTTCATTGTATGATCAGGCCTCTTCTTGTAAGTGTCAAACTTAATTGTCAATGAGCGGAGCCTAGTCAGATACACACCTCCGAATTTCTCCTTCAAGGCATCCCATAGGCCCTTAGCTGACTCAATCTTACAGAATTGCCTAGTGAACTCATCATCCATGGAACTCATCATGATGATACGGGCAGTGGGATGCACCATCCTCAGGTTCGGCCATAACCGTATCCAAGTGAGCAAGCACATCTTGCTCTTCAAGCACATAGTTTATTTTTATTGACCAAACCTCATAGTTATCCCCATTTAATTTCAGGTCTTTGTTGAGTTCAGCAACTATAGACTTTCTAGCTGCTGCCATTGATGACTGATCTCAAATGGTATTGCACGACTTAGTAAGAAGTTATTAAAGGTTCAATACACACATTAATTCTCTAGACAACTTATATCTAATCAATCAAATTTTCATTCTAAATTTCGATTCGAAAATGAGACCGAAGTGGCTCAAATTACCCTTTACACTTTAGTATTAGATCCAACTAATTAGATACATTAATGCTTATAGAATTTTGTTACTCACAAGTAACGATTTTGCAACTTATTACAAAAATATGGTTGTTGTAAGGAATTAAGATGACTTTTGATTTATTATTTCGATCTTAATGTTGACTAATCTTAACTACTAAGGTCGAAGATAATCATTAAATCAATAATAACTAATCACTGATTTAATAAATCGCAATTAAATGCTCATATAAAATTATTCAAGCCCGTCAATTCCAATCCAACATACCAAAAATTATCCAATCAAAATCGAATAATAATTAAATTAAGATCCCAATTGTTATCCAAACATATTTGAATAATCACACCATAAATGAAAAATTATCCAAACATATTTGAAATTTTTTTTATTAGAAATCCATTAGAAAACAAAAATTCTAATAGAAATCCTAACAAAAATTATAACACTGGAATAATAAACCCCAAAGAAAAAATTTGTTCCAAAAATTAAATCCATAACCACACCAAAAACAAAAATGGTTCATTTAACCAACATAAAAATCTTCCATCTCTTCCATGTAGGGAATTTCTCCTACACGGAACGGGTGAGGAAATGAACGAATCACAGATCTCCTTAACATTTCAGGCATCTCCCCGAAAACCCTCCTGTATTGGACAAACCTAAGTTGTCTCCCGGACCTCAGTCTCAGTCTATCGTCACTTACAGGTAAGGTGACATTCAGCTCATCTAGCTCATTTAAGAACAATAACACGGAATGTTCATAATTCAAGCCAGAACTGTTAAAGCTATGCAAATATAGCCTATGGAGTCTTGGAGAGGACTTTAGGATTTCAAGAAGGCCGGAGAATAATATAATTTGATCATGACCTCCGTCAAAATCTCTCAAAAAATCAGAAAAATTCAGAAAAGCGTTTCTGTAAAAATCGGAAAAAAAAAATTGGTCACGGGAAGAGGCCCCACGCGCCCACACGCGCCTGGCGCGTGTGGAGGGCCGCTGCCACGTGGCGCATGCTGGTTGGTCCAGCTGGCACCAGCGCCTGCCGCGTGGCGGGCTGGGGGGAGACACGCGTTTTCTCCCCCCTAGGTGGCGCGTGAAGGCCACGCGCCGCCTTCCCGGCCAATTCCGGCGATGAAAAATATATGGAACCTAGGGTTTTCGGGGTCTCTGGACTCGATGGTGTGGTCGGTTTTTCGATTTGACGAGCGGAACGAAAAATCAGAAGGTAACAGAAACCTAAAACGGGTTTAATTGAGTAAAAAACATTTAAATCGAACCCTAATTCAATTTAATCATGCAATCAATCAATTCCAGTGTATAATCATAAAAAATAATAACAATGAATTATTTTTAATCTTTCAAAAAAGATTCAAACGCAAACGGATTCTCGGTAAAGACGGAATACTAGATCCAATGGCTCTGATACCAATGTTGGGATAAGCATATATTCGCAACATATATATTTATCCGAATAAGTAAACGGGTTTACGGGTTACCTCTTGTAGCGTAGATCCCGTTCTTGATTTGCAGCGGAAGAATTTCGGATCAATCACCCGATCTAGTATCACCGGTCAAGCCTTCAACCATGCCAATAGAATTGGGAGAGGAAGACAATTGGTTCACGAACTAAAGTGACGACGAATCCCAAAGAGAGAGAGGGGGGCGGCGGCCAAAAGGAGGAAGCATGAGAGAAAAATTCTCTTTTCTGTGTTTTTGAGATACTGTATCTCTAAAACCTAATTCCTTATTCTCTTTTAATTCTCTTAGAGTTATGATAGATTAGGGTTTCTATTTATACTGAATAAATAGATCGTCTAACCCTAATTCTTATTGGGTTTAGGCCCGTTCCATTTCGGACGGGCCTAATTGGATCCATATCCAATTAATTCCAACAATTTTAAATCGATCTATAGAGATGAATTAGGTTTTTTTTTACAAACTTTGATTGAATACTATTTTGCATTTTATTATTATTAAATATACATTATTGTTTTGTTAGATTGATAGAATCAATTAAAAGTGATGGGCATATATATGGTAAATTCAAGAATCCAATATCAATCATTATAAGTTTATTATATATAAGATCTAAAGGACAAAAGTTAGAAACATAAATATTATTGTGGCAGAATTCAGATATTTGTGCAATATACAGTTGGAATGGACTCCACCACATATATACTTTCTTCCTTTTCAGTTTTAAATAAGTGGATGTTTATATGCTTTAACTTATGGAGTGGGTCCTCCACTTAGAGGACAGGCTGGGCCGGGCTCGGACCTATTGGGCTTTTAAGATAAAAAATGTTCAGTACAAATCCAGTCCAGCCCATTATTAATTTAGGCGGATTTGGACTTTAAAATCAAATCACAAACCGAAACCATATAAACACACCTCTATCTATATATAATTGTTAACTATAAAAAATAAATATTTAATATATAAATTTATTAATTAATATTAACAGGTGGACCGGGTTGGGCCGGCCCGTGTTATTTTTATTAATCATAAGCCCGTCCAAAAAATAGACGGATTTTAACGTGCCTGGACCGGACTGGACCTAAGATCAATTTTCATTGTCCAAATCCGGTCCAAGAGATATGGACCTGAACGGACCGGATGGGTACTCGGGCTCTGAACAGATCTACTTCCACTTCATGGATTTCAAGAATATTACTTATATATCCACAATTTTTTCTTTTTAAAAAAGAAACTCCTAATATTATCAATGGATTAATGTGCAATATATATACACACAAAAAAAGCCATGTTGGCATCCATTAATAATGAGAAATTATTGTAGGAAATATTAGTTTAAAAAGACAAACGAAACAAGAATGCGGTTATAACATTATTATTATACTGAAATTACGTAATACAAATAAAATATTGGTAATCTAAACTGATGAATTGAAAATTAGATGGTGTATTCTGAGGTTTGTATTAACAATTATTTTAAAACAGATTTAATTGCTATTGACTATCGTTTTCCGGGATACAACAGATTAGATCTTTTATCAACTATAAAAAAAAAAATAATGAATATTTGCGGAATGTATAAGAAATATAGTGAAAAATATTCTTGAAACATTATGTATACAAAAGAAATCTGACAATTATTGATAATCTATCTCCAATGAATTCCTTTTTATTTTTGGTAGTGCCAATCAAGATTTCATGTCATTCATGATTTTATTTCTTTTAGAGGTTTTATTTCAATATAGTTTTTTAAATTGAAGTTTGGTTTATTTTAAAAAGTGTCATTTTTCATTTAATTATATAAAATAATAAAAAGAAATGGAATAAAATAATATTTATGTTGGGCCCAAAAAAGCAAAATATATTGTTGACTATGATCAAATAGAGTTTCTTTTATAGTCCCACCAGTAGTAGCATTCATCATCATGTTAACAAAAGGGAAGACTGAATATTTATAAGTTTATATATTTTTCATTTTTACAGAAAATATTTGGGAAAATTACTTGGAAATTCATATTTTAAAAACTATTTATAATTATGTGTCATAATTTTGAATTATGTCAAACTAATAAAATTAGTACTTTTAATATATTTTAAGGATTAGAATTTATAAATTAGAAGTCTAAAATATATTTTTTAGAGTTTATGATTTATGAATTGGAGTCTAGATTTCTTAAATTATGGTGTAAAATCATATTATATAGAGAATAATGATATATTAAGAATTAAGTTTGGTGATATGACTTAGTTGTAATTTTTTACTTAATTATGATATTCATGTATTTAACCCAAAACATTTTATGTTGATGTTCCTTGTGTGGCCTCATGTTTGGAGACTAGATGGGCTAGGCCTTGTTGATAAATTCTATTAACGAGAGATAGAATTTCATTAGCAATTAGTAACTAAAGCACATTGCTAAATATTGCCAAATCAAAGTTGATAGATTAAATTACTCGGGAAAAAAAAGTTGATAGATTAAGGATTCGTTGGTTCATATGTTTTTTGTTTATTATTTATTGTTTGCTATTGCTGATATGTAATAGATATTAGTTGATTTTTTTTTTTTTTTGTTAAAAGCAGTTGTTTCGAAATTTGAGAAAGTAAATTTTCAAATACAGAAACAAGTAGAACACTGAAAACTTGATGATCCTTTTGGCCCCAGAAACGGTTAAGTGGAGACAGAATTGTTTGAAATATATTGTGATGGAGCAGTATATGAAGGATTCACATTATTATCAAGGTCGTAGCCACGAAGCATGGTGATGACTTGTGCTTTCCATAAAATGAAATTATTTGTAGACAGTTTGATTATTAATTGACTGTTCAGATTGGAGAATGGAATGATTGAATGTGTTTGTGGTGGCCGCAGGCTAGAGTACGATGGCGGCAGTGGTGGCCGCGCAGCAATCATCGACTGCGTGACAGTTGCTGGCATGGTGGCGGTAATAGTGGAATCGCAAAGGAAGACAATAGAAGAGAATACTTACTAGTTCCTAGGTAGACAAAAGTTGGGAACTTTCAAGGATCGTAAAGGAAGATGTCATGTATACTAAAATGATTCAGAAAGGGTTTCGAATACTCTTCTATGGAGCCTTTGAAAAATAGATGGGAAAGATGGTTAGTATGGATGGCAAAAGGTATCCGTAAAATTTGGTATTACCCGACTTTAATGAGATTATAAAAAATCTGTACAAAAGGGTTTGAGATGGGTATCAGGGCCGATCCTGAGATTTTAGAGGCCCGGGGGCGAATTACATGGGGCCCTAATAAATAAGTGGAGATAAAAAAAAATAAGTAGAAAAGTAAATTGTATAAAAGAATGTTACTTAAGAATAACACTTTTCTTGTTACATTTAACAAAATATCTAATAAAAACATTTTATATTGCTTTAAGTACCCAATTTCTTATACAAAATGATGTCCATGAGCATTTCTAGAAGTAAATTTCTTAAATTTAATAAATTATGATAGTTCTAATACAAAAAAAAAACAAATATGAAAATCACATCATTTAACGAGGTTTAGCGTCTAAGTTCTTGAAATCGGAAGATTTTGATACGTTTTTTCCAATTTGCTTTTGAAGACCGAGTAAATCAGAATCTGATAGAGTTTCTCAAAGACAACAAAAAAGGTTATTAGTAATTGAAAGTTTCACAGTGAGGTGATTAGAAAACAAAATTGATTATATAGCTGATGAATTGAGAAAATGAACTGAGGATGTAGAATAATATTACTGTTTAATATTCTTTGGGATTGGAGTGTGATTAAAAAAGGGAGAGATAAATTATAAATTTTTGTTGGGATTGATAGGTGGGAAAGATAATTATAGAAATACTTTGAGATAATTAGAGAATTGATGCCCAAAATTTTTATTAGAAAATTTGGAAAGAATCCGAGATAAATTAGAGAATTTAGAAAGACTGTTTAATAACTGATGCCAACGTTTTTTATTTGGAAAAACTAATTTGGAAAGAATCTAAAGCCAACGTTTTTAATCAACTATAATTTTTTTGAATTTAATCAAGTATAATTTAATATGTATTAATACATTACTATAATCGGAGTTCTTCTCATCCTTGGACCCTGGGCAGGCGCCCCTCCTGCCCATGCTCAAGACGGACCTGATGGGTATGAATCCAAATTTTTTTACCCCTAATAGGTATGAGATTCTCCCTCTAGTTACCTGTTGTACTGTCACATATCAAAATGAAGAATATCCAATTATTTATTTTCAGTGTGTTTTAATGTATTGATAATTTGAATAATTTAGAATATTTGTTAAATGCATGGATGGTTTGTTAAAGTTCTGTTTTGTTAAATTTGTAATATATTTATTTTATGTGTTGATTTTTAACGGGGCAGAGTATCCACAGGTACTCGTAAATCAAATGTGATGAGTATTGGGATTCAAAAGTATACTTGTTAAGAAAAATGGACGAGATTAATAATTCAAAAAATAAACCGATAGAGGTATGTGATGGACATTACTCGTATGTAACCTATCCATTGTCATTCCTAATGGTTAGTATTTCCTTTTAATGTTAAAAAATGTGTGAGTTCATGATGAGGAGAAAGTCTTTTCGAAAGTTACAAAAAAAAAAAAAAAAATTCCAGAAGTGTGAAGTCCTTTCTTTTAACATTTTGATCAAATTTAATTCTATTTTATAGTTTTTTTTAGGTTTAAAGCATTATTTGGCCTCTGATTTATCCAAAATTATGTCATTTAGTCTATGGCCTATTATTTGATCACATTTGGTCATTGACATATCCTATTTGGTGAAATTTCACCCAATTTATATGAATATTTAACGGAATCGTTATCTCATTGATAAGTAACGATATTTTGACACTTAAACTTGAAACGTGATATTTATTAAAGTTTTTTTCTACATTATGTGGAAATAATTAATTAGATTAAAAAAAACAAAAAACGAATCCTAAACTAAAATCTATTAAGTTCAAGTGTCAAAATATCGTTACTTATCAATGGAATATTAATTGGTTAAGTTTGAATCCAAATTGGGCGAAAGTTCACCAATTTGGGATAGATTAGGGGTCAAATGTGAACAAATAATAGATCATGGGCGAAATAATAAAATTTTGGATAAATCAGGGGTCAAATAGTGCTTTAAACCTTTTTTTAGAGAGATTTAACCTATATTTTTAATATCAAAAAAGAAAATTTGGATCAAATTAAATAACAAAATTTTTTATAAGTCTTGGAGCATCTCCAAAAGTTTCTTAGTTTAGCTCTTAAGTTAAAATTTGATGAGGAATAGTTAAAAATCAGCTCTAATAGCCTCTTAGGCCTTGTTTGGATGAGGGTATTTTAAAATAAAGTAAGGTATGGTAAGGTAAGTGAAGTGAAGTGAAGTGAATGAAATAATTTGTTGTGTTTGGATAGAATGTAAGGTAAGTGATGGTTTAATAATGTAATTGTGTTTGGTTTGATGGTAAGGTAAAGTAAGGTAAGGTAAGTTATATACAAAATTACTTTTATATCCAAACAATTTCTTATTTTAAAATAAAATATAGAGGGTAATTTTGGAAAAAAAAAATTTTATCACCTCCCTACTCTCCAATTTGGGGTGTAAAGAAAATCAGCCAAATTTCACTTCACCTACCCTCACTTACTATTACATTCAATTATACCTCAAAACAAACAAGATTAGCTACCCTCACTTACTTTAAAATACTTCCATCCAAACAAGTTGTTAGTGGCTCCTTAAATCACTAAGAGCTTTTTCATCCTCTCTGTTAATATAGAGTCTCTATCCACCTCTTAGTACCGTTTAAATTCACTTTTAAATCACTAAAAATCATTAATAAAATAATAAATAATAAGTGAACAAGGAGTATTGCTGGAGAATATATATTATAATCACTTTTAAATCACTAAAAATCAATTATTTATATTATTTTTAGAAAGTGTATTAAAAATTTATTGGTAGATAAATTATTAGAAACATCCGGTTCTCCGCGTCAAATGGAAGACCTCTCATACATATTTTGACACGTATAATACGGACTCACATATATTATAAGAGGTTCCACTATTTTAATTATTACATGGGGTCACACTATATGTGTCCAAATGTGAATTTGGAGTCCTCCGAGTGATATGGAAGACCGGATATTAATGATGCTCTTATATAGTATGGTTAGAAAACGTATAGAGTTAGGGAATAGAAGATTCTTAATCATAACATAGGTTGAGCTAAGGTTTGGACAAAATAATTAAGAAGATGAATTACTACATATATAATTCATAAAATGGTAGGCCGGTAGCTAGATGATAATCATAGATTAGATGAATTAACCAACTATATAATATATTATCATCATTATCTTGTGTTGTTTGTGTTTTTAAATAAATAAAATATCTGAGCTCATCTCAATATGTTTTTGTCGCGTTTTGCTTATTTATGATTAGGACTGAATTTATATAAATGGAGGGTAATGATTAATGAGATAATGCAAAAATTAAATAAAAAGTTTGACCAATGGAGACAATAAAGTCCAATCACTATCATCTAAGAATAAAATATAAATATGTATAAATCTCAAGAAAGACTAAAGAAGCCCTCCCTTTCCCTTGTGTGTTTGATAGGTACTAGTCAATGGTCCTAGGAAAAGGATATCCATATGTGGTTATTTAATATGCATTCAATAATCCCTGCACACTGTAGTAATTAATACTACTATAAACTTATAATTATTCAATAAAATATATATGGTTACACGGTGACTTTTATAGTTACATTATTTTATAAATAAACATTTAATTACTCCGACCATTTTAAAATAATTATTATATTTAACCAAATCATACGTATTAAAAAAATAATTGCTTTCGGTTTAAAAAAAATAGTTGCTTTATATTAAATTTATTTCTTTTTATTAATAATTTTTATTTTTATATTATTATAAAAAAATTACAATTAATATTAAACTCATTAATTAGAAACTAAAACCAATAAATAATATGAAACTTTTTATTTTCAAAATACGATAATTATTTTAAGGGTAAATTTCAAATAAAACCCGTATAGTTTCACTAATTTTCAGATAAAGGACTATAGTTTACTTTTTGTCAAAAGAATGATTGAGGTTTCGCACTTGGATTAATGCTATTAAAACCATCTTTAACGACCTGAAAATGAAAATTTTCAAGAATTAAAGTTGTTCAATCTCATATTTTTTTTATGGAACTACATTTTCGATTTTCGAAAATCATCTTTTTTAAATCTTTCTCTCTCTAAACATTAACTTTCTCTTTCTTTACCAAACATCATCTAAATAATCTCAAAATAAAAAAGTTGAAGAATTAAAGTTGTTTAGAATATTAGTAGTTCTTAAAATATGTCATTTTTGAAGTCGTCAATGGTGATTTTAATAGTATCAATCGAAAAAGTTCTTATTTTGCTAAAGTTGAAAACCTCAATCCTCGTTTTGACAAAAAGTAAACCAAAGTCATTTATCTGAAAATTAGTAAAACCACTGGGGTTTATTCAAAATTTACCCTTATTTTAAAGTAGAGGTATAGTTTTTTTAGATTCGGTGCATGTAATTGTTGCCCAAAATTTCCTCTCACACTGTTAAATAGCTTACGTGACACAAGAGCATTTTTTCGTCAATTTTTTTTCTCTCTCATCTTTTCTCACTTTCTTTTATTCATTCTGGAAATTCCAAAATTGACTATGGAATTTTCACGAGCGTTCTGAAAATTCTAGAACTATTGAAATTTAGAATGATTATGAAATGTCTACTAGAAATTTCAGAACGATTTTAGATTTCCCATCATTCTGAAACTTCGAGAATCCATTCTAGAATTTTTAGAATTCTGTAAATTCCAAAAGAAGAAGAAGAATCTAGAGGAAGGAAGAGGACGAAGAAGAGAGAAAAGAGGAGATAGAACCTTTTTTGGATAATAATGACATTGTACCACGTCAGCTATTTATCGTTGTGAGTGTAAATTCCTCAATTCTGTTAACAATAACCATACACACTGATTTAAAAAACACAATTACCTATTTCTAAAACAGTAATCATAAGATTTTTTTACACTTAAATGTCACGTCAAGCTTCCACTTAAATCTACGTGGCATGACACACCTTAAGAAGAGAGTACGTGCGAAATATTTGATGTGTCAATTTATGTCAGTTAGGCTTTTAGGATCCGTTTGTTTTACCTATTGTTTGCTTTTGATGTTTGTTGTTACGGTTTGCTGTTTGCGGTTACCAAAAATAAGGATTCTTTACTTTTGTAAAATGCTACTTTTCAGGAGTGAAAAGCAAATAGGAACATGAAAAGTAGTTACTAAACACCTAAAACTTTCCTTTTTTAAAGTAAAAATACAAATATAAACATAAAAAGTAGCTACCAAACATCCCCTTAATTGCACTATTTTACAATTGAAACTCAAATTGTAATGCTTTGCATGTATAAAAAACATGAAGACTATTTTGGTAATTATTCCAAATAATAAAGTAGTAACATTAACATATGCTTGAAACTTGACTGAGATTGCAATAACTCCAAGCAGCAGACAATAAACACTTTGCTAATTTCATAAAGTGGGCCTTTCCAACTTTTCTTTAAAGCCATATCATTTCTCTTCTTTGAATTTCACCAACATTTAACACACACTCTCTCTCTACAGACACAACTAAGACCCAAAAAAAACCATTTATTTTTTCCTTTTTGAAAATAAAAATCCATTCTTTCTTTCTCTTTCGTTGTTCCGTTTTGTCTGCAATAACTAGAGTTTTCTTTCTCTTTGATATCAGAAACAAGAACAACTCTTTCCTTTTTGTCCCTCCTCACCTCAATGCTCATCAACAAAAAAAACCCTGTTTCACTAACACTCTAACTAACTAACTAGTGGCGATGATGGAAGAAGAGACAACACAAGAAGATTCCAATGCTAATACCAAATGCACCTCCAAGACCTCAACTTTATCCAGAGGCAGAGGCAGCAGAGGCAGAGGAAGGTCTAATCCTCATCATAACCATAAGCACCACTTTCAGTATCAATATCAGTATCAGCATCATCTCTTTCAATACTCTTACCCCTCTTATTACCCTGCTCTTCTTCCTCTTCCTCTTCCTCTTCTTCCTCTTCCTCCTCCATTACCTTTTCAACTTCCTTTCCCTCATAACCACCATGCCTTTACTTCTAAAACCCACTTCCACAAATCTTCTTTTAAGCTCAATAACACTTCTCCTTCTCCTACCTCCTCTGATACCCATGGTCTCACCGTTTCATCAGGTATTTTTCCTTTTTGAGTTTGTCTTCATTTGGTTCTATTATGTTCTTGCTTTTGGATGGTTCCTATTGAAGATGATATTTGTTTTCTATTGAGTATCTAATTGCTATTCTAATCCATATAAAGTCAAAAGATTGATAGTTTCTAGTCTTTTAACCATTTTTAGTTGATAGCCAATAGACTAATTACTTGCCTGTTTCTTCATATGAAACCAGCTGCAGAGGAGCTGCAAAGAAAAAAGATTCCACCTTTGAAAGGAAATGATGGAAGGAGGACTATAGGTTCCACCACTCAAGCACTAGTTGTTTCTAGAAGACCAGATTCTGGTGGTGTAGAAGGATCAGTTATTACTCTCCTTGCTAATCATTATCTTGTCCAATTCAATTCTAAGCAACAGATTTTCCATTACAATGTGGAAATTTCCCCCAATCCTTCCAAGGAAGTTGCAAGGATGATTAAACAAAAATTGGTAATTGATAATTCAGCTGTGTTGTCTGGTGCTCTTCCAGCCTATGATGGAAGAAAGAATCTTTACAGCCATGTTGAATTCCAGAATGATAGGCTTGAATTCTATATTAGTCTTCCAATACCAACTACCAAACCCTCGTTGCCTTTTGGAGAAGCAAAAGAATTTCAGGACAAGGATCAAAGGCTCAAACTGTTTCGAATTAACATAAAGCTTGTATCGAAGTTAGATGGGAAGGAGTTGAGCAAGTACTTGAGCAAGGAAGGTGATGATTGGATTCCACTTCCTCAGGCTTATCTTCATGCCTTGGATGTTGTTTTGAGAGAGAACCCTGTGGAGAAATGCATACCTGTTGCGAGATCATTCTATTCGAATTCAATGGGAGGTTCTAAGGAAATTGGAGGAGGAGCTATGGGGTTGAGAGGTTTTTTCCAGAGTCTAAGACCAACTCAACAAGGACTTGCTCTTAATGTTGATTTCTCTGTGACTGCTTTCCATGAAAGTATTGGAGTGATTCCTTACCTTCAAAAGCGCCTCGAGTTTCTTAGAGACCTTCCTTTGAACAAAACAAGGAGTTTAGTTGGTGAAGAAAGGAAGGAAGTGGAGAAGGCTTTGAAGAATATCAGGATCTTTGTTTGCCATAGAGAAACTGTTCAGAGATACCGCGTTTACGGCTTAACTGAACAACCTACTGAAACTCTTTGGTTTGCTGATAGGGATGGGAAGAACCTGAGGCTGCTTAGTTACTTCAAGGATCACTACAATTATGATATAAAATTTAGAAACTTGCCTTGCTTGCAGATTAGTAGAAGTAAGCCATGTTATCTCCCAATGGAGCTTTGTATGATTTGTGAAGGCCAGAAGTTTCTTGGAAAGCTTTCAGATGATCAGACAGCAAGGATACTTAAGATGGGCTGCCAAAGGCCAAAAGAAAGAAAGGCTATTATAGATGAAGTGATGCGAGGACCGAATGGACCGACAAGGTGATTGATCTCTTGTAACATGATCTTTTAATATGTACTACAATACAATGCTTTGATTTGTTGATTTTAACTGTTTCTAATAGTTTGAATCCTCTATGTGACAGTGGAAACCAGGGAAACGAATTTGAACTCCATGTTTCGAGAGAAATGACAAAATTAAAGGGGAGAATCCTACAACCTCCAAAACTGAGACTTGGTCATGGTGGTCTTGTAAGAGATCTTATTCCTTCTCGGCATGACCGGCAATGGAACTTTATGGATAGTCATGTCTTTGAAGGAAGTAGGATAGAAAGGTGGGCATTGATGAGTTTTGGAGGCACCCTTGATCAGAAGTCTAACATTCCTAAGTTCATAAATCAGTTATGTCAAAGATGTGACCAACTTGGTATCTATCTTAACAAAAACACTATAATTAGTCCTCAATATGAGCCAACTCAAGTGCTTAACAATGTCTCCCTTCTCGAGTCAAAACTCAAGAAAATCCATAAAGCTGCCTCAAACAACCTCCAGCTGCTCATATGTGTAATGGAGAAGAGACATAAAGGGTATGCGGATTTAAAGCGAATAGCAGAAACAAGTGTTGGTGTTGTAACACAATGCTGCTTGTTTCCAAATCTTAGCAAGTTGAGCTCACAATTTCTAGCCAATTTAGCACTCAAGATCAATGCCAAAGTTGGAGGATGCACCGTTGCTTTATACAACTCGTTGCCCTCTCAGATTCCGCGCCTTCTTCACTCCGATGACCCTGTGATCTTTATGGGAGCTGATGTAACTCATCCTCATCCATTGGATGACTTTAGTCCATCTGTTGCTGCTGTTGTTGGTAGCATGAATTGGCCAGCAGCAAACAAGTATGCATCCCGAATGAGGTCTCAAACTCATAGACAAGAAATCATCCAGGATCTTGGCGCAATGGTGAAGGAATTGCTCGATGACTTTCACCGCGAAACAACCAAACTTCCCAAGAGGATAATATTCTTTCGAGATGGAGTAAGCGAAACACAGTTCTATAAGGTGCTTAAAGAGGAGTTGCAAGCAATTAGAGAAGCTTGTTCTACAATTCCTGATTACAAACCTCTCATAACTTTTGCAGTAGTTCAAAAAAGGCATCACACACGGCTATTTCCTCGCGAAAGTACCGATGTAAACCAGTTTAACGACGAAAACATACCTCCAGGAACTGTTGTGGATACTGTGATTACTCATCCAAAGGAATTTGATTTCTATCTGTGCAGCCACTGGGGGATGAAAGGAACAAGTAGACCAACACATTACCATATATTGTGGGATGAAAACCAATTCACTTCTGATGAGTTGCAGAAATTGGTATACAATCTGTGCTACACCTTTGTAAGGTGCACAAAGCCAGTATCTTTGGTACCGCCTGCTTACTATGCTCACTTGGCTGCATACAGAGGCAGGCTTTACCTTGAGCGGTCTGAATCCGTGGCTTCTGCCAGAAATGGTGCTGCAATCTCAAGAGCCGGCCCGCCGAAGGCTACACCTCTACCTAAACTGAGTGAGAATGTAAAGAATCTCATGTTTTACTGCTGATTTTTCATGCATAATGTAATTCTTGAATTACAAGTCCTTTGTTCCTTGCAGTTCCAATATTTGATGCAATAGCTAAATTAGGAACTACAGGTATTAACTGTTGCTATATATGCAATGCATACATATATATAGATACATTACATATTTCCTCAACATAGATGCAGGAAAATATTGTGAACATTATTCCTCTTAGTTAACAAGAAAACAACAGTATTTTCATTTCCTTTGTCAATGTATTGTCCCTTCCCTAAAAACATGGCTTAATACATTAGGGGCCCTATTTTTCGCTAAATAATCTGATTAGTCCCTAAATTTTAGAATTGTCTTAATTGGACTCATTGTCTTCTGAACTTGTTTAAAGTAATCTATTCGTCTCGGAATTGCTTACAGTAATTTGGTGAACTCTTAAATTTTCTTAAGGTGACATGTAATTTAACTTTTCATTCTCCAATTTGCTTGACCAATTGATTGTTCATAACTATATTCAAGAATGTAGCTGATTTTTTTATTTTTTATCATGTCTTGTGAGAATTTATTTGGAAAGGTTAAGTGAGGAGGGGGCAGGGGCTAAAAAAATAGTAAAAAGAAAGAGAGATGGGGAGAGATAGAGAAAGTAGAAAAGCTGTGATGCATATTATAGTAAAAATGGAAGATAAAAAAACAAATTCCCATGAATGCAGAAACAGCAGCATAAAGAATGGCAGAGGTTTGACAGGAGAAAAAGAAATATATAATTAAGGAAGGAGAAAGCATAGCAGATTGTATATATTAGTATATAATTGTAGGACCAAAAGTAAGAAGGGCAGGAGATGGAGTAATTAATTATAAATAAATAGAGAGCTGGGGTGAGTAGGAAAGGAAAGGAATATAAATGAGAAAAGAAGGAGAAGAAGATAAAGAGGGAAAAGGGGATACAGATACTCATCTCACAGTCTGACTTTCGACTTCCCCTTTTGTCTGTTCATAACTCCTTTTATTTATATAATATAAAATGGAAATCAGAGTATGACAGCTTTTTAAGGAACTGCACTGCCTATCAGACAACTGAACCTGTCAGGATTCAACGTGCCCTTTCTCAGACTAACCTTTTTTGTTTAACAATAAAGCTTGTAATTTCAAAGCAAAACTAATTTTATTCTTAAAACAATTTGAAAGTAGATATTCTTATTTTCTTCCTGGTCTCGGCTAAAAATATTAGCAAGATAGAGATATACTCATGTTCGGTGAACCCGCTCCAATGTTTAAGTTAATAAATGTTGAAAGAGACTCAAAGATATCCAGATTATTGATACTAGTTATGCATTCACATACCTTGTCTAGGTCATGTATCTTTTATATTTATAGTGGCTATCAAGAATAATCTTTGTCAATCTCAGAATGTACCTTGATGAGTCATAAGACACACGTCTGTTGGTCCCATGTAACGTGACAGTATTAGTTCTAATGGGGGGTTAGGAACTATTATAAACTTTTTATGTTAATGCTGACTTATTTTAGGTTTAAGACTTTAACTCAGTCGTTAGGTCAGCACAGCTGAGTAGAATTGAGACAGTCTTAGTCAACTGCTGACTAGAGCTATTTCTGTCGTGAGTTAGGAAGCAACACTTGTGTCAATTTCCAACTCAGCACTCCGATTACTCAACTCATCAGTCAGATTACTCAACTCAGCATATACAAGTTATTGTTTTGCTGAGTAGTATTTAGCAAGCAATATATGTATAAAGAGATAAAGGGTTAGAAGTTACTCAGCAGACTTATCTTGGTTCGGCCTCTCCGCCTACGTCCTGTCCCCGGAAATCCTTCCAAGCTTTTTGAATCCTCTACTGAGCTCTTTAAAGGTAGAGCACAAACCGTTTACAATAGCAACTGAATATGCAAGAGTATCTTCCTCTATTCCTCTACTCAATCCTATCTCTGTCACTAACTACTATAACCGAGTACTCAGCCTCTCTCTACCACTGAGTACTATAACCGAGTACTCAGCCTCTCTTTTCTAACCTTTTACAAATGATAAGAAATTGTTCTTAATACAATAAAGAACACTTTAGATGAATAAATCACTCTATACTTTTATACAACAATAGAAGTTGGTGTACGAGCTTGCTTTTTCTTTTCAGACAGAGCTTCTGTTTTGTATTTTATCAATAGTTGACTTGATGAAGATCTACTTGTCTGTCTTGATGATTCAAGTATTGAAGTGGCCTTTTTATAGTGATGTCTGAGGCATCAATTATTTGCATCCCAACATAGCCGTTGTGGGGAAACGATCATCTTTCATCATCACTTGGTCAGCACTCAGTGCTGCAAGCCAATCATATCTTCTGTCTAAGTTAGATGCCAGGTTTGCCTGTCTGTTGACATCAGATAGTTCATGCTTCTTCTGGAAAAGTCTTCCCGACAGATTTCTGTGGCTTCTGAATGTTTCAGAAATGTGCAGACTTTGTCTTCCAAGTTGATCGATCATTGTTGCTGACCTGCCGATCATATTGCTTGACTCGGCGGCTTTGCCTTCAATCTTTTAGAGAAGACTTTTCTTTTCAATGCTGAGTTGCATTTTACTCAGCTTCGGCTGTGTGGCTTTCATCAGCTGACTTTGTCTTGACTTTCTCTTATAGATTTTTAGTTCCTATTCTTATGAATCAACTTACTCAACATTGAACAAACACATTAGTACCAATAAATCAAAGCAATTAAATTTAATGTGTTGGAATATTTTTATCATAGAGATTTTCACTTAAATAATTTTGTCAAATCAAAATCATGTGGAAATGTGTTTCAACAAACTCCCCCATTTTGATGTTGGCAAAAATATTCAATAAGGAACTCAGTGTTGAACTCCCCCAATTAGGTAAGGATTGGAACTACTACATGCCCATCTGTCAATCGAAGAAACAAATCCCTTTTTTTCCTAAAAACTTTAAAAATTGAAAGATAAACTCATCGACTGCATTACTATGAACATCTCGAGTCTTAGTAAATACAATAGGACTGTGTTTGATGTTGAATGACCAATCAGTCTCATAGAATCTTATCTCCACCTATAACATACGCTTAAGTATCTTCGAACCAGCTCTTGAGGTGCACACTAACTAAGAATCTTGAGGTTCTCGAAATCTTTTTCTAGTTGGATAAAGAGTCAGTATCTTCCTATTTAGACTATGAATTACCAATCCTATATAAAGGGGCCCAACTTCCCTCCAAAAAGTACTTTTTACTTAGACAATTCTTAGAACTCTTTATCTTTCTTAGCCCAAAACTAACTTGATCGTTAGAGTATCCTCGTTGAGGCTCCGACCAGGTTCTTTTCTTTGTTTTGCAGGATATCACCAAGAGGACAATGTCATTGCCTGACAAGCTTAGACGGTATCCTAGATAGAACAAATTTTCATACCTTGTCATCGTTACCTACCTATCCTATGAAATATCGATTATAAAGAGTTATCATCTCGTCGAATTCTTTTCACTTCCAATTTTATTCATGCGAAAGATTGATGAAAAAATAACGAATTAAATTATTTTTATTTTGGAAAAATAATAAAATACCAGAGATATTTTTTTACCAAACTTTCACTTTGTTCATATTGTTGTTTAGTTATATTTTTTTCAGATTAATATCACTAACAAATCAAAGAATTATGTTATTCTTTGTAGTTCTTTTTCTTTAGCTTTCTTTGTTTGTTTCTTCCTTTATGAACCGTCGCAAACAAGTAATATTTAATTTGTCTTTTATGCTTTATTATGCATGAGAATGGTGAGACAATTTATATGTGGTCTAACTCTTTAAAAACTTTTAACACTATATGTGATCATTTGTCTACTTTCTTACTCATTGTTTTCTTTCATTTGAGAGGATATATTTCTTTGTTTTTTATGCAATTCAAAATATTGAAACTCTTAACGCAATGCTTAAATTACGAATAACACCATCTCCGTGGTGGGTGAAGCTCTTAGTGGTTGAGAACTTACCTATAATCACGGAGATCATGGGTTCAAATCACATGAAGATTTTTCTTTCTTCTTAATGTAAACGCATTCTGCGCAAATTTTTTATTAAAAAAATTGAATAACACCATCTCTAACCTATTTTTATCAAATTTGTTGTATTAAACCATATTTTCTTTCATTTTTTTATCTTCGTTTCGTTTTGATCAGTGGCGGGGTCAGAATTTTATATTCGGGAGCTAATTTTAGCCTTACAGGCGATGTCTGTGAAATTTTTCTAAATTAAGCCCGTTAGGGCAGGGCAAAAAAAATTTAGCCTCAATCTTCTATAAAACACACATCTTAACCAACTCAACTATCTTAATATATTGTAATAACACTACAAATACACCAATATGAATTTAAAATAGGGGGACTGTCAACTACCAAAACCGTACTACTCAAGGGTGGAGTCAGCGGCCGAGGGTCCGGAGCCCCCTGAGCCCTGGACTGGCTCCACCCCTGGTTTTGATGTTACTACAATGTTTTTGCTTCAATCCATTTTCTCATTTCCTCTCTTTATACGCAACATTTCATTCAAATAATGATATTATATAACAAAAATATACAATAACTAAATATATATATAAAAGTAAATAAAAAAAAAGAAAAGATAGTAATGAAATACTATTTGATGTTGCATCGAATTTGTAGGAGAAAAATCATATTCATCAAAATGAGAATGCGGTTCGATGATGGTTAGAGAGCCAACCATCGCCAAATCTCCTTCCCAACATCAATTTGATGTTGGATTGGAGATGGTGTAAGTAGTCTATAGTGCTAATTTTGAAATTAAGGGATTAACTGATTTTTATAAAAACTTCATATGCCTCAAAATGGAAATGTTTAAGAATTAAAGTTGTTTAAAATGATATTTACCATAAAGCTACATTTTGATAATGTTTGGCAAGTAGAATGTAATTATTAACTGTTAGCTGATTACCTTTTTATTTAACTGATTTCACTAGCTATTTATGTAAAAATGTTTGGAAAATTTTAACTAACCGCTAATAACTGTTTGTATAAAATAATAATAATGACATTAGTATTTTATGAGTATTATTTTATTTTTTTATAATTCATATTCTTAATTATCTTCTAAAAAATATCATATACATATACTATAACTTAAGTTTTTATAATATATAAAAATATATTTAAACAATAAAATTATTGTTAAGTTTTTACTAAAAGTGAAATCTTCACTTATGATCCTAAAATATTAGATCAAAAAATTTAAACCTAGATTGCTATTTTGTATCTTGAGTATTATATAATACACCTTCTAATACATAATAATTAATTTATATTTTAATAATTTACTAAAATAAATATCTAATATTTTTACATTTTTTTAAGTTTCAAATATTATTTATTAATTTAATTATTAATTTTAATCTATATCATTTTCAAAAATATAATAGTAAATTTAGATTTATTAATTATCATTATGTAACTAGATAAATATGTTTATAATATTATTAGTATATTTTAATAAAAGAACAAAACAATATGTTTGGCTAAAAGATAATAGTTATGGATAAAAATAATGTATTTTAAAAAAGATAGAGCAATAAATTAATTAAAAAAACTATATAAAAGCCTTTTGCAAAGAGGTCAAACAAACTAATAATTGTATGTTGGGGTGCGCCCAGAACCAGTACCTTTCCAAGGCTGAACAACTAATCTCATGGAAAAGACCGAGACACCAATGGCTCAAACTTAATGTGGATGGGGCCTTTAAAGGTCACTCTCTCCGTGTTTCTGCGGGTGGTTTGATCCGAGACCACAATGGCAGATGGATCACAGGCTCTGCCAAAAATATTGGATCTTATTCAATTACTAAGGCCGAGCTTTGGGGAATTTATGAACTTCTCTCGCTTACTTGGTCTAAGGGTCTAAGATTTGTGGAGGTGGAATCTGATAGCCAAACTGCGATCAGCCTTATGGAGGGAGAGGATCTCAGTCCAAATGAGTTTTGTAACTTGATTGACGTCATTAAGGAGCTGCTGAACCGAGATTGGATGGTGGTAATATCCCACACGTACCGTGAAGGAAATAGAAGTGCGGACCGCTTGACTAACCTTGCCTCTGATCTCTCATTGGGATTGCATATCCTTGATCAACCCCTAATGTAATTCATGAAATCCTCCTCCAAGATGTCTTGGGTGTCTCCTTCTCCAGGATATGCCCTTATAGCCCTTAGGCTACTCTATCTTATAAAAAAAAAGTTAATTAAAAAAAACTTATAAAATTAGCTTTTTTAAATTAGAGGTTTGAATCAAAACGTTTTTTCAAATCCCTTCTAACAAAATACAACTATTCGAGGTTTAATATGTCAAAACTTTTAAAATGATTAGAATATCATCAACACCTAAATCATAATCATTTAAATGTTGATTGAAATTCAATGATTATAATATTAAAAAAATTAAATTAAATTATCGTAATAATAGAAAAAGTAAAATTCAATAATTTTATATTATATTTTGAAGTTTAATTGCACCGTAAAAATAAGATTAAGATTAAAGTTTGATGGCAATGAGTATAATTTATCCCTACATTAACCCTTAATTGGCCAAATTTGTAAGGACAAAACGGCACAACTGATTTAAGGATTGGTAGCTGGCTTACAACTGTCAGTCAGTTCGATTAGCATTAGAAATATACCATCGCCTGACGTCTGATTTTACATTTATAGAAAATTACACCCTCCTTCTTTATTTTAATGAATTTGGTAAATTAAATTGGAAAATTTACATATAAACTCTATAAACTTAGTTTTGAAAAAGTGTCTACGTCAAAACATATTTTATTTTATTTTATTTTTTATATATAAATAACAATTAGGTATATCCTGACAATTTAGAGACCCTAAGTAAAATTAGTCATAAAACCTCTTGAATAATAAAAAATTTATACATAATAAAATAGGTCTTTTAATTTTTTATTATTATTGGGGTTTCAGAAAGAAATAGACTCATCTATATAATTTTATCACTATTTATATTAAAAAAAATTAAATTTCATATATACATATAAAAAGCTAAATAAATTTTTTTGGATCATCTCCAGCTTTGGACCCTAGGCCAGCCCTCATAACGATATATCCATAATTTCTTTAATTACAGGTAGATTTTTAACCACTGGACCAAGACATTCGGCACGTTCTTTTTTACTTACAATTAGAATTAATGGGAAGATAATTTTCTATTCCCAAATTTCTATTCTTATTCCTTTCGGAAAAAAAATTCTTTCATTTATTTAAAATAATATAAAGAGAAAAAAATAAAAAAAAATCTTGTGTTTAACTAATTTATAAACACTGTTTTCTGTTTTCATTTATGTTTTGTAAAGTTTATAAATAAATTGTCATTCAATAAAAAATTATAAATTATAGTAATTAAAAATAAATGGTACTTTACAAATTATCCAAAATGGGTAAAATAAGTATTAGTTATTCCGATAGTAAATGTATGTTTGTGATGAAAACAGGATTCCCTTGTGTCGTGAAAGGAACAGTATTAATGAGCCGTTACATCTCACAGCTACAGTACAGGCTATCCTACAAACAACCTATCAAACAAAAACTATGCTACTCTTATTTTGTTGCATTAATTAATTGTCCCATCACCTCAAACATCATGATTTAATCCAACGGTCAGGAGCCTCTCCGTCTCCATAATGTATAATGTAGAGCTACACTAGATAGCTAGTGTGTAGACCACCAAAACCCACAGGAAGGAACTAAATTGGTCAGAAATGGACCACTTGGTTCAGACCAATATTTGGATTTATATGGGGTTGGTTGATGTGAGAGATATTCAGTCTTGTTCCCCTTGTGCTGTCTTGTCTAATCTTCATGTTACATCAGGTGACTTCTACCTATTTTGTACTACCTTTCTTATTTAAATAAATATTATTAAGAATTGTAAATTTGGGTGTTAATAACACAAGATATTTCAGGTGGAATCAAGATTCTGCAAATTAAAGATATTATCAGAGAGATATTTCTGTTATTTATCCAGGCAGTCCAGTCCAGTACCATGCATTTTGCGTAAATTTGGAGCCATCGCTATAACTGGGACAACCTGAATTTACAGTAGTCCTTCTTCTGGCTTTCATATCAAATAAAAACAATTACGATACTATGCTCTTTTCCTCCTAACGTTTTTTCCATTCGAACGTACATCTCACTAAAAACTCAACTGCATTCAATCTCGATAAAAGCTCGACTGCGTTCCACTTGATTTATAAACAAATAGAGTTTTAGCTCAAAAAAACTCAGCTTAAAAGCTCATGAACAAACTCGGTTATAGATTCATAAACAAACTTGGTTATAATATTCATGAACAGACTCATGAGCTAACTTGTTTAATTTTTTTTAATATTATTAGTATAATAGGGTTAATATAAAAAAAAACTACATTGTAAGATCATTTTCTTAATGAACCGAACACGGGCTCAAACATGATGTTAAGCTCGAACCAAGCCCATCCATGTCATTTAGTCACATTTCCTTTCTATTTATTTTTTAGGCAAACCATGCTATGAAGAAATTCTGGTTTGAAGTTGAGCTCAAAACACTAAAAATCCTCTCAATACGCCCAAAATAGCACCGATATATCATAGTAATAATGGATATATTCAGAAAATACCTCAATTGAACTTTTAACAAGTTTAAGGCGCACTCATAATAGGAACGCCATGTGAATTTAAATGATTAGATACCAAAATGATTGATTAAAAACTTCAATAGCCAAAATCATGATAATTAAGGGACTTCACAAAACCGTTTAAACTAAAAAACAAAAGATACAACCATATATCTTAAGGCTATCCAAACTTTAACCTCCTTCCTCTTAGTTTACAACAAATGCTTAATCTCTAGTTCCCCCTTGAAAATGTACACTTTGCCGTTGCTGACACCATACATTTGACTTGTAAGAGCAACTCCAACAGTCTCTTAGTAGCTCCTCAAATCACTAAGAGCCTCTCTCCACCTCTTAATGTCTCCTTAATTCATTTTTTATTAATAATTTATTATTGAGTCTCTCTCCTTTCACTATTAGTAAATATAACAACAATTAATAATTTTAATGATAAAATAATAAATAAGGAATGAATATAAAGAGTATTGGAGATGATATATCTTAGTTAAGAGGGTGCACTAAGAGGGTGCAGAGAGTCTCTTGGAGATGCTCTAAGCGCTAAAAAACGTGCCCTGGTAGAGGTTTCTCAGCAGGAAGTTGAAGCAACTCCCTGATTCCTTCATAGACCTGTTCGCAACCAACAGGAAAGTTGTCACTCGGAATTCTAGAAGGTAACAAGATCCATGTTTTTTTTTATGATAGTTAAACAAGAAGCTCAAACATTGACAAATCGCCAAATGAGTTTTCAGAACATATTTGAATTCTGCAGAATATGCAAGTTCTTCACATATCATCTTAATGTGGATAGAATTCGAGTAACCATACTTATAGGAAGATACTCATACAAGGATAGAACTTGGACAGATTTATGAGCATGTTAAACCTGAAAATCAGGTATCAAGAAGGAAGCAGGTTTGTGTTGACTATTGAAAAAAACCGATAAAGTAAGGAATCACTGTTAGTATATACCAGCTTGATCTGAGCTTTAATTGACGCGATTTGCTTTGTATATTCTTCTATTTGTCTGCAAATGATAACACGAATTCATTAGGTCTAAATGCAGAAAAACCAAATGGATCATTATACAGAAAAGAAACAAAGGGAAGGTGGAAGAGCAGTTCACATACAGTGGCATCAAATAGCCACCGCATTTGAAGGTTGTTGACTATCACAATCCACGTACAATGAAAATTGTTATCGTAATGATTAGCTTTTCAACTGTAACGGGATTACCAACAATAGACTATGAAATGATAAAAGAGAGAATTCCAGATTACATAAAATAAATCATCACATGACCATTATCAACTAATTATTTCCCAAACCATTGCAAGAACAGTGAAAGATAATCATGCACGAAGTATCAAAGTCTGCTCTCACTCTCTTTTAGATTGTTAATTCTGTATTTGGTATTTCTGCATTTTAATCTTACATGAGCACACATATATATATACAATTAGTATACTGAAATTACCCCTAAAGTCAGGGAGTCAACTATACCCTAAAGTCAAGAGTCAACTCTATCCTACTAGTCTAAGTGTGTGTGTGCTGTAGCAGCTTCAGCAGTCTACAACATACCTTCATTAGTTACACTCCCCCTCAAGCTGTGACATAGATATTGATCATGCCCAGCTTGTTACATATATAATTAACCCGAGTACCCGGCAGCGCTTTGGTAAATACATCTGCTAATTGTCCCACTGTTCTGATATGTAGAGTTGTGATTGTGCCATCTTCTAGCTTTTTCCGAGTAAAGTGGCAGTCAACTTCTATGTGTTTTGTTCTTTCGTTGAATACAAGATTGTTAGCGAAATAAATCGCCGCTTCATTGTCACACCATAACTTCATAGGTTTTGTCTAAGCAAACCCAATCTCGCTAAGAAGATGTCGTAGCCATACAAGTTCACACGTAGTTTGCGCCATAGCCCTGTACTCAGATTCAGCACTGGATCTGGATACCATATTCTGCTTTTTACTCTTCCAGGATACGAGGTTGCCTCCGACAAATACACAATAACCCGTTGTAGAACGCCTATCTATAAGATCTCTTGCATAATCTGCCTCTGTTAAACCTTCTACAGTGTGATGACCATGATTCTGATACAGTATACCATGTCCGAAGGTCCCCTTTAGATATCTCAGAATGTGACTGACAACATCCCAATGTGAAGTTCTAGGAGAACACATAAATTGCTTACAACACTTACTGCAAAGGAAATATCAGGAGTGATTGTAAGATAGTTCAATTTTCCAACGATTCGTCTGTATTTTTCAGGATTCGGAAGTAACTCTCCATCGTCAGTCTTCAACTTCCCATTTGGTATCACAGGTGCATCACAACTCTTTGCTTCAATCAATCCAACATCATTTAATACGTCTAGGCAGTATTTTCTCTGAGTGAGATAAATCCATTTACGGCTCCGAAAAACTTCAATCCTCAAGAATATTTCAATTGTCCTAGGTCCTTTGTCTGAAAACAAGTACCAAGGGATTCCTTCAGTTTCTTCATACCAGTCTCATCATTCCCAGTAACAACAATATCATCAACATACACTACTAGTAAAATGCACCCAGAACTAGATGATGAGTAGAACACAGAATGATCATAGGCACTTCGACGAAGACCAAATTCTTGTACGACAGCACTGAATCTCCCAAACCAGGCACGAGGAAATTGCTTCAAACAATACAAGGACCTACGCAACCTGCAAACTTTCCCGGACTCCCCCTGAGCAACAAACCCAGGTGGTTGCTCCATATAAACTTCCTCACGTAACTCACCATTCAAAAAGGCATTTTTTGACATCAAGTTGATAAAGCAGCCCGTCGTAAGTAGCAGCCAAGGAAACAAACAATCGGACAGATGATAGTTTGGCAACAGGGGAAAACATCTCCAAATAGTCGATGTCATAAGTCTGAGCATAACCTTTTGCAACCAAGCAAGGGAGCTTTTAGCCGAGCAACAGAACCATTCGGGTTGAATTTGACAATGAACACCCATTTGCAACCAATAGCACGTTTCTGAGACGGGAGTGACACAAGATCCCAAGTATGATTCTGTTCGATGGCATACATTTCTTCTTGCATTGCTCTAAGCCATCCAGGATGATTCAGTGCTTCCGAGAAGGAGGAAGGAACAACAACAGAATCTAAAGAGGCTACAAAAGACTTGGAGGAAGGTGATAACGCATCATAACATACAAATGAAGAAATGGGATAAGTGCATTGGCGGGTACCTTTGCAGAGGGCGATAGGAAGGTCAAGACTAGGATCGGAAGATGGGGAAGGATCTGGAGACGAAACAGGAGGGGGAATACTGGCAACTGGGGCAGTGGGAGTGGCAGCACTTGTGCGACGTACGCGCCGAAAACAAACTTGACGGACAACCGGTCGGGAAGGAAGAGAAACCACCTGCTCACTTACAGTATAAACAAGATAATCATCGTTAGAAGTACTTGACTCATTAACAGAAGGAGTTGATACAAGACCATAGAAAGCAGTGTTTTCAAAAAATGTAACATCAAGAGACGCCAAATAACGATCCAAAGAAGGATAATAGCAACGATACCCTTTTTGAGTCCGAGAATAACCTACAAAGATACACTTGATGGATTTGGGATCAAGTTTGGAGACTTGTGGTCGCATGTCTTGAACGAAACATGTACACCCAAAAATACGAGGTGCAAGAGGAAACAAAGAAGACAAGGGAAAAAGAAAGGAGTATGGAATCTGACCGTTAAGAATTGAAGAGGGCATTCTGTTGATGAGAAAACATGTTGAAACTGCATCTGTCCAAAAAGCTTTAGGAACTTTCATATGAAACAACAATGCTCGAGCAACTTCTAGTAAGTGACGATTCTTACGTTTAGCAACACCGTTTTGCTGAGGGGTAACGATGCAAGAAGTCTGATGAATAGTACCATGCTGGGAAAGATATGATTGGAAGCTGCTAGATACATACTCTTTAGCATTGTCACTTTGCAAAATATAAATAGATTTGTTAAATTATGTGCGGATTTCAGCATGAAAGGCACAAAAGACAGTAAATAATTGTGAACGATATTTCATAGGATAAAGCCAAGTAACACGGGAATAATCATCCACAAAGGTTACAAAATAACGAAAACCAAGTTTGGACACAACAGGACACGAACCCCATACATCGGTGTGTACCAAATTAAAGGAAGACTCAATGCGTTTATTGATTCGCGGAGGATACGAAACTCTATGATGCTTAGCAAATTGACAAGCTTCACACTCCAGAGTGAAATTCCGCGGAAGACTAGGACATAACTTCAGCAAAACGGGAAACGATAGATGACCAAATTGACAATGAAGTTGTAAAAGAGACGAGCTTGTGCAAGCAATGGATCTCGGCACATGTCAATGAGTTGAATCAAGAGCATACAATCCATTCACCAGGTTCCCTCTACCAATAATTTGCTTCGTCCTAAAATCCTGAAAAAGATAATGGGTGGGATAGAAAATAACAAAACAATTAAGAGTCTTAATAAGTTGACTTAGAGATAATAAGTTTAGTGGAAAATTGGGTAAGCACAAAACAGATGATAAAGAAATAGTAGATGTTGGTGAGCTATTCCTTGTCCAATTACAGAAGCAGTGGAGCCATTGGCTAACATAGATGGAAAATTGGCAAGATGTTGAAAAGAGGAAAGAATACATGTGTTGCCAGTCATATGGTCTGTAGCAACAGAGTCAATAACCAAACTACGAGAGGAGGTGGATAGACATGCAGCATGATTACCTCTATCAGCCAACGCGGAGGAGAAGGTGGATGGTTGTTCTGCATCATATATCGCAGATAGTTGTAGAAATCGAGCATACTCATCTGCAGAAACGGTGACAGAGGACGGGTTTGGAACGATGCCACCTTGAGTTGCCACATTTGCAGATCTCCTGGTAATATTCCATCCCGAGTACTGGGGCGGTTTACCATGCAATCTCCAGCAATTTTTCTTGACATGGCCTTCTCCCCCACAATGGTAACAAGTACGTGGGGAACTATGGTTGCCACGAGAAATAGTAGTGTCTGCACCTCTACGATCTTGACTAGCATTACTTACCAATGCCACTGAGTTAGAGGACAACGGACCAGAAGCCATGACACCATCCTTACGGACGTTAAGTAAACGAGAGTAGACTTCCACGAAAGACGGGAGTGTCCCACTAGTCAACAACTGTGTACGGGCCACATCATACTCAGTTCCTAAGCCCGCCAGAAAACACTGAACAACAACTCGCTCTTTCTGTGCCTGCATCTGTTTCACATCAGACACAATGGGAAACATATTGTTCTCTTCTTCGTATGTCTGTTTCACCTCAGTATAATATTGCAGAAGAGATCGATTCTTTTGCTCTGCACGATAAATTCTTAATAATAACATATGAAGATGCGACACATCTTTTTTGTTAGCATACAAAAACTCCAAATATTCCCATAATTCCTTGACCGTCTCACAGTGAGTCACAACATCATCAACAGTGGGATCGAGTGTGTTTTGAATTTGATTAAACAGTTTATAATCCTCCATTAACCATTTCTTACGAACATCTGCATTTGTTTTAGGCGGGGGATTACCAGTTAAATGGTCTTCTAAATCTGCACTATTGACAAACCTACGTATAGTGCGTTGCCACTAAGTATAGTTTTGACTTCCAAGTAGTTTTCTATCGGTAATTTTAGAAGAGCCTAATATGAGTTCGGTGATAGTTTTCTTTTCACCTCCTTCTGCCATAAACTAATTTAAAATGAGGAATATATTTTTTTTTTCCTTTTCTTTTATCTTTCTTACTTTTTTTTCTTTTTTTTTCTTTCCCCTTTTTTTTTTTTTTTGGTTTGTAATCAGCAGTACACTTAAATTAAAACTGAGTAAAACACCAACAATCCCACAACCTAATACACGTACTGAGAGAGTAAGAGAAAAGAAGATTTAGAGTAGGACTTTCCTAGCAAAGGCGAGGAGGGCAGAATAGCCGGAAATCAGATTCTGACGCCGGGAAGGTAGAACGGCGCCACGGAGGAGGTAGCACGCAAACGACGGTCGGATTTTGAAATGTGGCCGGTCGGATGCGGGGAAGGTGACTGAAACGGATGATGAGATAAACTGTGGTCCTAAAAATACACTCAAGAGACCCAAGCTCTTCCCTGGAAAATACTACCCAGCAACCAAACTAAAAACTCTTCCCTAGGAAATACTACCCAGCAACCAAACTAAAAATTCTTCCTGGGAAATACTACCCAGCAACCAAATTACCCGAAAACCAAAAAGATTTAGAGAACCAGATTCAGAGAACCCAAGGCTCTGATACCATGTTAATTCTGCATTTGGTATTTCTGCATTTTAATCTTACATGAGCACACATATATACACAATTAGTATACTAAAATTACCCCTAAAGTCAAGGAGTCAACTCTACCCTAAAGTTAAGGAGTCAACTCTATCCTAATAGTCTAAGTTTGTGTGCTCTAGCAGCTTCAGCAGTTTACAACATACCTTCATTAATTACATAGATTAAATAGCATGCCATATTTAAAACCCTTTTTTTTTTGTCGGAGCAATATCACATAGAGTTCATAAAGCACAATTTCACATTCCTTATCAAATGATGGTTATAGCAATGGGCACCAATGTGTAAGCAAAATAAATTTCATTTGACATGTCAGCAATTATACTCCGCATGTAGCAAATTTTTGACAAATCCCGTTGCCAAAACAATACAGTACTTGGTTTCATGGAATTAATGTGCATCTGAACTTGAGAAGAGCTACTTCTAAAGACAGTTACAGTTGGCACAGTATTTGTCCATGGAGACTTTGCACAAAATCACTTCAGCTAAGAAAAGAGAAAGTGCATACCTAGCTATCTTTTCTTCCCTCAGTGAAATATATTTCAGTGCTTCAGACCAAGTGAATTCCACATGGAATCCTAATCCAATGTCCACAAATATGCGCTGTGTATCTGGACTGTATAATATAAAAAGATGACAATATCATTCATCAATGTAAATTGTACATACGTATTAGTGAACATCAAATTATATGTCTTAGTGGTTCAGTAGTTTATAAATATGATGTTGAAGAGTGAAACAGGCTAAATAAAGAGTGAAACAGGCTAAATAATAGGATGAAACTGCAAGTTGAAGAGTGAAAAACTATTGAATAGTTGTTTACAGTCTTAATTGATGTTGTAAGTAACATTATTTGGTTTAATATATGTATGATTGAATCTACATATGTTGTAAGTAACATTATTTGGTTTTATGGTGTATGTACTAAGTAGTGTCGTAAATGTAACAATTTTAACATGTCGACATGCAGTAATATATCATGTTGACAGAATTGTGCAGTTAGTTAGATACATATAAATGAAATACTTGCTCAATGAAATAAGAGTTGTAAGATGTGAACATATTATGAATAAAATAACAATAGGAAAACAATATTTATAAATTGAACAATTACTGGTGTTAGAACAAGAATTACGATAACAACAATATTGCATATAAACAATATTAAAATATGACGAAAATTAGTCTAAATGTAGGATTTGTTTGCACTCGGCTAAAACAAACAACCTACTTGGAATTACAAAATACAAACTTCTACATAACATTAAGTTGAAGAGTCTAAAGCTACAAATTCAACAAGGTTTATGGAGCAGTGGTAAAAAATTTTAACATGTACTCCCTCCATTCTCAAATAAGTGTCGTTTTAGAGTTTTTCACACAAATTAAGAAACACAATTAATATGCACTTAAATTAATAAATTTACATGGATTAACTAAATAAAAATTCTCTCTCCTATAATGGTTGGAGAAAAAACTTTGAAAGCTTAAAAAACACATAAATCAAGACAAAATTTAAATGCTCAGACCAAAAAACTATACTAAATTTTATTGAAAAACGAAAACGACACTTAAAAAAGAACAAAAACAATTATCTAAAACGACACTTATTTGAGAATGGAGGGAGTATGTTTTTAGTATTTACATAATGTTAATAGAATTATATGGAAAATTACACTTGTCGCCCTCTAACTTGGTTTGTTTCACAGTTTAACACCTTTATTTTGTAACAAAAAGATAACCTAACTTATTTCAAGCATCATAAAAAGTCAAGTTTCGACAGAAAATGTTAATATACCTAATCGTTTGATGACTGACCTGAACAACTTTTACCACATATTTGACTGGTTTATGGTCAATGTCGTTGTCAGCATAAAATAAAGTGACATACACCCTACTAATTTCCACTCCTAATATGCAAATAAAGATTCATATTAAGGGTAAAATAGGTATTCACCTTATTTAGTGCTGACAATGATCATAAATTGGTCAAATGTGTGTCAAAGTTGTCCATGTTAGCAAACATTAAGTATGTTGATAGATCCTGTCAAAGTTGGACTTTTCTATTACACTTCAATGAAGTTGAGGGGTTGAACTTCAAAAATAGCCTAAGTTAACCCAAAATTGTAACGTTAAATTAGATACATCATACATATACTTGAAATACTTGCTAAAAGAAATTAGAATTATAAGATATGAATAGTGGTACAGTTATAAGCATAACAATAATAGGATGCACTAACATAATCAGAATATGATTCAAAACTAATTATAAGACTAGAATTACTTTGTAAGTCAAATAATCATATTGCTTAAATTCAATATTAAACATATTATATATGTGAATATCATAAAAGTTAAGTGTTTTTTTCAATGCACAAATTCTTTTCCCTACAGATTACATATATTAAGACAAGGTAGTAATGAATTAAGACAGTTATTACAAGGAAACAGCACTTACACATCAGCTTGCATGTAGACTTCAGACCCAAGGTTGACCAATGTTCTTAGACTGGTTACACTATTTTTCTCCAAATTCTCTATATTTTTTCGCAAATCTGAGCTAGAAATCAAGAGTCAAGTAAACCTCAAATGAAAGAAAGGACCATGAAGTGGGTTGCTAAAGTTCTCAGTTAAAATTTCAAATCACAGGAGGAACAAGTGAAAGGAAAAAACAGTGACAATAGAAGATATCAGAAAAACAGAAAAGAGAAAATGATAGAGAAGCATTCAAGTGCGGTAACAAACATAAGTACCTTCAATTTTATTTACCTTGGCAGAAATAAGCATGTCCACAAAACTTGACCATTATTCAGAATTATCCTTTTTATGAGAATATTCAATCAGAAAAATTCATAGCAAAATGAGTAAGTCAAGACAAAGTAATTATATTTCCGGAGTAATAGGCAAAATTTGTTTCTAAGAAAAATGAGAACCTAGCAGTCTCCAAAAACATAAACTGAACTAAAAGGATACAAAATCTTCTGCTGTTCAAATACCTTGTCCCTGAAATAGGTGAAGTAAAAAAAAGTAAATGAGCACATAGCATTACTTAAATACATACTTTCCTTCACTACAAGTCAACTATAGAGCCCTAGTTATATATTCCATATGATCTCTCTAAGTCCAACCTTAGCCACCACTCAATAACATAAAATAGTTATCTGACAAACTAGAGGCATTTACAACATTGAGATGCAACAGCAAAAGCTGCATCCTTCAAGCCTACATCAAGAATCCATATTACTAGTGTTAAACTTGGAATTGGATACAAACACTCAAAAAAGGAACTTGCAAAGAAGACGAACAACTTACATGAATAAAAGTTCAAGCTTGTCAAAAAACTTAATACTTTGCAGAAACAGATTCATGACCATTCAAACTTAAAACCTTTTGATCTAAGAGGCTAAAAGCTCAAGCTTTGCTAGAGCTCTAAGTAGATTATTCAACTAGAGCAGCAAATTTCTGACTGCCAAATCAATCCATAAAAGGAGTACGAAATATTATCAGTCTCGACCAGATAATAGGAAACAGAATCTCAACATTTTAAATTTCAGACCCAATTCACAAAACACAAAGGTATTACATAGTGTGATAAAGAAATCACTAATTTCCTCATCTTGAACTCCAAACTAAATAGAGGTCAAAGTAATAAAAATGCACAAAGCAAGATGAAAAACGAATAAAGAAGCAATACCGTTCACTAATAGCATGAACAAGATCTGGTTTCAAGCGCCCATCAACAAATTCTTCGAATTTCTGTATTTTTTCCGGTCGATAGCTCTCCATTTTCAGCGAATTTTATCTTAAATGTCCACTGTGGAGCTGGTTTAAGTTCCGGTTTTATTTTGCACAGAAACCCTCGTGAGGTCTTATCCACATGGGCTCTGTTCGCTGAAAAAAACTGAATTGAACTGAATGCTACTGAACTGAATACTACAGTAGAGACGACGGTAAGGAGATCAGAAACGGCGGCGGAACGGTAACGGCGCCGGAAGAGACACCTCTTCTTCACAGAGAGGACGGCGGTAAGGAGATCAGAAACGGCGGCGGAACGGTAACAGCGCCGGAAAGGTAGCGGTAGCGGCAGCGGCGGAAGAAAGGTAGGTAGCGCCGGTGGAAAAGGTTGAAATTTTTTGAAGGAGAAAACTTTGAGAGAATAGGTCTTTGGTGGCTGGACAATCGACACCCTAAATATTGGAAAACCTAACAATTTGATACATATATATATCAAGCTCTAAAATTACCAGTATACCCATAATGAAATTTGATATTTTCAATAGATAAACGGGTTATATGGGTCGGGTTTTGCGGGTTAGTGAAACAGGTTGACCCGACACGTTAACTCGTCTAAAATTATACGGGTTGTAGCGAGTTTGCGAGTCAACCCGTGACCCGACCCGTTTATTAAACGAGTTCTGCGGGTCGACCCGTTTAACGCTCTGACCCATTAAGCCTCAACCCTAACCCGCTTAATTTGCGGGTTACGCGAATCGTGTTATCGTGTCATGATCCATATTGACATTGCTACTAAATACTGAACTGAATTAAACTGAACTAAACTGAACTGAATTTAACTGAATGCTACCGAACTTAACTGAAATTAACAATAATGATGATATTAGACTTTAAAATAATTTTAATGATAATATTGGACATTAATAAGCTTATAATAATAAGGGATAAGGTGCAAAAATACCCCTAACGTTTTGGGTTAGGAGCAATTTTACTCCTAACGTCTAAAGTGGTGCAATTTTACCCCTAATGTTTGTAGCCAAAAACAATTTTACCCCTAACGTTGATAAATTGGATCAATTTGGGACACTATTATAAAATACAGTCGTTTTTATTCTTTATTTTGCACCAATGGCATATCAATTTGTTCTAAAAAAGGATATAATGTTTTTTGTAATTTAATAATAAAATTGGAGATTAATATTTATAAATTCGGTGAATTTTTTGAATTTTTTTTGTCTAATTCGTACAAAATACAGTATATTTTTAATATTTTTTTCTTATTTTTTTCACTTTCCAACCTATGTTTATGATTTGTTACTGATAAAATAACGAATGTGTGAAGTGTAGATGACAAGATTCATGACCGATAAGACATTTTGATGAATTATTTCTCAAATTGACCCAATTTATCAACGTTGGAGTAAAAGTGCTATTGGCTTCCAACATTAGGGGTAAAATTGTACCATTTTAGACGTTAGGGGTAAAATTGCTCATGACCCAAAACGCCAGGGGTATTTTTGCACCTTATCCCCATTAATAATAATAATAATAATGGTTCTAATGATAATATTAAAAAAAATAAATACATTATTAAAAATAAAACTAAATTGAATATCAAATAAAAACTCGGCTTGATAAAATCTTGGCTCGATAAAAGCCTATAAAATTAAATAAAAATGAGTCTAATTTAAATTAAAATACAAATTACATACAAATGAAATTAAAATTTTATCAGGCTCAGACCAGACCGGTCGAACCAGGAACCAGCTGGGCTGTTCTATTTTTGGGCGGGATGAATTTTGATTTATGAAAAAAAAATTAATAACAAAAGTCGACAAGTAATGGAAGCTTATTACGGTCCAGCATTCGCGTCGCCCACGCCGTGCGGGTGCGCCTCTAACCCAGCAATTAATTGATTGCACCCCCTACGCATGAGAGAACCTTTTCCATAGTAATTGGTTAAAGGCTTGTAAAGCCTATTTATTTATAAACTAGTTGAGTTTCTCATTTCTTTCATATGTGGGATGTGAATGCTTAATTTCATTTTATCTTTTTCCAAACCATTTCAAGTCATTCACTTTGAGCATCAATTTCTCATTCATCATTTGTCCGTTTTGAGTTTATAATACATTTTTAAAAAGATCTTATGACATAGAATACGTTGATATATTTCAAGTTATTCTGAACTTAATTTATTCGTTATATATTTAAGACTCAAATTAATAAAAAAATAACAAACCAAAAGTTGTTTATAATATATTTTGGATATATATAATGTATAAAAATGATTTTAAATTAATTATATATACTTAATATATATAAATATTATTATTTATTTATTACGTCATCCGGTTCGACCAATCCGAGCCATCCGGTCCGATCAAGTGACCCGTGACCTAGTCATCAATCCAGTTTGATGTCAGGTACGGTTCTGATAATATTGCGAATTTTCATATGAATACAAACTCTTAACTTTTTATTATAATTAAGGGTTAAGGTGTAAAAATACCCCTAACGTTTTGGGTCACGAGTAATTTTACCCCTAACGTCTAAAATAGTGCAATTTTATCCCTAATATTGATAAATTGGGTAAATTTAAGAAATAATTCATAATATAGAGGCAATTCCTAATTTTCAAATATGAGTGCATACTTTAATTTTATTTTTTTGATTTAACGATATATACTTTAATAAACTATCATTTCTTAACTTTTATCTAACTTATAGATAGTGATAAAATATAAATAAATAATAATAATAATAATAATAATAAATTATAGATAAATTATAGATAAATAATAAAAATAATAATGAGAATAAATTATATAAAAATAATTATAATTATAATAAATAATGATAAATTAATGAATACTGAAACTGAATGCTGAAACTGGATGCTGAAACTGAATACTGAAACTGAATGCTGAACTAAACTGAACTGAATTGAATTGAACTTAACTGATTGTTACTGAAATTAAGTAATAAAGAACAGGGCGTAAGTAAAGTCCACTGCTCCCAAAACTATATACATTTTTTTTTAATTCTTTTCTCTCCCTTCCCTCATCTTTCACTCCCCCTTTCTATTTAAATTTTAGATTTCACCCCTTCTCTCCTTATTCACCACATTTTATCTCCTTAACCCCTTATTTCCATTTATTTTCCTTATTCTTCCACTTCTTCTTCAATCTTCTCTTCCTATCTTCTTCTTTCATTCCCTTTCATCTTCTTAAATATTTGATTTCCTCTCTTAATACTTGATTATCTTCTATTCCACTCACCCCCTTAAATATTTTATTTTCTCCCTTAATCTCTCACAATTCACAAGATTAATTTTTTCACCCTATTTGAAGAGTTCAAAAAATTAAAGGTATTTTTGAGCAATGTAATTTTTTATATGTAATTAGTATTGGTTATTTCCTATATATTTACTTAATAATACTATCTTTAATTTTTTTTTTCCATGTTGGTGCATAACAGAAGAAATCTACTAAAGGAAAAAGGTATGTAATTATTTATTTATTTCATATGTGTTAAATATGTTAATATTGAAAATTAAAATAATTAAATAAAAAAATTACAAATATGTTAGAGAAATGTGTAAACAAATTATGTTAAATGATAGATATATATTATAAATATGTTAACTGTTTGAAATAGGTTAGAAATATGATAAAATGTTAAAATTATGTTAAATGTGTTATATGATAGAAATGTATGATTTATGATAAATGTTTGAATTATTTTAAATTTTAGAAATGTTTGAAATAAATTTTTTTTATCTAAATATTTTTTTATATGTAATTAGTATTAATACATTGGTTATTTTCTATATATTTACTTAATAATACTATCTTTATTTTGTTTTCCATGGTGGTGCATAATAGAAGAAATCTTCTATAGAAAAAAAATGTATGTAATTATTTATTTATTTGAAGTGATATGTATTAAATATGTTAATATTGGAGATTAAAATAATTAAATGAAAATACTATAAATATGTTAGAGAAATGTGTAAAAAACTATGTTAAATATTAGATATATATGTTAGATGTTATAAATATGTTAAATGTTTGAAAAAGGTTAGAAATATGAAAATATGTTAGAATTATGTTAAATGTGTTATATAATAGAAATGTTTGATTTATGATAAATGTTAAATATGTTTGAATTAATTTTGATGAAAATGTTTATAACTTCATTAAAAATGTTTGACATATTAAACCATATGTTTGATGTTAGAAATAGGGTTAATATACATATTTGCCCCTGTGTTTTCACGGAAAAACAGATTTGCCCTTAAATCAAATAAACCCACAAAACTATCCCTAAATTTTCTACAAACCTGCAATTATACCCCAATCTAACAGAGCTGCTAAACGGTGATGACATCAAACCTTCTTGTCTCTAGAAAAATTGGATGACGACAATCAAAATTCATTTGGTTTCTTGTTGTTTTCTATTGCTATTGCTTTTGGATTAATTAGGAGGTTTAGACGCCGTTTTATTAGGTTGATTGAGCTTTTATGAAAATGAATTTTGACCAATCTATTCTTCTAGCTTGCTTTTAATCGAAAGTGAATGTGTATATTTTTTTCTGTTTGTGATTGGTTGTTCTTTTTTGAAGTTTTTCTAGAGACAAGAAGGTTTGATGTGAACGCTGTTTGACAGCTCTGTTAGATTAGGGTATAATTGTAGGTTTGTAAAAAATCCGGGGATAGTTTTGTGGGTTTATTTGATTTAAGGGCGAATCTGTTTTTTCGAGAAAACATAGAGGCAAATATATATATTAACCTTTAGAAATATTGAGATAATATTTATCTAAATGTTAGAATTATTTTAAATGTTAGAAATATGATATAATGTTAGAATTATATTATATGTTAGAAAATGTAAGAATTATGATAAATGGTAGAAATGTTAGAAATGTCCGAAATTCTATGAATTTGTTTAAATGCTAGAATTATATTAAATTTTAGAAATTTTAGAAATATTAGTAATATGTTTGATGTTAGAAATAAGAGTAATATGTTTGAGGTTAGAAATATTGAGATAATATTTATCTACTTGTTAGAATTATGTTAATACGTTAGAAATATGTTAAATGTTAGAAATATTTTAAAATGTTAGAATAATGCATAATATGTTATATGTTAGAAATGTAAAAAATATTAGCAATATGTTTGATGTTAGAAATATTGAGATAACATTTATGTACTTGTATAATATGTAGGATAACGTGGAACAAATGGCCTACCAAAACAGACCTCAATAATTAATAAATCCATGACCGATAATTGATGATTTATTGACACAGCAGAAAATACACCATTCCCAATGTGTTTGGTTGGAGGAGGTAATATTATCGTTTTGTCAATAGTGATAAATTTTCTAACACTAATATAAATTTTAGAAACACTTGAAGTGACTTTTTGCACATGTGTTTGAAAAATATGTAGGACAATTACAAAGCACTAAAGCCTTCCAGAGCAGTGAAACCTGAAGTTTTTGAAAAGATAAATCCAAGAGTTTTGGAAAAGTTGCAAATTGCAGGCTTTGGAACAATTATTGATATGGGGCTTATTAATATAGACCACGCATCGATAACAGCGTTAGTTGAAAGATGGCGGTCGGAAACACACACATTTCACCTCCCTATTGGAGAAGCAACAATGACATTGTATGATGTGGAGGTCTTGATTGGACTTCGTGTGGACGGTGAACCCGTCACATTTGGAAAGATAGGAATTGACTGGTGTACGATATGCCACCAGTTATTAGGTTTTCTGCCAAGAAAGGGTGATGATATTACTGGGGTTGAGATGAAGATGTTGTGGTTGACTGAGAAGTTTCCAGCACAACCTTCAATTGATGCACCTGAGTACCTAATCGAGTGTCATACACGGGCATTGATACTGCGTATATGGGGTGGCTTTTTGTTTCCTATTAAGAGTGGCAATAAGGTGTAGTTGATGGTCCTACCTTTGTTGGCAGATTTCAATGTGGCAGGAACATATGCGTGGGGGCCGCAATGTTAGCAAATTTGTATAGAGAAATGTGCAAAGCGACAGACCCTACGTGTAAGCAAATAGGTGGGTGTGCACAATTTTTGCAATATTGGGCATACGAGAGACTTGTACCAATTGCCCCTAGCAGTGGACATGTTGCTGATATTGCTGGTGGAAAACCATATGCTATGAGGTAAAAAAACATACACAACTTCATTATTATCTATGCTTAAAAATATTACTTTAACCTTAATATCCATTAAAATATTTGTAGGTGGAAATCAGTGGAGATTAATAACCCCCATGATCCAACGCATAAGCTCAATTTCATTAGAAAGGCATTGGACAGTCAGAAAGAAGAGGAGGTAATTATGGTGGATGTTTTCCAAATAGTTAATTAATGTTAGTCATAATTAGTAAGTGACCCAATGTAATTAATATTTGACAGATGATATGGGAGCCATACAAAGAACTCATACTTGTTATGTATGCAATGTATTGGCGAGGACAAAATGTGTGGCATTCTGTAGTGCCACTTATATATGTGCATATTATGGAACAACATCACGCGGATAGATGCATGCGGCAATTTGGGTTTGAGCAACACATTCCTGCAAAACCTAATGTTATTGACTCGTTCCATACTATTGATCTGTATGGCCATCAAGATATGGTATGGTTTGTTCGACATGATCAATATCTTGATGCATGGAATCAACATAAGCATAGTTGGTTAACGATAACACAATCATCAAGGTGAAACTTGTGTTCGCAGTCACAGTACATGCAGTGGTACTTGACACGTACAAGAAGATGGATCTCTCCAAGAAGTGCCAAGAGGGAGGATGTGTAAGTTGTTGGTCCCGTGTAACGTGACAAGATTAGTTCCAAGGGGGGGTTAGGAACTATTCAAAAATTTTGTCCGTTAAGGCTGACTTCTTTTTAATAAGAAGGGATTTATCTTTCTGTTTAAGCACAGCAGTGCTGAGTAGTTTAAGATACAAGCTTAGTCAACTAGTGACTAAGTCTGTTTCTGTCCTTGAGTCAGGAGATAGCACTCAAGTCTATTCCTGAACTCAGCTTCTCAGTTCACTCAACTCAACGTGTGTTCATTACTTAGTCAGTTTTATAGCAAGCAATATATAAAGGAGTTAAGGGTTAGAAATATGTTACTCGGAAGATGTATCCTGGTTCGGCCTCTCCGTCTACATCTAGTCCCCGGAATTCCTTCCGAGATTTTCGAATCCTCTACTGAGCTCTTTAAAGGTAGAGCACAAAACCTTTTACAACAGAAGCGGAGTATACAAGAGTACCTTCCTCTATTCCTCTACTCACTCCTATCTCTACTGCTGAGTACTATAACCGAGTACTCAGCTTCTCCTTTCTATACTTCTAGAAATGATAGGTGTTTGTCCTAAACAACAATAGCTAAGACACTTTAGATGAATAAGATCACTCTAGACGTTTACACAATATTGGAATTGGTGTAAGATTTGCTTTGCTTTTCTCACAGAACTTCGAGTATTGATTTGGTCAGCGTTTCGACGTGATTGAAGATCTGTGTGGAATGAAGTGTTTGAGAGGCCTATTTATAGTGACACTTGAGGCACCGGTCATTTTGAATTTCAAAATAACCGTTGGAGGGAAACGGCTTCCTATCGCTTTCACTCAGTCAGTGCTTAGCGTCCTTAGCCAATCAAATCTCTGTATCTTCTGTCTTCGGCAGTGCTCCGCAGCTTTCTCAGTCTTGGCAGAATGTTTGTACATTTATGGCAAAGTCTTCTGGACAGCTTCTGTGTCTTCTAAACTTTACCCAAAGTAGAAATACTTTGTCTGGAAGTTGATATAGATCAGCTGCTGACCTGCTTCCATTGTCGTACAACTCAGCGGCTTCATCACGAAGCCTTTGCCTTGAAGTCTTCTCGATCCTTCTTCATGTTGGGCTTGCGTTTCATTTTGCTGAGGCTGCGTTTTGATTCTGCTTGGGCCGTGTGTCTATCTTGTGTTGACTTTGGGCTTGACTTTCTCTTATGGGCTTTTGGGCCTTACATATTTATGTCTTTGATCTTGTAATTAAATTAACTCAACATTAAACAAACACATTAGTACAAATAAATTCAAAGCATTTAAATTTAATGCGTTGGAATATTTTTATCATGAGAATTTAATTTTACTTAAATAATTTTGTCAAATCAAAATCATGTGGAAAGGTTATTCAACAAACTCCCCCATTTTGATGTTGGCAAAAATATTCAGTAAGGAACTCAGCGTTGAGCTCCCCCATGATAGCTGACCTTATATTTATAGAGATACTCCCCCGTAAGGGTTGAGCTACTGACTTAGTCTCTGCTTTAAACATTTTAAGGTTTAATGAAGTGAGTCTAAAACTAGCTTTGGAGTAAGGTCAGTCTTGGAACATTCTATCAATACTCAGTTTTAATACTTAGTCAACCAGAAGGTTAAGTTCAGTTATCTAATTGAGCATACCGAGTAGTGTTAGTTTGGGGCTGAGTAGGTCTACTCAAAACCAAATGATTGTATTAATTTTTAATGTTTCCAAGTGTAAGTTTACTTTGTTCAATGGTTATCTTAAGAGAAATCAGAATTCAATCAATCATGGAAGATAAGCATAAGTAAATGACACAGTGGATTGATAAGAAGATACCAATTCATAAACTCAGCAAGACTACACAGCATGGCATTAGCAAACACAAAAGAAATCTACTTTCTAATGTTAAATTGAATTGGGTTTGTTTTCTGTTTGGGCTGAGTAGGCTTTGTGGTTCCTGGTTGCTGAGTAGATGGTTGGGGCTGGACAGCAGAAGTTGACCCTGAATTTTTCTTCTTCAGTTGAGTTCCTGTTCCTTCTGCCGGATGCTTATTTTTCTCCCCCGTTTTGCCAGCATCAGTTGGTAGGGGAGGAGCAAAAAATGCTCCTTCCTGAACAGCACAAGTTAGGATTGAGGAATAGTGTTGCATATTCTTCGTGCTTTCTCGAAGACCCTTAAACACTTATAGGCCATCGTTCATACTTGAAGCTGGGATTTTAATGTGCGCGCTGAGCATACTGAGTAAGAACTCAAGATATTTCCCAATCCAAGTAAAAGAATCTGTCATTCGTGAATAAGATTGATGATACATCTTGAGGAAGGCAGCATCATACGAATGACGTTGAACATTGATGTGGCGAACATGTGCAAGTGTGGACTGACTGCAGCGGAGAATGTCATTGGTCTTGAGCTGGTCAGTGTCCATTTCCTCTTTGCTCAAGTTGAGTAGGCGAATTGATTCACCTATCTGTTCGATAGAGCATTGAGAAGTGGATGCTATAGGGTCATGAGCACCAGTTAGCTCATTGGTCAGCTTGGTGAAATGTTGAGTAACCTCAGCAGAAGTTGCAGATGATGAATTCACAGTAGATAGGGCATTGATTTTCCCTTCAATGGAGTTCATGTGATTCACCATTGTCAGTTGAAGTTCAGCCAGCTTGACCAAAAACACTTGCTTGGGCTACTGAGAGACCAAGGAAGTCATTACACTCATCAGCTCCTTAAGACCTTTGAGTTCGGTCAGAAGTTGCGTGACTGAGGAGAATTGAGTTGGCTCAACAGGAGTGGACCCAGCATCATTGGCATGAGACTGATGCAGCTCAAATTTTGAGCTGACTGGATGATCTTTCTTCCTGACTCAGAGGCATCCAGATACGTATAAGTATCATCAGGATTAGTCTCAGTGGCCATTTTCTAGTTAGCAGCAGGTGAAGAAGTTTGATGCTGCCCAGAAGTAGAGGTGCCATCCTGGTTAGCAGCTGCACTTGGATTGAGATCAGCAGCAGGAGCTGACTGAATTTGCAATTGCTCAGTAGAAGATGGAAGTAGTTGCTCAGCAATGGTTTGGACCTGCTCAGTGTCAGTCTGGAGTTGAGCTGAAGGTTGAGTTTGAGGCAACTCAGAGCTGTCTTTAGCAGGTGGATTTTCCTTGGCTAACTCAGTGGGTTGAGTAGCAGGAACCTCGAGCACTTGCTCAGATTGGGATGGAGCAGAAGTGTCAGCAGAGACTAGACCCTTGGGAATTTCTGAGTCGGCTTGTTCCTTAATTCAAGAAACAGAGGCTTGTTTTTCTTTGGGTTGATCAGTAGAGGGTTTAGTGAAGAACTTGAAGTCAGGATTTGTCAGATTAGTAATGGGGTCCCTCAGTGGAGACTCATCCAAGATGTCGATGACATAAGGCTTCTTGGCTTTTCTTTTGTATCTCTTTTCAGTACTGTTCTTGATAGTTTAGGTTTGAGGAGGTGAGTCAGCAGCTATTGATTCTAGTGAAGTTTTAAGCTTAGTGACAAAATCTTCTAAAACCTTGGCCATCACTGGAGACTGAGCTTGCTCGTCAGCAGCTGGCTCATCAGTTTGCTTATCAGCTTGCTCATCAGCTTGCTTAGCAGCTTGTTCATCTACTTGCTCAGCAGCAGCTGTATTACTCGGCTCAGTAGAACCAATCTGATCAGCTTCAGACTGTCCCTGAGTTTCAACTTGTTCTTTTTCTGCTTCCTCTCCACAAGCTGGCTTTTCCAGGTCAATCTCCTGAGCTCGCAGGAAGTGTGCATCCTCAGTAACAACCACGTTGAGTGCAGGAGCATCCAATGGTGTCAACTCAGATGATTTCTTCCTCTTTAGGGGTTGCTCAGGAGTCCCCTCACTTTCATCCTCAACTTCAGATCTCTTCTTCTTTTTGAAAGCTGACTCAAGAGTCTGATGAGTTGACTCAGCATGTGCAGCTTTCTTCTCTTTTACTGCCAGTCTGATCTTTTTCACAGCTGTATTTATATCTTTGACTGAATCAGCTTTCCTCTTCTTTTCTTTCTTGCGTTGGTCAACAGGTACTTCTACAACCTTTTTCCCTTTCAGGATTTTCCCAGCAGTTGCTTCTTCAGTTGGTTCTTCTTCAACCAGAACTTTCTTTCCTTTTCTGGACAGTTCAGTCTGTGCTTCTTCAATCGCATTATTCCCTTTTATATCTTCCCCAGGGTTTTCTTCAGTCTCAACATCCTTGCCTTTCTTAGGTTTGAAAGGGACACTGTGGGCTAAACCGAACAGAATGCCTACAGTGATTTCAGTGCCTTCTGCGTCAATTTCTCCTTTCGGACTGACCTTGTGGTCCTGAAGTATCTTGGTGATCAGAGATCCCATACGAAGAGTCCCTGAGGTTCGTTGGAAGGCTCCAATAAGGAAGACGGGCATATTGAGTGGTTTGTAGTTCAGCATGTGCCAAATAAAGCACTGCTCGAAATTTGATGATGAGGAGGAGGCGTTGACCTTAGGAAAGAGAAAGTTGGTCAGTATGTAATGAGCTTGTTTTTTAGGCTGACCCATATTTGTACTGGCAATCTCTCCTTTCCAATTTGCGGGTTTACAGAACTCAGGTTTGTAATGAACCCGTTTGTAGTCGTTTGTGGTGCGCAGTTCAGATCCTTTTGCCTTAAGCTTTAATAAGGTCGCAAGGTAATAGGGGGTTATGATGATGTCTTTGCCTTTGACTTTGGTAATCAAATGGTCCTGGTTGTTCTCAGCAACCATCAGGTTTGCATAAAACTCCCTTACCAGCTCTGGGTAAGTGGTTCCTGTGAGAGAGAAGAGAGTAGTCCACCCATTCTTTGAGATCCAGTCACAGAATGGTTTTTCTTCTTCTACGAAGCTCTTGGAGAACCATCGTGAATGAAAGATTTTATAGTTCTTGACACTTTTGTAGACCGGAAAGAACCTTACTTCCTTTGGCTTTTTCTCCTTTGGCTTCTTCTTTGAAGGAGTTGAGTGCTCAGTGTGGGGGTTTTCACCCAAGATGCTGACCTCTGGCATAATTTGGTCATGCTGACCATGAATCGGTTGCTGAGACTCAGAAGCAAATGTTTCTTCCTGCTCTTGCTCAGATTGAGAAGAGGGATTGATATCGGACTCGTTGTCCTCATATTGATCTTTGGAGACATTTTGGGAATCGTCCGACATGATGTTTTTGAGGATTTTTGAGAGAGTTAGAAGATTAGGGATTTTAGAGAGGAAGATAGAGTGCGGAATGTTTCAACCGTAAAGAGAAGTTAGTGGGAATTCGTCCACTATTTATAGCCGGTGCGTGTTGATCTAATAGGTCAGAATGGCGGTAGGTTCTTGAACCAATCAACGTCATTTAATTCTGACATCAATGACAGGTTCGGCACGCGCATGGTTTCTTAATCATTATGCCTACGTCATCCTAGGTATCTACTTAACTATGCGTGCTAGCATTAAATGGGCAAATGATTTTACTCAGTATCTAGAATATTAAGCGTTTGATGATTTGAGTTAAGTGCAAAGGGATTCTTATCATGTGGAGTAACTCAACATTTACTAAGTACTCAGCATATATATATTCACTCAGCATAGCAAACAACTCAGCATGCATTAATCACTCAGCATATGTTATACATGGAATTTATTGAAGAGGATTAAACATACCAATGGCTTCTCTAAGTATGTTGAATTGTTCACGTGCCAGTGGCTTTGTGAAGATATCAGCAAGCTGCTCATCCGTTGGGACGTAGGTCAGCTTGATCTCTCCCTTGAGTACATGGTCTCTGATGAAGTGATGTCTTATGCTGACATGCTTCATCCTACTGTGCTGGATTGGGTTCTTTGATAGGTCAATGACACTCTTGTTGTCACATTTGACTTCAATTGTTTTAGTCTGAACACCATAATCTTCTAGTTGTTGCTTGATCCAGAGGACTTGAGCAACACAGCTTCCAGCAGCAATGTACTCAGCTTCAGTAGTTGACAAGGCTACTGACGACTGTTTCTTACTAAACCAAGACACAAGACAGCTTCCAAGGAAATGACATCCTCTTGAGGTGTTTTTTCGCTCAAGCTTGTCTCGTCCGTAGTCAGCATCAGTGTATCCAATGAGTGTGAAATCATAAGTATTGGGATACCATAAACCTGCATTCACTGAGCCTTGCAAATATCTAAGGATTCTTTTTACAGCTATGTAATGAGATTCCTTAGTGTTAGATTGATATATAGCACAATAACATACTGAGAACTGAATGTCCGGCCTACTAGCAGTCAAGTAGAGTAGAGACCCAATCATGTTGGTCCCGTGTAATTAGTTCCAAGGGGGGGGGGGTTAGGAACTAATGTAACTTTTTCGCTTAATTATGCTGACTAAATGAATTCTTTGAATTACTTAACTTAGTTCAGGTCAGCATGGCCGAGAGATGTAACCCAGCTTTAGTCAGAGGCTGACTATAGCTGTTTTACTTGTGAGTTAAGAATCAATACTTGAGGTCAGCTTCCAACTCAGCACCAAGATTACTCAGTGTCAGCTTATACAATTTTATATCCTGATGTTGGGGTTTAGTGTCCTATAATCAATTGTTGTGGGATACAAACTTATTGTAAATGAATTGTTCTTTATATCATTTGTTTTAATGAGATATATGTTTTATAACTATATAAAGGCAATCCCTTTTAAGCACTGAATAAAGTCTAATAAAAGGAAATCCGTAAGTTTGTTTAAAGTGATTATAAAGTGTTCATACAAGCATGAAGTGAGACAAAACTTTATAATAAACTAATAAACTTAAAACCACCCCAAGTCAAGTGATATGTTTAGGATTGATATATCACGGTTGAGACTTGTATGTAACAATGTCTTCTGTCCGACAGAAAGCTGATCTCACAAGCTTCATATATATAGATATCTGGACAGTTACATAGATCCGGTGAAACGTTGTTCATTAGGATTGGGGATCCGATTTGAGATAACAGGATGGGTAGATTCATCCTTGTCAACTGTTCATCTCATTGGTATTACTAGGTATAACTAATCCTCGGACTCAAAAGAATGTTAATTGGTCATCCTGAATTACTGAATGTGAGACTTTGATCCTGTGGTCCCACGATCCTTAACAGAGATGACTCTGTGGTGTGAACTGCAAAGGTTGGGTGTCACAGGAAGTAATGTCAGGGTAGTTATACATTGGATTGAGCATTTATCACTCCCGATTAATGGGAGATACATCCAAGGATCGCTTGTGGAAGACTCGACTCTAAACCCTTGCAAGGTGATAGCTTAAGAGTAGAAATACAGATTTCACTTAACCTATCTTTTTGAGTTGACTCGGCCAAGAACAAGTAAAACGAACGTCTCGCTATATGTGACTTGACATTACCCATAGTCATAAGATTCAGTTCAAGGATGTAGTTGATAAAGGATCGTATTATACCGTAACTAATACGGAAGGGTTAATGACAGAATCAACCTGTCTTCTTAACGGACTCTGGGGGAATGATTACAGACTTGCCAATAACATACTCAGTACATCATTCCGTTATGCAAGGATTAAATATAATTCTTGAAGAAATTAATTTAATAGTTGCATACGGCCAGAAGTAGTAAGAACCTAATGGATCACACATAAGACTTGGAACCAAAAGAGAGATGGATATGATTAATAGATGGAAGCCCAATTGAGCCCAGTAAGGCCAAAATATATGGAGGGGGGCGAAATTTGTATATAGAGATAAGGAATTGATTTTATTCCATTAATCCTAATTTGATTAGGATTATGAATTAAATTAATTAAGAGATAATTAAATTAGGAGTTTTAATTGGATTAATATACTCCTATTATTATCCAATTAGGTTATTTATTATTATCCTAAATATATTAGATATATAGTGAGATAATAATTAGGAATCCTTTTCCGAATTGGATTCCTATTAAGTAACCTATCCCTATCTAACTAGGGTTTAGATTCAAGCAACTATATATACCCCCTCCCATGTGAATTTCGACTAAGCCTCTAACCTCCCCCTATAGTGATTTTCGAAATTACTAATTAGAGAGAGAAAAAGAATTCCCATCCCCTAGTTCGTGGACAAGAATTCATACGGCATTCCATCGATTGATTAATCTTATTCATCCCTCTTTCTCTTTGATCTTGTGTTGGTTAATTAGAGGCAATCTATTTTGGTTGCATCTCATAAGGGTTGATTTCATCTTAACCTCTCCGTGTTAAACTTTGTGGTTGGAATCTCGGAGAAGAATTGCGGGCGCTTCTTTAACAACGGTAGATTGTTCATCGAAAGGTATTCCTTCTTATCCCTCTTTATATGAAATAACGATTAACGGATCCTATGGTTAAAAGGAAATAGGCTAAAATTTTTATATTTCCGCTGCTATACTTTAGCCCTAATTTCCTTCAGTGGTATCAGAGCCATCGTTAAATCCGTTATTTCATATATGAAAATATAGAAGTTTTCAATAGGATTGAATAAATATTTATGGTTAGGATTAATTGACAAATAGTTTTGATTAATTAATTCTAAAGATAAATAGAGTTTTGATTAATTGTTAATTAAAACTGATTATGCTTATGTTCCTAATTATTTCGGTTGATAATCATTATAACAAAATCTATTAATTTTATAGTTAGGTTGATAAAATTAGTTTTATTAATTCTAAATGATAAAACGGAAATCTATTGTAGTTTTTCCTATTTCTGAAAATCGTTTTAAAATTGTTTTAGAACTGATGTATATACATATACATATATATATATATATATATATATATATTTAATAAAAAAATAATAATAACGACAGCAGCCCGAGTCGCGCCTGACGGTGCGACTGGCCGCTGTCGCGCGGCTGCTGCCTCGCGGCAGCAGCCGCGTGCGGCGCAGGGGCGCCGCTGCCGCAAGGCAGCGGCGTCCCGCGTGCCCTAAGGGCTGCTGCCAATCGGCAGCAGCCCGCTCTCGGGCCCGGCCCGATACCCACTTGATTTTAAATGGTTTAAAATCGTTTTGTATTAAATGTATATATATGTTTCAGAAATTAATAGTTTTCTGTTTTGATTATCGAAGGAAAAATTCGTTTAAATGTTTGTTTTTACCAATATGTAAATCAAAGTGTTAAATGAATTGAAATCAAAATAATTGGGACGTGCATAATCAACGTTTTATATGGTTATATTAATCTAAGGATTAATATAAAGATACAAAACGATTAGAAGTAAAATTGGATGAAAGTTAATTTGACGAGTTAATGTGATTAACCTAAATATTACATAAGCCGGTTATGTAATCAACCAATTAAATTTATTTAATTGAGTCTATGCATGTTTGGAGTTATGGACATATTTGGACCCTCTTTTAGTCTTTTGGTATTTTTGAAATAGGGCCTGCGCGTCCTGCCTTTCTACTATCTATTGTAATTTCTCCTCTCATCTGATTCCCTTCAATTCAATTGAAGTTTTCTTATAGTAGTATAGAAATTAATATGTAATTTCAAGGCGCCATGGAGAAGACGGAGGACCTAAAGAGAAATATGTAATAGTTAGTATTTCCTTAGGTTTGGCCTTTTATTCCGTCTCTGGCTCGACGGAATAATTTAGATGATGTGTCCATAACGCCAATGTATGTGAATGTATGTATGTCTGATGTATGCTAAAGCAAATCAAGACTAGGTTAGATTATGAGACTTAAATAAAATCCCTCGTTAAAAAGTTAAGTAAATAAGCAAGTTATTAAAATCGGTTGCCCCTCCCTAATATTATAATTCAGCCGGCAGTACTGGGGGCCTTTGGGTTGTTGAGCAAACTCAAGCTCGGGGTCTTATGGTAACACCTGAATTATCGAAAGTCATTCTTTCATGAATATGGGGTAATACTTAAATTAGATTATGATAATTGGATGAGCAAACTCATGTTGTCATAAACTAATGGGCAATATGGTTGAGATTAATGTGAATAACATATTAGTTACTGTTAGCCCAGAAAAATAAAATAATTATTTTTATGTATATAAAAGCTTAGGTTATGTTTTTAAGATATAGTTTATATTTTCTGGAAATAATATACGTATAAACTAAGCTTCGACCCGTGGAAAATCCGGCACCACGCGGGGCGTGTCTTCAAGTACGCAGCGCGTAAACAAGGCGTCCGGAGAAATCAACGTCAAAACGCAAACACGCGGGGCGTACCCACCAAGACGCGGGGCGTAACCTCTCACGCAGAACGTATTTGCCAATACGCCGTGCGTAAGAGGCATTCACGGAGCATGCCAAGATCAGAGACCCCAAGACACGGGGCGTATCTACAAGACGCGGGGCGTAATCCAACACGCGGGACGCGACACCAGAGACGCCACGCGTGAAGACCATCAACGAAACGCACTAGGCCCTATGTCCGCCAACACGCAGGGCGTCGCAGAGCATACGCGGGGCGTGTCGTCTCGTCCAGAGGCAGTTAATGGCAGTTTGAGGAGGTTAAGTTAGTTAATTAGAGTTAGGTGGGTTTGGTTAAGTTAGTTGGTGATTATTTACCAAAATACCACTCATTATTTACCAAAATACCACTCATTATTTACCAAAATGCCACTCTAAAAAACTATAAATAGACCCCCTCCCCTTCCTTATTTGACACACTCAACACAAACACAATCTCCTTCCTAAAGGTCCCTTTCAATGCTCTCTCTTTTCTAGTTCTTAGTTTTCAAGTTCTTAGTTTCTTAGCTCCTAAGTTCTTTAAGTTCTTCAAGTTTTTCCTTTTGTTCTTCAGTTTTTCTTAGCTTCGATTCTCTTTTAAGCTTTCTTTAGTTCTAATTCAAGTTCCAATAGTCTTTCTTTCAAGTTTCTCAATTCAATTTAGCATTCCTAAGCTGTTACTCTGCTCAATTTTAAATTAGAATTTCATTTCCAAATCAATTTTCCAGATTCGTCCAATCGTTTTCAAAGCCCGATTCCGTCCATTTTAAATCATTTTTTGCCTTCGATCCCTTCGACAAAGTTGTTCCTGACGTCTTGAATTTCAATCTAGTGTTTTTAATTTCCCAATTCCGTGCACAGAAACTATAGTTACACGCTGATCTTTCCAGCTCAAATTCTTTTAGTTACTCTGCCCAGATTTTTCCAGATTCGTCCAGTCATTTTCAACTCTCAATTTCGTCCATTTCCAATTCGTTTTAGCTTTCGAGCCCTTATACAAAGTTGTTCCTGACATTCTGAAGTTCAATTTACACTACTTACAAGCCCAATTCCGCATTCTTAAGCACTCAAACCAAGCTCCCGAAGTTAAGGTTTAAATCTGCCCCATTTGCCTACCAACGTTTTGCCATTGCACCAAGCACATACCGTACGGGCCCGACCGATTGCAGCTCTCCAAGGACCTCACGCCGATGCCAAAATTCAACATCAATCCGAGATAGCTATTGTGGCTCCGAGTTTGTTGTTGAATTCCAAGTTTTATTTAATTGCATTTCAATTCCTCGTATTTGATTTGTTATTCCATTTCAATTGAATTAGCTATATGTTTAGTATAGAAGTTCTTCAATTGTAATTCATTTCCAATTTCATGTTTCAAACGCTTATTCAATCAATAAAATACCAATTTTTCACTAAATCTTGTGTCAATTTCGCACTTTAAATTCCTTTATTTTCTCGTCTTCAATTTACCCGCATTAGCTTAAATAAAACAATTTATCTAGCAAAGTTTCTATAACGGCGCTAGAGACCCAAGAGGGACTTTTTCAATCCTTGCGTCCCTCGCCAATCGCTTTGTTTAAGATTTCAAGTTTTGGCGCGCAATTACATAAACTTAACCGTCTTTAATATTTTGAGAAATAATTTCTCTGGCACGCCCGCACCCTAACCACACGTGATAAGGTTGAAATTAGCATATTCGCAAAATATCGCTAACAATTTTTGGCACGCCCAGTGGGACCTTTGTTTTAAGTTTTGCCAAAAATTTAGAACCCGTTTTTGTGCCTATTTTTCCGTAATTTTTTTATATCACATTTATTTTTCATTATCCCACTTCCACTTTACCAAAATTTATTAGCTAAAGCTAACAATTTTTGGCACGCCCAGTGGGACCTTTGTTTTAAGCTTTGCCAAAAAAAATTTTAAGACTTGTTTTTTATACCACGTATATATTCTTCACGCTCATTTTTTTATCGCTTATTTTTCATGCTTTGCTTTTATCCCATTAATAACTATTTAATTATTTTCTTGTTCTTTCTTGGTTCAATATTAGATCTAATTTGATTTCATCATTTTTTCCTATAAGTATTCACGAAGAATGCCTCCTAGGAAGAACACGGGGAAAGATCCCATCCCATCGGACTCCGAAGAGAGTCAAAATCAGAACCGGGACCAGAGCAACGAACCCGCCATGCCTGAAGGTTGTGTGGTGGAAACCGCGAACAATAGCGGAGGTGCAAACCAACAACCACCTCAAGGCTCACCCTCATTCGACCTAACACCCTTTTTTACGAAACTAGAAAACCAAATCGACCAATTCCTACGCGGATTTTCACAATCCATGAAGGAGAGTCATGAGGACATATGCAAGGCAATGCAAGCCAACAACGAGGTGGCAAACAATTCCAATAAGGGATCGGCTCTCGAGGAAAGGATCGTTGATTTAACCGGAGAGATTAGTAAAATCCCAGAAAAGTGCGCCGAGTTGTTCACACAAAGGTCGACATCTCAAGGACCGGCAGATTGCGGGAAGAAAACACTGACATCAGGAGCTGGGGAAAGGTATACCCCGCCACCAGCTCGAGAAGAGAATCTCAGGTTCAATGAGCGCGGTGACAGGATCAGCCCAGAACCTACTCAAGTCCCGCCACCTCAACAACAATTTAGGTCTCATACAGGACCTAGCAACCATGCCGAACATTACGAGGAAAGCTATGCTCGTAATGTGGGAGGCAATGCGAGACAAGCCAACTTTCACCCACAACGGACGACGAATACACGCATGGAGCCCACCACCGCCAACAACTTGGGAGAGGCCCAACGCATAAGAAACATCGTCCAAGAGATCTATGGGCCAGCCGTGAGGGAAGTACACCGACCCGAATTCCAGAAACCTATCCACGACACTATGATCAGTTATACCCATTTCCCCACAATTTTAGAGTGCCTGATTTCACTTTATTTTCAGGGGAAGAAGGGCAATCCACTATGGAGCATGTGGCACGCTTCACCTTTCAGTGCAGTGGTTTAAGCATGGACACGAACTTCAACATGTTACGCTTGCGGTTATTCCCAGGTTCACTAACGGGACCAGCTTTCTCTTGGTACACCACCTTACCATCCGGATCCATTCTTGGGTGGGAGCAAATGGAAAGACTGTTCCACAACCAGTTTTATCGGACAGAGCCCGAGGTTTGTGTTGCGGAGCTGTCCCGAATGACACAGAGGCATGGAGAGCCGGTTGAAAATTTTATCAATCGATTCAAAAAGATGCGACATCGTTGTCGAATCAACATCCCCGAGGTCGAGTTCGTGAAGATTGCCCAACGTGGGTTGGAATTCGAAAACCGGAAGAAGTTTCAGGGGATAGATTTCCGCGATTACTACGAGTTGGTGGCCAAGGTTTCCGAGTACAAGGAGTTGATGAGGGAAGATCATTGACGCAAGAATAACTCTGTGGGAAGCTACCAAGGGGAGGTACAAACGCATGAGGTAGCCATCACCGACCTAACGAACACCGGATCTCGAACATGTCCCGTGTTGTTAAAAAATCCCAAAGCACCGGAAGTAGTGAAGAGGATCCCAACCACCCAATATACGTTTGACGTCTCGAAGACGGAAGAGATCTTCGACTATCTGTTAAAGGAGCAGTTCATTACATTGCCTCCTAGACATGTGATCCCACCCAAAGAGGAAATACGCGGACGAGACTACTGTAAGTATCATGACAACTGGAGCCACAACACTCAAGCATGTTTTGGTTTTAGAAATGTCGTGCAGGATAGGATCAACCGCGGGATACTCCAGTTCCCGGAAAAGAAGGAAAGCATGCTAATCGACGAGGACCCATTCCCAGTAGCCAACATGGTCAATGCCACTTCACTAGTGTGGGGGGGCAAGGGAAAGCAACAGGGCGACGTAAAAACTCGACAAATATGGGTACCAAAAGCGACGCCATCTAAGTCGGAGAACAGCTCAAAGCAGTCACAAAACGCAAAGAAAAGAGACGTGCAACAACAACGGCCACGTTTCGTGACACCCTCAAGCACGTCACCCCTAAATCAATGGCAATTAAATTGCCACAAGAAATTCCCAAGGCCTCTCTCCAGGAATGCAAAAAGAAGATTAAGGAAAAGAGAGGCAGAAAAGAGAGGCAGAAAAGAGAAATAGTCAAAAGGAGTCATCCAGCGTCAACTCCAACGATGTAAAAAGAGGAGGAAGAAACCAAGAGAAGAACCTCCAGATCCGGGTTGGAGATTTCATCATACGGATAAACTGTGCAGCTACCTCTTTAATCTTACCTTCAGACTTTAGAAGCGACGACATTAGGAAGGAAATCCCCAAATACAAGTACAAGGAGCAAGAAGACGCAACACCGAAGGAATCAGGCGAAGAGGGCATGAAGAGGGTTTACTTTGACAAACCCACTCCGAGGATGACTCGCCATATCAAACCTCTATACGTCAAGGCCCATGTAGATGGCAAACCAATTTCCAGGGTGCTCATCGACAATGGATCAGCCGTTAACATCATGCCAATGAAGATGGTCCTAGCCTTAGGGAAATCAGAGGAAGATATAATCTCATCAGAGGTATCAGTTTCAGCCTTCACGGGAGAAATTGCAAAGACATACGGCGTCCTACCATTGGAACTCACCGTGGGCTCTCATACCGCCATGGCCGCTTTCTTCGTGGTAAATTCAACCGCGAGTTATCAGGCGCTGTTAGGGAGAGATTGGATTCACTCCAACTCATGCATCCCGTCGTCTTTGCACCAACTTCTTCTGTTTTGGAAGGGTGACAAGGTGGAAGTCATCCGGGCAAACGAGAAACCATTCGAAACCTACTCAGATGTGGTCGAGGCGAGACTATACGAGGAATCTGTAGGCCCAATCCGAGTAGGATCCAAGTACAAAGAGCAATCATGTGGCGAAGAAATCAAGAACATCCTAAGGCCAACGGCAATCGTGCCCCGCCGAAGGCCATTCCGTGATGAACCACTAATTGAAGAAATTCCATGATCAAGACAACATCCGAAAAAGAAACGGTGGCTTCAGCCGCTATATCAAAACTGAATGCACAACAACTAACGGAGAAACTATACCAGGAGAACGACATGAAGGTCTCAGAAATCAAAGTACCCAAAGGAGTAGCAGAACTAGATCCTCAAGGAGAAGAAATCCAGTTACAAGATCTGAAAAGGGCGAACCCGAAGTTAGAAGATGAAGGTTCCATGGCAGTCGATCCTCTGGATGAAGTGAACCTAGGGACAGAAGAGAAACCACGGGTTACATTTATCAGCAGCCTGCTACGCCCAACATAAAAGGAAGCTATCATCGTTTTGCTAAGAGAGTTCAAAGACTGTTTCGCGTGGAATTACAACGAAATGCCCGGATTATGCAAAGATGTGGTGGAACATAGGTTGCCAATCAAACCGGAGTTCAAACCCTTCAAGCAACCAACAAGAAGGATGAACAAAGAGGTTGAAGGCAAAGTAAAGGAAGAAATAGAAAAACTGTTCAAAGCTAAATTCATCAGACCAGCAAAGTATGCGGTATGGCTATCAAACGTCGTACCCGTAGTAAAGAAGAACGGTAAATTACGCGTATGCGCAGATTTCCGCGATCTAAATCTAGCTACGCCAAAAGACATCTACGTGATGCCTATCGCCGATATGCTAGTAGACGCTGTGTCTAAAAATGAAATAATATCTCTTTGCGATTGTTATGCGGGGTATAACCAAATTCCCATCGCCGAAGAAGACATTGCAAAAACTGCGTTTCGATGCCCAGGGTCAATCGGCACGTTTGAATGGGTCGTCATGCCATTCGGATTAAAGAATGCTGGCGCCACATACCAAAGAGCAATGAATGCCATCTTTCACGATTTACTCGGCACCTCTATGGAGGTATACGTGGACGACATCGTTATCAAATCCAAGCGAGAGGCAGAACACGTCGGCCATTTGAGGAAGAGTTTCGAGCGGATGCGTAAATACAATTTGAAACTCAATCCTCTAAAGTGCGCCTTCGGGGTCAAAGCAGGAAACTTCCTCGGATTTCTGGTCCATCAAAGAGGGATCGAGATTGACGACAATAAGGCAAAAGCAATCAAAGAAGCTCAACCTCCGAAGAACAAGAAGGAGTTGCAACGGTTCTTGGGCCAAGTAAACTACTTGAGACGATTCATATCAAACTTGGCTGGAAAGTCCAGAGCATTCTCAGATCTGTTAAGACTCAAAGACGAAGAAAGCTTCAAGTGGGACGACAAGCATCAAACGGCATTCGAAGAGATCAAAACCTACTTGAGTAATCCACCTGTGTTGATGCCACCAAGGGAGGATACTCCACTCAAGCTCTATATATCAGCGACCGATGAGTCAATTGGATGCTTGCTCGCCCAAGACAACGCAAACCGTCATGAACAAGCCATCTACTATCTAAGTCGAACCTTGCTATCGGCGGAGACAAGATACAGCCCAGTCGAGAAGACATGCTTGGCCCTTTACTTCGCTTGCACAAAGTTGAGGCATTATTTACTCAAAGCAAGATTTTACGTGATCGCTAGCACCGACTTGGTCAAATACATGCTAAACCAGCCTATCCTCTCAGGAAGAATAGGAAAATGGTCACTAGCATTGGCCGAGTTCACTTTGGTGTATCTCCCGCAATCTTCGATAAAAGGAAAAGCAATCGCAAATTTTGTGGCCGACCACCCAACCAACTTTCAATATCCCGAGGAAGCAGAACTTCCAATTTATCTGACGCACAAAGAACCATGGCAGTTGAAGTTCGATGGTTCAAGCACAGACAGTTCCAACGGAGCAGGAGTAATCATCACAGCCCCATCCGGAACTAAGACAATATTAGCGGTAAACTTGGATTTTGAGTGCACAAACAACCAGGCTGAATATGAAGCTCTAATCATCGGCTTAGAGATCTTGAGAGACCTAGGAGCGAAAGAGGTCGAGATTTTCAGCGATTCACAGTTGGTCATACGACACCTAACAGGAGAATATAAATGCTCAAGTTTATCCTTGCTACCTTATTTCGCGTTTGCAATTCAACTTCTGGAAATGTTTGATGAGGTTAGTTTGGAGCATATTCCAAGAAATGACAATTGGGAAGCTGACGAGTTAGCCCAAATCGCTTCTGGAATGAAGATCTCCAAAGAAACGGCGTACAAGGTCGTCATCATTAGAAGACAAGGTCATCCATCTGTGGCAGACAAAGGTGTCCAGTTTGAATTGTTTGACATCGACATCAACTTAGCCCAGGATTGGAGGAAACCCTTTACCGACTACCTCAATCACCCATCCAAAAAAGTAAAATATTCATTGAGCATTCAATCTCGAAATTACATGTTGATGGCAGGTGATTTATACCGTAAGAGCTACGACGGAATGCTACTCAAATGTCTCGGCTTCCCAAAAGCAATGGAAGTCATGAAGCAAGTCCATGAAGGCATATGCGGAGCCCACCAATCCGGAAGGAGAATGCGATGGCTTATCAATCGCCATGGATACTTCTGGCCAACGATCCTGCGCGATTGCATCGCATATGCGAAGGGTTGCAAAAGTGTCAAATGTATGGCCAAATCCAACGAGTCCCGTCAGAAGAATTGCACTCAGTAGTGAAGCCGTGGCCATTTAGAGGATGGGCTATTGATCTAATAGGGAAAATATTCCCAGCTTCATCAAAAGGTCATTGTTTCATCATAGTGGCCACAGATTACTTTTCCAAATGGGTGGAAGCAGCACCAATGAAACAAGTCGGCCAAACACAAGTGATACGGTTCATCAAAGAGAACTTGATTCATAGATTCGGAATCCCAAAATCCATCACCACAGATCAGGGGACCATGTTCACGGGCGAAGATATGAACGAGTTCGTAGAAGAGTACGAGATTAAGTTGATTCACTCTACCCCATTTTATGCACAAGCGAATGGTCAAGCTGAGGCGTCCAACAAGATCTTGATCCAAATCTTGGAAAAGATGCTAGAAGACAATCCTAGAGAATGGCACAAAGTTCTCTCAGAGACACTGTGGGCCATACGAACGTCTAAGACACGAGCGACCGGAGTCAGTCCATTTTTTCTAACATTTGGTCATGATGCAGTAATACCACTAGAAGTCATTGTGCCTTCATTACGAGTAATGCGTCAGAATGACTTGGAGCCAGACAATTACGTACAAGCCATGACCATGGAACTTGAAGATTTGGACTACGAAAGGCAAAAAGCGCTCGATCGTATGATGATCCAAAAGAAGAAAGTGGAAGACGTGTACAACAGGAAAGTCAAAAAGAAAAGCTTCAGAGAAGGCGAACTAGTGTGGAAGTTAATCCTACCAATTGGGACGAAAGACCGTGAGTTTGGAAAGTGGTCGCCCAATTGGGAAGGACCATTTCAAATCCACAAAGTGCTTCCCGGGAACGCGTATTGGTTAAAGAGCTTAGGCGGAGAACCACACAGGAGATACATCAACGGTAAATACTTGAAGAAATATTTCCAAAATATGTAGGACGCAATTGATGTAGCAACCAGCCCGCGAGACATAGAAGAGGCTCGACTACGCGGGGCGTGACACCAAACACGCCACGCGTGAAATACACCGATAAAGCATTTCAGGTTCAGAAGCAACAACACGCGGCGCGTATTCGTGAATACACGGGGCGTACCTCTCTGCGTAAGGCGTAATGCCAAAGACGCCACGCGTGAAACGCATCAACAAGATGCCTCAGGATCAGGAACACAAATACACGGGGCGTCCTTACTTCACGCGCGGTGTAAACCAATCATGCACAAAAGAAACGCTCCAGGAGCATGAACACGCGGAGCGTATATTCTCATACGCGGGGCGTGTACTAGACGTGTGTAAAAGACAGACCCCAGGAACACGAACACGCGAGGCGTGTATTCTATTACGCGGAGCGTATGCCAAACACGCAGGACGCTTCACCCAATACGCAGGACGTGTACCAAGACATACATAGAAGATACGCTCCAGAGGCTTGACTACGCGGGGCGTAACACCAAAGACGCCACGCGTAGTCATCGACGACTATACACTTCAGGGTCAGGGACACAAATACGTGGGGCATGACCAGGTATACGCGGGGCGTGAGCACTCTTTTTCTGGGCATTTACAAATATTCTGGGCATTCACATATTGTCTTTTCAAGTACTATAAAGGGTCGTCAATAAAAGAATAAATATGCCATAACCAAAAAGAATATATAGAGGACTTAGCAAATGTTCAAATGGCAATCAACTCACAAAACAATGCCCATTCGTTCTACACAAATAAATGAAAGAATCAAAACAAAGAGGTAAAGTACGGGCAACCCATGAACATGCCTCACGGAAACAAACAAAAGTCAGGTTTCAGGTATTTCGCCCAAGATTCGCAAAGTTTGGAGGCAGCCTCTTTGTGTTGCTCACTCTGCCGGTGCCATGCCAACATTTCATCGTAATGATTGGCCAATCGATCTTTCTCACGTCCCAGCTCTTCCTCCATCCGCGGGAAACAAGCCCTAAACCCGGAGCTAGCTCTAACCATATCCTCCTTAAACGCTCGAGCCTCAGCCACCTCCTTCTCCAATGTCGCAAGCCGCTCCTCTACAGCTGCAATTTTGACTAACCGTTGCCGATCCGCTTCTTCAGCATCAACCAAAGCATTAAACTTCTTGTTGTAGGCCTCTAACTCTGCCATATTTGATCTAACTCGAGCTGCGAGACCTGCTGCCACGTTTTTCTCAGTAACATAGGACTGATAGCAAAATAATACGTGGTTCTTGGTGGATTTTAACGGCTCAGTCTTGAAGGGATGAGCACACACACCCATTATGAGGTCAAAATCAATCATAGCTCTTTCAACGCGGGTCGGAGTCCAAGAGTCAAGAGGAGAGGCGACAAGCTTACTAAGATTGGCACGAGCATCACTCAAAGAATCATCAATAGGCAGGGATGACTTAGCTACGGTGTTAGACGGTCCTTTCAAAAACGAAAAATCCAAACCAGCAAAAGGATTATCAGCCTTAAGGCCAACAGGAACTAATGGAGGGCGCACTAGAGCTGATTCCTATCATTTTCACAAAGGACATTTCAATCAATCAATATGACTCAAGCATCCCAAACATAATTCACAAATCATACACACCTGAGACAATGGTGCAGCAATCAATCGGTTTAAAGAAGAGGCAGAAGGAAGATGTGTTCGTGCTGGAAGTTGCAATGGAGTTATGTCCACCTCAGTTGAGCTATCATCAAGAGATAGGGTTCTAATCAAGGAAGTCACGTTCCAACGTGCCCCTAATTGATCCAGTTGATCCAGCGCTCCATCCTCAAAACCAAAGTACAGGTCTTCGTTAGAATCAATTCTCTCTCCTGGTCTCACCGAAGGGCCTGCCGTGGTAGGTACCTGCCCTTCCCCATCCAACATGATTGCTTTGCCTTTGCCTTTTTCGTTTGTCTCAAGAGCATTCGGAACCAGAAGAGTCAGATTGTTATCCTTCCCCGAGCTACCGCTCGAATCTAAAAAAAAAAAGAGAAAACAACAAAATGAATAAATGTATATGTATACAAAATATACAAACAAAATAAAAAGAGCTTACCAACGGGTGGAACACACTGCTGAAAAACGGTATCCCACCAAGCATCAAACGAAGGTCGATCCGACCCAAGCAAAAGTGGTCCCTGATCATATCCTGCGTACAAAACCGCAGCGGCTATATCTTCATCACTAGCTCCATATCGCTGAGAGGGGGTAGGAAATGGGAGTGACCCTGGAATAGATTGAAAAAATCCTAATTGACGTGCCCAAAGGCAAGGCGCATACAAAGTCAGACCAGGATTCGATGACCTTGAGGTTCTAGTTCGGTTCACCCCATGGTGTAACCGACGTGTCGCACACATCGTCATCCACCATTCAGTACCTTCATGGGGGGCAGCAGACAAGTAAGAAAGTGCCCAGGATGGTAGACAGGAATTACTCTTATTCTAAAAGAGAAACAGCTCATTGTGAGGGGATGGCACTAAAGTACGAAGAAATCTCACGACCACACCAACAGCCAAACTCGAAGAGCTGTAGCAAAGGTCTACACCAAGATGATCGGAAACCCCCACTGATGAAACGGTAGCCAAATGAGGGAAGTAGATGAAGACCCACAGTTGTAATAACCACAAGCCACCCCGAGGTTTTACAAATGGTCTTCCCTCAACCGTAAGAGCCAGACGGTGAAAAGTTGAAGCTAACAACATAGTGCCAAGAGCTAAACGACGGCCTGAAGCCAAAGCCTTAGCAACAATCAATATTTCAGCGGTAGGCCTAAGACCCAACGGCTCAAAAATGTAGTTGCTAAGCATCATCCACAGGAAATGCACATGATCCTCATCATCCAACTTCGCCTTATCCAATTTCTTCTTAATTATCTTGGCATACGTCCCAACCTCTTTAGATAAGATGGCTTGCACTCCAGGGAATGCATGGGTATCTACACAACTTGGGACTTCCTCTCCAATGATAGGCAACCCCGTCAAAGCAACCACGTCACGTAAAGTGATAGACATCGGACCCAACGGAAGAATCAATGAGTTGCATGACGGTGACCAAAAATTCAAAACTCCTTCAAACACATTCACATAAGGAGTAATTTCATGACGAGTTAAACGAACGAAATTCCTGATGCCAACCTGATCCCAAACACTTGCATACCTCAGTTCTAAGCGATCTACGAGGTCATTCCACCCAGCGTAGCAATGAGGGAATACCAGACCTTTCCTATTCACAGGGAATTGATAGGTCTCCCTATGGAGGGCCAATTCGGTAGCACTACTCATGGGATAAGGGGGTAAAGGTGAGCTATTCATAGCAACAGGGCTGATGGTAAGGACACTGTACTGAAAACAAAGTGCAGACACAATCAGTCAAAACCTAGGGATGCTACCTTCAAATACATGATCATGAAATTATGAAAATTACCTCCTACAAGCCAAGGGTTATGCCTAGGCGAGAATCAGCGCGAATGGTGTCAGAATACGAGTTCGCAGCTGTGACAGACAGATGCAAATTTCAGCAATACAATTCCATCGCCATGTAATAATTCTAAAATTCTTATGTTTTTATTCCAATTCAATCTATTTTCTCATAAAAAGCAAAAAGCAAAAAAAAAAATCAATCAAAAGAAAGAGATAAAGAAGAAAAATAGATTGCATACCCATGCTTGAGAGACTGAGGACTTGATTTTGAGCGTTCTTGAGCTTGGGGAAAAGAAAATGGCAGAAACAAAAAATAACAAAAAAGAGAAAAAAGAAAATGAAGAGTTGTAAATAGATAGAGAGTTCTAATTCAAACCTGCAGGATTCTTTATCTATTATCTTCAAAAGAAAAAAATAGTTAATAAAAACTTCTTTTGTACATAAATTTTACTAATTCATTTATGCACAAAAGAGGGGGGCAATTGTTAGCCCAGAAAAATAAAATAATTATTTTTATGTATATAAAAGCTTAGGTTATGTTTTTAAGATATAGTTTATATTTTCTGGAAATAATATACGTATAAACTAAGCTTCGACCCGTGGAAAATCCGGCACCACGCGGGGCGTGTCTTCAAGTACGCAGCGCGTAAACAAGGCGTCCGGAGAAATCAACGTCAAAACGCAAACACGCGGGGCGTACCCACCAAGACGCGGGGCGTAACCTCTCACGCGGAACGTATTTGCCAATACGCCGTGCGTAAGAGGCATTCACGGAGCATGCCAAGATCAGAGACCCCAAGACACGGGGCGTATCTACAAGACGCGGGGCGTAATCCAACACGCGGGACGCGACACCAGAGACGCCACACGTGAAGACCATCAACGAAACGCACTAGGCCCTATGTCCGCCAACACGCAGGGCGTCGCAGAGCATACGCGGGGCGTGTCGTCTCGTCCAGAGGCAGTTAACGGCAGTTTGAGGAGGTTAAGTTAGTTAATTAGAGTTAGGTGGGTTTGGTTAAGTTAGTTGGTGATTATTTACCAAAATACCACTCATTATTTACCAAAATACCACTCATTATTTACCAAAATGCCACTCTAAAAAACTATAAATAGACCCCCTCCCCTTCCTTATTTGACACACTCAACACAAACACAATCCCTTCCTAAAGGTCCCTTTCAATGCTCTCTCTTTTCTAGTTCTTAGTTTTCAAGTTCTTAGTTTCTTAGCTCCTAAGTTCTTTAAGTTCTTCAAGTTTTTCCTTTTGTTCTTCAGTTTTTCTTAGCTTCGATTCTCTTTTAAGCTTTCTTTAGTTCTAATTCAAGTTCCAATAGTCTTTCTTTCAAGTTTCTCAATTCAATTTAGCATTCCTAAGCTGTTACTCTGCTCAATTTTAAATTAGAATTTCATTTCCAAATCAATTTTCCAGATTCGTCCAATCGTTTTCAAAGCCCGATTCCGTCCATTTTAAATCATTTTTTGCCTTCGATCCCTTCGACAAAGTTGTTCCTGACGTCTTGAATTTCAATCTAGTGTTTTTAATTTCCCAATTCCGTGCCCAGAAACTATAGTTACACGCTGATCTTTCCAGCTCAAATTCTTTTAGTTACTCTGCCCAGATTTTTCCAGATTCGTCCAGTCATTTTCAACTCTCAATTTCGTCCATTTCCAATTCGTTTTAGCTTTCGAGCCCTTATACAAAGTTGTTCCTGACATTCTGAAGTTCAATTTACACTACTTACAAGCCCAATTCCGCATTCTTAAGCACTCAAACCAAGCTCCCGAAGTTAAGGTTTAAATCTGCCCCATTTGCCTACCAACGTTTTGCCATTGCACCAAGCACATACCGTACGGGCCCGACCGATTGCAGCTCTCCAAGGACCTCACGCCGATGCCAAAATTCAACATCAATCCGAGATAGCTATTGTGGCTCCGAGTTTGTTGTTGAATTCCAAGTTTTATTTAATTGCATTTCAATTCCTCGTATTTGATTTGTTATTCCATTTCAATTGAATTAGCTATATGTTTAGTATAGAAGTTCTTCAATTGTAATTCATTTCCAATTTCATGTTTCAAACGCTTATTCAATCAATAAAATACCAATTTTTCACTAAATCTTGTGTCAATTTCGCACTTTAAATTCCTTTATTTTCTCGTCTTCAATTTACCCGCATTAGCTTAAATAAAACAATTTATCTAGCAAAGTTTCTATAACGGCGCTAGAGACCCAAGAGGGACTTTTTCAATCCTTGCGTCCCTCGCCAATCGCTTTGTTTAAGATTTCAAGTTTTGGCGTGCAATTACATAAACTTAACCGTCTTTAATATTTTGAGAAATAATTTCTCTGGCACGCCCGCACCCTAACCACACGTGACAAGGTTGAAATTAGCATATTCGCAAAATATCGCTAACAGTTACTAATGTGGTTAGTAACCCAATAACCTAGGAATCACATTCAAGATGTGATTGATTACATGAATCTACCTAACAAATGGGACTAGCTTGTTGAGCAAACTCAAGGCGAAATCTCAGGAGTTAGGATCCTAGCTCACTAAAGGATTTGTGAAATTCTTCGAATTAATATGGAGGGCTATTAATTTGACAAAATAGTGGGAGCAATCTGAAATAAATTAAAAGGCCTATAATTTTAGATTGTTATACTTTAAAGCAAATGAATGACATACGTTTACTCTTTCTCACTCTCAGGTTTTGTTTAAACACACACTCTTAAAATCATGACTAACACCGATCTGCGTTACATCCTTACCGATAACAAATTGAATGGTTCAAACTTCACCGACTGGTTTCGTAACCTCAAAATTGTTTTGAAGTTCGAAAGGAAAGGGTATGTACTTGATACACCGATACCCCCTTACCCAATGGATGATGCTCCCTACCAAGAGGTTTATGCTTACTTGAAACATAAAGCTGATGATGATCAAGTAGGGGACATCATACTTGCATCATTGACACCGGAAGTTAAAAGGCAACTGCATTCAGATATGGATGCCTCTTCCATGGTCAAGCACCTTAAAGAGCTATTTGTGATAGAAACTCGGTGCGAGCGCTTCGAAATAACCAAAGAGTTATATAAAAGCAAGATGCAGGAGGGCACATCTGTGATGGTACATTGTGCCAAGATGATCAGCCTCATAACCAAGTTTTCTAGTATTGGAGATGCGATGGACCATGAACTAAGTGAAAACTTACTTCTACAGTCCCTCCCTGAGAGCTACTCACAGTTCGTCATGAACTATCAGATGAGTGGCTTGCAAACCTCTCTTGTAGAGCTTGCACATATGCTCGAGTCAGTCGAGCCCATTATAAAAGAAAACGAGGAAATGTTGGCCCTTGCTATTGAAGGATCGAGAAAAAGGAAAGGGGTCGCTCCTGATCCAAACCATCTTGATAAATGCATGGGGGCTGTGCTCATCGAAACAAAGGGAAAGGAACCAAAGAAGCCCAAAGGAAAGTGTCACTGTTGTGGTGATTTCGGGCATTAGAGGAGGAACTGTCTGGAGTACCTAACCTTCCACAAGAAGGCAAATAACGGTGCTTCAGCGTCTGGTATGTTCTATATTGAAATAAATACGGTTTCATTGTCTGAATCTTGGGTACTTGATACCGGATGTGGATCTCATATTTGTACAAATATGCAGGAGCTAAAACAGACTAAGGAACTAAAGAAAGGAAGCATAAACTTGCGAGTGGGAAATGGAGCAAGAGTTGCCGCCCTTGCAATTGGAGATTATGTTTTACTTTTGCCCTCTGGGCTTGTAATAGAATTAAGGACTTGTTTATACGTTCCTGAGATGTCTCGTAACATTATTTCTATTAGTCGTCTCGTTGACGACGGTTTTCATATTTCAATAAAGAACAATAGTTGCAATTTTTATAAAGATTCGATCTTTTATTTTTCAGGAATATCACAAAATGGGATTTATGTGTTAGATGATAAAACTCCTGTTTTTGCAATTGATACCAAAAGACATAAGCTAGATAATTCAACTTACTTGTGGTATTGTCGTTTAGGCCATATAAACAAGAGACGCATGCTAAAGCTACATTCAGATGGGCTTATAGATCCAATCGATTCTGAATCATTGAAAATATGCGAATCATGTTTAAAAGGTAAAATGACAAAGACACCCTTTAGCAATAAAGGTGAGCGTGTATCAGACACTCTAGGACTCATTCATTCAGATGTATGTGGTCCTATGTCAGTCCAAGCAAGAGGAGGATTCAGATACTTCATTAGCTTCATAGATGATCATACTCGCTATGGTTATATCTACTTGATGAGGCACAAATCAGAAGCCTTAGACAAGTTCAAATGCTTCAAGAATGAAGTGGAAAATCAATTAGGAAAGAAAATAAAAACACTTCGATCTGATCGAGGTGGCGAATATCTTTCTGATGATTTTCTGAATTATCTAACTGAATGTGGGATATGCTCACAATGGACACCTCCCTATACACCACAACACAATGGTGTATCCGAGAGGAGAAACCGTACCCTATTAGATATGGTACGATCTATGATGAGCATGGCCTTACTTCCAAAGACGTTCTAGGGCTATGCCTTAGAAACTCCCCTCTTCACCCTGAACCGAGTACCAACTAAATCCGCTGTTTCCACACCATATGAATTGTTCGTTGGTAAGAAACCCGTGTTCTCGTTCATGAGAGTATGGGGTTGTTCAGCATATGTCAAACGCGTTGCGTCCGACAAATTAGATTCTAAATCTGATAAATGTTTCTTCATTGGATATCCCAAGGAAACCATAGGGTATTACTTCTATCATCCAGATGATCAGAAAGTAATAGTATCCAAACACGCAACCTTCTTAGAGAAAGAGTTTCTCGAAGAAACACAAAAGGGAAGCGTGATTGAACTCGACGAAGTTCAAGAGGAAGAAACAACGACTGAAACAACAGAAGCGGTTGAGGTACCCGAAGAAGTCCCATTAGATGAGACTCCAGTGGCACCTATTCGTAGATCACGAAGAGTTCGTGAACTCCCAGTTAGATATGGTTTTCTAGTGGGAGATGATGACGAGGTTCCCGTGTTAGACGACGAACCCAAAAACTACGAAGAGGCTCTTACTAGTCCAGATTCTAAAGTATGGCTTGAGGCCATGGATTCTGAAATGGATTCCATGTATACTAACCAAGTTTGGACTTTGGTTGATCCACCCGAAGGGATAAAACCCATTGGGTGCAGGTGGATCTTCAAAAAGAAGACTGACATGGATGGAAAGGTTAGCACCTACAAGGCTAGGTTGGTAGCGAAGGGATATCGTCAGAAACAAGGTGTTGATTATGACGAAACCTTCTCTCCTGTTGCTATGTCCAAATCAATCAGAATCATGCTTGCAATTGCCGCTCATTTTGATTATGAGATTTGGCAAATGGATGTGAAAACAACTTTCCTAAATGGAAATCTGCTTGAGGATGTATACATGATGCAGCCTGAAGGTTTCATATCAAATGATGCAAATAAAGTTTGCAAACTTCAGAGATCCATTTATGGACTCAAGCAAGCATCTAGAAGCTGGAACAAGCATTTTGACGAAACCATAAAACAATTTGGTTTCGAACAAAATTGCGAAGAAGCTTGCATTTACAAGAAAGCAAGTGGGAGCTCTATAGCATTTCTCATACTATATGTGGACGATATACTGTTAATGGGAAATGACATTGCTCTATTACAATCGGTGAAAGTTTGGTTATCTGGTAACTTCTCAATGAAAGACCTTGGTGAAGCAGCCTATATACTTGGTATAAAGATCTACAGAGATAGATCGCGTAGACTGCTTGGTCTTTCACAGGCTACATACATTGAAAAGGTGCTAAATCGGTTTAGCATGCTTGAATCGAAACGAGGTAACTTACCCATGGTACATGGAGTAAAGTTAAACAATCATCAATGTCCTAAAACTGATGATGACAAACGACGCATGGCTGTAGTCCCGTACGCCAGCGCGATCGGTTCGATTATGTATGCTATGCTATGCACTAGACCTGACGTAGCGTTCGCGTTATCTGTAACGAGTCGTTACCAAGGGAATCTGGGAGACGAGCATTGGATTGCCGTCAAGAACATTCTTAAGTACTTGAGAAGGACTAAAGATATGTTCCTAGTGTACGAAGAAGGAGATCTGAAAATACAAAGATTTTCAGACGCTAGTCATCTCACAGATGAGAATGATTTTAAATCCCAATCAGGATACCTGTTTATCCTAAATGGGGGCGCGGTCAGTTGGAAAAGTTCCAAGCAGGGAAGCGTAGCTTTCTCTACGACCGAGTCAGAGTACATCGCTGCTGCGGAAGCGGCAAATGAAGCAGTTTGGATTAGAAAGTTCATTACAGAACTAGGTGTGGTGCCTGACATTGTCAATCCCATTACTCTGTACTGTGATAACAATGGAGCCATTGCGCAAGCAAAGGAACCACGGTCTCATAATGCATCCAAGCACTACCTAAAGCGATACCACATCATAAGAGAGATTGTGGCTAGAGGAGATGTGAGAATAGAAAGAGTACCTACAGAGGACAACGTTGCAGATCCGTTGACAAAGCCTTTAACCCAGAAAGTACATGATCGTCATTTAACTTCTACTGGGATAAGTTTTAGAAACAATTGGCTTTAGTCCAAGTGGGAGTATGTTGGGGTTTAGTGTCCTATAGTCAATTGTTGCGGGATACAAACTTATTGTAAATGAATTGTACTTTATATCATTTGTTTTAATGAGATATATGTTTTATAACTATATAAAGGCAATCTCTTTTAAGCACTGAATAAAGTCTAATAAAAGGAAATCCGTAAGTTTGTTTAAAGTGATTATAAAGTGTTCATACAAGCATGAAGTGAGACAAACTTTATAATAAACTAATAAACTTAAAACCACCCCAAGTCAAGTGATATGTTTAGGATTGATATATCACGGTTGAGACTTGTATGTAACAATGTCTTCTGTCCGACAGAAAGCTGATCTCACAAGCTTCATATATATAGATATCTGGACAGTTACATAGATCCGGTGAAACGTTGTTCATTAGGATTGGGGATCCGATTTGAGATAACAGGATGGGTAGATTCATCCTTGTCAACTGTTCATCTCATTGGTATTACTAGGTATAACTAATCCTCAGACTCAAAAGAATGTTAATTGGTCATCCTGAATTACTGAATGTGAGACTTTGATCCTGCGGTCCCACGATCCTTAACAGAGATGACTCTGGGGTGTGAACTGCAAAGGTTGGGTGTCACATGAAGTAATGCCAGGGTAGTTATACATTGGATTGAGCATTTATCACTCCCGATTAATGGGAGATACATCCAAGGATCGCTTGTGGAAGACTCGACTCTAAACCCTTGCAAGGTGATAGCTTAAGAGTAGAAATACAGATTTCACTTAACCTATCTTTTTGAGTTGACTCGGCCAAGAACAAGTAAAACGAAAGTCTCGCTATATGTGACTTGACATTACCCATAGTCATAAGATTCAGTTCAAGGATGTAGTTGATAAAGGATCGTATTATACCGTAACTAATACGGAAGGGTTAACGACAGAATCAACCTGTCTTCTTAACGGACTCTGGGGGAATGATTACAGACTTGCCAATAACATACTCAGTACATCATTCCGTTATGCAAGGATTAAATATAATTCTTGAAGAAATTAATTTAATAGTTGCATACGGCCAGAAGTAGTAAGAACCTAATGGATCACACATAAGACTTGGAACCAAAAGAGAGATGGATATGATTAATAGATGGAAGCCCAATTGAGCCCAGTAAGGCCAAAATATATGGAGGGGGGCGAAATTTGTATATAGAGATAAGGAATTGATTTTATTCCATTAATCCTAATTTGATTAGGATTATGAATTAAATTAATTAAGAGATAATTAAATTAGGAGTTTTAATTGGATTAATATACTCCTATTATTATCCAATTAGGTTATTTATTATTATCCTAAATATATTAGATATATAGTGAGATAATAATTAGGAATCCTTTTCCGAATTGGATTCCTATTAAGTAACCTATTCCTATCTAACTAGGGTTTAGATTCAAGCAACTATATATACCCCCTCTCATGTGAATTTCGACTAAGCCTCTAACCTCCCCCTATAGTGATTTTCGAAATTACTAATTAGAGAGAGAAAAAGAATTCCCATCCCCTAGTTCGTGGACAAGAATTCATACGGCATTCCATCGATTGATTAATCTTATTCATCCCTCTTTCTCTTTGATCTTGTGTTGGTTAATTAGAGGCAATCTATTTTGGTTGCATCTCATAAGGGTTGATTTCATCTTAACCTCTCCGTGTTAAACTTTGTGGTTGGAATCTCGGAGAAGAATTGTGGGCGCTTCTTTAACAACGGTAGATTGTTCATCGAAAGGCATTCCTTCTTATCCCTCTTTATATGAAATAACGATTAACGGATCCTATGGTTAAAAGGAAATAGGCTAAAATTTTTATATTTCCGCTGCTATACCTTAGCCCTAATTTCCTTCAGTGGTATCAGAGCCATCGTTAAATCCGTTATTTCATATATGAAAATATAGAAGTTTTCAATAGGATTGAATAAATATTTATGGTTAGGATTAATTGACAAATAGTTTTGATTAATTAATTCTAAAGATAAATAGAGTTTTGATTAATTGTTAATTAAAACTGATTATGCTTATGTTCCTAATTATTTCGGTTGATAATCATTATAACAAAATCTATTAGTTTTATAGTTAGGTTGATAAAATTAGTTTTATTAATTCTAAATGATAAAACGGAAATCTATTGTAGTTTTTCCTATTTCTGAAAATCGTTTTAAAATTGTTTTAGAACTGATGTATATACATATACATATATATATATATTTAATAAAAAAAATAATAATAACGACAGCAGCCCGAGTCGCGCCTGACGGCGCAACTGGCCGATGTCGCGCGGCAGCAGCCGCGTGCGGCGCAGGGGCGCCGCTGCCGCAAGGCAGCGGCGTCCCGCGTGCCCTAAGGGCTGCTGCCAATCGGCAGCAGCCCGCTCTCGGGCCCGACCCGATACCCACTTGATTTTAAATGGTTTAAAATCGTTTTGTATTAAATGTATATATATGTTTCAGAAATTAATAGTTTTCTGTTTTGATTATCGAATGAAAACCACTGAGTACTCAAAACCAAGTACTCAGTACCACTCTCTCAATCTTTTACAATTGATACAAATCTGTTCTTTCTAGATGAAGAACACTTTAGATGATTACAAAATCAATCTAGCTTTTACACGAGATAGAAATTTGGTGTAAGATCTTTTTCTTGTTTGAATGTGCTTTGTATGTATACTCTTTTTCTTTTTGTACTTCGGCAAAGATCCAAGTATAGAACTTGTCTTTATATAGCAATTCCTGAGGCTTCAATCATTTGAATCTGAATAGACCCGTTTGAATTCAACGGTCTTCTTGCGTCATATGATTGGTCATCTTTCAGAATTGCAGGCCAATCCTGTCGTCTGAATTTTGCAGGCGTCAGGCTTGCCAGTGTTGTCTTTTTATGCCAGGTTTGTCTTTTAGCAACAGGTTGTCTTTTAGCCAAATGCCAGATGATCCATGCGTCTCGAAAAGGTCCTTGGATACATTTCCGAGGCTTCTGAATTGGTGCAGACTGTTATCGGATCTTGTCTTTTAGCTAACGGATCATTGGTGCTGACCTGACGAACACTCAGCTTGACAAGGTTTACGTTGCCTTCGATCTTTAACTCTTTCAGAGACTGAGTAACAACTTACTCAGCGTCTTCAGTCAGCTTCGTCTTCAAGTGTTCTGTTCTGAAGAGAACTTTTCTCCAATGATGCTGAGTTGTATTCCATTCAGCTTCTTCGGTCAGCTTCGTCTTCAGGCATTCGTTCTGACGAAGAATTTTTCTTCTATCATGCTGAGTTGTCTTCCACTCAGCTTTTGTGGCTCATGCTGACTTCAGTCTGTCTTACTTTTATTCATGTTCTTATTAACTTATATTCTCAACATTGAACAACCATATTAGTACAATTAAATCAAAGCACTTAAATTTAATTGTCTTAATCATGGATTAACTTAAATAATTTTGTCAAATCAAAATCTTGTAGAAAGGTGTTTCAACAAACTCCCACATTTTGATGTTGGCAAAATATTTAATTAATGGAACTCAGTATCAAGATTCCCCATGATTGTAATACCTTTTATTCTTCTGACGTTACTCCCCCGTAAGGGTTGCATCTATCGACTTAATCTAACTCTAGACCTTCTAAGATCTAATCGAGAGAAATTAAGACATGCTTTTGCTGACTTAGTTCAATTCTAGACCTTCCAAGATCCAATTCAGATGAGAGTAGGAGGTCAATGCTTGGAACATTTTAGTTTTTACTCAGTGTGACTTATAGGTATCAGAGTAGTGTTAATATTGATTTTGTTCAGTGTCACAAAAAGATATCAAAGTTGTATTCTGAGTAACTTTCACTTATGTTTTGATGTTCACAAGTTACTTAGTGTTTTAATTTGTTGTTCAATTAGTGACTAAGTATGACAGATCAGCATATGAGCATAGTAGGTAAGCATCGCATAAAATATAGTCAGAGTTGATAAAAGATGCATATATTGGATATCACTCAGCGTAACCAAAACATGCCAGAAAAAGTAAGATACAAGCAAAGACTATGGCTAGTTCTATTTTGGCTTCTGCTGAGTTTTGGCAGCTGGCTTCCTACTTATCTCCCCCATTTTCTACTGAGTTCCAGCAGTTTGCTTTCCTTTCTCCCCCGTTTTGCCAGCATCATTCAGAGGAGGAGAAGGAGCACTGAAAGTCTCTTACTGAACGGCGCGATGTAATCTGGATGAGTAGGTTTGGAGTTGACTTGTACTTAACCTAAGACCATCAAAGACTGCCATACTGTCGGCCATAGTGTCAGCGGGGAGCTTAATGTGGGCACTAAGCATACTGAGCAGATATTCTTGAGACTTCCCAATCCACATAACCGAGTCTGTCATCCGGGCATAAGCTTGATGGAACATTTTGAGCAGCGCAGAGTCATAGAACTTACGCTGAGCATGAGTATCCTGGAGATGGACAAGAGTGGACTGAGTGTTCTGCAGAATTTCATTTGTCATGACCAGGTCAGTGTCCATTTCTTCTTTGCTCAGATTGAGTAGGCGAATGGCTTCACCTATTTGGTCAATGGAGCATTGCGAGGAAGAAGAGATGAGATCCCGAGTACTGGTCAGCTCAGTGGATATCTTTGAAAAGCATTGAGTGAGTTCAGCAGATATGCCAGATGCTGAGTTCGCAGATGAGAAGTCATGGAGTTGGCCTTAGATGGCATTCATGTGATTCACCATCATCAGCTGGAGTTCAGCCAGCTTCACTATTGATTCTTGCTTGGGTTGTTGAGACTGAAAAGATGTCATGGCACTCAGCAAGTCTTTGAGACCCCGAATTTCGGTCAGAAGCTGAGTGACAGAGGAAACTTGATTTGGCTCAATTTGAATAGACCCAGCATCATCATCTTGAACTTGATGAAGATCCTGAAGAAGAGCTTGAGCTGAGTTAATAATGTTTCTTCCAGACTCAGAGGCATGTAAGTAGGCATAGGTTTCATCAGTTCGTTGTTCAGTGGCCGGAATGTTAGTGGCACCAGTTGGAGGAAGATTTTGGTGTGGGCCAGAAGTTGAAGTGCCAGTATGATCAGCGGTTGGTCTTGGATTAAGGTCAGTGGCAGGAACTGACAGATTTTCATTTTGCTGAGGGGAAGTAGGAAGTAGTGGATCAGCAGAGACATTTACCTGCTCAGTGTCATGCTGATGTTGAGTAGATGGTGAAGATTGAGGCAAAGCAGAACTGACTTGAGCAGGATTTTCCTGTACTATCTCTTGAGGTTGAGAAGTAGGAACTTCAAGCACTTGCTCAGTGGAAGGTTGAGCAGAGGTGTTGGCAGAAATGGGACCAGTTTGGTCGGCATGTTCCTCAGCTTGAGAAACAGAGGTTTGTTTTTCCCTGATTCGGTCCGGAGTTGGTTCTTCAATGTTGGTGGAGAACCTAAAATTAAACTTAGGTAGGTTGGAGATTGGGGCCCCCAGTTGAAAATCATCTAGCAGGTCTAGATTCTTTGGAGGAGATGGATCAGCGTGGATAGACTCAATAGACTCAGAAGAAGAGTTTGCCCCAAGGTCAGTGTCAAGGTCTCCCACAACCTTGTCCTTTACTGGTTCAGCAGGGTGCTCAGCATCCCCTGTGTTAAGCTCAGCAGCAGGTGGACTTTGCTCAGTAGCATCTAGGTTACTTGGCTTAGCAGGATCTACTTGGTCAGTGCGAAGCTGATCCTTAGTGTGGCCCTGTTCTTCCTCCTGACCAGAAGGAGTTTTCTCCAGATCAATTTCTTGACTCCGCACGAAGTGGGATTCTGGTGAGACCACGAAGCCAAGTGGGTTAGCATCAATTGGGTTTAACCCAGAAGTTTTCTTCTTCTTTAGAGGCTGATCATTAGTTTCCTCACTGTCTTCCTCAGGCTTAACTTGCCTTTTCCTTTTCTCTGCAATCGCAGGCTTTTGCTGAGTTGACTCAGCAGGCTTTTTCTTCTTCATAGTCAGCCTGAGTTTCTTTGCAACCTTGCTGAAGTCTTTGGAGGGATCAACTTTCCTCTTTTTATCCTGCCTAGTACGGTCAGCAGGCTCTTTGAAGGGATCAACTTCTTTCCCTTTCCCTTTCTTGGTCAGCACCGCCTGTTCGGCTTCAACCATATTATCCCCTTCATCAGTGGGATCGTCTTCAACTACAACTCCCTTTTCTTTAGGTTTTATAGGTTGGTTGTAGATCAAACTAAACAGCACAGCTGCGGTGATTTCAGTGCCTTCTACTGAAATATCTTCAATCAAGCTGACTTGATGATCTTGCATTATTCTGGTAATGAGAGAGCCCATCCTCAGTGTTCCAGGAGTGCGTAGGAAGCATCCGATGAGAAACACAGGCATGTTGAGTGGTTGGAAGGTCAGCATGTGCCATATGAAGCACTACTCAAAGTTGGATGCTAAGGAGGAGGAGTTGATTTTGGGGAAGAGGAAATTGGTCAGGATGTAGTGAGCCATCTTTCTGAGGCTGATCCATGTTGGTGCTGTAGATCTCTCCTGTATGGTTTTTGGGTTTGCAAAACTCAGTGGGATATTTAACGCGTGAGTGGTCATTCATGCCACGCAGCTCAGTCCCTTCTTCCTTCAGGTTCAGAAGCGTTGCTAGATAGGATGAAGTAATGTCAATGTCAATGCCCTTGACACTGGTGATCAAGTGATCCTCATCATCAATATCAACCTTCAGATTTGCATAAAATTCTCTCACCCATTCTAGATACGTGGTGCCTAGAAAAGAGAATAGGTCGGCCCATCCATTTTTAGAAATCCATTCGTAGAATGGTTTCTCAGCTTTCACGAATCCTGGAGAGAACCAACGACATCGATGGATCTTGTACCCTTTAACGCTTTTATATACAGGGACGAATACCTTTTCTTTAGGCTTTTTCCCTTTTGCCTTCCTCTTAGGGTCTTTCCCCTTCTTTTTCTTTGAAGGAGTGGCTTGGTCAGCATTAGGGTTTTTCTTCGAGGTACTGACCTTAGATTGGTCACACTGACCTTGTTCTTGAGACTCAGAGGTCTCTTCATGCTCTTGCACCGCCGGAGATGGAGGATTGATGTCGGAGTTGTTATCATCATATTGTTCGTTTGAACGGTTCTGGGAATCGTCAGACATGTTAATCGTAGGAATTTTTTAGAGAGAGAGTTTAGAGGTTTTGGAAATTCTAGAGAGAGAAATCGAATGCCAAAGATTTTGAATGTAAAGGGAGATTAGTGGGAAATCATCCACTATTTATAGACGTTCTGAATTGATCTGATTGGTCGAAAATGGCGGTTCCTCCTTGGGTTACTCAATCGACCGTTGTCTCTGGCATTTATGACACATTCGGCGCATGGGTTTTCTAATTATTGTGCTTACGTCATCCTAGGTGGCTTATTTAATACGCGTGCCAGCATTTATTGTGCAAGTGGCTTTATACTCAGTATCTAGAATTCTAAACGTTTGATATTCTGAGTAGTCAGTTTACGTAGAAGAGTTGTTTAGCATGCTTAGTGACTCAGCACATAATTATCACTCAGCATATATGTCTACTCAGCATGACGTGATTTTATATCAGTGTTTTAACTCAGCATGTATATCAAACACTAATCACTCAGCATGTAATAATCACTCAGCATTCATTTAAGCACAAAATTCTATTAAAGAGGATTAGACATACCGATAGCTTCCCTTAATATGTTGAACTGCTCACGAGCCAGTGGCTTTGTGAAGATATCTGCAAGCTGATCACCGGTTGGTACATAGGTCAGCTTGATCTCACCTTTGAGTACATGATCTCTGATGAAGTGATGCCTTATGCTGACATGCTTCATCCTGCTGTGTTGGATTGGATTTTTGGATAAGTCAATGGCACTTTTGTTGTCACATTTGACTTCTATTGTTTCTGTTTGTACTCCATAATCCTCAAGCTGTTGCTTAATCCATAGGATTTGTGCCACACAGCTTCCAGCAGCAATGTACTCAGCTTCAGTTGTTGACAGGGCAACTAACGACTGCTTCTTGCTAAACCAAGATACTAGACATCTTCCAAGGAAGTGACATCCTCCTGAAGTACTCTTATATTCTAGCTTATCTCGTCCATAGTCAGCGTCAGTGTATCCAACAAGTGTGAAGTCATTTGAGTTTGGATACCATAAACCTGCATTAACTGAGCTCTGCAAATATCTAAAAATTCTCTTCATAGCTATATAGTGAGATTCTCTGGGGTCAGCTTGATATCTAGCACAGTAACATACTGAGTACTGAACTGGCCTACTAGCGGTTAAGTAAAGTAGAGAGCCAATCATACCTCGATACAGCGTGTTGTCTACTGACTTACCTTTCTCATCAGCACAAAGCACAGTGTCAGTACCCATTGGGGTGGATATGGGCTTGCATTCTTCCATATCAAACTTCTTTAATATTTCTTTGGCATACTTGGTCTGACTAATGAAGATGCCATTCTTCCCTTGTTTGATTTGAAGTCTAAGGAAGAAGTTGAGTTCTCCCATTATTGACATCTCAAACTCGGTTTGCATTTGTTTGCTAAATTCCTTGCACATAGACTCATTAGTAGCACCAAAGATAATATCATCTACGTATATTTGTGCCAGCAGGGTGTCTTTATCCTTTTTCTTAATGAATAAGGTTATGTCAGCTTTGCCTCTGATATAGTTCCTGGTCAGTAGAAAACTGGTCAACCTTTCATACCAAGCACATGGTGCCTGTTTCAGCCCATACAGAGCCTTTTTGAGTTTATAAACATGGTTTGGAAATTTTGGATCTTCAAACCCTGGAGGCTGACTAACATAAACCTCCTCATTTATAACTCCATTAAGAAATGCACTCTTTACATCCATTTGAAACAGTTTAAAGTTCATAAAGCTAGCATATGCACATAATATCCTAATAGCCTCTAACCTAGCTACAGGTGCAAAGGTTTCACCATAGTCAATGCCTTCTTGCTGACTATAGCCTTGAGCTACAAGTCTGGCTTTATTTCTGACTACGTTACCTTGTTCATCTAGTTTATTTTGAAAGACCCATTTAGTTCCTATGGTCTTTTGATTCCTAGGTTTTGGTACTAAATCCCATACCTCATTTCTTTTGAACTGATCAAGCTCCTTTTGCATAACATTGATCCAGTGTTCATCGTGCTCAACTTCAGCAAAATTCTTTGGCTCATGAACTGAGACGAATGCAACGTTGCTGAGATATTTTCTAAGCCGATCTCTCGTCATCAGCTTGTTTTCAGCAGCATCAAGAATGGACTTCTCCGAATGTCCTCTTGGAATTTTCATTTCCTTAGGTAAAATTGAGTTGTCTGGATATGTATTTCTACAATATCTGCAGGAGTAGATTGGTCAGCAAAGGTAATTTCAGTTTCGTGTTTACATTTGGTCAGCCCTTGTACTGATGACTCAGCGGCTCCATTTTGTTCAGCGGAAGCTGAGCTTGGGTCATCTTCGACGGACTGAGTTGTCTTTCCTGCAGGGTCAGTTTCATCGAACTCGATATGGACAGACTCTTCTACAACTTGAGTTCGTTTATTATACACCATATATGCTTTACTGTTGGTTGAGTACCCTAAAAAGATCGTTTCGTCAGCTTTAGCATCAAATTTAGCAAGATTATCTTTTGTGTTGAGTATAAAACATTTACACCCAAAGGCACGAAAGTAGCCAATGTTGGGCTTTCGTCCTTTCCAAAGTTCATAAGGGGTTTTCTTGAGTATAGGTCTAACTAAAGCCCTATTCAGTATATAGCATGCTGTGTGGGCAGCTTCACCCCATAAATACTTTGGAAGCCTATTTTCACCCAGCATTGTCCTAGCAATTTCAACTATTGTTCTGTTCTTCCTTTCAACCACCCCATTTTGTTGAGGAGTTCTAGGAGCAGAAAAGTTATGGTCAATGCCATTGACTTCATAGAATTTGTCAAACTGTTAGTTTTTGAAATCTCCGCCATTATCACTTCTAATACGAGCTACTCTTAGGTCTTTGTCATTTTCAAGCTTTTTAATCAATGTTGTGAACATCTCAAATGTTTCATCCTTGCTACTCAGCAAGATGATCCAAGTATACCGAGAGAAATCATCTACAATGACTAAGGAAAATTTCTTACCTCCCAACCTGAGTGGCTAGACAGGTCCGAAAAGATCCAAATGTAGTAATTCCAATGGACGCTTGGTTGAGACAACGTTTTTACTTTGAAAAGACTTTTTCATTTGTTTACCTTGCTGACAAGCATTACATAATTGATCTTTTTCAAATTTCAGTTTGGGCAATCCCTCAACTAATTGCTTTCTTGCTAATTTGGCAAGGAGGTCCATGCTTACATGACCAAGTCTCCTATGCCATAGTCATGAATTGTCTTCCTTTGACACTAAGCATATATTTTTCGAAAAATTCTTTTCTAAACTCAACATGTACACATTGTCAACACGAGGGGCAGTTAAAATCAAATTGTTTGTTTTTACCTCGAGTATCCGACACTCAGTAGCATCAAATACAACCTTTCTACCGCTATCACACAGCTGAGCTACGCTCAATAGGTTATATTTGAGACCCCTGACTAAGGAGACTGACTCTATAGTAGGGTTACCTCCGATAGTACCTGAGCCGACTATCTTACCCTTTTTATTGTCTCCGAAGCTTACACTTCCACCTCGTTTACGCTCAAGTGTGATGAACTGAGTGAAGGTTAATAGGCAAACATTTGGCAGCGGAAATATAAAATTTTTACCTATTTCCTTTTCCCAAGATCCGTTAATCGTTATTTCATATTAGGAGGGATTGAACATAAATACCTTTATGACGATCAATCTACCGTTGCAAACGAAGTGCCCACAACTTCAAAAGAGATGGAAACTGTCTACCAATCTGCCCCTACCCGAACAGACCTTCCAGACCTCCGAGCGACAATCCCAACGGATCTAGAAGCTCCTGTCTAAAAATCGCGACGATCCGACGGTTCAATCTCCGGGAATCCGCGAAATCGTGAGCTAACCTGATGTAGGAGAAGCAAAATGAATTTCTCCTTTTGTATGTCTTTTCTACATTCATGAACATAACAAAACATATAAGTAAATGATTAGAACTCAACCAAGTAATAGCAATCAAGATAGATTGCCTCTAATTAATCAACACAAGATCAAGGAGAAAAGAAAGAGATGAAATCAATTGATTCGGAAGCAATCGGTGGAATTTCGTCCTCTACTGTAGTGGTCGAAATTCTCATTCTGCGGGAGAGACTAGGGTTAGCCGAAATTTACAGTTAAGGGGGTATATATATAGCCTCTTCCATCTAAACCCTAGTTAGATAGAATTAGGTTACTGAATAAGAATTTAATTCGGAATAAAATTCTTATTTGTTATTATTTATAATTATATTAAATATAAAGATAATAATAACTTATTGATAGGATAATAATAGAAGCAATTTAATCTCATTAAACCTCCTAACTTATTTATCCTATAATTAATTTAATTCATAATCATAATCTAATTATAATTATTCAAATTAAATTAATTCCTTTATGTATTTATTATACATAAATCGTCCCCCTTATACTACTGGGCCTTAGTGGACTCAGTTGGGCTTCCGTTAATTAATTAACATCTGTTTCTCTTTTGGGTTCCAAGTCTTATGTGTGACCCATTAGGTTCTTATTGCTTCTAGCCGTATACAAATATTAAATTAATTTTCTCAGAATTATATTTAATCTTTGTATAACGAAATGAGTACGCGAACTGTGATTGGCAGATCTGAAACATTCCCCCAGAGCTATAAGAAGACATGTTGATTCTGTCGTTGACCTTTCCGTATTAGTTACAGTATAATTCGATCCTTCATCAACTACATCCTTGAACAGAATCTTATGACTATGGATAATGTCAAGTCACATATAGCGAGACGTTCGTTTTACTTGTACAGGTCGAGTTAACTCCAATTAGATAGGTTAAGTGAAATCTGCATTTCAAGTCTTAAGCTATCACCTTACAAGGATTTAGAGTTAAGTCTTCCACAAGCGATCCTTGGATGTATCTCCCATTTATCAGGAGTGACAAATGCTCAATCCAATGTATAACTATCCTGCAATTACTTCCTGTGATACCCAACATCCGCCGTTCACACCCCAGAGTCATCTCTGTTATGGATCGTGTTACAACAGGATCAAAGCATCACATTCCATAATCCAGAATCACTAATTAACATTCCTTTGAGTCTTAGGATTACATATACGTATTAATACCAATGAGATGAACAGGTGACAAGGATAAATCTACCCATCCTGTTATCTCAAGTCGGGTCCCCAATCCTAATGAACCCCCTTTCATTGGATCCATGTAACTGTCTAGATATCTGCATATCTGAAGCTTGTGAGATCAGCTCTCTGTCTCGACAGAAGACATTGTTACATGCAAGTCTTATTGGTCCCTGGTAATTAGTTCCAAGCGGGGGGGGGGGGGGGGGGGGGGTTAGGAACTAATATAACTTTTTCGGGGTTTTAATTAAGCTGACTGTAAGTTATTTTGTGAATTTATTAACTTAGCCTTTGGTCAGCTTGGTGAGATATATCTCAGGACAAATTTAGTCAGATGTTGACCAAAGTTGTTTTCTTGAGAGTTAAGAAGTGACACTCTTGGAGGTCAGCTTCTAACTCAGCACCACCTACTTACTCAAGATTAGCTTAGGCAATTTATATGCTGAGTAAATAAAGCAAACAACACATGCAATTATAAGAGAGTTTAGAGATTACTCAGTATCACTTATCCTGGTTCGGCCTCTCTGCCTACGTCCAGTCCCCAGAGTCCTCCGGGCTTTTTGAATCCAATACTGAGCTCTTTAAAGGTAGAGCACAAACCAATTACAAGGCAGTTGAATATGCAAGAGTACCTTCCTCTATTCATCTACTCAACTCCTACTAAGTGCTACAACCCAGCACCTAGATTTCTCTACCACTGAAATGCTTACAACCAATCACTCGGCTTTACACTCTCAATATTCCTATTGATAACAGACTTGTTCTTTTTTAACTAAAGAACACTTTAGATGATTACAAATCAATCTAGCATTTACACATAGAATAGAAAAGTTGGTGTAAGATCCCTTTTTGTATTTGAGTGCTTTTGAAACTTTCTCTCTTGTATTTTTCTTTTGATACTTCAGTCTGTATCCAAGTTTTTCGATTGTCCTTTTATAGAAGGAAATCTATAGATTTGATCATTTTGAAATGTCTTAACCGTTAACACCAAAACGGCTCTTTTGGGGAACAATTTCTGGACAGCTTCAGACTGCACCGCCGTTCCCTTTCTCTGTTTTCTTCAGGCGTCAGGTTTGTCTTCTTGCGTCTGGTTTGTCTTTTTGTGCCAGTTGTCTGTTTCCAATAATCCAACGTCCCATGACTCTTGGAATTAGTCTTTTAGGTGTCTTCGAGGTTCCAATTATTGGTGCAGAAGATTGGCAGACTTTGTCCTTTAGTGAACGGATCCTTCATGCTGTCCTGACTATCACTCAACTTCGTTTGTTCTCTTCGAATGTTCAACGTTCATGCTGAGTTCCTTCTAGGTCAGCTCCGTTCTGTTTAACCACTCCTGAAGAAATCTTCAACTTTAGTCAGCTTCGTTTTGCTTCTGAGTTTTACTCCACTCAGCTTCCATTCTGTCATACTGAGTTCCGTTCTACTCAGCTTTGCTTGTGCTGACTTTTGTCCTGTCTTTACTTTATATATTTTTGCACTCAATATTGAACAAACATATTAGTACAATTAAATCAAAGCATCTAAATTTAATTGCCTCTTAATCATGGATGATTTTGTCAAATCAAAATCTTGTGGAAAGGTGTTTCAACAAACTCCCCCATTTTGATGTTGGCAAAATACATAATTACGGAACTCAGTTATAAGTTGCCCCATGATTGATATTTTTGAGATGACTCCCCCGTAAGGGTTGCACACATTTTGTCTTAACTTTATTCTAAACATTCCAAGATCTAATTTGATTAGACTTAAGACATTTGTGTATACTGACTCAGTTTTAGTTTTGAGCTTGTTTGGATTTAAGTCAGTTTTGGAAGTATGTTGTCTCTCAGTTTATTTTTAGTGTTAATGTGTTTAATCTTTTTGATTTGTTTGTTCAAAGTTGATTAGTCAGATCAGGAAGACAACTAATACTTGTTATATTGATTTAAGCAACAACAAAAACATATTAACCTAAACAACAAACAACCATATATTTAAAGACAGGATATAAAGCTAAGTCTTAGACATTGACTAAGCTAGTTTTACTTCTTCTTTTTCTGAGCTGAAAGACCAGCGGGAGCAATTCCTTTTCCTTTCTCTTTCTCTTTGCTTCCAGAAGCATTACCTGTAGGCTAAGGCTGAGTTCCTCTTTGATGCTGAGTTCCTCCTTGACTTGTCTCCCCCGTTTTGCCATCATCGGGTTTGTAGAGGAAAGTTTCATTTCGTGCTGCAGAGGAGAGATAATGGGAGTAGCGCTGAAGCCTTTTGGTGCTTTCACCCAAGCCATCAATAACTGGGACACTATCGTCCTGGATATGCCTAGGAACCCGAAGAGAGCTACTGATCATGCTGAGGAGGCATTAATGAGATTTGCTCAGGCAGGTGAGTGAGCCTGTGATCTGTCCAAAAGCTTGATGGAACAGTTTCAGCAGAGCAGAATCATAAAACATGCGCTGGCCATTGTTGATGCGCATTGCCTTCATGATAGCTTATGAAAAGCTCATGAGTTCAGTGTTGGAGATGGGATCAACATCCATCTGGGCTCTGTCGATGTTGAGTAGTCTGACTGCTTCACTTAATTGGTCAATAGTACACTGAGAAGAGGAGGATACTAAGTCACGTGTACTGGTCAGCTCAGTATGAAGCTTGGTGAAGCATTGTTGAAGTTCAGCAGAGGTGGCAAACTCAGCATTGCCGGGTGGACTTGATTTGGTTAGCTCAGCATTCAGCTTGGCAAAGCAGTGTTGCAATTTCAGCAGACGTAGCAGACTCAGGATTGGCAGTTGCGCTAGAGGTGGTCAGTTCCGCTGTTAGCTTAGCAAAATAGCTTTGAAGCTCAGTGGAAGTGACATGTCCTGGATTGACTTCTGACAGTTGGTGAATTTTGCCTTCAAGCGAGTTCATATGGGTGGCCATGGTAAGCACCAGTTCAGTCAGTTTTGCTATTTGCCCTTGATTCGGTTGCTGAGTTTGAACCGCAGTGATAACGCTGACCAGATCCTTTAGTCCTCGAAGTTCATTCAGAAGCTGAGTAATACCTGACAGTTGGGAGGACTCAGCTTGAGTAGATTGGTGACCATCAGCTTGAGTAGTGTGTAAATCTTGAAGCAGGGACTGAGCAGAAGCAATGACACGTCGGCCAGACTCAGTAGCATTCAAGTATGCAAATTTAGCAGCATTAGACTCAGAGGCTGGGACTGAGTTTGATGGTGGTGGAGGAGTTGGTTCTCTGCCAGATTGAGTACCTTGAGTGGTACCTGGACTTTGATTGATCGGATGAGCTGAGTCATCAACATGTTGTGTTGGAGGTGGAGTTTGATTAGATAAGTTAATCTGCTCAGCTTGAAGAGTCGAAGTAGAGACAGGAAGTGTGTCACCTTTAGCAGCTTGAATTGGATCTGCAGGGTTTTTGGCTTGTTCCTCATCCTGAGTAACAAAGGCTTGTTTTTCCACTGGATTTTCTGGTGGTGACTCAGTCTCATTAGAGAAGTACTAGAACTGGATTTTAGAGAGGTCAGTTTCAAGCTCATCAATGGGAAAGTCGTCCATGAGATCAATTTGCTTTTGCGCTTTCTTTTTGAGTCTTCGATGTGTCTCAGCTCTTGGCGGTGAATGGTCAGTTCGAATACCTTCACTGGACTCAGTAGCGACTGTTTCCTCTTCGACAAGTTGCTCAACAGGACCCTCAACAGCATTACTTTCTCTTTTTCTCTGCTCAGCATCATCCTGAGATTTCTCAACATTTGGAGATTCTTCCTGCTCAGTATTAGCTTCTTGGTGCTCAACATGTTGCTCAGTTTCTTCTACAGCTTCCTTTTCTCGGTCAGTTCTATGACCTTCAGGTTGACCACAGGCTAGTGGGACAGCTTCCACTATTTTTAAGGAGTTCCCCTTTTTCCTTTTCTTTAAAGGGGATTCTGAAGTTTCTTCTTCCTCATCCTCAGGCTCTTCTTGCCTTTTTCTTTTCTCAGCTAACTCAGCTTGCGCCTTAGCCTTGTCAGTTTTAGCTTTTTCTTTTGATGAAAGCCTTACTTTCTTTGGGACAGCATGAATGTCTTTTGAGCAGGTTTCTACAGCCTTTCTCTTCTTCCTTCTCTCAGGCTGAGCTGTCTCAGGTGACTCAGCATGAGCCTCAACATCTTTTGCAGGCTCAGCTTCAAGCTCAGTTTCTGGTTGCTTAGCTTCTTCATCTTCTTCAGCATCTCCAGCTCCTTCATATCCCTTCAAGGGTTGATTGTATAACAGTCCATCCAGTAGAACTACAGTGATTTCACTTCCTAATGTACTTGTTTCATTCACCGTCTCTATTTGCTTGTCCTGTATAATTTTTGTAATGAGAGAGCCCAAGCGGAGTTTCTTACCACTTCGTTGAAACGCTCCAACCAGAAAGACGGGAAGATTGAATGGAGTGTAGGTCAACATGTGCCAGATGAAGCACTGTTCGAAGTTTGATGCGGATGAAGCTGAGCTGAGTTTGGGGAAGATAAAGTTGGTCAGCATGAAGTGGACCACCTTTTGTTCTTTACCCATACAGGTGCTGGGTATTTCACCCTTATGATCTTTGGGTTTACAGAACCCCTTAAGCTTCTCAGTTGTGTCTTTTGGCATTTTCTCCTTTGTCGTTCTAAATTGAATTCCTTCGTTTGGTAAATCTAGTAATGTGGCTAGATAGGCAGGGGTTACGATGATTTTCTGACCTTTAACGGTGGTCTCCAAATAGTCAGAGTCATCTGCATCAACACGTAGATTCGAGTAGAATTCTCGTACTAACCTGGGATAGGTTGTTCCTGAAAGAGAGAAGAGACCTTTCCACTTGTTCTTCTCGATCCATTCACAGAATGATTTCTCCGACGAGACAAAACTTGGAGAAAACCATCTGCATTTTAAGACCTCCAGATTGTTGACCTTTGAATGTACTTTGATCATTTTCCTTTCTATTTCCGTCGAAGGACCCGCGTGGTCAGTGGATTTGTCTGTGGTTTGAGTTTTAGGGGTTTTGTTCTTGCCGGGAGCCATTTTTGAAGGTTTTGAGGTTTTTAGGGAGAGAGAAAAGTTCGATTTCAGGAGTTTACAATCGTAAGGAGTGAAGAGTGGGGATTCTTCCACTTTTTATATAAATTTACGGCGGCCCTTATTCATTAACTAGCCATTTTTACCTAGGGACGTTCAACCGACAAAAATTCTATCATTTATGACATCTTCGGCGCATGGGATTTGCCATTAATGTGCGTCTTCCCAAGGTGCCAGAGGTTACACGTGTAGGTTCATTTTACGCGAGTGGGTTTCTGATGTAGATTAAAATCGACTGGAGGTTTTAATCTTAAACCAACAAAGATTACAAACTTCTCAAGCTTAACTTGAAGGTTGAATAAACCCAAAGGAATGAATCCTTGCTCCAATGGAGGCTTCAAAATATAATATTCATCAAAAGTTACTCAACATTACAAAAGATGGAGAATATATACTCCTTCTAAATAAAAGATAAAGACTAAAAGGCCACCCCTAGGATTACCAACAACTAAGGAGCCCTAGGGGTAAAATAGGAAATGCATAAAGATAGATATTAGGGTAAATAAGTTCAATGGCAAAGAGGTAAATAGTAGAGTGGCAAAACAGTAATAAAGAAGGTGGCAGATCTTGTCCTCAACAAGAAGAACTTGGGGAGGAAGTATTCTCCAGGTCCGATACGCCCCGCGTGGCCTACCTCACGCCCCGCGTGGATGTGTCCCTGAACTTGATGTTGCTGGCTCGAACTCAAGACGCGAGGCGCCCGATAGATTACGCCCTGCGTCAAGATTACGCCCCGCGTCGTGCGACCTACGCCCCGCGTACTCGGCCTCCTGATCTGAACTCTCATCCGAGGTTGGCTCCACGTCCCGCGTCTCGCCATACACGCCCCGCGTGTATGACCTCCTGGATGGTTCCCACGACTTCGAGTCCTTCACGCCTCGCGTCCCAGCGGACACGTCCCGCGTGCTCTGTTCTTCGCCCTTTCCTTCCTCCTTCTCGGTTAGCTTTCTACGGGTCCCATCCTTCAACTCCGGTTTAATCTTTAGGGACCGGATGCCCTCATCAGTTTCTTTTTGATTTTTCTATAATTCGAAGCATTCGTGATGTTAGGTGTCAATGTTTTGTCTATCTCTAAATAACTCAGCATACGTTTGAGCACTCAGTATGTGCTTCTACTCAGCATAAGATGAAGACTCAATATGTCTATCTACTCAGCATGGGATATTTACTCAACATTTGTATCTACTCAGTATAACCACTCAATGTTTATGTCTATTTAGCATGAGGTTATTTTTCTATTTTTAAACTTAGTAGAGAGTAGATATTTATTGTTAATTTACTTAGCATGGCATTTTCACATTCATTCAAATTTCCACTCAGTATAGCAATCATTCAATCATACAGAATTATTTAGAGTGGATTTGACATACCAATTGCTTCCCTTAGTGTGTTGAATTGTTCTCGTGCTAAGGGTTTAGTGAAGATATCTGCAAGCTGATCATTTGTTGGTACGTAGGCCAGCTTGATCTCATCTTTTAGCACATGGTCTCTGATGAAGTGATGCCTTATGCTAACATGCTTCATCCTGTTGTGTTGGATTGGATTTTTAGATAGATCAATGGCACTTTTGTTGTCGCATTTGATCTCTATTGTCTTTGTTTTGACTCCGTAATCCTCAAGCTGTTGCTTTATCCATAGGACTTGTGCAACACAGCTTCCAGCAGTCACGTACTCAGCTTCAGTTGTAGACAGAGCTACGGATGATTGCTTCTTGCTGAACCAAGATACTAGACAGCTTCCAAGGAAATGACATCCTCCTGAAGTACTCTTCCGTTCTAGCTTATCTCGTCCATAGTCAGCATCAGTATATCCAATGAGTGTGAAGTCATTTGAGGTTGGATACCATAGACCTGCATCAATTGAGCTTTGCAAGTATCTAAAAATTCTTTTTACAGCAGTTAGATGAGATTCCCTGGGGTCAGCTTGATATCTAGCACAATAGCATACTGAGTATTGAATATCCGGTCTACTGGTTGTGAGATAGAGTAAAGAACCTATCATACCTCGATAGAGTTTACTATCAACTGACTTACTCTTCTCATCCTTGCATAGGACATTATCAGTACCCATGGGGGTTGATATTGGTTTGCAATCTACCATGCTGAATTTCTTTAACATTTCCTTGGTGTACTTAGACTGACTTATAAAGATGCCATTCTTACCTTGCTTGATTTGAAGTCCAAGGAAGAAGTTGAGTTCACCCATCATGAACATTTCGAACTCAGTTTGCATCTGTTGGCTAAATTCTTTGCACAAAGATTCGTCAGTAGCACCAAAAAATTATATCATCTACATATATCTGTGCAAGTAGGGTATGTTTATCCTTTTTCTTAATAAACAAGGTTGTGTCAGCTTTTCCCCTGACATAGTTCCTGGTCAGCAGGAAGTTGGTCAACCTCTCATACCAAGCTCTTGGAGCTTGCTTTAGGCAGTACAGGGCCTTTTTGAGTTTATAAATGTGGTTTGGAAATTTTGGATCTTCAAACCTAGGAGGTTGATTAACATATACCTCTTCATTTATAAAGCCATTAAGAAATGCACTTTTCACATCCATTTGATATAGTTTAAAATTCATGTAACTGGCATAGGCACACAATATACGTATAGCTTCTAATCTAGCAACAGGAGCAAATGTTTCTCCATAGTCTATACCCTCTTGCTGACTGTAGCCTTGGGCTACAAGTCGAGCTTTGTTTCTGATCACATTTCCATGCCCATCTAGCTTATTTCTAAAGACCCACTTGATTCCTATGAGCTTTTGATTCCTAGGTTTGGGTACTAAATCCCATACCTCATTTCTGGTGAATTGGTCAAGCTCTTCTTGCATAGCATTGATCCAATATTCATCTTGCTCAGCATCAGCAAAGTTCTTTGGCTCATGTATTGAGACGAATGCAACATTGCTGAGGTATTTCCTAAGTTGATCTCTGGTCATTAATTTGTTGTTGGCGGCATCAAGAATGGCTTGTTCTGTATGTCCTCTTGGGATTTTTATTTCCTTGGGTAGTGTTGAGTCGTTTGGAAGAGGTGTTTCTACAATCTCTACATGAATAGATTGGTCAGCAAATGATATTTCAATTTCTTGCTTACCTTGGGTCAGCTCTTGTATAGTTGACACAGAGGCTTCTGGTTGATCAGCGGAAGCTGAGCCTGGTTCATCTTCTTCAGGCTGAGCTGACTTACCTGTAGGGTCAGTTTCATCGAACTCAATATGTACAGACTCTTATACAACCTGAGTTCTTTTATTAAATACTCTATATGCTTTACTGTTTGTTGAGTACCCTAAAAAGATCGCCTCGTCAGCTTTAGCATCAAATTTAGCAAGGTTGTCTTTTGTATTGAGTATAAAGCATTTACACCCAAAGGCACGAAAGTATCCAATGTTGGGCTTTCGTCATTTCCAAAGCTCATATGGGGTTTTCTTAAGTATAGGTCTAACTAGAGCCCTATTCAGTATGTAACATGTCGTGTGAACAACTTCACCCCAGAAGTACTTTGGAAGCCTATTTTCACTCAGCATTGTCCTAGCTATTTCGACAATGGTTCTATTTTTCCTTTCAACGACCCCATTTTGTTGAGGTGTTTTAGGAGCAGAGAAGTTGTGGTCAATACCGCTGGTTTCACAGAATTCATCAAACTGTTGGTTTTTGAATTCTCCACCATTGTCGCTTCTAATGTGAGCTACTCTTAGGTCTTTGTCATTTTCAAGCTTTTTGATCAATGTGGTAAACATCTCAAAGGTTTCATCCTTGCTACTCAGCAAGATGATCCAAGTGTACCGAGAGAAATCATCTACAATAACCAAGAAAAATTTCTTACCTCCCAAGCTGAGTGGCTGGATAGGTCCGAAAAGATCCAAGTGTAGTAATTCCAATGGTCTTTTGGTTGAGACAATATTTTTGCTATGAAATGACTTTTTAGTTTGTTTGCCTTGCTGACAGGCTTTACACAGTTGATCTTTTTCAAATTTTAACTTGGGTAATCCCTCAACTAATTGCTTTCTAGCTAATTTGGCAAGAAGGTCCATGCTGACATGCCCAAGTCTTCTATGCCATAGCCAGGAGTTGTCCTCTTTAGACACTAAGCATATGTTTTTAGAAAACTGTTTTTCTAAGTTTAACATGTATACATTTTCTACACGAGGGGCAGTTAAAATTAATTCATTTGTATTTCCCTCGAGTATTTGACACTTAGTATCATCAAATACAACCCTTCTGCCGCTCTTGCAAAGCTGAGCTACACTCAGCAGATTGTATTTGAGACCTTTAACTAAGGAGACAGACTCAATAGTTGGGTTACCTCTGATAGTACCTGAGCCGACTATCTTACCCTTCTTGTTGTCTCCAAAGCTTACACTTCCACCTCATTTAAGCTCTAGTGTGATGAACTGAGTTTCATCACCTATCATATGCCTTGAGCATGCGCTGTCTATATACCATAGTTTTGACTTCTCCACGCATGTCAAGCTGACCTGCAATTTAAACTATTCATTTTTAGGTACCCAATTCCTTTTGGGTCCTTTCTTGTTAGTATAAACAGGTGCAAAATCATATTTTAACTTGTGACGGCATACTTTTGTGGTGTGGCCTGGCTTACCACAGAAATCACAAAAAGGTACCCTTTGTGGGTTGAACTGAGTATGGTCAGCATTATTGTGTTGGGCATGCCAACATACTTTCGTGGTATGCCCTTTTCTTCCGCAGAAGTCACATTGGACAATCCGCTTGTTATGCCAACACACATCCTTTGTGTGTCCCCTTTTTCCACAACACTCACATTGAGTAAATTGCTTATGCTGACTGGTATTTGCGTACCCAGCATGGGGTTTATTTCTTTTTGAGCCCTTCCCTTGACTCTGTAATGTTGTGATATCCTTTCTAAGTTTCTTTGACTCAGATTGAACCTCCGTGATAAACTTATGTAAGATTTGCATGTTGGTATGCAAGTCAGAGTTGTCCTGGAGAAGATATCGGAGGTCACTTAGCTTGACCTCTTCAATCTCATCACAGCGCCTGCTGAGTGCCTTAATCTTTTTGTTACACTTCTTAGTTAGTGTATATAAGTCACTCAGGGCATTTACCATTTCGTTTCTAAGCAAAAGTAAGGATGTTACCTCATTGTTGTGATTCTCCTGCTCAGTTTCATCAGAAAGGTCAGCTTGCTCAGATTGGGATTGGTCAGCTCCATCATCTGCCATAAAACATATGTTTGCTGTTTTATTTTGCTCAGCTTCAGATGATGTTGACTCATCACTGTCACTCCATGTGGCTACCATAGCCTTTTTGCTTCCCTTCTTCTCTTTCTTTAGGTTGGGACAACTTGACTTGATTGCCCGGTTTGATGACACTCAAAGCATGTGACGGACTTCGAGCTGTCCTTCTTGTACTTGTCACTTGACTCAGCTTTATACTTATCATTTCTTCTAAATGACCTTCTACCGTTTCCATCATTTCTCCTGAACAGCTTTTTCATCTTTCTGGTGAACATGGCCAATTCCTCATCATCAGTTGACTCCGCTTCAGTTGAGTCAGCTTTCATGACAAGGGACTTTTGTTTCTTATCTTCTGATTTTTCTTTCTCTTTGGCTTCAAAGTTTTTCATAGAGATTTCATGGGTCAGCAGGGATCCGATCAGCTCATCGTATTTGTAGGTAGTCAAGTCTTGGGCTTCTTCTACAGCTGTTTTCTTTGTTTGCCAGCTCTTGGGCAGACTTCTCAGAATTTTCTTCACTTGTTCTTCTTCAGTGAAGTTCTTTCCAAGCCTTTTTAGCTCATTTATAATGTTTGTGAACCTTGCGTTCATTTCTGAGATGTCTTCATTCTCCTTCATCTCAAACAGCTCGTAGAGTCTCATATGTTGATTGACCTTAGACTCCTTAACTTTGCTTGTGCCTTCATAGGTTACTTCAAGCTTCTTCCAAATCTCTTGTGCTGACTCACAACCTGAAATCTTATTGTATTCTGCAGCATCTAACGCACAGTGAAGCATATTGATAGCCGAAGCATTATTTTGTAATTTTCTGAGGTCATCCTCTGTCCACTCAGTTTCACTTTTGATAACTTTCTCATTATCAACAGTTTTATAAGGTATATGTGGACCTTGAACTATTGCAAGCCATGCACTCATGTTTGTGGCTTGAATAAAGTTCTTCATCCTATTCTTCCAGAAAGTATAGTTTGATCCAAAGAATAGGGGAGGTCTAGTGATTGATAATCCCTCAGGGAGTATCTGTGTTGTTTGGTTTCCAGGAAGGAAACGAGTGCTGTTCTCACCCATTTTTAGGGATCAGCTCAAGATTGTTAAATCTTTCAGTAGTGAGCTTAGGCTCTGATACCACTTGTTGGTCCCTGGTAATTAGTTCCAAGGGGGGGGGGGGGGTTAGGAACTAATATAATTTTTTCGCGTTTTAATTAAGCTGACTGTAAGTTATTTTGTGAATTTATTAACTTAGCCTTTGGTCAGCTTGGTGAGATATATCTCAGGACAGATTTAGTCAGATGTTGACCAAAGTTGTTTTCTTGAGAGTTAAGAAGTGACACTCTTGGAGGTCAGCTTCTAACTCAGCACCACTTACTTACTCAAGATTAGCTTAGGCAATTTATATGCTGAGTAAATAAAGCAAACAACACATGCAATTATAAGAGAGAGTTTAGAGATTACTCAGTATCACTTATCCTAGTTCGGCCTCTCTGCCTACGTCCAGTCCCCAGAGTCCTCCGGGCTTTTTGAATCCAATACTGAGCTCTTTAAAGGTAGAGCACAAACTAATTACAAGGCAGTTGAATATGCAAGAGTACCTTCCTCTATTCGTCTACTCAACTCCTACTAAGTGCTACAACCCAGCACCTAGATTTCTCTACCACTGAAATGCTTACAACCAAGCACTCAGCTTTACACTCTCAATATTCCTATTGATAACAGACTTGTTCTTTTTGAACTAAAGAACACTTTAGATGATTACAAATCAATCTAGCATTTACACATAGAATAGAAAAGTTGGTGTAAGATCCCTTTTTGTATTTGAGTGCTTTTGAAACTTTCTCTCTTGTATTTTTCTTTTGATACTTCAGTCTGTATCCAAGTTTTTCGATTGTCCTTTTATAGAAGGAAATCTGTAGATTTGATCGTTTTGAAATGTCTTAACCGTTAACACCAAAACGGCTCTTTTGGGGAACAATTTCTGGACAGCTTCAGACTGCACCGCCATTCCTTTTCTCTATTTTCTACAGGCGTCAGGTTTGTCTTCTTGTGTCTGGTTTGTCTTTTTGTGCCAGTTGTCTGTTTCCAATAATCCAACGTCCCATGACTCTTGGAATTAGTCTTTTAGGTGTCTTCGAGGTTCCAATTATTGGTGCAGAAGATTGGCAGACTTTGTCTTTTAGTGAACGGATCCTTCATGCTGTCCTGACTATCACTCAGCTTCGTTTGTTCTCTTCGAATGTTCAACGTTCATGCTGAGTTCCTTCTAGGTCAGCTCCGTTCTGTTTAACCACTCCTGAAGAAATCTTCAACTTTAGTCAGCTTCGTTTTGCTTCTGAGTTTTACTCCACTCAGCTTCCATTCTGTCATACTGAGTTCCGTTCTACTCAGCTTTGCTTGTGCTGACTTTTGTCCTGTCTTTACTTTATATATTTTTGCACTCAATATTGAACAAACATATTAGTACAATTAAATCAAAGCATCTAAATTTAATAGCTTCTTAATCATGGATGATTTTGTCAAATCAAAATCTTGTGGAAAGGTGTTTCAACAAGTCTCAACAGTGATATGTCAATCCCTTATTCAAAACATATTACTTGACTTGGGGTGGTTTTAAGTTTATTAGTTTATTATAATGTTTCGTCTCACTTCATGCTTGTATGAACACTTTATAATCACTTTAAATAAACTTAGGGATTTCCTTTTATTAGACTTGTTTAGTTCTTTAAAGGAGGTTGCCTTCATACAGTTATAAAACCATATCAAATTAAAACAAATGACATAAAGAACAATTCATTTATATTAGGTTTATATCCTGGAACAATTGTCTATAGGACACTAAACCCCAACACTGAGTTTCATCACCAGTCATATGCCTCGAGCATGCGCTGTCAATATACTAAAGCTTCGACTTCTCCACGCATCTCAGGCTCACCTGCAATTTAGATTATTCATCTTTAGGTACCCAATTATTTTTGGGTCCTCATTGGTTAGTGTAAATAGGTGATGCATCATGTTTTATTTTGTGACGACATACATTTAATGTGTGGTCAGCTTTACCACAGAAGTCACAATAGATTACCCTTTGAGGGTGATTTTGCTTTTGGTCAGCATGATTATGCTGAGCATGCCAGCATACCTTAGTGGTATGACCTTTCTTTCCGCAGAAGTCACATTGGACGTTCCGCCGAGTATACCAACACACATCTATGGTGTGTCCTCTTTTCCAACAACAGTCACACTGACTGTTCTGCTGAGTGTATTGTCGATGCTGACCAGTACCCTGATGCTCAGCATTGGGATAGAACCTTTTCTTAGCCGTTTTACTCAGCTGGTTCTGTATGGTTGTGATGTCCTTTCTAAGTTTCTTTGACTCAGTTTGAACTTCCGAGACAAAACTGTTGGTCCCTTATAACGTTACAAGTATAGTTCCAAGGGGGGGGGGGTTAGGAACTATTTAAAAATTTTAAGCTAGGGCAGACTTCTTTTTCGTGAGAAAAAGGTTTGGACAACGGCGCTGAGTGAATAGCAAGATACTGGCTTAGTCAACTAGTGACTAGGTCAGTTTCTTTACTTGAGTCAGGAGATAGCACTTAGAGTCTATTCCTGAGCTCAGATATTCTATGCGCACAACTCAGCTTGACCTCTTTACTTGGTCAGTTTTTGTTTAAGCAAGCAATAAATATATAAAGGAGTTAAAGGTTTAGAAATATGTTACTCAGCAGATTTATCCAGGTTCGGCCTCCAAGCCTACGTCCTGTCCCCGGAACATGTTCCGAGATTTCGAATTCTTCAATCTTCTCTTCTTATTTTCTTCTTCTATTCCCTTCTTCTTCTTTTTGTTTTCTACTCCACTAACCCCCTTAAATATTTAATTTTCTCTCTTAATCAGTCACAATTCACAGTGGCGGACCGAAAGGTCAGATACTAGTACGGAGGATGGCGGGTCCCGTGACCCGCCACTCTTACATAACGGGTGCGCATTTCGGCCTGCCTGTTCTTCTACAATGGCGGCTCACGGACCCGCCACTCCTTATGGAATGGTGGGTCTCTGACCCGCCAAGGCAAAAAAAAATTAAAAAAAAAATAGTAAATTCAGAAACTTACCGGGGATGGATCACATCTTTTCCTCTGCCTCCACGACCCGCCATGAAGTGTTCGGATTCTAATGTTGAAATGAGGAGAGAAAGGGGAGGGGTTTGAAAAGTGGGGGGGGGGGGGTAGGAGTATTCAAACTCTTTATATTGAAAAAAAGGGTGGGGGCAAAAATGGTAAAAAAGGGGCGGTAAGTAGGAAAATAGGGACGGTAAATAGGAATCCACTAAAAATACAGTGGTTAGAAGAGATAAATGAAAATACAGGGCCTATTGAACAAATTTAGCAAAATATATGGGTTAAATCATACATTTGCCTCAGAGGTTGTCTCTGTTAGTAAACCCTAGTAAAGCCCCTGGCTTCTACTGATCAACTGAGTTACAAGCTTCGAACTTGCCAACTTCTTATTCTGTTTCCTTCTTAGTCTCGGTATACAAACTGACTGTAATACATTGAAGTTTTTATATTTTCTCATCGGACTCCACCACCGGAATCGACACCAAAATCAGAACTCTGGTTATCAGACTCCACCATCTCCACCTCCCTTACTGTCGAGTTCTCTTATCTTTCAAGGTTAGATAGTTTTTCTTTTTTTCCTTCTGTGGATGCTCTTTGCGTTTCTTTTAACCATGGAAGTCGTATATGCTTTCTTTCGTTGTTGCGTTATTCTAGCTAATAAGCTTGGTTTTATGTTTCATTGATTTTATTCTAGCTAACGATGGAGGAATTGATTGGGTTTTTATTCACTTTTGCTTCTCAAAAGTTATTTGAGAAATTGATTGAGCTTTTTATAATTGTAACATTTAACTTGTCTAGTTTTATTTATATCTATATCTCTATTCGATTTTGCACAGCCACCCCCTTTCATCGCCGACATAACATCACTTCCACTTTGGTCAAACCAGCCAAATTTCTTTCATCTCCCACTTTAATGTACTCATGAGTTGGATTTGATAAATTTTCAACTGATTTTGGATTTTGCCCCAAAGTGGGGCTTATAATGAAAAATTAACTTAATATAGGGTCCGGTTAAACTTTATGCCCACTGTGGGGCTGGTTTAACCGGGAACGAAATCGGAAGCTAGCCTTTCGGTTTCGTTTTACACAGAAACCGGAAGGCTAGCTTCCGGGATTTTAATTATATAATCGGAAGCCAGACTTCCCGGTTCTATTTTTTTATTTAAAAAAATAGAGACCGGAAGCCTGGATTCTGGTCTCTGTTTGCCTTTTGGCAGAGTGTGGTCTTATCCACACTCTGCCCCCTAATTGAAGAATATATTCTCAATCCTCCTATCAGGAGCAGTGAGACAATACATTCACGGAAGTAGCTTCCGTGAATGTGTATCAAATTTCTGAAACATAAAAATGTTTCAGAAATTTGATACAAAATCTTTTTTTTATTAATTTTCACCAAACTTTTCTCCTCTTTCACCACTTCTATTTAAATTTAATTCTTTCACTCCCCTCTCTCATTATTCATCCCTTTATCCCTTCAACCCCTCATTTCCATTTATTTTCCTTATTTCTTAAACTTCTTCTTCAATCTTCTCTTCTTCTATTCCTTTTCTTCTTCTTTTTTTTCTACTCCACTAACACCCTTAAATATTTTATTTCTCTCGTAATCTTTCATAATTCACAGTGGCCCGCCACTTGTACGGAGGATGGCGGGTCTCGGACCCGCCATCCCAAGATTATGGGTGGGCCTTTCGGCCCGCCTCGGCCAAAATCCCAGGATTTTGGCCGATTTTGGCCAATTTAGGAGTGGCAGATCCGTGACCCGCCACTCTTACATAACGATTGTGCCTTTCGGCCCGCATGTTCTTCTACATTGGCGGCTCACAGATCCGCCACTCCTTATGGAATGGTGGATCTTTGACCCGCCAAGGCAAAAAAAAAAAACTTAAAAAAATTAATAATAAAAATTAACCGGTAACGAAACCGGAAGCTAGTCTTCTTGTTTCGTTTTGCACAGAAACCGGAAGGCTAGCTTCCGGTTTCTTAATCATATTTTTTTATCTAAACAAATAGAGATCCGAAGCCTGGCTTCCGGTCTCTGTTTGCGTTTTGGTAGAGTGTGGTCTTATCCACACTCTGCCCATTAATTAAATAATATATTCTCACTGCTCCCATAAGGAGCAGTGAGACAACACATTCACGGAAGTAGCTTCCGTGATTGTGTATCAAATTTCTGAAACATTTTTATGTTTCATAAATTTGATACAAAAACTTTTTTTTATTAATTTTCACCCTACTTCTCTCCTATTTCACCACTTCTATTTAAATTTAATTCTTTCACTACCCTCTCTCATTATTCACCCATTTATCCCTTCAACCCCTCATTTCCATTTATTTTCCTTATTTCTCAAACTTCTTCTTCAATCTTCTCTTCTTATTTTCTTCTTCTATTCCATTTCTTCTTTTTTTTTTACTCCATTAACCCCCTAAAATATTTTATTTTCGCTCTTAATCTATCACAATTCACAGTGGTGGGCTGAAAGGCCCGCCACTAGTACGGAGGATGGCGGGTCTTCGACCCGCCATCCCAAGATTAGGGCGGGCCTTTCGGATCCTTCGGCCAAAATCCTAGGATTTTGGTCGATTTTGGCCAATTTAGGAGTGGCGGGACCCACCACTCTTACATAATGGGTGGGCCTTACGGCCTGCCTGTTCTTCAATAATGGCGGCTCACGGACCCGCCAAGGCAAAAAAAAATTTTAAAAAAATTAATAATAAATTCAGAAACTTACCTGGGGATGGATCACGGCTTTTCCTCTGCCTCCACGACCTGCCATGAAGTGTTCGGATTCTAATGTTTAAATGAGGAGAGAAAAGGGGAAGAGTTTGAAAAGTGGGGGGAGGGAGTATTCAAACTCCTTATTTTGAAAAAAAAAGGTTGGGGACAAAAATGGTAAGAAAGGGGCGGTAAGTAGGAAAATAGGAGCGGTAAATAGCAATCCACTAAAAATACAGTGAGTAGAAGAGATAAATGAAAATACAGGGCCTATTGAACAAATTTAGCAAAATATATGGGTTAAATCATACATTTGCCTCAGAGGTTGTCTCTGTTAGTAAACCCTAGCAAAGCCCCTAGCTTCTACAGATCAACTGAGTTACAAGCTTCGAACTTGCCAACCTCTTATTTTGTTTCCTTCTTATTATCGGTATACAAACGGACTGTAATACACTGAAGTTTGTATATTTGCTCGTCGGACTCCACCACCGGAATCGACACCAAAATCAGAACTCCGGTTGTCGGACTCCACCATCTCCACCTCCCATACTGTCGAGTTCTCTTATCTTTCAAGGTTAGATAGTTTTTCTTTTTCCTTCTGTGGATGTTGTTTGCGTTTCTTTTAACCATGGAAGTCGTATATGCTTTCTTTTGTTGTTGCGTTATTCTAGCTAATAAGCTTGATTTCATGTTTATTGGTTTTATTCTAGCTAACGATGGGGGAATTGATTGGGTTTTTATGCACTTTTGCTTCTGAAAAGTTATTTGAGAAATTGATTGGGTTTTTTTATAATTGTAACATTTAACTTGTCTAGTTTTATTTATATATATATCTCTGTCCGATTTTGCACAGCCACACCTTTTCATCGTCGGCATAACATCACTTCCACTTTGGTCAGACCAGCCAAATTTCTTTCCTTTCCCACTTTAATGTACTCATGAGTTGGATTTGATAAATTTTCAATTGATTTTGGATTTTGCCCCAAAGTGGGGCTTATAATGAAAAATTAACTTAATATATGGCCCGGTTAAACTTTACGCCCACTGTGGGGCTGGTTTAACCGGGAACGAAACGGGAAGCTAGCCTTCCGGTTTTGTTTTGCACAAAAACCAGAAGGCTAGCTTCTGGTTTTTTAATTATATTTTTTAATAAAAAATAGAAATCGGAAGCCAGGCATCCGGTTTTTATTTTCCGATTTCTATTTTTTTATTTAAAAAAATAGAGTCTGGAAGCCTGACTTCTGGTCTCTGTTTGCCTTTTGGCAGAGTGTGGTCTTATCCACACTCTGCCCATTAATTGAACAATATATTCTCACTGCTCCCATCAGGACCAATGAGACAAGACATTCACGGAAGTAGCTTCCGTGAATGTGTATCAAATTTTTGAAACATTTTTATGTTTGAGAAATTTGATACAAAAACTTTTTTTTATTAATTTTCACCCCACTTCTCTCCTCTTTCACCACTTCTACTTAAATTTAATTCTTTCACTCACCTCTCTCATTATTCACCCTTTTATCCCTTCAACCCCTCATTTCCATTTATTTTCCTTATTTCTCAAACTTCTTCTTCAATCTTCTCTTCTTATTTTCTTCTTCTATTCCCTTCTTCTTTTTGTTTTCTACTCTACTAACCCCCTTAAATATTTAATTTTCTCTCTTAATCAGTCACAATTCACAGTGGCGGGCCGAAAGGTCCGATACTAGTACGGAGGATGGCGGGTCCCGTGACCCGCCACTCATACAAAACGGGTGGGCATTTCGGCCTGCCTGTTCTTCTACATTGGCGGCTCACGGACCCGCCACTCCTTATGGAATGGTGGGTCTCTGACCCGCCAAGGCAAAAAAAAAATTTTAAAAAAATAATAGTAAATTCAGAAACTTACCGGGGATGGATCACATCTTTTCCTCTGCCTCCACGACCCGCCATGAAGTGTTCGGATTCTAATGTTGAAATGAGGAGAGAAAGGGGAGGAGTTTGAAAAGTGGTGGGTAGGAGTATTCAAACTCTTTATATTGAAAAAAAGGGTGGGGGCAAAAATGGTAAAAAAGGGGCGGTAAGTAGGAAAATAGGGGCGATAAATAGCAATCCACTAAAAATACAGTGGTTAGAAGAGATAAATGAAAATACAGGGCCTATTGAACAAATTTAGCAAAATATATGGGTTAAATCATACATTTGCCTCAGAGGTTGTCTCTGTTAGTAAACCCTAGCAAAGCCCCTGGCTTCTACTGATCAACTGAGTTACAAGCTTCGAACTTGCCAACTTCTTATTCTGTTTCCTTCTTAATCTCGGTATACAAACTGACTGTAATACATTGAAGTTTGTATATTTTCTCATCGGACTCCACCACCGGAATCGACACCAAAATCAGAACTCTGGTTATCAGACTCCACCATCTCCACCTCCCTTACTGTCGAGTTCTCTTATCTTTCAAGTTTAGATAGTTTTTCTCTTTTTCCTTCTGTGGATGCTCTTTGCGTTTCTTTTAACCATGGAAGTCGTATATGCTTTCTTTCGTTGTTGCCTTATTCTAGCTAATAAGCTTGGTTTTATGTTTCATTGATTTTATTCTAGCTAACGATGGGGGTATTTATTGGGTTTTTATGCACTTTTGCTTCTGAAAGTTATTTGAGAAATTGATTGGGTTTTTTTTTATAATTGTAACATTTAACTTGTCTAGTTTTATTTATATCTATATATCTGTCCGATTTTGCACAGCCACCCGCTTTCATCACCGGCATAACATCACTTCCACTTTGGTCAAACCAACCAAATTTCTTTCCTCTCCCACTTTAATGTACTCATGAGTTGGATTTGATAAATTTTCAACTGATTTTGGATTTTGCTCCAAAGTGGGGTTTATAATGAAAAATTAACTTAATATAGGGCCTGGTTAAACTTTATGCCCACTGTGGGACTGGTTTAACCGGAAACAAAACCGAAAGCTAGCCTTCCAATTTCGTTTTGCACAGAAACCGAAAGGCTAGCTTCCGGTTTCTTAATTATATTTTTTTAATTAAAAAATAGAAATCGGAAGCCAGGCTTCCGGTTTCTATTTTCGGTTTTTATTTTTTTATTTAAAAAAATATAGACCGGAAGTTTGGCTTCTGGTCTATGTTTGCCTTTTGGCAGAGTGTGGTCTTATCAACACTCTGTCCATTAATTAAAGAATATATTCTCACTGCTGCCATCAGGAGCAGTGAGACAACACATTCACGGAAGTAGCTTCTGTGAATGTGTATCAAATTTCTGAAACATTTTTATGTTTCCGAAATTTGATACAAAAATTTTTTTATATATTAATTTTCACCCCACTTCTCTCCTCTTTCACCACTTCTATTTAAATTTAATTCTTTCACTCCCCTCTCTCATTATTCACCCATTTATCCCTTCAACCCCTCATTTCCATTTATTTTCTTTATTTCTCAAACTTTTTCTTTAAAAATATTAATAATAAATTCAGAAACTTACCGGGGCATGGATCACGCCTTTTCCTCTGCATACACGACCCGCCATAAAGTGTTCGGATTCTAATGTTCAAATAAGGAGAGAAAGGGGGAAGAGTTTGAAAAGTGGGAGAGGAGTTTGAAAAGTGGGGGGAGGCAGTATTCAAACTCTTTATTTTGAAAAAAAGGGTGGGGGCAAAAATGGTAAAAAAGGAGCGGTAAGTAGGAAAATGGGAGCGGTAAATAGCAATCCACTAAAAATACAGTGGTTAGAATAGATAAATGATAATACATGGCCTATTGGACAAATTTAGCAAAATATATGGGTTAAATCATACATTTGCCTCAGAGGTTGTCTCTGTTAATAAACCCTAGCAAAGCACCTGGCTTCTACTGATCAACTGAGTTACAAGCTTCGAACTTGCCAACTTCTTATTCTGATTCCTTATTATTCTCGGTATACAAACGGACTGTAATACACTGAAGTTTGTATATTTTCTCGTCGGACTCCACCACCGGAATCGACACCAAAATCAGAACTCCGGTTTTTCAGACTCCACCATCTCCACCTCCCTTACTCTCGAGTTCTCTTATCTTTCAAGGTTAGATATTTTTTCTTTTTCCTTCTATGGATGCTCTTTGTGTTTCTTTTAACTATGGAAGCCGTATATGCTTTCTTTCGTTGTTGCGTTATTCTAGCTAATCAGCTTGGTTTTATGTTTCATTGATTTTATTCTAGCTAACGATGGGGGAATTGATTGAGTTTTTATGCACTTTTGCTTCTGAAAAGTTATTTGAGAAATTGATTGGGTTTTTTTATAATTGTAACACTTAACTTGTCTAGTTTTATTTATATCTACATCTCTATCCGATTTTGCACAGTCACCCCCTTTAATCGTCGGTAAAACATCACTACCACTGTAGTCAGACCAACCAAATTTCTTTCCTCTCCCACTTTAATGTACTCATGAGTTGGATTTGATAAATTTTCAACTGATTTTGGATTTTGCTCCAAAGTGGGACTTATAATGAAAAATTAACTTAATATAGGGCCCGGTTAAACTTTATGCCCACTGTGGGGCTGGTTTAACCGGGAATGAAACTAGAAGCTAGCCTTCCGGTTTCGTTTTGCACAGAAACCGGAAGGCTAGTTTCCGGTTTCTTAATCATATTTTTCTTTTGATAAAAAAATAGAAATCGGAAGCCAGGCTTCTGGTTTCGATTTTTTTATTTAAAAAAATAGAGACCGGAAGCCTAGCTTCCGGTCTCTGTTTGCGTTTTGCCAGGGTGTGGTCTTATCCACGCTCTACCCCTAATTGAAGAATATATTCTCACTGCTCCTATCAGGAGCTGTGAGACAACACATTCACGGAAGTAGCTTCCGTAAATGTGTATCAAATTTCTGAAACATTTTTATGTTTCAGAAATTTGATACATAAACTTTTTTTTATTAATTTTCACCCCACTTCTCTCCTCTTTCACCACTTCTATTTAAATTTACTTCTTTCACTCTCCTCTCTCATTATTTACCCCTATATCCCTTCAACCCCTCATTTCCATTTATTTTCTACTCCACTAGCACGGAGGATGGCAGGTCTCGGACCCGCGATCCTAAGATTAGGGGTGGGCCTATCGGCCCGCCTCGGCCAAAATCCTAGGATTTTGGCCAAATTAGGAGTGGCGGGTCCGTGACCTTCCACTCATACATAACGGATGGGCCTTTTGGCCCACCTGTTCTTCTACAATGGCGGCTCACGGACCCGCCACTCCTTATGGAATGGTGGGTCTCTGACCCACCAAGGTAAAAAAAAATTTTAAAAAATTTAATAATAAATTCAGAAACTTACCGGGGGATGGATGACGCCTTTTCCTCTACCTCCATGACCCGCCATGAAATGCTCGGATTCTAATGTTCAAATGAGGAGAGAAAGGGGGAAGAGTTTGAAAAGTGGGGGAGGAGTTTGAAAAGTGGGGGAGGGAGTATTCAAACTCTTTATTTTGAAAAAAAGGGGTGGGGGCAAAAATGGTAAAAAAGGAGCGGTAAGTAGGAAAATAGGAGTGGTAAATAGCAATCCACTAAAAATACAGTGGTTAGAAGAGATAAATGAAAATACAGGGTCTATTGAACTAATTTAGCAAAATATATGGGTTAAATCATACATATGCTCTTTGCGTTTCTTTGAACCATGGAAGCCGTATATGCTTTCTTTCGTTGTTGCGTTATTCTAGCTAATAAGTTTGGTTTATGTTTCATTGATTTTATTCTAGCTAACGATGGGGGAATTGATTGGGTTTTTATGCACTTTTGCTTCTGAAAAGTTATTTGAGAAATTGATTTGTTTTTTATAATTGTAATATTTAACTTGTCTTGTTTTATTTATATCTATATCTTTGTCCGATTTTGCACAGCCACCCCTTTTCATCACCGGCATAACATCACTTCCACTTTGGTCAGACCAGCCAAATTTCTTTCCTCTCCCACTTTAATGTACACATGAGTTGGATTTGATAAATTTTCAACTGATTTTGGATTTTGCCCCAAAATGGGGCTTATAATGAAAAATTAACTTAATATAGGGCCCGATTAAACTTTATGCCCACTATGGGGCTGGTTTAACTGGGAACGAAACCGGAAGGTAGCATTCTGGCTTCGTTTTGCAAAGAAACCGAAAAGCTAGCTTTCGGTTTCTTAATCATATTTTTTTTATTAATTTTCACCCCACTTCTCTCCTCTTTCACCACTTCTATTTAAATTTAATTCTTTCACTCCCCTCTCTCATTATTCACCCCTTTATGTCTTCAACCCCTCATTTCTATTTATTTTCCTTATTTCTCAAATTTCTTCTTCAATCTTCTCTTCTTCTATTCCCTTTCTTCTTCTTCTTCTTTTCTACTCCAGTAACCCCCTTAAATATTTTATTTTCTCTCCTAATCTCTCACAATTCACAGTGGCGGGCCAAAAGGCCCGCCACTAGTACAGAGGATGGCGGGTCCCGGACCCGCCACTCCTTATGGAATGGTGGGTCTCTGACCCTCCAAAGCAAAAATATTTTTTTTTTTTAAAAATAATAATAAATTCAGAACCTTACCGGGGGATGGATCACGCCTTTTCCTCTGCCTCCACGACCCGCCATAAAGTGTTCGGATTCTAATGTTCATATGAGGAGAAAAAGGGGAAAGGGTTTGAAAAGTGGGGGAGGAGTTTGAAAAGTGGGGGTGGGAGTATTCAAACTCTTTATTTTGAAAAAAAGGAGTGGGGGAAAAAATCGTAAAAAAAGGGCGGTAAGTAGGAAATAAGAGCGGTGAATAGCAATCCACTAAAAATACAGTGGTTAGAAGAGATAAATGAAAGTACATGGCCTATTGAACAAATTTAGCAAAATATATGGGTTAAATCATAATTTGCCTCAGAGGTTCTCTCTGTAAGTAAACCCTAGCAAAGCCCCTGACTTCTACTGATCGACTGAGTTACAAGCTTCGAACTTGCCAACTTCTTATTATGTTTCCTTCTTATTCTCGGTATATAAACGGATTGTAATACACTAAAGTTTGTATATTTTCTCATCGGACTCCAACAACGAAATTGACACCGAAATCAGAACTCCGGTTGTCGGACTCCACCATCTCCACCTCCCTTACTATCGAGCTTTCTTATCTTTCAAGGTTAGATAGTTTTTCTTTTTTCTTCTGTGGATGCTATTTGTGTTTCTTTTAACTATGGAAGTCGTATATTCTTTCTTTCGTTGTTGCGTTATTCTAGCTAATAAGCTTGGTTTTATGTTTCATTGATTTTATTCTAGCTAACGATGGGGGAATTGATTGGGTTTTTATGCACTTCTGCTTCTGAAAAATTATTTGAGAAATTGATTGGATTTTTTATAATTGTATATTTAACTTGTCTAGTTTTATTTATATCTATATCTCTGTCCGATTTTGCACAGCCACCCCCTTTCATCGCCGACATAACATCACTTCCACTTTGGTCAGACCAGCCAAATTTCTTTCCTCTCCCACTTTAATGTAGTCATGAGTTGGATTTGATAAATTTTCAACTGATTTTGGATTTTGCCCCAAAGTGGGGCTTATAATGAAAAATTAACTTAATATAGGGCCCGGTTAAACTTTATGCCCACTATGGGGCTGGTTTAACCGGGAACGAATGATGCGTGGCGCCTAGGTAGAGCTTGTAAAATATGTGTGTTATGATGAGTGTGCTATGGTTATGGATATGATCTTTCTAAATGCTCTAACTCTACTAGACGCTACTACTTAGGGGCAAGTGTACCCCGTCGTATCAAGTAATAATCCGGTTAAGACCGGGTATCGTATCCACGGGATTTATAACCACAAGTATTAAACTACTCGGTTCTATACGTTATCTAAGCGGTGAATACTTTAGTTTGGTTTGGGTGACAACTACAAACTAATCCTAAACTAGGGTGAAACAGACTCGTGTAATTCAAACTCTTAATGAAGCGTTAAGGGCGATGATAAGTTATAACATATGAGAAATGACTCAAAACATATACGATTAATGCTTTACTCTTGCAAAGACGACTATCTATAGACCGAACAAATCCGTGAGGTTCTAGGGTCGTGATTCCCTCTTAAGGCGACTCCAATTCTTAAGATCAGAAACTAGGGCCCGTAAGTTCCGTGGCTCGTCAATTCCTACGGTTTCCAATTTTTCAATTCCGGTAAGGCAACACCTGTGTGAATCCTAGTGGATTTCGGAGCTCGTAAGCGACCTACACAATAATCAATTATAAGTATCAAAGCAAGCAATAAGTAATAACATGTATAGTGGAAATGAAATCGTAAATCATATATTATAAATGTGGAACGTATAAATACGGAATGCAACTAAGCCTAGTACTTAGGAAGAGTACAAGCTAGTTAACAAGTAAAAAGGGAAGAAGAATCGGCCCTTAGGACTAGCTAACCGGACTCAAAGCCGTCTCGTAGGACTTGGAGGTGGAACTCTCGAGCTTGGTGGATACGGATCGAACGTAACTTTGACGGAGTGACGGAATGAATGCACAAGCTCTCAAGGTGGTAGAGTTTTATTACACAAAATCTGAATGAATGAAATGAGTGCTAATCACTCTTATTTATACACATCAAGCTCGGGGGTAAAATCGTAAATACACAAGTCACAAGTAAGAATTCACACTATTTTTGCAGTTTTCACAAGGTACACCCCGCGTAGAAGGTGGTACGCTTCGCGTATCTGCAAGATTACCCATTCTGTTGATAATTTTCTTACGCGTGGACCAGATTTAGGACTGTTGACTCAACTACGCCACGCGTAAACTGGGGTACGCTCCGCGTAGTAGAGCCTCTGGAACTCAAAAGCTTGATTTGTGCCTTGTACGCTCCGCGTAAGCTTGGATACGCCCCGCGTATCTTAGGTCCTGGAACTTTTTGTCTCCAATTCACACCTTAGACGCCCCGCTTAGTAAGTGTTGACCAAGTGGGAATGCTTAGTTGACTGCCGTGATCTAGAGGTAATTGTTCTACGCCCCGCGTGTATGGTACTACGCCCCGCGTAGCTTTGTGAATTATTGCTAACTTGTTCCTGCAAAATACGACCTTCGAGAACCGAATTAGCTTGACGTTTATTTTCTAAAATTTAATAAAAAATTAAGCGAATTAACTAAAAACATAAGATTTATTTTTATTTTGTTATTTTATTGAAAACACATTATTTTTGTAATTAAACTTACTTATTTAGCTCAAAATAATACCGTAAATCACGCTAAAAGATAGGGACAAAATGTCCCTATCAACCTCCTCGGACTTTAAAGTTTTACTTGTCCTCAAGTAAAAGATAGTCGAAAGACAAGGGATTGAGACGACTGAGAAACAAACCTCCGGTTGGTTTTACCAAGTGCGTGATTTCAAAGCTAATGTTTTACGAAAAGTTTTTGATAAGTACTTACGCAAGCGAATGAGTGACCAAAACTTATTTGAAACCTCCATGATCAAACTTAATAGGCAATATTAACGGGGATTGATCATCTTTTGAGAACTCGATTGTACCTCACCACGGGATTTCACTCTTTACGCTCAATCTTTGGTGGGTCGGTGTTTATACGCTCTTCTTTGCACTTACTCAAAGTCATCTTGAGTTTGCATGTTCATCCGGGTTTTTCCACCTATATTATGATTGGGCAATATTAAAAATGAACCCAGAGGGGGGTTGTAATGTGGGTGGCTTTTTAGTGGTAAGTGATTAATTTTTAGAAACTCGAGTCCAAACACCATCATGATGATCGCATCACTTTTCATTTGTTTGGTTTTAGCAAGCTCGTAAAATATTACTTGAAATTGATCGGGTGGAGCTTGAGAATGCCTTTTTGCTCTCTATTGTTGCTTCATTTATTTTTTTCTTTTTATTTGAGGGCGGCACCAAAACGATTTCAAAGGTTTATTGGAAATATAGCTTATTTCCGATGCATTTGAGTTCGGTGTTCGGACAAGAGGAAAAGAGAAAGGTTATGCGTTAAAAAGGTGTTTAGCAAAGAATACGGTTAACAGGCTCAAGGGGGCTTCCTAGAGGTTATGAAAATGAAGAAAAATAGTTGAGAAAGAATTAGCCTAAGTGAGTTCGTTTTATCATCTATTGCCCTTCTTACCACAATAAGTGTACTTAACCCGGTATTAGGTGCAAACTCAATGAGTTGAATGAAGTCAAAGCCCTCAAAATATTGTGAAAGAAATAGAGTTCTCGTGCGAACTCTTTTAGGCTCAAAATACCTCACAAAAATTTCGGGTTGAATTGTGTGTCGCTACCGGATTTTTCGAGCACGAACGCCGGAAGCTAAATCGGTTAATAGTTTTTCCTAATTAAAACTGTTTTTTTGAGTCGCCACCAATCAGAATTAAGGCGTGATTGGACACCAAAAATGGTTGAATTTTAACGGGTAAGGAGGTCTGCGAAATAGAGATTTTTTGGTTCGTTTGTCGGTTACGTGTAGGGAAGAAAAACTTGATTAATCACCCTACCCCGCCCAAATATTGGTACTAAAAGATGTGATTTTTGTGTTAAATTTATTTGACTTATCTCGATTTTATTTGTACTTTTATAATATAATAGAGGCATATAATTTTGGGACAGGATTAATGTCGTAGGTATTTAATATTTATGTGACCTTGGATTATTAATTGTATCCTTTTAATTTTAGTAATTCGGGTAATATTTGATTCACATCTCTATGACATAGACCTACGAATTAAAATGTTTAATTTTGTATAGTTTGGTAACGGTTAATTCATATTCCTATAACATAGAACTGTGAATTAACTCGTCAGTTTTTGTTTATTTTAGTAACATTTAATTCATATTTGTACGACATAGAGCTATGAATTAATTCGTTTGTTTTTAAATCGACGATGTTTTAATGCGTATTTCCGTAATGTCGAATTATGAACTGCCTTATTTAGTTTTTTCATTTTTCATAACATTTAATTCGTCTTTCTATAACATAGAACTACGAACTATCTCGTTATTCTTTTTTCACTTTTTATACCCTTGCAACATATACGTATAAATTGAACCGTTCCGCGTTAATTAAGTTTTAATTTTTTTTATCGTTTTCATACCTCTATGACATAAAGGTATAAATCGATTCGCCTTAACTTTGTTAGTTTCGTATACGTTTAACTTATATCCCTATAACATAGGCTCATAAATCGAGTCGTCTAATCTTTATTTTTTTTATACGAATAAAAGGATTGATTAAATTTAACAAGATTATTCTATAATATACCCAAATAGTATATTAAAAGTTGAATTAGAAAAAGGCTTTACTAATTTAAATTAAACAAAACAAGATACCAATATAGAATTAGACTCAATTAAGAAACACCAATTTGATTAAATCAAAAACTAAATAAGAAAAAGTCACAAAACAATTGATGATAAGAAGAAATAAACCCAACAAAACAATTGATATGTTAGTGTTCAGGAGCTTATCCAATTTAGGCGGCCCATTTTGGCATTTTTAAAAGGGTCAAATACATGAATATCATGATTAAGTACAAAATTATAATTAAGTCATATCGCCAAACTTAATTCTTAATATGTCATTATTCTCTATATATTATCGTTTTATACTATAATTTAAAAAATTTAGACTCTAATTTATAAATCATAAGCTCTAGAAAATATATTATAGACTTCTAATTTATAAATTCTAATCGTTAAAATATAATAAAAGTACTGATTTTACTAGTTTAATATAATCTAAAATTATGATTTGATATAGTTGTAAATAGTTTTTAAAAGATGAATTTCTATGTAATTTTCCCTTTTTAAAAACCTAGACCCAAAGACCCAATTGTATCCGGATTATTCATTTTTTTGATCACCATATATATAAATTAACTAATCCTAACCCAACCCTAATTTATCATAGTATAAATAACACCTAAACATCAGCCTCCCCTCTTTTACTCCTTGGCCGACAGACAACAGCCCCTCCCTTCCTAGACTTGTGCGATTCATCTCTACCCTAACCTTTCCCTCTGCTCTTTCTTATTTCCGGCAAAAAAAAGAGAGAAAGCCCTCCGATCATGGTGGTTTCGTGGCGGCTCCTGTCCTTCCTGTCCTTCTCTCTTACTTTGGACTTAGTCCGACTCTAGTCCGACATCTGGTGGCCGTTTTCTCCGTTTTTATGGGTGAAACGGAGCCGATTAATTCCGATCTACCCTGCTTATGGGGGTTTATAGACGGTCCGACACCCTTGGAGAGCGGACAGCCACCATTCGACGCCTCCGAGGTACCTAGGAGGTCCGATCTACTCGTGCATGCGGTTTTTTCCTAAGGTAAATCGCATTTTTTGTATTTTTTTTCTGTTTGTGTTTGCTCTTTGCGTCTTTTTTTGTATTTTTCCGTTTGCTCCTTATGTCTAGCTAACCTTTTTTTGCATTTTTCTGATTTTCCTTGAACTCGGAATACAGATCTCGTGGGTTTGCTACGGACTCGGGATTTCCTTAAGGTGAATCACGTTTTCTTTGTGCCTTTCCTGCTTGTGTTTGTTCTTTTACAGTTCCTTAACCTTTTTCTTGCGCTTTTTTTCTTGAGTTCTTGGAACTCGGAATGCAGGCCTCGAGGTGATTCGTTAATTTGTTACGGACTAAGGAACACAGAAATGGTTACTTGTGGTTTTTTTGTTTTGTTACGAATATTATATCCAACTTGTACCCTGATGATGGTTACGGGATTTCCCGGATCAATTAATGAAAGAAATTCCTCCCTTTACTAGTTTGTGTTCTATTTTTGTCTATGGGTTCCCTGAATTTGGTGGTTACATGAAAGAGTTCGCCTTTTTACAAAAAAGGTCTTATTCTTTTGGAAGCTGGTGTCTGGATTTTTTATTTCAGGGGTTTTACTATAAAAAAAGGTCCCATTTTTATTAAAGTTGGTGTTGTTACTCATGGTTTTGGGGTTTTTGAGTTTTCATTGTAACAAAAGGCTCCATTTTCATAAAGCATCTGTTTTTATATGTGGTTTTGGGGTTTTTGAGTTTTCATTGTAACAAAAGGCTCCATTTTTCATAAAGCTTCTGTTTTTATATATGGTTTTGGGGTTTTTTGAGTTTTCATTGTAACAAAAGGCTCCATTTTTCATAAAGCTTCTGTTTTTATATATGGTTTTGGGGTTTTTGAGTTTTCATTGTAACAAAAGGCTCCATTTTTCATAAAGCTTCTGTTTTTATATATGGTTTTGGGGTTTTTGAGTTTTCATTGTAACAAAAGGCTCCATTTTTCATAAAGCTTCTGTTTTTGTATATGGTTCAGTAAAGAAACCAGAGTAGTGTAAAGAGTGCAAGGAGGAGATTTTAGTGTTTAAACATCCTAAGGAATTCTTCCAGATTTGGAAAATAGGTATATTTTCCAGATCTCTTAGATCCTTTGCATTTCAAGGCTTCTTGTCTGGTTTTCAGAACCTGGAAACCAGAAAAAAGTCTTTAAATGCCCCATTGATGTTTAGGTATTAAAGCTTCCTCTTTTTTTTTTATTAAGGAAGTAGATCTGGGACCATTTAAGGAAACCTTAATGGTTTTGTCTCTAGAACCTAGAGACAGAACCATTAAGACTTTAATGGTCAAAACTTTCCACCTTTGGAGACAAAAAAGAAGAAGAAAGAGATGAAGTGAATGTAGCCAGTAATTAATATCAAAGAAAGAGATGAAGTAGGTTGACAAAAGAATAAAAGAGGAAATGGTGTGCTTACCTTTTGGAAGATCTGCACGAGAGAAGTATGAGGCTCCCTCTCTTCTAAATTCCCTTTTTTTGTTTGTATCCCCTTTGGGTCCACCAGCCTCTTTATATAGGCAGATTTTTTAATTATTTAGTGTAAAGTGTTGTTAATTAGTGTTAAACTCTATTAATTAGTTTTGTATATTTCAATTATTAATTGATTGCTTAATGGGTTTTGAATTTGGACTTGGGCCTCCTGCTTTGGGGTCATTAGTTGTAAATCTATAAATTATGCTTAAACTTTTATTTACTTCATGTGTTTCATATTTGTTTTTGTTAAGAATAACAACATAAAAATTAATTGGTATTTTATAACTAGATAACACGTGTTTATATTTTGAATGTAATTCTATCAAATAAAATTAAACATCATTTTATTCATATTTAATCAAAGAAATGACATTTCTTTAATTAATAATGGTCATCCTAATCAATCGACTTAATCTTTATAACATAAACATTCAACCGATTATAAGGATTTTATATATAATTTCAGTTCCTTTTCGCAAATATTAGTTATTTAGTAGATATCTATAATAAAAATATTTATGAAATAAATTGGTTTTAAAAAATGTAAAATTACTAAAAAATGAGAAATTACCCCGGACAAAATGGGTATCTACAGTTGCCCCCCTTTGTAGAGCTTTATGAAATAAAGATGTACAAAGTAGCTCCAGATATACATTTTGCATGCTTCTAATATGTTGTTTATCTTAAATAGTCGTCGATTCCGAGACTGGATCTCCGTGGATCCAGGTGATTAGGGCTCGAATCGTGAGGCTTCTCAAAGGATGCTGCGGAATAAACATTTCTATTTTGAATAGAAACGAGTTGCGAGACTAGATCTCAGAGGATTCTACGGAACAAACATTTCTATCTTGAATAGAAACGAGTTGCGAGACTAGATCTCAAAGGAATAACAAGATTGAAAATAATAGAATTGAATCGTGAGGCTTGATCTCAGAGGATTCTACGGAACAAACATTTCTATCTTGAATAGAAACGAATTGCGAGACTAGATCTCAAAGGAATAACAAGATTGAAAATAATAGAATTGAATCGTGAGGCTTGATCTCAGAGGATTCTACGGAACAAACATTTCTATCTTGAATAGAAACGAATTGCGAGACTAGATCTCAAAGGAATAACAAGATTGAAAATAACAGAATCGAATCGTGAGGCTTGATCTCAAAGGATTCTACGGAACAAACATTTCTATCTTGAATAGAAACGAATTGCGAGACTAGATCTCAAAGGAATAACAAGATTGAAAATAATAGAATTGAATCATGAGGCTTGATCTTAGAGGATTTTAAGGAACAAACATTTCTATCTTGAATAGAAACGAATTGCGAGACTAGATCTCAAAGGAATAACAAGATTGAAAATAATAGAATTGAATCATGAGGCTTGATCTTAGAGGATTCTACGGAACAAACATTTCTATCTTGAATAGAAACGAATTGCGAGACTAGATCTCAAAGGAATAACAAGATTGAAAATAATAGAATTGAATCGTGAGGCTTGATCTCAGAGGATTCTATGGAACAAACATTTCTATCTTGAATAGAAACGAATTGTGAGACTAGATCTCAAAGGAATAACAAGATTGAAAATAATAGAATTGAATCGTGAGGCTTGATCTCAGAGGATTCTATGGGAGGATGTTTAGATGGGATGCTGAAATTTCCACTTCGTGACTAAACCGCAAGCACCCATCTCCTTGCAAAAACTAAATAGTCCTTTTGGACCAATGGGTGATACCGTCGAGCAAGAATGACTTTGACCGAGGACGGTTTTCACGAGGACCTATCTATTCGTGAAAGTATGGCATGGTGGATACATATGGACTCGACATTTCTTTAAATTCTATATTCATTATGCATTCTAGACACTCTAAAAGAGGCAACTAGTGCATGCAGTGGTTCTGAGGAAAAAGGCACACATATGTTTTATTCTGTGTGGTATGATGCATGGCAAGCAAATTTACTTCATTTTTGTTTATCTCCTTTTTTCAGTTCCTTCGAACGCCCGAAGGAATGTCCCAAGTAGGGATCCTTTACCCCGGACTCATTTATCCGAACCCCGATTGTCTAAGAAGTAAGTCTGATTCCCTCCATATTATTGGTAAGCGTTTGCTTATGCTGCACAAAGCGGTCCCTATTGACCCTCCTCTTCTCCACTTCATCATCCTTCTATAGTTGGGGCTATCGTGGGAATCTGGTCCCTTATGAACATTCTTTCTTTCATTATGGCGTAATACAATTTTCATGACTCGATCGCCGCTAATTCATTATTCAAACTTCATCCTTTCGGGTTCTTAAGACAAAAGCAAAATTTCTTACAATCTTCCCCTTTTGTGTAATAATATTCGTTAGCATCATGTTCCCCTTTTTTTTCATAAAAATTCATCAGTATTATGCGAGAGAAAAGAAAACAAGAATATAAAGAAAAGACTTCTTTTACGTGAGCGTAATTATATATTAAAAGTATATACGTATATAGGGCGTGTTCGTGGTTGACAGAGGATCAGAGATGTTTTTTTATAGAGTCATGCGTTATTCAACTACCAGAATAAGATGTTTGACAATCGTTTGACAATTATAAGCACAATCATGCAAAATATTTCTTGACAGAATCAGAATTCGCGGGGTTTGGCAGCTCGTCGCCATCCATGTTCGTCAAAGTTAACGCCCCTCCCGTGAACGCCCTCTTCACCACATAATGGCCTTCATATTTTGGGGTCCATTTCCCCCGAGGATCTAAGCTCTTTAAAATAATCTTCTTAAGTACCAATTCCCCCTCTCGAAACTGCCTAGGTCTCACCTTTTTGCCATACGACTTTATCAGTCTTCTTTGGTACAGTTGCCCGTGGCATATTGCTGTCAACCTTTTTTCTTCAATGAAATTTAGCTGGTCATATCTTTTTTGAGCCCATTCCGAATCCTCTATTCCTGCTTCCATCATAATCCTTAATGACGGAATCTCGACCTCTATGGGTAAGACAGCTTCCATACCATAAACTAGAGAGAAGGGAGTTGCACCAGTGGAAGTCCTAGCCGTGGTTCTGTACCCGTGCAACGCGAACGGTAACATCTCATGCCAATCTTTATAAGTCAAGGCCATCTTCTGCACGATTTTTTTGACGTTTTTGTTCACAACTTCAACGACGCCATTCATTTTCGGTCTGTAAGGCGTGGAATTGTGATGCTTAATTTTGAAATGCATACACATCTCTTCCATGGTTTTGTTGTTGAAGTTCTTTGCGTTATCCATAATGATGCGCTCGGGTAACCCATATCTGCAGACGATGTTGTTTTTCATGAACTTTGTTACCACTGTTTTGGTTACGCTAGCATAAGATGCAGCTTCAACCCATTTGGTGAAATAGTCAATGGCGACGAGGATGAAACGATGGCCATTTGAAGCCTTTGGTTCGATAGGCCCAATAACATCCAAACCCCACATCGAAAAGGGCCAAGGTGCCACCATTACATGAAGCTGCTCGGATGGCACGTTCATGTCATCTGCGTAAATTTGGCATTTGTGGCACTTTCGAACAAATTTGATGCAATCAGATTCCATCTTGATCCAATAGTAGCCCATCCTCAAGATTTTCCTAGCCAGAGCATGTCCTCCGAGGTGGGTTCCACAAAACCCTTCGTGTACCTCTTCTACTAGCTTCTGATTGTAAGGATAGCATACACATCGGATTAAAGTGGTATCGTGGTTCCTTTTATATAAGATGTCTCCGCTTAGGAAGAAACTTGTAGCCAATCTTCTTATCACTCTCTTATCGTTATTAGTTGCCCCCTGGGGGTAGATCTGCTCTTGTATGTAATTCTTGATATCATGATACCACGGTTTCCCATCGGCCTCCTGCTCTATATTCCCACAATAGGCCTGGTCTTCATACAACTTAATCTCGATGGTCGGTAGTTTTTGACATTTCTCTAGTTCGAATGCTGAGGCTAAGGTTGCTAACGCATCTGCCATTTGGTTTTCCAATCGGGATACATGTTCAAATTTGATGAAATGGAAACCTTTGATCATTTCTTGTATATGCTCTTGGTACGGGATGAGTTTACTATCTCGAGTTTCCCACTCCCCATTAAGCTGGTTGATGACTAAAGCCGAATCTCCATAAACTTTCAAATTTTTTATTCCCATTTCTAACGCAGCTCGGACCCCTAAAGCGCATGCTTCATACTCAGCCGTATTGTTGGTATTCTGAAAACATAGTCTTGCTGTGATAGGGAAGTGTTGACCTTCTGGTGATACCAAAACTACCCCTATCCCATGACCCATGGCGTTGGAAGCTCCATCGAACCTCATAGTCCACATGTTAGGGGGATTTTCATCTACCTCGACAGCCACAATGTCTTCATCTGGGAAGGACACTTCCATCGGGTGGTCATGTTCCACGGGGTAATCAGCAAGAAAATTCGCGATCACCGAGCCCTTTATTGCCTTTTGAGCCACATATAAAATGTCATATTCAGACAATAAGACTTACCACCTGGCTAACCTTCCCGTTAATGCAGGTTTTTCGAAGATGAACTTAACCGGGTCCATCCTGGAGATCAAACACGTAGCATTATTTAGCATGTAATGTCTCAATCTCTGAGACGCCCAAGCTAATGTTGCACAAGTTTTTTCTAGAGGGGAATATCTGGATTCGCAGTCGGTGAATTTTTTACTGACATAGTAAATGGCGTGCTCCTTTTTCTTTGTTTCGTCATGTTGTGCCAAGAGTGCGCCCATGGAATTATCGTGTACCGTTAAGTAGAGCAGCAATGGCTTATCCGGATTAACGGGTTACAATATCGGTGGATTTTGCAAGTATTCTTTTATCTTGTCAAGGGCTTTTTGACAATCTGGGTTCCACTTGCAAGGGTTGCTCTTTCTTAGTAACTTGAAGATCGGCTCGCATGTCGAGGTTAATTGAGCTATGAAACGAGCTATATAGTTCAACTTCCCTAGGAAACCTCTCACTTCTTTTTCTGATTTTGGGGGAGGCATCTCAAGTATCGCTTTAATTTTGTCTGGGTCAACTTCAATCCCTCTTCTACTCACAATGAATCCTAGGAGCTTTCCAGAAGTAATACCGAACACACACTTCGAGGGGTTTAGTCGTATTTGAAATTTTCGGAGCCGCTCAAATACTTTCCTTAGTACGACCACGTGATCTTCATTTGCCTGTGATTTTGCTACCATATCGTCCACGTATACCTCCATTTCCTTATGCATCATGTCATGGAATATGGTGACCATTGCCCTTTGGTATGTTGCCCCCGCGTTCTTTAACCCAAACGGCATCACCTTGTAACAGAAGGTTCCCCACAGGATTACAAAAGTCGTTTTTTCTCTATCTAGCTCATCCATCAAGATCTGGTTGTAGCCTGAAAATCCATCCATCAAGGACAACATATGGTATCCGGCAGTGTTATCCACCAACACATCAATGTGGGGTAACAGAAAGTTATCTTTCGGACTGGCTCGATTCAAATCCTTGTAATCCACACACATCCTTACCTTTCCATCCTTTTTTAGAACTGGTACCACATTTGCAACCCATTCTGAATAATTAGATACCGCTAAAAAGCCAGCATCAAATTGCTTTTTCACCTCTTCCTTTATTTTTAACAATGTTTCCGGCTTCATTTTTCTCAATTTTTGTTTCACCGGTTTGGATTCAGGTTTTAGCGGTAACTTATGCACCACTATGTCTGTATTTAGACCGAGCATATCTCCATAGGACCATGCGAACACATCCTTATATTCCTTTAATAAGTTTGCTAGCCTTTCTTTGGTGTCTTGGTCCAAAGTTCCATTTATCTTAACTTCTTTGGGCTCCTTTTCCGTCCCCAAGTTTACTACTTCTAGGGCCTCATCTTGTGGTTCCATGGTTTTCTTTTCCGCTTCTAACATCCTTTCAATTTCTGTAGGGATTTCTTCCTCGATTTCTCCTTCAGAGTCCATTTTATAGACCGAATTATCAAAATTGCAAATTGGTTCATAATTATCATGATTGTCAAATACCTCATCACTGCTCCTGAATGCACGCATCATAAAAGGAAGAAGAAAGAAAAAAAAGAAATAATAAATATTGGTATAGATATATGAAAAGACAAGAAAGATGGTCGTAGGTATGAAAACTTGCACTTTATTGAATAACTTTTTATTGAAAAAAAAGGGCGCCAGATAACATTTCATTCTTTAAACCTTAGGCATAATTTAAAGAAATTAACGCTTATTATTACTTTTTTACAGGAAGATCATAAGTTTTCCAATTCAGGAGCTCTCCTTCACAAACAGACACCCAGTCACTTGGTCCTGGATCACCCTCGTCTTTCCCTATCACTGAAATGACCATCGTCCCGTCATTTAGCGAGAACCTTCCCTTACTTATGAAAGCACTTCTTATGGGAGGAAACTCCCTTTTATCTTCGTTGACCTCCCTATTTTCCAACCTGGCAAGGCGGGCTTCTCTTTTTTGTTGTTGTATTTGTTGGGGTTTTGTGTCCTATAGACAATTGTTCTAGGATACAAACTTAATGTAAATGAATTGTTCTTTATATCATTTGTTTAATGAGATATATGTTTTATAACTATATAAAGGCAATCCCTTTTAAGCACTAAATAAAGTCTAATAAAAGGAAATCCGTAAGTTTATTTAAAGTGATTATAAAGTGTTCATACAAGCATGAAGTGAGACAAAACTTTATAGTAAACTGATAAACTTAAAACCACCCCAAGTCAAGTGATATGTTTGGGATTGACATATCACGGTTGAGACTTGTATGTAACAATGTCTTCTGTCCGACAGAAAGCTGATCTCACAAGCTTCATATATACAGATATCTGGACAGTTACATAGATCCGATGAAACGTTGTTCATTAGGATTGGGGATCCGATTTGAGATAACAGGATGGGTAGATTCATCCTTGTCACCTGTTCATCTCATTGGTATTAATAGGTATAACTAATCCTCAGACTCAAAGGAATATTAATTGGTATTCTGGATTACGGAATGTGATGCTTTGACTCTGGTGTAACACGATCCTTAACAGAGATGACTCTGGGGTGTGAACAGTAGACGTTGGGTATCACAGGAAGTAATTGCGGAGTCGTTATATATTGGATTGAGCATTTATCACTCCCGATAAATGGGAGATACATCCATGGATCGCTTGTGGAAGACTCGACTCTAAATCCTTGCAAGGTGATAGCTTAAGAGTAAGAAATACAGATTTCACTTAACCTATCTTTTTGAGTTGACTCGGCCTGTACAAGTAAAACGAATGCCTCGCTATATGTGACTTGACGTCAACCATAGTCATAAGATTCAGTTCAAGGATGTAGTTGATAAAGGATCGAATTATACTGTAACTAATACGGAAAGGTTAACGACAGAATCAACCTATCTTCTTATAGCTCTGGGGGAATGATTACGGACTTGCTAATCACATACTCTGTACATCATTCCGTTATGCAAAGATTAAATATAATTCTTTGAAAATTAATTTAATAACGTTGCATACGGCTAGAAGCAATAAGAACCTAATGGATCACATATAAGACTTGGAACCTAAAAGAGAGATAGATGTTAATTAATTGATAGAAGCCCAATTGAGCCCAATAAGGCCCATGGACATAAGGGGGTCGAAATTCATGTAGTGACATACATGAATAATTAATTTGATTTTGTTAATCCTAATTAGATTAGGAATATGAATTAAATTAATTAAGAGATAATTAAGTTAGGAGTTTTAATTAGATTAATATACTCCTATTATTATCCAATGAGGTTATTATTATTATCCTTAATATATTAGATAGTGAGATAATAATTAGGAATTCTATTCCGAATGGAATTCCTATTTAGTAACCTAATTCTATCTAACAAGGGATTAGATACAAGAGATTATAAATACCCCTTCCCTTGAGATTTTCGAAATCCAAGCAAGCCATACCCTACTTGTGATTTTCGAAATTCACCTAGTCCAAGAGAGAGAAAATTCGAAACCCCTAGTTCGAGGACGAGATTTCTCTACGGCTTCGTTTGATCAATTGATTTTCATCTATTTCTTTTATCCTTGATCTTGTGTTGATTAGTTAGAGGCAATATACTTTGGTTGCTATTCAACGGCTGATACTAAATTAATCTTCCCGTGTTTTATTTCGTGTTTGGGAACTCGAAGAAGAAAAACAAACAAAAGGGAGAAATTCGTTTTACTACTCCTACATCAGGTCAGTTCACGATTTCGCGGATTCCCGGAGATTGAACCGTCCGATCGTCGCGATTGTTGGACAGGAGCTTCTAGACATATTCTTCCACGTTTCCACCGAAGGGATTGTCGTTCGGATGTCTGGAAGGTCTGTTTCGGATAGGGGAAAATTGGTAGACAGTTTCTATCTCTTTTGAAGTTGTGGGCACTTCATTAACAACGGTAGATTGATCATCAAGAGGTAATTCTTCTTATCCCTCTTTATATGAAATAACGGTTAACGGATCTTGTGGTTTATGGAAATAGGTTAAAATTTTATATTTCCGCTGCTATACCTTAGCCTAATTTCCAACAGTATCTTCCACCTTTCGTGCCGAGTAGCGTGGTACCCCAATCCTACTCGAAAGTAGTTTACCAAAGGTTCCAAACAATCAGCCATTCCTTGATTATTCTTTCCTAAACCTCTTTGCGCCTGATAATGGCTTCTTATCATTTCCCTGGCCATTGCCATTATTGCCTTAGAGTGTCGGGGCATAAAAATTTGCAGCCCTTTAGTAGTATAGGATGCACTTGCAACCTCAAAGGTTTAAAATGAGCTTTCGATTGACTCTTCGGCGATGTCGATGTAAGGTGTCGAAGGGCATTTGCTTATCAAGATATCCTCCTCCCCAGACACCTCTACCAGCTTCCCATTCACTATGAACTTGATCTTTTGATGTAACGAAGATGGGATTGCTCCTGCAGAATGGATCCATGGTCTTCCGAGCAACAAACTATATGCGGGAGTGATGTCCATGACTTGAAAGGCGATGTTGAATGTCACTGGTCCAATTTGAATTGGCAACTCCACATCACCTATCACCTCTCTTTTAGTTCCATCGAAAGCCCTGACTATAACGTTGATAGGCTTTATGTATGAACTATCCACGGGCAGTCGAGCTAAAGTCGATCTGGGCATGATATTGAGGGATGATCCATTATCAATCAGCACCCTTGCAACAGCGTGATCTTTGCATTTAACAGAGATATGCAGTGCCTTGGTGTGCCCCGTTCCCTCCACTGGTATTTCGTCGTCTGTAAAGGTGAGATAGTTAGATGCTACCACATTACCTATTATATTATTCAGATTTTCCACTGATATATCGTGGCATACATATGCCAGGTCCAAAATCTTGAGTAAAGCTTCTCTATGGGATGTTGACGACATTATCAATGACAATAAGGATATACGATCTGGTATTTGGTTCAACTGTTCAATCACTCTGTACTCGCTTTGCTTTACCAATTTTAGGAATTCACAAGCTTCATCCTCCGTAACAATTTCCTTAGTGGGGGACTTATCAGAGGTATCGAATTCTTTTTCCAAAGAGTCCTCTATCATATCACCCTCTTTTGCTTTTCCTTTTCTACGCCTTTCTGTACTTTCTCGACGTCTCTTTTCTACTTCATCTGATGTGAAACATCGACCACTCCTAGTCATTCCTGTCGTTCCGGAAATGTCAGCAAGATTCTCCACGTGACTGGTACTGCAATTTTGTGGTACCACCATACTATCATATTTCCAGGGTACCGCCCGTGTACTCTCAAATGGAAAAGGAGTTAGTGCCTGAATGATCAACTTTGTCATGAAAGTAGATTTGAGATCCCCAACGAGATCTTGTTGCTTTCTATCATAGTTAATCACTATAGGAATCGGTAATGATGATTCCTCCCTTTGCACCACGTTCACACCTGCCATTCTTTGATTCGATGCCTCAAAAATTAAAATCTTCGTATCCATGCATTCTTGGACCTTTTGCTTGAACTGATCGCATTCCACGATCAGGTGTTCCACTTTCTCCGCGTGATAGCTACATGTGGTTCTTCCTTTAGGATTTTCCTAGAGTAGTCTTATTTTGCACATTATGCGGTATAAGCGTTCCATTGGCATCATTATTTCACCCACTTTAGTCTTGATCAAGCAACAATCCTCGTTCATCACCGCATTCATCACCTTTGTATCATGTGAAGGAAATTAAGGCTAAGGTATAGCAGCGGAAATATAAAAATTTTAGCCTATTTCCTTTTAACCATAGGATCCGTTAATCGTTATTTCATATAAAGAGGGATAAGAAGGAATACCTTTCGATGAACAATCTACCGTTGTTAAAGAAGCGCCCACAATTCTTCTTCGAGATTCCAACCACAAAGTATAACACGGTGAGGTTAAGATGAAATCAACCCTTATGAGATGCAACCAAAATAGATTGCCTCTAATTAACCAACACAAGATCAAAGAGAAAAGGAGATGAATGAGATTAATCAATTGACGGAAGCCGTATGAATTCTTGTCCACGAACTAGGGGATGCGAATTCACTCTCTCTCTTTTAATGTAGGTTTCGAAAATCACATAAAGGGGAGTTAGGAGGCTTAGTCGAAATTCTCATAAGGAGGGGGTATATATAGTCGCTTGTATCTAAACCCTAGTTAGATAGGAATAGGTTACTTAATAGGAATTCCATTCGGAATAAGATTCCTAATTATTATCTTATAATATATCAAATACATTTAGGATAATAATAAATAACCTAATTGAATAATAATATGAGTATATTAATCTAATTAAAACTCCTAACTTAATTATCTCTTAATTAATATAATTCACAAACCTAATCAAATTAGGATTAATGGAATTAAAATAATTCCTTATTTCTATATATATAAATTTCGGCCCCCCCTCCATTTAAATGGGCCTTACTGGGCTCAATTGGTCTTCCATCTATTAATCACATCCATCTCTCTTTTGGTTCCAAGTCTTATGTGTGATCCATTAGGTTCTTACTACTTCTGGCCGTATGCAACTATTAAATTAATTTCTTCAAGAATTATATTTAATCCTTGCATAACGGAATGATGTACTGAGTATGTTATTGGCAAGTCTGTAATCATTCCCCCAGAGTCCGTTAAGAAGACAGGTTGATTCTGTCGTTAACCCTTCCGTATTAGTTACAGTATAATTTGATCCTTTATCAACTATATCCTTGAACTGAATCTTATGACTATGGGTGATGTCAAGTCACATATAGTGAGACGTTCGTTTTACTTGTACAGGTAGAGTCAACTCAAATAGATAGGTTAAGTGAAATCTGTATTTCTACTCTTAAGCTATCACCTTGCAAGGATTTAGAGTCGAGTCTTCCACAAGCGATCCTTGGATATATCTCCCATTAATCGGGAGTGATAAATGCTCAATCCAATGTATAACTACCCTGACATTACCTCCTGTGACACCCAACCTTTGCAGTTCACACCCCAGATTCATCTCTGTTAAGGATCGTGGGACCACAGGATCAAAGTCTCACATTCAGTAATTCAGGATGACCAATTAACATTCCTTTGAGTTTGAGGATTACTTATACCTATTAATACCAATGAGATGAACAGGTGACAAGGATGAATCTACCCATCCTGTTATCTCAAATCGGATCCCCCAATCCTAATGAACGACGTTTCATCGGATCTATGTAACTGTCCAGATATCTATATATATGAAGCTTGTGAGATCAGCTTTCTGTCGGACAGAAGACATTGTTACATACAAGTCTCAACAGTGATGTATCAATCCTAAACATATCACTTGACTTGGGGTGGTTTTAAGTTTATTAGTTTATTATAAAGTTTTGTCTCACTTCATGCTTGTATGAACACTTTATAATCACTTTAAACAAACTTACGGATTTCCTTTTATTAGACTTTATTTAGTGCTTAAAAGGGATTGCCTTTATATAGTTATAAAACATATATCTCATTAAAACAAATGATATAAAGAACAATTCATTTACATTAAGTTTGCATCCTGCAACAATTGACTATAGGACACTAAACCTCAACATACTCCCACTTGGACTAAAGCCAATTGTTTCTAAAACTTATCCCAGTAGAAGTTAAATGACGATCATGTACTTTCTGGGTTAAAGGCTTTGTCAACGGATCTGCAACGTTGTCCTCTGTAGGTACTCTTTCTATTCTCACATCTCCTCTAGCCACAATCTCTCTAATGATGTGGTGTCGCTTTAGGTAGTGCTTGGATGCATTATGAGACCGTGGTTCCTTTGCTTGCGCAATGGCTCCATTGTTATCACAGTACAGAGTAATGGGATTGACAATGTCAGGCACCACACCTAGTTCTGTAATGAACTTTCTAATCCAAACTGCTTCCTTTGCTGCTTCCGCAGCAGCGATGTACTCTGACTCGGTCATAGAGAAAGCTACGCTTCCCTACTTGGAACTTTTCCAACTGACCGCGCCCCCATTCAAGATAAACAGGTATCTTGATTGGTATTTAAAATCATTCTCATCTGTGAGATGACTAGCGTCTGAAAATCCTTCAATTTTCAGATCTCCTTCTCCGTACACTAGGAACATATCTTTAGTCCTTCTCAAGTACTTAAGAATGTTCTTGACGGCAATCCAATGCTCGTCTCCCGGATTCCCTTGGTAACGACTCGTTACAGATAACGTGAATGCTACGTCAGGTCTAGTGCATAGCATAGCATACATAATCGAACCGATCGCGCTGGCGTACGGGACTACAGCCATGCGTCGTTTGTCATCATCAGTTTTAGGACATTGATGATTGTTTAACTTTACTCCATGTACCATGGGTAAGTTACCTCGTTTCGATTCAAGCATGCTAAACCGATTTAGCACCTTTTCAATGTATGTAGCCTGTGAAAGACCAAGCAGTCTACGCGATCTATCCCTGTAGATCTTTATACCAAGTATATAGGCTGCTTCACCAAGGTATTTCATTGAGAAGTTACCGGATAACCATACTTTCACCGATTGTAATAGAGCAATGTCATTTCCCATTAACATTATATCATCCACATATAGTATGAGAAATGCTATAGAGCTCCCACTTGCTTTCTTGTAAATGCAAGCTTCTTCGCAATTTTGTTCGAAACCAAATTGTTTTATGGTTTCATCAAAACACTTGTTCCAGCTTCTAGATGCTTGCTTGAGTCCATAAATGGATCTCTGAAGTTTGCAAACTTTATTTGCATCCTTTGATATGAAACCTTCAGGCTGCATCATGTATACATCCTCAAGCAGATTTCCATTTAGGAAAGCTGTTTTCACATCCATTTGCCAAATCTTATAATCAAAATGAGCGGCAATTGCAAGCATGATTTTTATTGATTTGGACATAGCAACAGGAGAGAAGGTTTCGTCATAATCAACACCTTGTTTCTGACGATATCCTTTCGCTACCAACCTAGCCTTGTAGGTGCTAATCTTTCCATCCATGTCAGTCTTCTTTTTGAAGATCCACCTGCACCCAATGGGAATTATCCCTTCGGGTGGATCAACCAAAGTCCACACTTGGTTAGTATATATGGAATCCATTTCAGAATCCATGGCTTCAAGCCATGCTTTAGAATCTGGACTAGTAAGAGCCTCTTCGTAGTTTTCGGGTTTGTCGTCTAATACGGGAACCTCGTTATCCTCTCCCACTAGAAAACCATATCTAACTGGGAGTTCACGAACTCTTCGTGATCTACGAATAGGTGCCACTGTTGTCTCATCTAATGGGACTTCTTCGGGTACCTCAACCGCTTCTGTTGTTTCAGTCGGCGTTTCTTCCTCTTGAACTTTGTCGAGTTCAATCACGCTTCCCTTTTGTGTTTCTTCGAGAAACTCTTTCTCTAAGAAGGTTGCGTGTCTAGATACTATTACTTTCTGACCATCTGGATGATAGAAGTAATACCCCATGGTTTCTTTGGGATATCCAATGAAGAAACATTTATCAGATTTAGAATCTAATTTGTCGGACGCTATGTGTTTGACATATGCTGAACAACCCCATACTCTCATAAATGAGAACACAGGTTTCCTACCAACGAACAATTCATATGGTGTGGAACTAGCGGATTTAGTTGGTACTCGGTTTAGGGTGAAGAGGGCAGTTTCTAAGGCATAGCCCCAGAACGACTTTGGAAGTAAGGCCATGCTCATCATGGATCGTACCATATCTAATAGGGTGCGGTTTCTCCTCTCGGATACACCATTGTGTTGTGGTGTATAGGGAGGTGTCCATTGTGAGCATATCCCACATTCAGTTAGATAATTCAGAAAATCATCTGAAAGATATCCGCCACCTCGATCGGATCGAAGCGTCTTTATTTTCTTTCCTAATTGATTTTCCACTTCATTCTTGAAGCATTTGAACTTGTCAAAAGCTTCTGATTTGTGCCTCATCAAGTAGATGTAACCATATCGAGTATGGTCATCTATGAAGCTTATGAAGTATCTGAATCCTCCTCTTGCTTGGACTGACATAGGACCGCATACATCTGAATGAATGAGTCCTAGAGTTTCTGATACACGCTCACCTTTATTGCTAAGGGGTGTCTTTGTCATTTTACCTTTTAAACATGATTCGCATGTTTCCAATGATTCGGAATCGATTGGATCTATAAGCCCATCTGAATGTAGCTTTAGCATGCGTCTCTTGTTTATATGGCCTAAACGACAATGCCACAAGTAAGTTGAATTATCTATCTTATGTCTTTTGGTATCAATTGCAAAAACAGGAGTTTTATCATCTAACACATAAATCCCATTTTGTGAAATTCCTGAAAAATAAAAGATCGAATCTTTATAAAAATTGCAACTATTGTTCTTTATTGAAATAGGAAAACCGTCGTCAATAAGACGGCTAATAGAAATAATGTTACGAGACATCTCAAGAACGTATAAACAATTCCTTAATTCTATTACAAGCCCAGAGGGCAAAGGTAAAACATAATCTCCAATTGCGAGGGCGGCAACTCTTGCTCCATTTCCAACTCTCAAGTTTATGCTTCCTTTCTTTAGTTCCTTAGTCTGATTTAGTTCCTGCATATTTGTACAAATATGAGATCCACATCCGGTATCAAGTACCCAAGATTCAGACAATGAAACTGTATTTATTTCAATATAAAACATACCAGAAGCTGAAGCACCGTTATTTTCCTTCTCGTGGAAGGTTAGGTACTCCATGCAATCCCTCTTCCAATGCCCTAAGTCACCACAATAGTATCACTTTCCTTTGGGCTTCTTTGGTTCCTTTCCCTTTGTTTCGGTGAGCACAACCCCCTTGCATTTATCAAGATGGTTTGGATCGGGAGCGACCCCTTTCCTTTTTCTCGATCCTTCAATAGCAAAGGCCAACATTTCCTCGTTTTCTTTTATAATGGGCTCTACTGACTCGAGCATATGTGCAAGCTCTACAAGAGAGGTTTGCAAGCCACTCATCTGATAGTTCATGATGAACTGTGAGTAGCTCTCAGGGAGGGACTGTAGAAGTAAGTTTTCACTTAGTTCATGGTCCATCGCATCTCCAATACTAGAAAACTTGGTTATGAGGCTGATCATCTTGGCACAATGTACCATCACAGATGTGCCCTCCTGCATCTTGCTTTTATATAACTCTTTGGTTATTTCGAAGCGCTCACACCGAGTTTCTATCACAAATAGCTCTTTAAGGTGCTTGACCATGGAAGAGGCATCCATATCTGAATGTAGTTGCCTTTTAACCTCCGGTGTCAATGATGCAAGTATGATGTCCCCTACTTGATCGTCATCAGCTTTATGCTTCAAGTAAGCATAAACCTCTTGGTAGGGAGCATCATCCATTGGGTAAGGGGGTATCGGTGTATCAAGTACATACCCTTTCCTTTCGAACTTCAAAACAATTTTGAGGTTACGAAACCAGTCGGTGAAGTTTGAACCATTCAATTTGTTATCGCAGATTGGTGTTAGTCATGATTTTAAGAGCGTATGTTTAAACAAAACCTGAGAGTGAGAAAGAGTAAACGTATGTCATTCATTTGCTTTAAAGTATAACAATCTAAAATTATAGGCCTTTTGATTTATTTCAGATTGCTCCCACTATTTTGCCAAATTAATAACCCTCCATATTAATTCGAAGAATTTCACAAATCCTTTAGTGAGCTAGGATCCTAACTCCTGAGATTTCGCCTTGACTTTAGCCAACAAGCTAGTCCCATTCGTTAGGTAGATTCATGCAATCAATCACATCTCGAATGTGATTCCTAGGTTATTGGGTTACTAACCACATTAGTAACTAATATGTCATTCATATTAATCCCAACCATCTTGCCCATTAGTTTATGACAACATGAGTTTGCTCATCCAATTATCATAATCTAATTTAAGTACTACCCCATATTCATGAAAGAACGATTTTCGATAATCCAGGTATTACCATAAGACCCCGAGCTTGGCTTTAGCCAACAACCCAAAGGCCCCCAGTACTGCCGGCTGAATTATAATATTAGGGAGGGGCAACCGATTTTAATAACTTGCTTATTTACTTAACTTTTTGATGAGGGATTTTTATTTAAGTCTCATAATCTAACTTAGTCTTGATTTGCTTTAGCATACATCAGACACACATACATACATACATTGGCGTTATGGACATATCATCTAAATTATTCCGTCGAGCCAGAGACGGAATAAAAAGGCCAAACCTAAGGAAATACTAACTATTACATATTTCTCTTTAGGTCCTCCGTCTTCTCCATGGCGCCTTGAAATTACATATTAATTTCTATACTACTATAAGAAAACTTCAACTGAATTGAAGGGAATTAGATGAGAGGAGAAATTACAATAGATAGTAGAAAGGCAGGACGCGCAGGCCCTATTTCAAAAAATACCAAAAGACTAAAAGAGGGTCCAAATATGTCCATAACTCCAAACATGCAAAGACTCAATTAAATAAATTTAATTGGTTGATTACATAACCGTCTTATGTAATATTTAGGTTAATCATATTAACTCGTCAAATTAACTTTCATCCAATTTTACATCTTATCGTTTCGTATCTTTATATTAACCCTTAGATTAATACAACCATATAAAACGTCGATTATGCATGTCCCAATTATTTTGATTTCAATTCATTTAACGCTTTGATTTACAACTTGGTAAAAACAAACTTTTAAACGAATTTTTCATTCGATAATCAAAACAGAAAACTATTGATTTTCGAAACATATATATATATATATATAAATTATTTACAAGCCGATTTTAACAATTAAAATCAAGTGGGATTCGGGCTTAGGCCCGAAACTGGGCTGCTGCCGTTTGGCAGCAGCCCCGCGGCTGCGCACGCGGCTGGTCGCGCCGTGAGGCGCGACCCGAGCCGCTGTCGTATATTTTTTTTATATATAAAATATAAATATACATATATATCAGTTTTTAAAACGGTTTTAAAAACGTTTTTCAGAAATAGGAAAAACTACAATAGATTTCCGTTTTATCTTTTAGAATTAATAAAACTAATTTTATTAACCTCACTATAAAACAAATAGATTTTGTTATAATGATTATCAACCGAAATAATTAGGAACATACGCATAATCAATTTTAATTAACAATTAACTAAAATTTATTTATCTTTAGAATTAATTAACCAAACAATTTGTTAATTAATCCTAACCATAAATATTTATTCAATCCTATTGAAAAAACTTCTAAATTTTCATATATGAAATAACGGATTTAACGATGGCTCTGATACCACTGAAGGAAATTAAGGCTAAGGTATAGCAGCGGAAATATAAAAATTTTAGCCTATTTCCTTTTAACCATAGGATCCGTTAATCGTTATTTCATATAAAGAGGGATAAGAAGGAATACCTTTCGATGAACAATCTACCGTTGTTAAAGAAGCGCCCACAATTCTTCTCCGAGATTCCAACCACAAAGTATAACACGGTGAGGTTAAGATGAAATCAACCCTTATGAGATGCAACCAAAATAGATTGCCTCTAATTAACCAACACAAGATCAAAGAGAAAAGGAGATGAATGAGATTAATCAATTGACGAAAGTCATATGAATTCTTGTCCACGAACTAGGGGATGCGAATTCACTCTCTCTCTTTTAATGTAGGTTTCGAAAATCACATAAAGGGGAGTTAGGAGGCTTAGTCGAAATTCTCATAAGGAGGGGGTATATATAGTCGCTTGTATCTAAACCCTAGTTAGATAGGAATAGGTTACTTAATAGGAATTCCATTCGGAATAAGATTCCTAATTATTATCTTATAATATATCAAATGCATTTAGGATAATAATAAATAACCTAATTGGATAATAATAGGAGTATATTAATCTAATTAAAACTCCTAACTTAATTATCTCTTAATTAATTTAATTCACAAACCTAATCAAATTAGGATTAATGGAATTAAAATAATTCCTTATTTCTATATATATAAATTTCGCCCCCCCCCTCCATTTAAATGGGCCTTACTGGGCTCAATTGGGGTTCCATCTATTAATCACATCCATCTCTCTTTTGGTTCCAAGTCTTATGTGTGATCCATTAGGTTCTTACTACTTCTGGCCGTATGCAACTATTAAATTAATTTCTTCAAGAATTATATTTAATCCTTGCATAACGGAATGATGTACTGAGTATGTTATTGGCAAGTCTGTAATCATTCCCCCAGAGTCCGTTAAGAAGACAGGTTGATTCTGTCGTTAACCCTTCCGTATTAGTTACAGTATAATTCGATCATTTATCAACTATATCCTTGAACTGAATCTTATGACTATGGGTGATGTCAAGTCACATATAGCGAGACGTTCGTTTTACTTGTACAGGTAGAGTCAACTCAAATAGATAGGTTAAGTGAAATCTGTATTTCTACTCTTAAGCTATCACCTTGCAAGGATTTAGAGTCGAGTCTTCCACAAGCGATCCTTGGATATATCTCCCATTAATCGGGAGTGATAAATGCTCAATCCAATGTATAACTACCCTGACATTACCTCATGTGACACCCAACCTTTGCAGTTCACACCCCAGAGTCATCTCTGTTAAGGATCGTGGGACCACAGGATCAAAGTCTCACATTCAGTAATTCAGGATGACCAATTAACATTCCTTTGAGTCTGAGGATTACTTATACCTATTAATACCAATGAGATGAACATGTGACAAGGATGAATCTACCCATCCTGTTATCTCAAATCGGATCCCCAATCCTAATGAACGACGTTTCATCAGATCTATGTAACTGTCCAGATATCTATATATATGAAGCTTGTGAGATCAGCTTTCTGTCGGACAGAAGACATTGTTACATACAAGTCTCAACAGTGATGTATCAATCCTAAACATATCACTTGACTTGGGGTGGTTTTAAGTTTATTAGTTTATTATAAAATTTTGTCTCACTTCATGCTTGTATGAACACTTTATAATCACTTTAAACAAACTTACGGATTTCCTTTTATTAGACTTTATTTAGTGCTTAAAAGGGATTGCCTTTATATAGTTATAAAACATATATCTCATTAAAACAAATGATATAAAGAACAATTCATTTACATTAAGTTTGCATCCTGCAACAATTGACTATAGGACACTAAACCCCAACATCATGGTTAGGAAGTGGATTCTTATTCACGTCTGGTTTCTGATCTCGTTGATTGAATTTTAACCATCCCGCTTTAACCAGTTGCTGAACTTTTCTCTTAAAAGCAGTGCAATTTTCAATACTATGCCCTGACACTCCAGCATGGTATTCACACTTGGAAGTAGCATCATACCATTTGGGATATGGCGGCGCTATGGGTTCTATAGGACTAATTGACACTTGTCTGCTTTGGAGTAATTGGGGAAGCAGTTCAGCATATGTGATAGGAATTGGATCGATCGGCTCCTAGGGTCTCCTGGTCATGGCGTTTTGGGAAAAGTTATTCCCCTGATTTAAAGTATTGTTCCAATTCCTTTATTGCGATGCCCTTGCGGCGTGTGCAACAAACCCATTTTGAGGTATGTTCGCGGCGAAGGCGCTTGGTCCCTGAGAGAAGTTAGAATATTTTGTAGATGGGTACCCGTGAATCATATGTGTCTCTTCCTCCTTCTTTTTCCCCACGACACCCTTCCGGAAAGCATTCTTGTCAGGCGAACTACTCTCTAATTTTCCCTTTCGTATGGCCTGCTCTATTCTTTCTCCCGCTACTGCAAAATCAGAAAAGCTCCCAGTTGTGTTGGCCAACTCATGTTGTAAAAGGGTGGTTTAAGAGTATCCAAAAAGCTAGATATCATTTCCTTATCGGACAAAGGTGGGATCACCTCTGCTGCCTTGTCTCTCCATTTCTGAGCATACTCCTTGAAAGTTTCAGAATCTTTTTTCTCCATGGTTCTCAGATCCTCCCTATTAGGGGCCATATCCATGTTGTGTTTGTATTGCTTCATGAAAGCGTCTGCTAAGTCCTTCCACTTGCGAATATGAGCTCGATCAAGTTGGGTATACCACCTTAATGCTGGCCCCTTAAGGCTTTCTTAAAAAATGTGCATTAAAAGCTTATCATTGCTGGCATATGCTGCCATCTTATTACAGTACATTGTCATATGAGTTTGTGGACAAGATGCCCCTCTAAACTTCTCAAACTCGGGAGATTTGAATTTGTAGGGTATCACGATATCTGAAACCAGACAAAGTGTCGCAGCGTCTGTGATTCCATTGACCCCTTCGATGGCCTTCAACCTTTCTTCCAGCAGACTCCTTTCTGTAACAAACTTTCTCAATTCATCCCTTATTTTTACATCGTCGAGATCTGGGACGATGGGTGTTTCTAGATGAACCTCCTCATTCCTCGGTATTTCAATAAAAATAGTATCTTTCTTTTTTTCGCGAGAGGAAGAAGAGGTCCCAGCGCCGTGTGATTCAGGCGTTTTCTGAGCCTCTGTTGCCGATTTTCCCTTCACAATATCCATTAGTTGAGTTATTTGATCTTTCAAGTCTGCAAGCCCAGCCAACTTAGCCATTTGTTCCTTTAACTACTCCATTTCTTTCCTCATTTCTTCATATGCCTCTTCGTTCATCATTCTTACTCTGGCTCGGGTCTCGTAAAAACGAGCCAGGGGTGACTATACCGTTCTTGGTGAACTGCTGGCGTTAAGAGGAATTGTTAATCAAAATCTTTATTTTCATGATTTATGTATAGCAAAGAAAAAAAACAAATGACATGCCGACGATACTTATATGAAGATTCTAATATATCAAAGCAAGTTTTTCGATACAATATCCAAAATATGTCATAACAGATAATATTCAATAAAATCTCGATCAGAATCTTCATTCGTGATTGCCGTAAAACTCTAGCTCTCTGATGAGTCCATCGAGATAACATGATAAGTTAACTCCACTAGCATCAGATATCACTAGCTGGTCCTTGAGTTGCGCTAACTCATGTGCTATGCATCGAGCTCGTGCCGCAGTTTCCCTAAGAATGGTCATGGCCCTCTTAATTTGTTCCCTCGTCAAGTCTCCTTGTTCTTGATGGAGTTGATCCTGATCATATAGCCGTTGCACATCGTCCCACATGCTATTCACTTGTTGCTGGCTAGACTGATATAGCTCTGAGTTCCTGGATCTGGTCTTCACTTTCTTGAAGTTTTCTGGTTGCTTCCCCGATACAAAGTCGGTGTTTAAGAGCCGTCTCATCTCATTCATGGATTACTAAATCCCTCTCATGAATCGCTGAATTTCGCTCGTGGATTACCAAGTTTCTTTCATGAATTGCCGAGTCTCTCTCATGCTCCACATAAGCTATTCTCCTTTCTAACTCCTCTATCCTTATTTCCATTACTCGTTTCTCAAGCGTTTCAAACTCATCAATCGCCATGGGTTGAGCTTCAGCAACCTCATCTGGGTTGGTAGATTGAGGCAGCTCGTTAGATTCAAGGACTTCATCCTCTTGCGAACATAGAGTGAGTTCTGTTGCAAACCTTTGGTGCCATGAAATATACTCTCCGCTAATGCCCCCGGTCTGGTCCCGATTTATGATAACTTTCAAGTTTTCCCAAGCCTTTACTACGGCATTGACTTTGTCCCTATTGTTTTTTTCGCCATAAGTGAAGTGGGCTTGATTCAGACCATATGTAGTTGGAACAAACTGACGAGATCCGGCCTGTCTTCTTACTAAGCAATGGGCGTATCCAGTTCCTCCCCATGGCCCTAACAAAGGTACCCAAAGGAATTCACCACAGCGGTATATGGTGTTAAGCTTTTCGTTCCAAGCCGGTAACCACACAATGTCGGACGGTTCTATTCTCTGAAGGAATCTAGACCATTCTTTCTTCGATGGACATCTGCTTGGCCATATAGCTTCCCCGAACTCTGTGACATAATTCTTATACTGGTTGTAACTCCTATTGTATTTTATTTCTGGAAAGCCACAGCGCTCCGAGCAGTGAAAATGACTTAGAGCCCATATGCATAACAGTGGTGCGCACCCTACAAACCTACCGCCTCCATTAATTCTGCAATAATCTAAAGAACGGAAGGTTTCTGCCAATATCCCTATTACGGGGTTTACACCTTTAACACCCTGAACTACCTTTGAGAAGTAGACAACCACCGCTGAGTCTATTCTCCCTAAACGTCTTGGAAACATCACCAGGCCGTAAATTAATAAGGCCAGCATTCGAGTTCCATTTTCATTGCAAAGGTTATCTACTGTAAATGCCATCATCTTAGGCACACTGAATTCTCGATCTGTTTCCCATCCTTCTATATCCTTGGCTTGAAGCCCTATCAACTTGGCTAGCTATTTCTTTGCCTTTTCATTGTTATTGTAAGTGAAGAGTCTGCTTTCCTTGGTCAGCGGGATATGGGTTAAACAGTGGTATTCTTTTAGGGTAGGAGTCAGATCACTCGTGCCGAACGTGAAACATCTGATGCTAGGATTCCAGAACTGGACCAGTGCTTTAAGCATAGTGGGGTGAGTTGGTACATATATCAATTGTTGTATCCATCCATACTCATGGGAGAAGGCCCTCACCACTGCAGCTGGCAACATCCCAAATACGTCTTTTAACTCTTCTAAATCATTTTGGTTGAAATCTGTTTTTACTCGGCCAGGGGTCACATGCACAGCCGCGACATCTCCCAGCCTTTGTTGGCTCTCTGCTGACCATGTCTCCACTGCCCTTTCTTCGAACATTTCATAGGCAGGTAATTCCATTGGGATGTTATTGAATATCCTGTGTTATGCATATTTCAGATAAGGGGTTATAAAAAAAATGAAAAAAAAATGTATAAGTGATGATTATAAGACGAGAAAACAAAATTTTATGTGCATGGTTGAATGATATGCATCTCTTATTACGATTAAGATATAACAAACAGATCTCCCGAGAAAAAGATATCATTCATAACGATAAGGTATCATATTTTTTTGAAGAAACATGTAAAGGACAACTGCTCCTTCGTCGAGACTAATCCTTTTTACACTTCACCCCTGTGGTAGTGGGCCCTAATTGATAACGTTTGAGCAGAACTGATACTAAGACGTGTCAGTTTCCTTCAAAAGTTACCTTTACAAAATATTTGCCCTATCATGTGCGTCTATCTGAATGAAACAAGGGTGATTGGTCCCTTTTTTTTTGGGACTCATCACCCATTGTTTCATTTTTTACAAAATCCTACATTCCAAAAGGGACTTAAATGTAAATACAACAGAATGAAATGGTCCTAAGAAGTAATCGGCTTGTTTCAACCTTTACTTTACAAAATATCTACTAATATATGCATCTACTAGAATGAAATGATAGATGGCTATCTTCACCATTTTCCATATGAAGATCAATCCACTATCATCTCACTTTACAAGGCTCCTAATTTATATATATAACAAAAAAGAAGGACGAAGGCTCGTTTTTCTTGTTCAAGGCTGTATTCCCCCTTTGTCATCTTCACCCTGCTTGGAGGACACTACCAATCTGCCTCAAGGGCATCTTGAAGCCCCCCATTACCATATCATCATTGAGGAATTCAAAAATATCCTCGGGTAGCTGCTCGTGACGCTCTACGTCGAGTTCTTGCATTACTTGTTCTGGTGCTGCTTGGCCTATCGGAGCCACCGAAGGTTCAGAATTTAGATTGATTTTAACTCCCAAAGGTTGGCTACCATTACCCATTTCCATGGGTTCCTAATTAGTGGACTCTGAAGATGCTACCTCTTGCTCTCTCATATCCCTATCTTCGTCCTCTTCTTCGCCATCCTCTTCTAGCTAGGATCCTCCTTCCTCATCATCTTCCTCTTCTTCAATATCCTCTTCTGATTGGGATCCCCCTTCCTCATCATCTTCCCCACTATCATAATCAAATGGGATCGGCTCCCCTGTGTTCATCGGCTGGTCATGTTGGGGAATATTCCCATCTTGGATTGGGTCTAAGCCGACCATAGCTAGCGGGGCAGTGTAGTAATGAGTTGTTGCGTGCCTTTGCGCATTTATCGTTCCCAATGGGATGACTGAGGTGAGAAGTTTGACTCTACCATCAAAATGGTAGTTTATGGGATTCAACAAGGCTAGAGGCACATCGTCAATGTGGTAATTGTTATGCATCATCAACTTTTGTTTGACCTCCAACCAAGCATGCCTGTTCCTAATCGGGTCTTGCATAGGGTTGAAGGCATAGTTGCTTTCCAAATGGACCACGTATCGGTTTAGGATGTGAATCCCATCCTCTCGCATTTCTAGCTCCTCCCTGATGTCAAATACAAAGAACCCGTATGGGAGATTCGGGACAACATGGAGAATCTCGAGCCATTCCTCGTAGTCCCCATACTTCAACAGCCAATCATTAAAAAAAAAAAGACAGCCCAGGGGTTCTCAATCCAGTAGTGAATACAATGTATCATCCACGCCTTGTCTAAAATGAACCCCATTTTCCCTGTTCGAGAGAGGTACCATAACAGTGAATAGGCTTCATGCGGAAATCCAAGTACATCTTCCGCTGCCGTATAAAAGCAGTTCAAGTGTGGGAAAGTAGGGTGCCAGTCCGTAAACTTGACCGGGGCATTGTGTATCCCATAATGATGAAGTAGGATGTCTTGATGAGTCCCGACCATCTCTCTGGCCCTATCCTCTAAAACAGCTCGGGTAATGTTTATCATAACGTCAGGGGGTAGCTCATTGTCTATAAGAACGTTTCCTATCGGGTGATCCATTTTCCTAGTGAAATGTGTTTGTTATATCTTTAATTTTAATAAGGGGTTATGCATATGTATGTACATATGAGATAGCATATGTGTGGCAAAACATCATGCAAGACTCTATTGTACCACATTTCTATTAATATATATGCATGAGTGAGTACCTAAACGCTTTTCTGAGAGGGTGATTGCTATAGGTAGCTTTGGTCTAATTCTAATGGGTGGGTTCTCAAACCACTTTTTGATACTAACTCCCGAACCGGGTTTAGTAAAATCTTTCTCACCAAAACTTGGCGAGAAAGCGGTTTGAGTTGAGAACGTTTCACGGGCCTAACCAGGTTTCCCATGGCGGCACCCCTACTTTGTTCTCACCTAAAATCCTAAAAATGGTAAGACCAGAACCTGGCCTTTGAGTGTTCGTGTGATAGTGGGGATTATGATATGTACGGAACAATGTGATAAATATTTATAAAAAATGACATAATAATAACAATAATGAAAATACATCACCTATATTAATAAAACAAATAAAACAAATAAGACAAACAAGCAAATTAACACAAATCACATATTAAATTAGATTGACAGTCCCCAGCAGAGTCGCCGGCTGTCGCTATCGGATTTTTCGGGCACGAACGCCGGAAGCTAAATCGGTTAATAGTTTTTCCTAATTAAAACTTTTTTTTGAGTCGTCACCAATCAGAATTAAGGCGTGATTGGACACCAAAAATGGTTGAATTTTAACGGGTAATGAGGTTTGCGAAATAGAGATTTTTTGGTTCGTTTGTCGGTTATGAATAGGGAAGAAAAACTTGATTAATCACCCTACCCCGCCCAAATATTGGTACTAAAAGATGTGATTTTTGTGTTAAATTTATTTGACTTATCTCGATTTTATTTGTACTTTTATAATATAATAGAGGCATATAATTTTGGGACAGGATTAATGTCGTAGGTATTTAATATTTATGTGACCTTGGATTATTAATTGTATCCTTTTAATTTTAGTAATTCGGGTAATATTTGATTCACATCTCTATGACATAGACCTACGAATTAAAATGTTTAATTTTGTATAGTTTGGTAACGGTTAATTCATATTCCTATAACATAGAACTGTGAATTAACTCGTTCAGTTTTTGTTTATTTTAGTAACATTTAATTCATATTTGTACGACATAGAGCTATGAATTAATTCGTTTGTTTTTAAATCGACGATGTTTTAATGCGTATTTCCGTAATGTCGAATTATGAACTGCCTTATTTAGTTTTTTCATTTTTCATAACATTTAATTCGTCTTTCTATAACATAGAACTACGAACTATCTCGTTATTCTTTTTTCACTTTTTATACCCTTGCAACATATACGTATAAATTGAACCGTTCCGCGTTAATTAAGTTTTAATTTTTTTTATCGTTTTCATACCTCTATGACATAAAGGTATAAATCGATTCGCCTTAACTTTGTTAGTTTCGTATACGTTTAACTTATATCCCTATAACATAGGCTCATAAATCGAGTCGTCTAATCTTTATTTTTTTTATACGAATAAAAGGATTGATTAAATTTAACAAGATTATTCTATAATATACCCAAATAGTATATTAAAAGTTGAATTAGAAAAAGGCTTTACTAATTTAAATTAAACAAAACAAGATACCAATATAGAATTAGACTCAATTAAGAAACACCAATTTGATTAAATCAAAAACTAAATAAGAAAAAGTCACAAAACAATTGATGATAAGAAGAAATAAACCCAACAAAACAATTGATATGTTAGTGTTCAGGAGCTTATCCAATTTAGGCGGCCCATTTTGGCATTTTTAAAAGGGTCAAATACATGAATATCATGATTAAGTACAAAATTATAATTAATTCATATCGCCAAACTTAATTCTTAATATGTCATTATTCTCTATATATTATCGTTTTATACTATAAATTAAAAAATTTAGACTCCAATTTATAAATCATAAGCTCTAGAAAATATATTATAGACTTCTAATTTATAAATTCTAATCGTTAAAATATAATAAAAGTACTGATTTTACTAGTTTAATATAATCTAAAATTATGATTTGATATAGTTGTAAATAGTTTTTAAAAGATGAATTTCTATGTAATTTTCCCTTTTTAAAAACCTAGACCCAAAGACCCAATTGTATCCGGATTATTCATTTTTTTGATCACCATATATATAAATTAACTAATCCTAACCCAACCCTAATTTATCATAGTATAAATAACACCTAAACATCAGCCTCCCCTCTTTTACTCCTTGGCCGACAGACAACAGCCCCTCCCTTCCTAGACTTGTGCGATTCATCTCTACCCTAACCTTTCCCTCTGCTCTTTCTTATTTCCGGCAAAAAAAAAGAGAGAAAGCCCTCCGATCATGGTGGTTTCGTGGCGGCTCCTGTCCTTCCTGTCCTTCTCTCTTACTTTGGACTTAGTCCGACTCTAGTCCGACATCTGGTGGCCGTTTTCTCCGTTTTTATGGGTGAAACGGAGCCGATTAATTCCGATCTACCCTGCTTATGGGGGTTTATAGACGGTCCGACACCCTTGGAGAGCGGACAGCCACCATTCGACGCCTCCGAGGTACCTAGGAGGTCCGATCTACTCGTGCATGCGGTTTTTTCCTAAGGTAAATCGCATTTTTTGTATTTTTTTTCTGTTTGTGTTTGCTCTTTGCGTCTTTTTTTTTGTATTTTTCCGTTTGCTCCTTATGTCTAGCTAACCTTTTTTTGCATTTTTCTGATTTTCCTTGAACTCGGAATACAGATCTCGTGGGTTTGCTACGGACTCGGGATTTCCTTAAGGTGAATCACGTTTTCTTTGTGCCTTTCCTGCTTGTGTTTGTTCTTTTACAGTTCCTTAACCTTTTTCTTGCGCTTTTTTTCTTGAGTTCTTGGAACTCGGAATGCAGGCCTCGAGGTGATTCGTTAATTTGTTACGGACTAAGGAACACAGAAATGGTTACTTGTGGTTTTTTTGTTTTGTTACGAATATTATATCCAACTTGTACCCTGATGATGGTTACGGGATTTCCCGGATCAATTAATGAAAGAAATTCCTCCCTTTACTAGTTTGTGTTCTATTTTTGTCTATGGGTTCCCTGAATTTGGTGGTTACATGAAAGAGTTCGCCTTTTTACAAAAAAGGTCTTATTCTTTTGGAAGCTGGTGTCTGGATTTTTTATTTCAGGGGTTTTACTATAAAAAAGGTCCCATTTTTATTAAAGTTGGTGTTGTTACTCATGGTTTTGGGGTTTTTGAGTTTTCATTGTAACAAAAGGCTCCATTTTTCATAAAGCATCTGTTTTTATATGTGGTTTTGGGGTTTTTGAGTTTTCATTGTAACAAAAGGCTCCATTTTTCATAAAGCTTCTGTTTTTATATATGGTTTTGGGGTTTTTTGAGTTTTCATTGTAACAAAAGGCTCCATTTTTCATAAAGCTTCTGTTTTTATATATGGTTTTGGGGTTTTTGAGTTTTCATTGTAACAAAAGGCTCCATTTTTCATAAAGCTTCTGTTTTTATATATGGTTTTGGGGTTTTTGAGTTTTCATTGTAACAAAAGGCTCCATTTTTCATAAAGCTTCTGTTTTTAATATGGTTCAGTAAAGAAACCAGAGTAGTGTAAAGAGTGCAAGGAGGAGATTTTAGTGTTTAAACATCCTAAGGAATTCTTCCAGATTTGGAAAATAGGTATATTTTCCAGATTTGGAAAATAGGTATATTAGTTATTTAGTAGATATCTATAATAAAAATATTTATGAAATAAATTGGTTTTAAAAAATGTAAAATTACTAAAAAATGAGAAATTATCCCGGACAAAATGGGTATCTACAGTTGCCCCCTTTGTAGAGCTTTATGAAATAAAGATGTACAAAGTAGCTTCAGATATACATTTTGCATGCTTCTAATATGTTGTTTATCTTAAATAGTCGTCGATTCCGAGATTGGATCTCCGTGGATCCAGGTGATTAGGGTTCGAATCGTGAGGCTTCTCAAAGGATGCTGCGGAATAAACATTTCTATTTTGAATAGAAACGAGTTGCGAGACTAGATCTCAGAGGATTCTACGGAACAAACATTTCTATCTTGAATAGAAACGAGTTGCGAGACTAGATCTCAAAGGAATAACAAGATTGAAAATAATAGAATTGAATCGTGAGGCTTGATCTCAGAGGATTCTACGGAACAAACATTTCTATCTTGAATAGAAACGAATTGCGAGACTAGATCTCAAAGGAATAACAAGATTGAAAATAATAGAATTGAATCGTGAGGCTTGATCTCAGAGGATTCTACGGAACAAACATTTCTATCTTGAATAGAAACGAATTGCGAGACTAGATCTCAAAGGAATAACAAGATTGAAAATAACAGAATCGAATCGTGAGGCTTGATCTCAAAGGATTCTACGGAACAAACATTTCTATCTTGAATAGAAACGAATTGCGAGACTAGATCTCAAAGGAATAACAAGATTGAAAATAATAGAATTGAATCGTGAGGCTTGATCTCAGAGGATTCTATGGAACAAACATTTCTATCTTGAATAGAAACGAATTGCGAGACTAGATCTCAAACATTTTTTTGTATTTTTCCGTTTGCTCCTTGTGTCTAGCTAACCTTTTTTCCATTTTTCTGATTTTCCTTGAACTCGGAATACAAATCTCGTGGGTTTGCTACGGACTCGGGATTTCCTTAAGGTGAATCACGTTTTCTTTGTGCCTTTCCTGCTTGTGTTTGTTCTTTTACAGTTCCTTAACCTTTTTCTTGCGTTTTTTTTCTTGAGTTCTTGGAACTCGGAATGCAGGCCTCGGGGTGATTCGTTAATTTGTTACGGACTAAGGAACACAGAAATGGTTACTTGTGGTTTTTTTTGTTTTGTTATGAATGTTATATCCAACTTGTACCCTGATGATGGTTACGGGATTTCCCGGATCAATTAATGAAAGAAATTCCTCCCTTTACTAGTTTGTGTTCTATTTTTGTCTATGGGTTCCCTGAATTTGGTGGTTACATGAAAGAGTTCGCCTTTTTACAAAAAAGGTCTTATTCTTTTGGAAGCTGGTGTCTGGATTTTTTTATTTCAGGGGGTTTACTATAAAAAAGAGTCCCATTTTTATTAAAGTTGGTGTTGTTACTCATGGTATTGGGGTTTTTGAGTTTTCATTGTAACAAAAGGCTCCATTTTTCATAAAGCATCTGTTTTTATATGTGGTTTTGGGGGTTTTGAGTTTTCATTGTAACAAAAGGCTCCATTTTTCATAAAGCTTCTGTTTTTATATATGGTTTTGGGGTTTTTTGAGTTTTCATTGTAACAAAAGGCTCCATTTTTCATAAAGCTTCTGTTTTTGTATATGGTTCAGTAAAGAAACCAGAGTAGTGTAAGGAGTGCAAGGAGGAGATTTTAGTGTTTAAACATCCTAAGGAATTCTTCCAGATTTGGAAAATCGGTATATTTTCCAGATTTCTTAGATCCTTTGCATTTCAAGGCTTCTTGTCTGGTTTCCAGAACCTGGAAACCAGAAAAAAGTCTTTAAATGCCCCCTTGATGTTTAGGCATTAAAGCTTCCTCCTTTTTTTATTAAGGAAGTAGATCTTGGACCATTTAAGGAAACCTTAATGGTTTTGTCTCTAGAACCTAGAGACAGAACCATTAAGACTTTAATGGTCAAAACTTTCCACCTTTGGAGACAAAAAAAAAAAGAAAGAGATGAAGTGAATGTAGCCAGTAATTAATATCAAAGAAAGAGATGAAGTAGGTTGACAAAAGAATAAAAGAGGAAATGGTGTGCTTACCTTTTGGAAGATCTGCACGAGAGAAGTATGAGCCTGCCTCTCTTCTAAATTCCCTTTTTTTGTCTGTATCCCCTTTGGGTCCACCAGCCTCTTTATATAGGCAGATTTTTTAATTATTTAGTGTAAAGTGCTGTTAATTAGTGTTAAACTCTATTAATTAGTTTTGTATATTTCAATTATTAATTGATTGCTTAATGGGCTTTGAATTTGGACTTGGGCCTCCTACTTTGGGGTCATTAGTTGTAAATCTGTAAATTATGCTTAAACTTTTATTTACTTCATGTGTTTCATATTTGTTTTTGTTAAGAATAACAACATAAAAATTAATTGGTATTTTATAACTAGATAACACGTGTTTATATTTTGAATGTAATTCTATCAAATAAAATTAAACATCATTGTATTCATATTTAATCAAAGAAATGACATTCCTTTAATTAATAATGGTCATCCTAATCAATCGACTTAATCTTTATAACATAAACATTCAACCGATTATAGAGATTTTATATATAATTTCAGTTCCTTTTCACAAATATTAGTTATTTAGTAGATATCTATAATAAAAATATTTATGAAATAAATTGGTTTTAAAAAATGTAAAATTACTAAAAAATGAGAAATTACCCCGGACAAAATGGGTATCTACATTGTGTACTTTCAAGTTCTCGTAAAATTTTCAAAAATCACGTCTTTATTGCCTTGTTAATTTTCATTATAGAGATAACTCGTGGGTTAGGACTCAATGCTTTTTGTTAGGTACAAATCTCGACTATGCATAAATTCCCTAGCTTCGAGATCAAGACTTAAATTTCTTAAGTAGACCGATCCTTTGTGTTTCCACGCATTTACTTTTAAAGACAAATAACGGAATTTTAATTTACTTTTTGAGGGAGGTAGTGTGTCGGGAAAGTTTTTGAACTAAATAAAGTAGTCTAATTATTTTATTTATATGATTTTTATTTTTTTGAACTAGATAAAGTAGTCTAATTATTTTATTTATTTGATTTTTATTTTTATTTTTGTTTTTGGTAGTGCAAAACAAACTATAAGTATGGGGTTGCACGACCCTCCGCGTTAGGGCTGGGCGCGGATCCTGGAGATACTGGACCGAACCGAATATCCGAGGAAAAAACTCCAGAATTGGACCGGACCGTTGACTTTTTTTGGAGAACCGAACTGGATTGGACCGTTGACTTTTCGTCAAAGAACTGGATAGAACTGGACCGAAATTTATCCAGGACCGGACCGATAACCGGATTGGATTGGATTGGATTGGACCGAACTGAAATAACCGAAAGTTTAGCAATAATAAATTTATGTTTCATACATTAACTTTATATAAAGAGACATATTATATAATATATAGTTATATATTTTGTAAGGTTTGGTAAACTAATTACAATAATATAAATTTATAATTTATTAATAAGGTATAACATTATTATATAGTCATAAAAATTATCCCGATTAATGCTTGTTTATAAAATGAAATAAAAAATATTTACCTAAAATGTAAACATGGAGAATTGAACACCTAACCAAATAAAACATTATTAATCACCTTAACCATCTGAACCAATTCTACTTCTTGTTAACCATTTAATTAAGTAACAAATATTAGAAGTTTTAAATATTAAAATTTTTAAACATTCTATAAAATAGAATCTTGTGCTTCTTTTACCTATTCTCTCTGCTTCGATTTTTTTCTAGGGTTCTATCTCCTTCACTGCACTCCATTGCCGCTACCACCTCGCACACCTCCACCTTTTACCGATCTAAACTCTGGTAAGTTTTCTAAACTCTGAACTTTTATATTTCAATTTCTAAACTCAGTGTTGTGTACATTGTGTAGATTTGAAGTTTTATATGTTCTGTGTTATATTTGAAGTTTTATATGTTAGGGTATTAGATATAGTTCTTAATTAATTTACTTAGCAATTATATTTCATAGTTTTATTTTAATTAAATGTTTATAAATACTAACTATATAAATGTTATTTAATTTGTAGAAATTAGTTCTGATCCTGAAATTGCATCATCTATTTTATCCATATTTCAATTGGATATCTAAGGTTTTTTTAACTGAATCAAATGCACTTTTGTAAGCATTCTTTTACTTTTTGCTAATGTGTTGATTAATTTTATTAAAGTGAAAGCTAATTAATTTAACATTTGTTGATTCACTAATATGGTAAATTTTATATGTTTAGGTTGATGTTTGGCTTTTACTTCCTTTGCTTTAAAAAACAAGGAATTTGTTGTGTTAAGAAGATTCAATTACAAATTGGGATGATGATTAGAGAGATTTTGCTAATGAAGTGTTGTCTTTTTTGAATTAAAGGTTGTTTGTTTTTATGGATTTGTTATTTTGTAACTTTGATTTTGTGGGTTTTTTTAGCATTGTTGTCTACCGTAACTTTTAATACTTTGATTTTGTGATTTTTTTTAGCCTTGTTGTCTACTGTAACTTTTAATGAATGTTGTTTACTTCCTAAAAAAATATCATTTATTTCAAGTTATGTAAGATAATAAAATTTTATATTTTATTATCTTGTAAATTAAATTTTTAATTTATTTTTTATGACTTAAACTATTAGATATTTATCCGAATCACCGAAAAATTATATTGGATTGGACCGGAACCGAATCTCCGAATCCCCAAACTGGACTGGACTGAAATTTTAGGGCAATTCAATTCTGGAGATTTATTCTTTCAATCCAATCCTGGAGATTTCCTTTTATTAATCTCCGAATTTCAATCAAATACTGGAGATTCATGAATCCCCGACTTGGACCGAACTGTGCCCAGCCCTACTCCGCGTGAGGAAAAAGACGTTTACTTCAAAGACGTCGGAAAGGAAAAGAAAACAAAAACAAAATAAAAAATAAAAAAGAAAGGGGGAAAGAACATTAAAAGAGGCCCTTACAGGTCTGAGAGTACGCGGGGCGTGCCTTAGGGTACGCTCCACGTGATTCAAGTTTCCGACCGTTTTTAAAATGAAATCGTGGTCTACGCGGGGCGTGCCGAGAGGGGCGCTCCGCTTGGACGTTATTTTGGAACGAAAATTGGAAAGTGAATAACACGAAAATGCGCGTAAATAAATTCGGAGATTAAAGGAACGATTCTATAAAAATAACGCGGATACATTAAAAAGGGAAAACATGAAACACAAAAAATAAAAACACAAACAAAAACATAAAAACAGGGAACATAAAACAAATAATAAAAGAGCCAACACGCGAAAACTAAGGTTGAGGAGGTGGGTGGCTGTGGATGTTGAAGTGGGTGAAGAAGGTGTTGGTGAAGGCGTCGAAGGTTGCCCGGTCCGCTTGCCTTTGGGCCTCGAGAGCGTCGAAACGTGTGGCAAAGGCGGCTTGGTCGATGAGGCGATGGGCCTCTAGAGTGTCGAAGCGGGTAGTGATGTTGGCTTCGAGGGTGTCAAACCGGGCGTTGAAGTGAGCCCGATCTTGCCTTTGGTTCCCCTCCAAAATGTCCAACCGGGCAAAAATCGATTGGAAGTCGGGGTCAGCGGAGAAGGATGGTCCGGTGGGTGGGCTAAAGTCAAGGTCAAATTCGGAGTCCCACCCTTCCCCGTCACCCTATTGAGTGGCACCCGAACTTTCACCCGGACCGGAGGCAAAGCGGTGGAGGGTCCGGAAATCATTCTTGTCCAAAGGACGGGGGTTGGAGTGGGGTAGAAGGTCGAGAGCGGCTGGGACAAGAGAGGAGGAGGCGTAAACAGTAACCAAGTGCCCCAAACCAATCCCGACACGCTTCCTCGTGTTCATTTATTGCAACATTGTCGTCACGAGGAGGGAGACGTCGAAAGTGAGCCCCTTCTCAAAATAATAGAGAGCGAGGAGCTCAAGTTTATTCACCTTGGTGACCTCGGATTTCCCCGAGAAGTAGAAGTTGATGAAGCGGTGGAGGAGTTGGAGAATTGGAGAATTGGGTCGCGGATGCTACCCAGATGGAGGTTGGAGATGTGGTAGTTGTCCCGCCCTGTGATGGACTTCCAAAATCCAGAGGGCGTGACTTTGGGGGGCCGTTCGGTGAGGCCAAGATTTTCACCTTGGTTGGTGAAGTTGGAGCGTATCCAAGCCGTGGAGATGGAGTGTGTCTATTATGGAGGCGAAAGGACAAGACACAACTCCCATGGGGACCGGTGGTAGTGAGAGTGGTGAAAAATTCGATCACTAAAGAGGGGTACACGCGGTGGTGTGCACGGAAGAGGTCATGCCATCTGAGGGCACGAAGACGGTCCTCGAAGGCGCTGCGGAGGTTGTGGTGATTAAGGGTGTGGAGATCAATGTAGGGGAGGGGCATGATTTTGGAGCCCGAAATGTTGTTATAGGCAATCCCCTCCCCCTCGGTGTGGATGTGGAAAGGGGCGCGGAGTTGGACGGTGAGGGGTGGTGCGGCATTCGGGTCGGGTGGTGGTGGTGATGGTGTACAGTTTATACGGGAAGTGTGGGCACGAGTGGACCGTGGGGGACGGGCATCGACTACACTTTTGCTTCGGGTCATGGTGAGGGAAAGGGAGTGAGATGTAGGAGGTTTGAGGGAATGTGAGGGGGGAAATGAAGGAATATGGATGTTTAAATAGGAGAGGGGTGGGAATCCAAAGGATTTTTGGATTCCCAGAGGGGTACGCGGGGCGTGCAGGGGTCCACGCCACGTGTATCCCATCCTCTGGACCAACTTTTGGTCCAATGATACCAGGGTACGCGGGGCGTGCCTAGGAGTACGCCACGCGTACTTTGGTCTCTGACCAAAAGTTGGGAGAATGGAGAAGGGTACGCGGGGCGTGCGTGGGAATACGCTCCGCGTAGAAGTCGGAAGGTCAACGAATTTTTTTGGGTATTTGAATGGTTTTTAATTTTTATGGGGTTTGGTAATGAATAATAAAGGGGGTGATTAATGAAATATTAATGGGGGGAAAGTTAATTAAGGTTTGAATTTGAAAGAAATGGGAGTGATTGGAGGTTGGAAGAGGTGGAGTGGGAAAATGGAGAAAGAAATGGGGAAATGGGGAGAGTGATGTGAGTGGTGGAAGAGAGAGGTGGAGTGTTAGAGTGGTTAATAGGGGTATAGGGTGGCATGGGGAGTTGATTTTCGCAACTCCCCAAGGATACGCGGGGCGTAGTATGGGGGTACACTCCACGTCTCTTTTTATTTTTGCATTTTATTCTTAAAAACCTACAGGTCTAAGAGTACACGGGGTGTGGTAATGGGTATGCCCCGCGTAAAGTGCTTTTGAGCACCAAAAGATGTCCAGAAACTCATCTACGCGTGGCGTACCGATGTGTACGCTCCGCGTAGATGTTTGGAAAATAAATGGGATTTGTTTTTGTTTTATGGGTTTTATGATTTTTTTATGTTTTTGAGGTTCTATTGAAAAATTGACGAAACGAACTCGAAAGAAAGGAATGCGTTAAATTTGTTTAAAAACCGAAAGAAAACGAAAACACGCAAAACTTGAAAGAAGACGAAAACACACAAGAACAAGACTGAAAATAATTTGAAAAACGTATATGATACATATAGACAAAGGTTTAGAAAATGCAAACCGGTGCTATGTTTATAGTCGGAGTAGCTCGACTTTCTCTTGGTGTGACTTATTGTAGGATGTCCGAATTAGAACCCGATGGATCCGAACCTTTACCGTTAAGGAGAGTTATTGCTTGTCCGGATTCTCTATTTTTGGCTCGCGGGTTTTTCTCGGTGTTTGTCGGGAGAGTTCCTAACTGCCTCTCATGTTGTTGACGATTTAGATGAGCTACTTGGTGACTTAAATCCCTGCAAAACACCTCATTATCGGCAAGACGGGTTAGGATGTCCTTTAACAAGGAAGTTACCGATTGGCCTTGCACGTTGTCGGGAGGTTGAGTATTTCGACCTCCGAGCATAGTTTGTGATTGCCCTAGCCCATTTTCCCTATACTCTTGATGAAAGTCGGGCGGGGGCCTCAATACGTTATTGTTATTGTCGTACGATAAGTTAGGATATTGGTATCGAGGTCTCCACCCGTTATCATTATTATTGTGGTGGTGTGAATAAGAGTTTGGGTTAGAGTTGTACCTTTGGTTACCTCCTACGTAACTTACATTTTCGGCGTCACCGGTGAAAGGGCTACCGGCATGGAAATTATGTCCGTCATGATCTCCACCAAATGATTGCACATCAGGACCTCTGCATCTTTATTGAGGCTCAACTGTTCTATTAAAGCGTCTAGTTTCTTGTTCATCTCAACCATGGAACTTTTTGGAGCCTCTTTGTCCATGGCGAACGCTTGATGTCACGGAGGTCCGGCAAGCCGATCTTCTTGCCACTGAACGCTTTTTCTTACGAGCTCGTTGATGAACTCATATGCTTCGCTTGCCGATTTCCTAAATAGGTCCCCACCTGCTGCGGAATCCACAGTAGCACGATTAGTAGGCGTTAATCCGTGATAAAAAGTACTTACAAGATCGTACTTGGGGATGTCGTGGTGCGGGCAACTTTGAAGCAATTTTCGGAATCTCGCCCAAGCCACATGAAGGGCTTCGTACTTGAGTTGCCGAAAGGAAGTGATATCATTGTGCAACTTCACCGTCTTGGAAGGTGGAAAGTAATAAGAGAGTAACTCCTTTTCGAGCTCGTCCCATGACGTGATAGTTTCGGCTTCCAAAGAATGCAACCACTCCAACGCTTGACCTGTCAAAGAGAAAGGAAAAAGCTTTAGACGTACGGCCTCAACCGGAACACCATTTTGCCGAGAAGTATCGGCACACATAAGAAATTTATCGAGATGTTCGTTAGGGTTCTCATGAAGTTCTCCTCCAAATTGACCGAGTTGTTGGATCAATTGGATCATGCTCGTCTTAATCTCGTAGGTGTTGGCCGGAATGGTGGGGGCGACAATTCCGTTGCGATTTTGGGGCCTGTGCGGAGCAAGGATCTCCATCATCGTTCGTGTGTCATTGCCTCCTCCATTTCGGATGTTGTTCACGAGTTGTCTTTGATTTGCCTCGGGTTGGTTGGCTTCATTGTTGATGTTGGCCATCTTTTCTCTCCGAATCCTACAAAGAGTACATTCAATTTCGAGATCAATAGGAACGAGAGTATCACTCCGAGATCGGGTGTGCATACACTAAAAGGAAAATAAGGAAAAATATGAACAAGAAAGAATGTTGTTAGTATATAAACTACTTATAAACAATTTATACAAAAAGAATGCATAGACTAACAATAGAACGTTTTTGCCTAATATTGCAAGAAAGTATAAATCCCCGGCAACGGTGCCAAAAACTTGATGCGTGGCGCCTAGGTAGAGCTTGTAAAATATGTGTGTTATGATGAGTGTGCTATGGTTATGGATATGATCTTTCTAAATGCTCTAACTCTACTAGACGCTGCTACTTAGGGGCAAGTGTACCCCGTCGTATCAAGTAATAATCCGGTTAAGACCGGGTATCGAATCCACGAGATTTATAACCACAAGTATTAAACTACTCGGTTCTATACGTTATCTAAGCGGTGAATACTTTAGTTTGGTTTGGGTGACAACTACAAACTAATCCTAAACTAGGGTGAAACAGACTCGTGTAATTCAAACTCTTAATGAAGCGTTACGGGTGATGATAAGTTATAACATATGAGAAATGACTCAAAACATATACGATTAATACTTTACTCTTGTAAAGACGACTATCTATAGACCGAACAACTCCGTGAGGTTCTAGGGCCGTGATTCCCTCTTAAGGCGACTCCAATTCTTAGGATTAGAAACTAGGGCCCGTAAGTTCCGTGGCTCATCAATTCCTACGGTTTCCGGTTTGTCAATTCCGGTAAGGCAACACTTATGTGAATCCTAGTGGATTTCGGAGCTCGTAAGCGACCTACACAATAATCAATTATAAGTATCAAAGCAAGCAATAAGTAATAACACGTATAGTGGAAATGAAATCGTAAATCATATATTATAAATGTGGAACGTATAAATACGGAATACAACCAAGCCTAGTACTTAGGAAGAGTACAAGCTAGTTAACAAGTAAAAAGGGAAGAAGAATCGGCCCTTAGGACTAGCTAATCGGACTCAAAGCCGTCTCGTAGGACTTGGAGGTGGAACTCTCGAGCTTGGTGGATACGGATCGAACGTAACTTTGATGGAGTGACGGAATGAATGCACAAGCTCTCAAGGTGGTGAAATCTGAATGAATGAAATGAGTGCTAATCACTCTTATTTATACACATCAAGCTCGGGGGTAAAATCATAAATACACAAGTCACAAGTAAGAATTCACACTATTTTTGCAGTTTTCACAAGGTACGCCCCGCGTAGAAGGTGGTACGCTCCGCGTATCTGCAAGATTACCCATTCCGTTGATAATTTTCTTACGCGTGGACCAGATTTAGGATTGGTGACTCAACTACGCCACGCGTAAACTGGGGTACGCTTCGTGTAGTTGAGCCTCTGGAACTCAAAAGCTTGATTTGTGCCTTGTACGCTCCGCGTAAGCTTGGATACGCCCCGTGTATCTTAGGTCCTGGAACTTTTTGTCTCCAATTCACACCTTAGACGCCCTGCTTACCATGATGTACACCCCGCGTAGTAAGTGTTGACCAAGTGGGAATGCTTAGTTGACTGTTGTGATCTTGAGGTAATTGTTCTACGCCCCGCGTAGCTTTGTGAATTATTGCTAACTTGTTCCTGCAAAATATGACATTCGAGAACCGAATTAGCTTGACATTTATTTTCTGAAATTTAATAAAAAATTAAGCGAATTAACTAAAAACATAAGATTTATTTTTATTTTGTTATTTTATTGAAAACACTTTATTTTATTCACCGCTTTAATTCTTTAAACCGGAGCTAGTCTTCCGGTCTCTGTTTGCCTTTTGGTAGAGTGTGGTCTTATCCACACTCTGCCCCCTAATTGAAGAATATATTCTCACTGCTTCCATCAGGAGTAGTGAGACAACACATTCACGGAAATAGCTTCCGTGAATGTGTATCAAATTTCTGAAACATTTTTATGTTTCAGAAATTTGATACAAAAACTTTTTTTTATTAATTTTCACCCCACTTCTCTCCTCTTTCACCACTTCTATTTAAATTTAATTCTTTCACTCCCCTATCTAATTATTCACCCCTTTATCCCTTCAATTCAACCCCTTATTTCCATTTATTTTCCTTATTTCTCAAACTTCTTCTTCAATCTTCTCTTCTTCTATTCCCTTTCTTCTTCTTCTATTTTCTACTCCACTAACCCCCTTTAATATTTTATTTTCTCTCTTAATCTCTCACAATTCACAGTGGCGGGCTGAAAGGCCCGCCACTACTACGGAGGATGGCGGGTCCCGGACCCGGCATCCCAAGATTAGGGGCGAGGCTTTCGGCGCACCTCGGCCAAAATCCTTGGGATTTTGGCCACTTTAGGAGTGGCGGGTCCGTGACCGGCCACTCTTACATAACGGGTGGGCCTTTCGGCTCGCTTGTTCTTCTACAATGGTGGCTCACGGACCCGCCACTCCTTATGGAATGGTGGGTCTCTTACCCGCCAAGGATAAAAAAATTAATAATAAATTCAGAAACTTAGTGGGGGATGGATCACGCCTTTTCCTCTACCTCCACGACCCGTCATGAAGTATTCGGATTCTAATGTTCAGATGAGGAGAGAAAGGGGAAAGAGTTTGAAAAGTGGGTGAGGAGTTTGAAAAGTGGGGGGAGGGAGTATTCAAACTCTTTATTTTGAAAACAAGGGGTGGGGGCAAAAATGGTAAAAAAAAAGGGGCGGTAAGTAGGAAAATATGAGCGGTAAATAGCAATCCACTAAAAATACAGTGGTTAGAAGAGATAAATGAAAATACAGGGCATATTGAACAAATTTAGCAAAATATATGGGTTAAATCATACATTTGCCTCCGAGGTTGTCTCTGTTAGTAAACCCTAACAAAGCCCCTGGCTTCTACTGATCAACTGAGTTACAAGCTTCGAACTTGCCAACTTCCTATTATGTTTCCTTCTTATTCTCGGTATACAAACGGACTGTAATACACTAAAGTTTGTATATTTTCTCGTCGGACTCCACCACCGGAATCGTCACAAAAATCATAACTTCGGTTGTCGGACTCCACCATCTCCAACTCCCTTACTATTGAGTTGTCTTATCTTTCAAGGTTAGATAGTTTTTCTTTTTCCTTCTGTGGATGTTGTTTGCTTTTCTTTTAACCATGGAAGTCGTATATGTTTTCTTTCATTGTTGCATTATTCTCGCTAATAAGCTTGATTTTATGTTTCATTGGTTTTATTCTAGCTAACGATGGGGGAATTGATTGGGTTTTTATGCACTTTTGCTTCTGAAAAGTTATTTGAGAAATTGACTGCGTTTTTTTATAATTGTAACATTTAACTTGTCTAGTTTTATTTATATCTATATCTCTGTCCGATTTTGCACAGCCACCCCCTTTCATCGCCGGCATAACATCACTTCCATTTTGGTCAGACCAGCCAAATTTCTTTCCTCTCCCACTTTAATGTACTCATGAGTTGGATTTGATAACTTTTCAACTGATTTTGGATTTTGCCCCAAAGTGGGGCTTATAATGAAAAGTTAACTTAATATAGGGCTCGGTTAAACTTTATGCCCACTATGGGGCTGGTTTAACCGGGAACGAAACCGGAAGCTAGCCTTCCGATTTCGTTTTGCACAGAAACCGGAAGGCTAGCTTCCGGTTTCTTGATTATATATTTTTTTATTTAAAAAAATAGAGACCAGAAGCCTGACTTTCTGTTTCTATTTTTTTATTTAAAAAAATAGAGACCGGAAGCCTGGCTTCCGGTCTCTGTTTGCCTTTTCGCAGAGTGTGGTCTTATCCACACTTTATTCCCTAATTGAAAAATATATTCTCACTGCTTCCATCAGTAGCAGTGAGACAACACATTCACAGAAGTAGCTTCCGTGAATGTGTATCACATTTCTGAAACATTTTTATGTTTGGAAAATTTGATACAAACACTTTTTTTTTATTAATTTTCACCCCACTTCTCTCCTCTTTCACCAGTTCTATTTAAATTTAATTCTTTCACTCCCCTCTCTCATTATTCACCCCTTTATCCCTTCAACCCCTCATTTCCATTTATTTTCCTTATTTCTCAATTTTCTCTTCTTCTATTCCCTTTCTTCTTCTTTTTTCCTACTCCACTAACCCCCTTAAATATTTTATTTTATCTCTTAATCTCTGACAATTTAGAGTGGTGGGCCGAAAGGCCCGCCACTATCCTAAAATTAGGGTCGGGCCTTTCGGCCCGTGTTGGCCAAAATACTAAGATTTTGGCCGATTTTTGCCAAAATCCATGGGATTTTGGCCAATTTATGAGTGGCGGGTCCGTGACCCGCCACTCTTACATAACGGGTGGGCCTTTCGACCCACCTGTTCTTCTACAATGACGGCTCACGGACCCGCCACTCCTTATGGACTGGGGGGGTCTCTGACCCGCCAAGGCAAAAAAAATTTAAAAAAATTAATAATAAATTCAGAAACTTACCGGGGGATGGATCACGCCTTTTCCTCTGCCTCCACGACCCGCCATGAAGTCTTCTGATACTAATGTTCAAATGAGAAGAGAAACGGGGAAGAGTTTGAAAATTGGGGGAGGAGTTTGAAAAGTGGGGGAGGGAGTATTCAAACTCTTTATTTTGAAAACAAGGGGTGGGGGCAAAAATGGTAAAAAAGGGGCGGTAAGTAGGAAAATAGGAGTGGTAAATAGCAATCCACTAAAAATACAGTGGTTAGAAGAGATAAATGAAAATACAGGGCATATTGAACAAATTTAGCAAAATATATGGGTTAAATCATACATTTGCCTCAGAGGTTGTCTCTGTTAGTAAACCCTAACAAAGCCCCTGGCTTCTACTGATCAACTAAGTTACAAGCTTCGAACTTGCCAACTTCCTATTATGTTTCCTTCTTATTCTCGGTATACAAACGGACTGTAATACACTGAAGTTTGTATATTTTCTCGTCGGACTCCACCACCAGAATCTACACCAAAATCAGAACTCCGGTTGTCGGACTCCACCATCTCCACCTCCCTTACTGTCGAGTTCTCTTATCTTTCAAGGTTAGATAGTTTTTCTTTTTCCTTCTGTGGATGTTGTTTGTTTTTCTTTTAACCATGGAAGCCGTATATGCTTTCTTTCGTTGTTGCGTTATTCTAGCTAATAAGCTTGATTTTATGTTTCATTGGTTTTATTCTAGCTAACGATGGGGGAATTGATTGGGTTTTTATGCACTTTTTCTTCTGAAAAGTTATTTGAGAAATTGATTGGGTTTTTTTTTGTAATTGTAACATTTAACTTGTCTAGTTTTATTTATATCTATATCTCTGTCCGATTTTGCACCGCCACCCCCTTTCATCGCCGGCATATCATCACTTCCACTTTGGTCAGACCAGCCAAATTTCTTTCTTCTCCCACTTTAATGTACTCATGAGTTGGATTTGATAACTTTTCAACTGATTTTGGATTTCGCCCCAAAGTGGGGCTTATAATGAAAAGTTAACTTAATATAGGCCCGGTTAAACTTTATGCCCACTGTGGGGCTGGTTTAACCGGGAACAAAACCGGAAGCTAGCCTTCCGGTTTCATTTTGCACAGAAACCGGAAGGCTAGCTTCAGGTTTCTTGATTATATATTTTTTTATTTAAAAAAAAAGAGACCGGAAGCCTGGCTTTCGGTCTCTGTTTGCCTTTTGGCAGAGTGTGGTCTTATCCACACTCTATCCCCTAATTGAAGAATATATTCTCACTGCTTCGATCAGGAGTAGTGAGACAACACATTCACGAAAGTAGCTTCCGTGAATGTGTATCACATTTCTGAAACATTTTTATATTTGAGAAATTTGATACAAAAACTTTTTTTTATTAATTTTCACCCCACTTCTCTCCTCTTTCACCAGTTCTATTTAAATTTAATTCTTTCACTCCCCTCTCTCATTATTCACCCATTTATCCCTTCAACCCCTCATTTCCATTTATTTTCCTTATTTCTCAATCTTCTCTTCTTCTATTTCCTTTCTTCTTCTTTTTTCTTACTCCACTAACCCCCTTGAATATTTTATTTTCTCTTTTGATCTCTCACAATTTACAGTGGTGGGCCGCAAGGCCCGCCACTATCCTAGGATTAGGGGCGGGCCTTTCGGCCCGCTTTGGCCAAAATCCTAAGATTTTGGCCAATTTAGGAGGACCTGCCACTCTGACATAACGGGTGGGCCTTTCGACCCGCCTGTTCTTCTACAATGACGGCTCACGGACCCGCCACTCCTTATGGACAGGTGGGTCTCTGACCCGCCAAGGCAAAAAAAATTTAAAAAAATTAATAATAAATTCAGAAACTTACCGGGGGATGGATCATGCCTTTTCCTCTGCCTCCACGACCCGCCATGAAGTGTTCTGGTACTAATGTTCAAATGAGAAGAGAAAGGGGGAAGAGTTTGAAAATTGGGGGAGGAGTTTGAAAAGTGGGGGGATGGAGTATTCAAACTCTTTATTTTGAAAAAAAAGAGGTGGGGGCAAAAATGGTAAAAATGTGCGGTAAGTAGGAAAATAGGAGCGGTAAATAGCAATCCACAAAAAATACAGTGGTTAGAATAGATGATAAAAATACAGGGCCTATTGAACAAATTTAGCAAAATATATGGGTAAATCATACATTTGCCTCAGAGGTTGTCTCTGTTAGTAAACCCTAGCACAGCCCCTGGCTTCTACTGATCAACTGAGTTACAAGCTTCGAACTTGCCAACTTCTTATTCTGTTTCCTTCTTATTCTCGGTATATAAACGGACTGTAATACACTGAAGTTTGTATATTTTCTCGTCGGACTCCACCATCGGAATCGACACCAAAATCAGAACTCCGGTTGTCGGACTCCACCATCTCCACCTCCCTTACTGTCGAGTTCTTTTATCTTTCAAGGTTAGATAGTTTTTCTTTTTCCTTTTGTGGATGCTGTTTGCGTTTCTTTTAACCATGGAAGTCGTATATGCTTTTTTTCGTTGTTGTGTTATTCTAGCTAATAAGCTTGATTTTATGTTTCATTGATTTTATTCTAGCTAACGATGGGGGAATTGATTGGGTTTTTATGCACTGCTTCTGAAAAGTTATTTGAGAAATTGATTGGGTTTTTTTAGAATTGTAACATTTAACTTGTCTAGTTTTATTTATATCTATATCTCTGTCCGATTTTGCACAGCCACCCCCTTTCATGGCCGGCATAACATCACTTCCACTTTGGTTAGACCAGCCAAATTTCTTTCCTCTCCCACTTTAATGTACTCATGAGTTGGATTTGATAAATTTTCAACTGATTTTAGATTTTGCCCCAAAGTGGGGCTTATAATGAAATGTTAACTTAATATAGGGCTCGGTTAAACTTTATGCCCACTGTGGGGCTGGTTTAACCGGGAACGAAACCGGAAGCTAGCCTTCCGGTTTCGTTTTGCACAAAAACCGGAAGGCTAGCTTTCGGTCTCTGTTTGCCTTTTGGCAAAGTGTGGTCTTATCCACACTTTATCCCCTAATTAAATAATATATTCTCACTGCTTCCATCAGGAGCAGTGAGACAACACATTCACGGAAGTAGCTTCCGTGAATGTGTATCAAATTTCTGAAACATTTTTATGTTTGAGAAATTTGATACAAAGACTTTGTTTTATTAATTTTCACCCAACTTCTCTCCTCTTTCACCAGTTCTATTTAAATTTAATTCTGTCACTCCCCTCTCTCATTATTCACCCCTTTATCCCTTCAACCCTTCATTTCCATTTATTTTCCTTATTTCTCAATCTTCTCTTCTACTATTCTCTTTCTTCTTCTTTTTCCTACTCCACTAACCCCTTTAAATATTTTATTTTCTCTCTTAATCTCTCATAATTTACAATGACGGCTCACGAACCCGACACTCTTTATGGAAATGTTGGTCTCTGACCCGCCAAGGCAAAAAAAATTTAAAAAAAATAATAAATTCGGAAACTTACCGGGGGATGGATCACGTCTTTTCCTCTGCCTCCACGACCCGCCATGAAGTTGTCTGATACTAATGTTCAAATGAGGAGAGAAAGGGGGAAGAGTTTGAAAATTGGGGGAAGAGTTTGAAAAGTGGGGGGAGGGAGTATTCAAACTCTTTATTTTGCTAAAAATGGGTGGGGGCAAAAATGGTAAAAAAATGGGCGGTAAGTAGGAAAATAGGGGCGATAAATAGCAATCCACTAAAAATACAGTGGTTTTTATACTCTTTTGCTTCTGAAAAGTTATTTGAGAAATTGATTGGGTTTTTTTTATAGTTGTAACATTTAACTTGTCTAGTTTTATTTATATCTATATCTCTGTCCGATTTTGCACAGCCAACCCCTTTCATCGCCGAAATAACATCACTTCCACTTTGGTCAGACCAGCCAAATTTCTTTCCTCTCCCACTTTAATGTACTCATGAGTTGGATTTGATAAATTTTCAACTGATTTTGGATTTTGCCCCAAAATGGGGCTTATAATGAAAAATTAACTTAATATAGGGCCCGATTAAACTTTATGCCCACTGTGGGGCTGGTTTAACTGGGAACGAAACCGGAAGGTAGCATTCCGGCTTCGTTTTGCAAAGAAATCGAAAAGCTAGCTTTCGGTTTCTTAATCATATTTTTTTTTAATTTTCACCCCACTTCTCTCCTCTTTCACCACTTCTATTTAAATTTAATTCTTTCACTCCCCTCTCTCATTATTCACCCCTTTATGTCTTCAACCCCTCATTTCTATTTATTTTCCTTATTTCTCAAATTTCTTCTTCAATCTTCTCTTCTTCTATTCCCTTTCTTCTTCTTCTTCTTTTCTACTCCACTAACCCCCTTAAATATTTTATTTTCTCTCCTAATCTCTCACAATTCACAGTGGCGGGCTAAAAGGCCCGCCACTAGTACAGAGGATGGCGGGTCCCGGACCCGCCACTCCTTATGGAATGGTGGGTCTCTGACCCTCCAAAGCAAAAATATTTTTTTTAAAAAAATAATAATAAATTCAGAACCTTACCGGGGGATGGATCACGCCTTTTCCTCTGCCTCCACGACCCGCCATGAAGTGTTCGGATTCTAATGTTCAAATGAGGAGAAAAAGGGGAAAGGGTTTGAAAAGTGGGGGAGGAGTTTGAAAAGTGGGGGTGGGAGTATTCAAACTCTTTATTTTGAAAAAAAAGGAGTGGGGGAAAAATCGTAAAAAAAAAGGGCGGTAAGTAGGAAATAGGAGCGGTGAATAGCAATCCACTAAAAATACAGTGGTTAGAAGAGATAAATGAAAGTACATGGCCTATTGAATAAATTTAGCAAAATATATGGGTTAAATCATAATTTGCCTCAGAGGTTCTCTCTGTAAGTAAACCCTAGCAAAGCCCCTGACTTCTACTGATCGACTGAGTTACAAGCTTCGAACTTGCCAACTTCTTATTTTGTTTCCTTCTTATTCTCGGTATATAAACGGACTGTAATACACTAAAGTTTGTATATTTTCTCATCGGACTCCAACAACGAAATTGACACCGAAATCAGAACTCCGGTTGTCGGACTCCACCATCTCCACCTCCCTTACTGTCGAGCTCTCTTATCTTTCAAGGTTAGATAGTTTTTCTTTTTTCTTCTGTGGATGCTATTTGTGTTTCTTTTAACTATGGAAGTCGTATATTCTTTCTTTCGTTGTTGCGTTATTCTAGCTAATAAGCTTGGTTTTATGTTTCATTGATTTTATTCTAGCTAACGATGGGGGAATTGATTGGGTTTTTATGCACTTCTGCTTCTGAAAAATTATTTGAGAAATTGATTGGATTTTTTATAATTGTATATTTAACTTGTCTAGTTTTATTTATATCTATATCTCTGTCCGATTTTGCACAGCCACCCCCTTTCATCGCCGGCATAACATCACTTCCACTTTGGTCAGACCAGCCAAATTTCTTTCCTCTCCCACTTTAATGTAGTCATGAGTTGGATTTGATAAATTTTCAACTGATTTTGGATTTTGCCCCAAAGTGGGGCTTATAATGAAAAATTAACTTAATATAGGGCCCGGTTAAACTTTATGCCCGCTATGGGGCTGGTTTAACCGGGAACGAATGATGCGTGGCGCCTAGGTAGAGCTTGTAAAATATGTGTGTTATGATGAGTGTGCTATGGTTATGGATATGATCTTTCTAAATGCTCTAACTCTACTAGACGCTACTACTTAGCGGCAAGTGTACCCCGTCGTATCAAGTAATAATCCGGTTAAGACCGGGTATCGTATCCACGGGATTTATAACCACAAGTATTAAACTACTCGGTTCTATACGTTATCTAAGCGGTGAATACTTTAGTTTGGTTTGGGTGACAACTACAAACTAATCCTAAACTAGGGTGAAACAGACTCGTGTAATTCAAACTCTTAATGAAGCGTTAAGGGCGATGATAAGTTATAACATATGAGAAATGACTCAAAACATGTACGATTAATGCTTTACTCTTGCAAAGACGACTATCTATAGACCGAACAAATCCGTGAGGTTCTAGGGTCGTGATTCCCTCTTAAGGCGACTCCAATTCTTAAGATCAGAAACTAGGGCCCGTAAGTTCCGTGGATATATTCTTATCCACACTCTACCCCCTAATTGGTCTTATCCACACTCTACCCCCTAATTGAAGAATATATTCTTACTGCTCCCATCAGGAGCAGTGAGACAACACATTCAAGGAAGTAGCTTCCGTGAATGTGTATCAAATTTCTGAAACATTTTTATGTTTGAGAAATTTGATACAAAAACTTTTTTTTATTAATTTTCACCCCACTTCTCTCCTCTTTCACCACTTCTATTTAAATTTAATTCACTCACTCCCCTCTCTCATTATTCACCCTTTTATCCCTTCAACCCCTCATTTCCATTTATTTTCCTTATTTCTCAAACTTCTTCTTCAATCTTCTCTTCTTCTATTCCCTTTCTTCTTCTTTTTTTTCTACTCCACTAACCCCCTTAAATATTTTATTTTCTCTCTTAATCTCTCACAATTCACAGTAGCAGGCCGAAAGGCTCGCCACTAGTACGGAGGATGGCAGGTCCCAAACCCGCCATCCCAAGATTAGGGGCGGGACTTTCGGCCCACCTCGGAGGAGGAGGATATTCAATTTTATTTCGGCGGAGGAAATTGATTTTGGCCTTGCGGAGGAGGAAGATATTCAATTTTATCTCGGCGGGATGCTAGAGTCCTTCTCCTCCTTCTCGTTTCCACGGGCTGCTCTTGAATATACGGTATTATCGGTGCAGTTGGAGCACTTTGAATGGGATACGTACTAGCCATACGTTGATTATGATCGATGCCTCCAAGCACACTACCAGTTATATCTCTAACGCTTTGCCATGCACCTTCCTCGGGTTGCATGTATACAGTTGTTCAACACCATCCGCCTGCAACACATAAATATTTTAAACGCCATACTAAATATTAATAGCTATCAAATATAAATTGTTGCTATGTTACTTATGTTGAAACATCTTTCCACATGATTTTGATTTGACAAAATTATTTAAGTAAAATTAAATTCTCATGATAAAAATATTCCAACACATTAAATTTAAATGCTTTGAATTTATTTGTACTAATGTGTTTGTTCAATGTTGAGTTAATTTAATTACAAGATCAAAGACATAAATATGTAAGGCCCAAAAGCCCATAAGAGAAAGTCAAGCCCAAAGTCAACACAAGATAGACACACGGCCCAAGCAAAATCAAAACGCAGCCTCAGCAAAATGAAACGCAAGCCCAGCATGAAGAAGGATCGAGAAGACTTCAAGGCAAAGACTTCGTGATGAAGCCGTTGAGTTATGCGACAATGGAAGCAGGTCAGGAGCTGATCTATATCAACTTCCAGACAAAGTATAGAGATAGGAGTGAGTAGAGGAATAGAGGAAGGTACTCTTGTATACTTCGCTTCTGTTGTAAAAGGTTTTGTGCTCTACCTTTAAAGAGCTCAGTAGAGGATTCGAAAATCTCGGAAGGAATTCCGGGGACTGGATGTAGGCAGAGAGGCCGAACCAGGATACGTCTGCTGAGTAACATATTTCTAACCCTTAACTCCTTTATATATTGCTTGCTATAAAACTGACTAAGTAACGAACACACGCTGAGTTGAGTGAACTGAGAAGCTGAGTTCAGGAATAGACTTGAGTGCTATCTCCTGACTCAAGGACAGAAACAGACTTAGTCACTAGTTGACTAAGCTTGTATCTTAAACTACTCAGCACTGTTGTGCTTAAACAGAAAGATAAATCCCTTCTTATTAAAAAGAAGTCAGCCTTAACGGACAAAATTTTTGAATAGTTCCTAACCCTCCCCCCTCGGAACTAATCTTGTCACGTTACACGGGACCAACAAGTGGTATCAGAGCTACAAGCTCACTGAACAAGATATAACTATCTTGAGCTGATCCCCATAATGGCTGAGAACAGCACTCGTTTCCTCCCAGGAAATCAGTCAACTCAGATTCTTCCTGAGGGACTGTCCATTACTAGGCCTCCTCTGTTCTTCAGGTCTAACTACACCTTTTGGAAGAACAGAATGAAAAATTTCATTCAGGCAACAAATATGAGTGCATGGCTTTCTATAGTCCAAGGCCCATTTGTTCCTGTTGAAACTGTTAACAGCCAAACGGTTGTTAAAGTTGAGGCTAAGTGGATAGAAGATGACCTCAAGAAGCTACAAAATCATGCTTCGGCTATAAATATGCTTCACTGTGCATTAGATGCTGCAGAGTACAACAAAATTTCAGGTTGTGAGTCAGCATAGGAAATCTAGAAGAAACTGGAGGTCACCTATGAAGGAACCAGCAAAGTCAAGGAGTCCAAGGTGAATCAGCACATGAGGCTATACGAGCTATTTGAAATGAATGATGGTGAAGGAATCTCTGAAATGAACTTAAGATTCGCCAACATAATCAACGAGCTCAAGAGACTTGGCAAGAGCTTTACTGAGGAAGAACAAGTCAAGAAGATACTGAGGAGTCTTCCAAAAAGCTAGCAAGCCAAGAAAACTGCTGTTAAGGAAGCTCAAGACTTGACCACCTATAAGTATGATGAACTCATTGGATCTCTGCTGACCCATGAGATCTCAATGAAGAACTTTGAGGTGAAGGAGAAGTCTGAGGACAAGAAGCAAAAGTCTCTTGTCATGAAAGCTGACTCCACTGATGGGAGCTCAACAGACGATGAAGAAATGGCCATGTTTACCAGAAAAATGAAAAGGCTGTTCAGAAAGAATGATAAATATTCCAAGAAGCCTTACAAGAGATTTGATAAGTACAAAGTTGAGTCCAGTGACAGCAAGTACAAGAAGGGCACTTCAAAGCCCATCACATGTTTTGAATTCCATCAAACTGGCCATATCAAATCAAGCTGTCCTACCTTGAAGAAGGAAAAGAAGAACAGCAGAAATGCAATGGTGGCCACCTGGAGTGACAGTGATGAGTCATCATCATCAGAAGCTGATGCCACCGAATCAGCAAAGATCTATTTCATGGCTGATGAGCTTGCTGAGCCTTGTGTTTCTGAGCATGTTGACCCCTCCATTGCATCTGACAATGAGGAAAACTCAACTGAGGTAATATCACTACCCCTGCTCAGAAATGAGATGATAAATGCCTTGAGTGACCTCTACACACTTATCAAAAAGTGTAATAAGAAGGTTAGAGCACTCAGCAGGCGATGTGATGAGATTGAGGAAGTCAAACTCAGTGACATCCGACATCTCCTCCAGGACAACACTAGGCAAGATGAAAACTTAAAAATCATGCATAGGTTTGTCTCTGAGGTCCAATCAGATTCTAAGAAACTGAGAAAGGACATCACGTCTATTCAGAACCAACTCAAGGTTCCGAATAAAAGAAATATACCTCTGAACACTCAGTACCAAAGTACTAGTCAGTAGAGATGGAATCCTCAGCGGAATGTCCAGTGTGACTTCTGTGGGAAGAAAGGACACACCACAAAGGTGTGCTGGCATGCTCAGCATTGGGGTGCTGACCAGCCAGTGAGATATCCCTAACGGAAGGTCAGTTGTGACTTCTGTGGGAAGAATGGGCACACTATCAAAGTGTGTCGTCATAAGATTAAATATCATGTATCACCTGCTGAGCCTAAAAAACAAGGACCCAAAAAGACTTAGGTACCTAAAGATAACTAGTTATATTGCAGGTATGCCTGAGGTGTGCAGAGAAGTCAAAGATGTGGTACATTGACAGCGCATGCTCGAGGCATATGACTGGTGATGAAACTCAGTTCATCATACTTGTGCGTAAACGAGGTGGAAGTGTAAGTTTTGGAGGCAACAAAAAGGGTAAGATAGTAGGGTCAGGAACCGTTGGTGGTAATCCTACTATTGAGTCAGACTCCCTAGTTAGTGGACTTGAATATAACCTACTGAGCGTAGCTCAGCTGTGTAACAACGGAAGAAAAATTATATTTGATGCCACTAGATGTAAAATACTCGAGGGGAAAACAAATGAATTAATTTTAACTGCCCCTCGTGTTGACAATGTCTTTATGCTGAATTTGGAAAAGAAATTTTCAAAAAATATATGCTTAATGTCAAAGGAAGAAAATTCCTGGCTATGGCACAGGAGACTTGGTCATGTAAGCATGGACCTCCTGGCCAAGTTAGCAAGAAAGCAATTAGTTGAGGGACTGCCAGAACTTAAGTTCGAAAAGGATCAATCATGCAATGCTTGTCAGTATGGGAAACAAACTAAAAAATCTTTTCATAGTAAAAACATTGTCTCAACCAAGCATCCATTAGAGTTGCTACACTTGGATCTCTTCGGACCAGTCCAGCCGCTGAGCTTGGGTGGTAGGAGATTTTCCTTGGTCATTGTAGATGACTTTTCTCGGTACATTTGGATCATCTTGCTGAGTAGTAAGGATGAAACCTTTGAGATGTTTTCAACACTAGTAAGAAAACTTGAAAATGATAAATACCCAAAGTTAGCTCACATCCGAAGTGATAATGGTGGAGAATTCAAAAACCAACAGTTTGTTGAATTCTGTGAAGCCAGCGGCTTTGACCACAATTTTTCTGCTCCTAGAACTCCTCAACAGAATGGGGTAGTTGAGAGGAAGAACAGAACCTTGGTTGAAATAGCCAGGACAATGCTGAGTGAGAATAGGCTTCCAAAGTACTTTTGGGGAGAAGCTGTCAACACAGCTTGCTACATACTTAATAGGGCTGTAGTCAGACCTATACTAAGGAAGACCCCCTACGAACTTTGGAAAGGACGAAAACCCAATATTGGATACTTTCGTGCCTTCGGTTGTAAATGTTTCATTCTAAATACTAAAGACAACCTTGCTAAGTTTGATTCAAAAGCTGATGAAGCTATCTTTTTAGGTTACTCAACAAACAGCAAAGCGTATAGAGTTTTCAATAAACGAACTCAGGTCTTAGAAGAGTCAGTACACATTAAGTTCGATGAAACTAACCCTGCAGGAAAAGACAATCAGCTGACTGAAGATGATCCATACTCAGCACCTGTTGACCAAGATACAGCAGCTGAGTCACTGCCTCAAGGGCTGACCAAAGGTAAAAGCGAAACTCAAATTATTTTCACTGACCAATCTATACCTGTAGAGATTGTTGAAACACAACCAGCTCAAGACATCACTCTACCAAAAGAGATCAGAATACCAAGAGGAGACTCAGAGAGTGCTATTCTTGATGCTGCTGGGAACACCTTGATGACAAGAAATCAACTCAGGAGATACCTCAGCAACGTAGCATTCATCTCAGTTCTGGAACCAAAGAACTTCTCTGAAGCTGAGCACGATGAGTTCTGGATGGGTGCAATGCAAGAGGAACTTGATTAGTTCAGAAGAAATAAGGTATGGGACTTAGTGCCAGACCCAAAAAGCCAGAAGACCATAGGAACAAGATGGGTCTTCCGCAACAAGCTAGATGAACAAGGGAACATAGTCAGGAACAAAGCAAGACTTGTAGCTCAGGGCTACAGTAAGCAAGAAGGTATTGACTACGGTGAGACCTTTGCCCCAGTGGCAAGGCTAGAGGCTATAAGAATTTTATGTGCATATGCTAGTTACATGAACTTTAAATTATTTCAAATGGATGTCAAGAGTGCATTCCTTAATGGAGTTATAAACGAGGAAGTCTATGTTAATCAGCCTCCAGGGTTTGAGGATCCTAAGTTCCCAAACCACGTTTATAAGCTCAAAAAGGCTCTATATGGTCTTAAGCAAGCACCACGTGCTTGGTATGACAGGCTGACCAGTTTTCTGCTGACTAGAAATTATGTCAGAGGTAAAGCTGATACAACCTTATTCATTAAGAGGAAGGGTAAAGATACCTTACTGGCTCAAATATATGTTGATGACATTATTTTTGGTGCCACTAATGAGTCCATGTGCAAGGAATTTAGTAAGCAGATGCAGACTAAGTTTGAAATGTCAATGATGGGAGAACTCAACTTCTTCCTTGGACTTCAAATCAAACAAGGGAAAAATGACATCTTCATCAGTCAAACTAAGTATGCTAAGGAGATATTGAAGAAGTATGAACTTGAGAACTGTAAGCCAATATCTACCCCAATGGGCACTGACACTGTCCTCTGCGCTGACGAAAATGGTAAGTTAGTAGACAGCAAATTGTACCGAGGTATGATTTGTTGAAACACCTTTCTACAAGATTTTGATTTGACAAAATTATTTAAGTTAATCCATGATTAAGACAATTAAATTTAAGTGCTTTGATTTAATTGTACTAATATGGTTGTTCAATGTTGAGAATATAAGTTAATAAGAACAGGAATAAAAGTAAGACAGACTGAAGTCAGTATGAGCCACAAAAGCTGAGTGGAAGACAACTCAGCATGATAGAAGAAAAATTCTTCGTCAGAACGAATGCCTGAAGACGAAGCTGACCAAAGAAGCTGAATGGAATACAACTCAGCATCATTGGAGAAAAGTTCTCTTCAGAACAGAACACTTGAAGACGAAGCTGACTGAAGACGCTGAGTAAGTTGTTACTCAGTCTCTGAAATAGTTAAAGATCGAAGGCAATGTAAACCTTGTCAAGCTGAGTGTTCGTCAGGTCAGCACCAATGATCCGTTAGCTAAAAGACAAGATCCGATAACTGTCTGCACCAATTCAGAAGCCTCGGAAATGTATCCAAGGACCTTTTCGAGACGCATGGATCATCTGGCATTTGGCTAAAAGACAACCTGTTGCTAGAAGACAAACCTGGCACAAAAAGACAACACTGGCAAGCCTGATGCCTGCAAAATTCAAACGACAGGATTGGCCTGCAATTCTGAAAGATGACCAATCATATGACGCAAGAAGACCGTTGAATTCAAACGGATCTATTCAGATTCAAATGATTGAAGCCTCAGGAATTGCTATATAAAGACAAGTTCTATACTTGGATCTTTGCCGAAGTACAAAAAGAAAAAGAGTATACATACAAAGCACATTCAAACAAGAAAAAGATCTTACACCAAATTTCTATCTCTGTGTAAAAGCTAGATTGATTTTGTAATCATCTAAAGTGTTCTTCATCTAGAAAGAACAGATTTGTATCAATTGTAAAAGATTGAGAGAGTGGTACTGAGTACTTGGTTTTGAGTACTCAGTGGTAAAAAAAATCTAGGTGTTGGGTTATAACACTTAGTGGGGTTGAGTAGATGAATAGAGGAAGGTACTCTTGCATATTCAACTGCCTTGTAAACGGTTTGTGCTCTACCTTTAAAGAGCTCAGTATTGGATTGAAAAAGCCCGGAAGGATTCTGGGGACTGGACGTAGGCAGTGAGGCCGAACCAGGATAAGTCTACTGAGTAATTTCTAAACTCTCTCTCAATATATATATGTATGTGTTGCTTGATTAAATTGCTCAGGATATAAAATTGTATAAGCTGACACTGAGTAATCTTGGTGCTGAGTTGGAAGCTGACCTCAAGTATTGATTCTCAACTCACAAGTAAAACAGCTCTAGTCAGCCTCTGACTAAAGCTGGCTTACATCTCTCGGTCGTGCTGACCTGAACTACGTTAAGTAATTCAAAGAATTCATTTAGTCAGCATAATTAAGCGAAAAAGTTACATTAGTTCCTAACCCCCCCCCCTTGGAACTAATTACACGGGACCAACAAGTGGTATCAGAGCACAGTAGCTCACTACTCAAAGATATAACTATCTTGAGCTGATCCCGATAAATGGCTGAGAACAGCACTCGTTTCCTTCTAAGAAATCAGACAACACAGATTCTCCCTAAGGGATTATCAATTAGTCGGCCTCCCTTGTTCTTCGGATCAAATTATACATTCTAGAAGAACAGGATGAAAAACTTTATTCAAGCCACAAACATGAGTGCATGGCTTGCAATTGTACAAGGCCCATACGTGCCTTATAAAACTGTTAACAATGAGAAAGTTGTTAAGAGTGAAACTGAGTGGTCAGAAGATGACCTTAAGAAACTACAAAACAACGCTTTGGCTATCAATATGCTTCACTGTGCTCTAGATGCTGCAGAGTACAATAAAATTTCAGGTTGCGAGTCAGCCTAGGAGATATGGAAAAAGCTGGAAGTGACCTATGAAGGCACAAGCAAGGTCAATGAATCTAAGGTGAACCAACACATGAGATTATACGAGCTGTTCGAGATGAATGAGAATGAAGATATCTCGGAGATGAACTCAAGGTTCACAAATATTATAAATGAGCTCAAACGACTCGGCAAGAACTTCACAGAAGAAGAACAGGTGAAGAAAATCTTGAAAAGTTTACCCAAGAGCTGGCAAGCTAAGAAAATAGCTGTGGAAGAAGATCATGACTTGACCACATACAAATACGACGAGCTGATCGGATCTCTGCTGACCTATGAGATCTCCATGAAAAACTTTGAAGCAAAAGAAAAGTCAGAAGACAAGAAGCAAAAATCTCTTGTCATGAAAGCTGACTCGACCGAAGCTGACTCATCAGATGATGAGGAAATGGCCATGTTCACAAGAAAAATGAAAAAGCTGTTCAGAAAAAAGTGACAAGAACAGTAAGAAGCCATTCAGAAGAAGCGATAAATACAGAGCTGAGTCCAGCGACAGCAGATACAAAAAGGACAGCTCAAAGCCTATCACATGCTTCGAGTGCCATCAAACTGGGCACATTAAGTCAAGCTGCCCTAACTTAAAGAAAGAAAAGAAGGGAAGCAAAAAGGCAATGGTAGCCACATGGAGTGACAGTGATGAGTCAACCTCATCAAAAGCTGATGCAAATGAGACAGCAAATATATGCTTCATGGCTGACGACGCTGCTGACCAAAGCCAATATGAGCAAGCTGACCCCTCTGATGGTTCTAACCAAGAGGAACACTCAAATGAGGTAACATCTTTACTCTTGCTTAGAAATGAAATGGTCAACGCCCTGAGTGATCTATATACACTGACTAAAAAGTGTAATAAGAAAATAAAGGCACTCAGCAGGCGATGTGATGAGATTGAAGAGGTCAAACTGAGTGACCTCCGATATCTTCTCCAAGACAACACCAGGCAAGATGAAAATCTAAAGGTCATGCATGGTTTTTGTTGAAACACCTTTCCACATAATTTTGATTTGACAAAATTGTTTAAGTATAATTAAAAACATATTCTAAACACACTAAGTTTAAATGTTTTGATTTATTCTACTAATGTGTTTGTTCAATGTTGAGTTAAATTGTTTATAAGACACAAAGATTAAAAGGCCCAAAGCCCAATACGGAAGTCAAAGCCCAAGTCAAACAGTTTAAAGCAACTCGGCCCGCGTATGTCAAAACGCTGTCGTTATGTACAAAACGCATCTCAGCGGAAGAAGGATCTAGAAGACCTTCGAGGAACAACTTCGGGACGAAGCTGCTGAGTTGATTCGATAAACAGTACAAGACAGCAGCTGGCTAAGAACAACTTCCAGACAAAGTATTTCCACTTTGGGTAAAGTTCAGAAGACACAGTATGTTGTCTAGTTGACATTACCATAAATGGAGAGACATTCTGCCGAGCTGACCAAAAGCTGACCGAGGACAGAAGATACTCAAATCTGATTGGCCGAGAGCTCTGAGCAAGTCAGGATGACAACGACGGGAAGCCGTTTCCCTCCAATGGTTATTTTGAAATTCGAAATGACCGATACCTCAGACGTCTCTATAAATAGAGCCCTTCAGTTGCTTCATTAAACACAGAACTTGATCAAGCCATTACGCTGACCAAATTTCTACGCAAAGTTCTGCAAGAAAAAGCAAAGCAATCTTACACTAAATTTCATATCTTTTGTGTAAAAGTCTAGAGTGATTATTCAATCATCTAAGGTGTCTTAGCAATCATTGTTTAGGACAAACACTTATCATTTCTAGAGATTAGAAAGGAGAGGCTGAGTACTCGGTTATAGTACTCAGCGAGAGATTAGGATTGAGTAGAGGTATAGAGGAAGGTACTCTTGTTATACTCAGTTGCTAAGATTGTAAAAGGTTTGATGCTCTACCGTTAAAGAGCTCAGTAGAGAATTCAAAATCTCGGAACGTGTTCCGGGGACAGGACGTAGGCTTGGAGGCCGAACCTGGATAAATCTGCTGAGTAACATATTTCTAAACCTTTAACTCCTTTATATATTTATTGCTTGCTTAAACAAAAACTGACCAAGTAAAGAGGTCAAGCTGAGTTGTGCGCATAGAATATCTGAGCTCAGGAATAGACTCTAAGTCCTATCTCCTGACTCAAGTAAAGAAACTGACCTAGTCACTAGTTGACTAAGCCAGTATCTTGCTATTCACTCAGCGCCACTGTCCAAACCTTTTTCTCACGAAAAAGAAGTCTGCCCTAGCTTAAAATTTTTAAATAGTTCCTAACCCCCCTTGGAACTATACTTGTAATATTATAAGGGACCAACAAGTGGTATCAGAGCTTAAAAGCTCACTGTAAAAGGTTTAACCACCTTGAGCTGATCCCCACTATGGGCGAAAACAGCACTCGGTTTCTCCCAGGAAACCAAACAACTCAGATCTTACCTGAGGGGCTGTCCATTACTCGGCCTCCCCTATTCTTCGGGTCTAACTACACCTTCTGGAAGAATAGGATGAAAAATTTCATTCAGGCTACAAATATGAGTGCCTGGCTATCCATAGTCCAAGGTCCATTTGTACCTGTCGAAGTTGTGGCTGGCCAAACAGTTGTTAAAGCTGAGGCCAAATGGACAGAGGATGATCTCAAGAAGCTACAAAATCATGCTTCGGCTATAAATATGCTTCACTGTACGCTCGATGCTGCAGAATATAATAAAATCTCAGGTTGTGAGTCGGTGCAAGAGATCTGGAAGAAGCTGGAGGTCACCTACGAAGGAACCAATAAAGTAAAGGAGTCAAAGGTGAACCAGCAGATGAGATTGTACGAGCTGTTCGAAATGAACAATGATGAGGGTATATCTGACATGGGAAGATCTTGGGAAGATCATCAATGAGGAAGAACAAGTCAAAAAGATCTTCAATGAGCTCAAGAGACTTGGGAAGATCTTCACTAAGGAAGAACAAGTCAAAAAGATACTCAGGAGTCTTCCTAAAGACTGGCAAGCAAAGAAGACCGCTGTTGAGGAAGCTCAGGACTTAACCACCTACAAATATGACGAACTCATCGGATCGTTGCTGACCCATGAGATATCAATGAAAAACTTCGAGGTGAAGGAAAAGTCTGAAGACAAGAAGCAGAAGTCTCTTGTCATGAAAGCTGACTCCACTGATGAGAGCTCAATAGATGATGAAGAGATGGCTATGTTCACAAGGAAGATGAAAAGGTTGTTCAGGAAGAATGACAAATACTCTAAGAAGCCTTACAGAAAGTTTGATAAGTATAAAGCTGAGTCCAGCGACAGCAAATACAAGAAAGACAACTCAAAGCCCATTACATGCTTTGAATGTCATCAAACTGGCCATATCAAGTCAATCTGCCCCACGCTGAGGAAAGACAAGAAGAACGGCAAAAAGGCAATGGTGGCTACATGGAGCGACAGTGATGAGTCTTCATCAACAGAAGCTGAGGCCACCGAGTCAGCGAAGATATGCTTCATGGCTGACGAACTTGCTGAGCCGTGCGTCTCTGAGCATGCTGACCCCTCCATTGCATCTGATGATGAGGAGCAATCAAATGAGGTAATATCACTTTCCCAGCTCAGAAACGAAATAGGTAATGCCCTGAGTGACCTCTATACACTTGTCAAAAAGTGTAATAAGAAAATTAGAGCACGCAGCAGGCGCTGTGACGAGGTTGAAGAGGTCAAGCTTAGTGACCTCAGATTCCTTCTTCAGGACAACTCAACTTTGCATGATAACATGGAGATCATACATAAGTCTGTCTCTGAAGTCCAATCAGATTCAAAGAAATTGAGAAAGGACGTCACAAATATCCAGAACCAATTAAAGGTTCAAAACAAAAGAAATATTCCTCTGAATGCTCAGTACCGAAGTACTGGTCAGCAGAGATGGAATCCCTAGCGGAATGTCCAGTGTGACTTCTGTGGGAAGAAAGGACACACCACAAAGGTGTGCTGGCACGCTCAGCACTGGGGTGCTGACCAGTCAGTGAAAAATCCTAAACGGAAGGTCAGCTGTGACTTCTGTGGAAAGAATGGCCATACTGTCCAAGTATGCCGCCATAAAATAAAATATAATGCTTTACCTGTTGAACCTAACAAGCAAGGACCCAAAAAGAATTGGGTACCTAAAAGTAACTAGTTACAATGCAGGTAAGCCTGAGGTGTGCTGAGAAGTCAAAAATGTGGTATATTGACAGCGCATGCTCAAGGCACATGACTGGTGATGAAACTCAGTTCATCATCACGTTTGAGCGTAAACGATGAGGAAGCGTAAGTTTTGGAGACAACAAAAAGGGTAAAATAGTAGGGTCAGGAACCATCGGAGGTAATCCTAATATTGAGTCAGTCTCCCTAGTCAGCGGACTCAAATATAACTTACTCAGCGTAGCTCAGCTATGTGACAATGGGAGAAAAGTTATATTTGATGCTACTGGATGTAAAATATACGAGGGAAAAACAAATGAGTTAATTTTAACTGCCCCTCGGATTGATAATGTCTTTATGCTAGACTTAGAGAAAAAGTTTTCAAAAACTGTATGCTTAGTTTCAAAGGAAGAAAATTCCTGGCTATGGCACAGGAGACTTGGTCATGTAAGCATGGACCTCCTGGCCAAATTAGCAAGAAAGCAATTGGTTGAGGGACTGCCTGAACTTAGATTTGAAAAAGATCAATTATGCCACGCTTGCCAAGCTGGAAAACAAACCAAACAATCTTTTCATAGCAAAAATATTGTCTCAACTAAGCGTCCGTTAGAATTACTACACTTGGATCTCTTCGGTCCAGTCCAGCCGCTGAGTCTGGGTGGAAGAAGATTTTCCTTGGTCATTGTAGATGACTTCTCTCGGTACACTTGGGTCATCTTGCTGAGTAGCAAGGATGAGACCTTTGAGACATTTTCAAATTTGGTTAGAAAACTTGAAAATGATAAAGACCTAAAACTGGCTCACATCCGAAGTGATAATGGTGGAGAATTCAAAAACCAACAGTTTGTTGAATTCTATGAAGCCAGCGGTATTGACCATAACTTTTCTTCTCCTAGAACGCCTCAACAAAATGGGGTTGTTGAAAGGAAGAACAGAACACTGGTTGAAATAGCCAGGACAATACTGAGTGAGCATAGGCTTCCAAAGTACTTTTGGGGAGAAGCTGTTAACACAGCGTGCTACATTCTTAATAGGGCTCTTGTTAGACCTATACTAAAGAAAACCCCCTATGAGCTTTGGAAAGGACGAAAGCCCAACATTGGATACTTTCGTGCCTTTGGCTGTAAATGTTTTATTTTAAACACTAAGGATAGCCTAGCTAAGTTTGACTCAAAAGCTGATGAAGCTATCTTTTTAGGCTACTCAACAAACATCAAAGCATACAGAGTTTTCAATAAACGAACTCAAGTTTTAGAAGAGTCAGTACATGTTGAGTTCGATGAAACTAACCCTGCAGGAAGATACCAGCCGCTGACCGAGGATGATCCACACTCAGCATCCGCTGATCAAGATACAGCCGCTGAGTCATTCCCTCAAGGGCTGACCAAAGGTAAAAGTGAACCAAATATTTTTTTCACTGACCAGTCTTCACCTGCAGAGATTGTTGAACACAGACAGCACAAGACATCAATCTACCCAAAGAGATAAGGATTCCAAGAGGGCACTCAGAGAGTGCAATCCTTGATGCCGCTGAGAATACCCTGATGACAAGAAACCAACTCAGGAGGTACCTCAGCAATGTAGCCTTCGTCTCAGTTCAGGAACCTAAGAACTTCGCTGATGCTGAGGAAGATGAATTCTGGATGAGCGCAATGCAAGAGGAACTTGACCAATTCAGAAGAAACGATGTATGGGAGCTAGTGCCACATCCAAGGAGTCAGAAGACCATTGGAACAAGATGGGTCTTCCGCAATAAGCTGGATGAGCAAGGAAACATAGTCAGGAACAAAGCAAGGCTTGTAGCTCAGGGCTACAGTCAGCAAGAAGGTATTGACTACGGTGAGACCTTTGCCCCAGTGGCAAGGCTAGAGGCTATTAGGATTTTATATGTATATGCATCTTACATGAACTTTAAATTGTTTCAAATGGATGTTAAGAGTGCATTTCTTAATGGAGTTATAAACGAGGAAGTTTATGTTAATCAACCTCCAGGGTTTGAGGATCCTAAATTCCCAAACCACGTTTATAAACTCAAAAAGGCTCTGTACGGCCTCAAGCAAGCACCACGTGCTTGGTATGAGAGGCTGACCAGTTTCCTGCTGACTAGAAACTATGTCAGGGGCAAAGCTGATACAACCTTATTCATTAAGAGAAAGGGTAAAGATACCCTGCTGGCTCAAATATATGTTGATGATATTATTTTCGGTGCTACTAATGAGTCAATGTGCAAGGAATTTAGCAAGCAAATGCAGACTGAGTTTGAAATGTCTATGATGGGAGAACTCAACTTCTTCCTTGGACTTCAAATCAAACAAGGAAAGAATGGCATCTTCATCAGTCAAGCTAAATATGCCAAGGAGATATTGAAGAAATATGATCTTGAAAATTGCAAGCCAATATCCACTCCTATGGGCACTGACACTGTCCTCTGCGCTGACGAGAATGGTAAGTCGGTAGACAGCAAATTGTATCGAGGTATGATAGGCTCTCTACTTTACTTAACAGCGAGTAGACCGGACATTCAGTTCTCAGTATGCTACTGTGCTAGATATCAATCTAATCCTAAGGAATCTCATTACATAGCTGTAAAAAGAATCCTTAGATATTTGCAAAGCTCAGTGAACGCAGGTTTATGGTATCCCAACACTCATGGCTTTACACTCGTTGGATACAATGACGCTGACTACGGTCGAGACAAGCTAGAACGGAAAAGCACCTCTGGAGGATGTCATTTCTTAGGAAGCTGTCTTGTATCCTGGTTCAGCAAGAAGCAGGCGTCAGTAGCCTTGTCTACCACTGAAGCTGAGTACATTGCTGCTGGTCACTGTGTTGCTCAAGTCCTATGGATCAAGCAATAGCTTGAAGACTATGGTGTTCAAACAAAGACAATTGAGGTCAAATGCGACAACAAAAGTGCAATTGATCTATCAAAGAACCCAATTCAACACAGCAGGATGAAGCATGTTAGCATAAGACATCACTTCATTAGAGACCATGTACTCAAGGGTGAGATAAAGCTGACCTATGTCCCAATGGATGAGCAGCTTGCGGATATCTTCACAAAGCCACTGGCTCATGAACAGTTCAGCATACTGAGAGAAGCCATTGGTATGTTTAATCCTCTTCAGTAAATTCCTGTTCTAAAATGTAAATTTATGTTGAGTGAATTACTATGCTGAATGATTTATGCAAATGCATGCTGAGTGATTGTTATGCTGAGTACTTAACGCAAAATACATATCAATACTGAGTAAATGTGCACACCGAGTAGTAATCTCAAACTGAGAAATCATCCTTTCATATACTACTGACCACTCAGAATATAAAACGCTTAGTATTCTAAACGCTGAGTGTTAGATCCGTTGCATTAAATACAAAAGCACGCGAATAGCCACCTAGGATGACGTATGTGCCGAATGTGTCATAAAAGCCAGGATCTTTGTCGGTTGAAAATCCCAAGGCAAAACTGACACATGGATTCGATAAGATCCACACTTCACCGCTATAAATAATGGGTAAATCCCCATTTTTATTCTCTTTACACTTACCAAATTTTTCTGGCAAAGCATTCTCTCTCTCTAAGACTCTCAAAGCCTCCCAATCTTCTTTCTGAAACAATGACTAGAGTTTCCGTCAACATCTCCAGTGTCGGTCACCCTAAGACCAGCTCCGATGAACCCTCCAGGCAAACTACTGTGCCAGCAACCACCAAGGTCACTACGTCGAGCAAAGGCAAAGCTGGCCAAGCTACCTCAACTAAGGGTAAGCCGACCAAGGCCAGAACCTATACCAAGGTATTTGAAGACATTAGCGAATGGAAAGTAGACTTTTCACGATGGGTTTCTGAGACCTTCGTGACATCCGAGCAACCCTTCTGCGAATGGATATCGCAAAATGGATGGACCGAGCTGTTCTCCATTAGGGATCACACCTATCCTGACCTAGTAAGGGAGTTCTACCAAAATCTCCGAGTTGCTGATGATAATCAGGACTATCTGGTAACTGTGGTAAAGGAAAAGACCATTTTCATAAACCCTACTTACCTCGCTAACTTGCTGAAGTTAAAGAATGAGGGAACAAAACTGAGGCGATTTGGAGATCATGAAGGTACTGGGTACGATACCACCTTCTGTAAGCCCGCTGGCCACTCAGGAGAAGTCTCAAGCACCTCAATGGGTCAGTACCAAAAGATGGCTCACTATCTGCTGACCTACTTTATTTATCCCAAGATCAACTGCACTACCTCAGCAACGAATTTTGAGCAATGCTTCATATGGCATATGCTGACATATAAGCCGATCAACATACCAGTATTCTTGATTGTTGGGTTCATAAGGAGCACTGGAACTCTCAGGCTGGGATCACTCATCACCAGAATCCTCTTAGATCATCAAATTGATCTATCTAAGGAAACTAAGGCTAGAGGATCTGAGATAACCGCGGCTTCGCTGAGGGCTTTGAAGTTCAATCAGCCACTAAAGAAAGGAAAAGCTGCTGCTGAACAACAAGCTGAGGAAACAGCTCCAAAGCAAAGCCAAAGGACAAAGGCTCCAGTTGCCCGCAAAAGGAAAGCTGTTGTGACTCCTTCAAAGAAGGCGGAGCCTCAGGCCAAGAAGTCGAAGTCAGCTGTTGAACCAGGTCAGGAGAGACCTAAGTCAGCTGAGAAAAGGAGCAGGCAAGATGAGCCTGAATTTGAGGAAAGAACAAATGCTGATGAGTAACCTCAAAAGAAGCAGAAGTCTTCTACACTGACTCCTATTGATGCTATTCCTACTAACGTAGTTGTTCCTAGTGATTCTCACTACACACAGTGTCTAGGAACTATAGCTGAGCATCAAGAAGATGATGTGCATCTGGACGATCAGTTCATTGCACAAGTTGAGGAAGAGTTAGATGGTGATAGTGAAGAAGATGAAGAACTAGAAGTAGAAGGCGGTCAGGATGACGCTGAGGACTCTGAGGAGACAGATAGTGAGATTGGAGCTGAGCCAACCAATACTGTGTTGGCTGCCGGAAATGAACAAGAACCTGACCAAACCAATGTTAATCAAGAACAAGAAGAAGCTGACCAGCTTAATGCTGATCAAGAGGAAACTTCTCCCTCTCACTCAGGAGAATCTATACAAGCTGACACTCCTCCTCTAAGAAGAAGATTAATCAAGGCAAGTCAGAAGTCTGCCATTGACACTCCTCCTCCAACTGTACCTGACTTTGTTATCTAGAAGCCGACCCAAGACCCTTCTAAACTCAAGCTGAAATTTTTCAGAAAACAACCATCTTCTACTCCATCAGCTTCCTTTGAAAAGCAAGCCTCTGTTTCTTCACCAAAGGAACACGCCGACTTAAATGCTTCTGCAAACTCTACAAGCCAAGTAGAGCCAATACCCGTCAATGCTGTTACAACAAGCATTGTGCTGACTCAAAACATCCCTGCTCCAGTCAGCACAGACATCATTAGAATTACCTCTTCTCCAATCAACACTTCTGCCGATCAACCAGCTTTACCTGAGACTCAAGTGTAGATTGGAAACACACTTCCAGTCACTGACCATATGATTCCACTGACTCCTCTTCCAACCGGTCAAACTGAGGAAACCAAGCAAGTTCATGAAGGCTCTCTTAGCTACTTGCATGCCACCGAGTCTGGAAAAAGAATCATCGACTCGGTGCAAACATTGATTAAAGACCTTCATCAAACCACTCAACCTGCTGCTGGGTCTTCTACTGTTGAGACAACTCAGCTCTCCCATATAACTCAGCTTCTCAATGAAGTTAAGGGATTCAAGGACTTGCTGAGTGTCATCGTTACCTTTCAAGCACAACAAGCTAAGCAGGATTCCATAGCAAAGCTGGTTGAGATCCAGCTGACAATAGTTCAACATCTCAACGCTCTTCAAGAACAAGTTCAGACTTTTTCAGCTGCGAACACGCGCTATGCAACTTCTGATGAAGTCAAAATGCTTTTTGCTCAGCTTCACACTGAGCAAATCAAAACCAACGAGCAAATGGTCTCCTATTCTCAGTGCTCAGTGGAGCAAATTGGTGAGGCCGTTCGATTGCTGAACTTGAATAAGCAAGAGATGGATACTGACGCTATGAAGCAAAATGAAATGCTGTCTATCACCAGACAAACCTTCAACCACATACGTCACACAAATATTCAACGTCAATACTACGACACATCCTTACTGAAGACTTTTCATCAAGTCGTTGCTGGTCTGACCGACGCACTTACCTGGATAGGTAAATCTCAAGCTTTCATACTAAGCATGATCAGCGCTGCTGAACTTAATATACCTGCCGAGGTATCAGATGATGGAGTTGCTATTTTTGATGGTGTCAATGAAAACGCCGATAGACTTAAGGCGCTGTCCACGGAACTGACCAGAGCCGTCTTAACCGATGCCTTTAGGATTCCTCCTCCCGATGCTGACAAAACGGGGGAGAAAGAACAAGCTAGAACACAGCATGAGCATAGTCAGTCCAAGCAAAAGAAAAAGAAATAGAAAATAGGCTAGCTCAGTTATGCTAAGTTTGTAGTCTCTATGTTTGCCTTTCTTTTGTTGTATACGCTGACTATTTCTAGTAATATCAATACTTGCATCTTTTTATCCAAAAACTGAGTTATGAGTTATTATCTATGATGCTGAGTATTAAGTTATTATGTATCTTCAATTACATCAACCATGTTTAATGCTTATAAAACTTGTTGATCGTACCTAATGCTGATAACATGTTTGACATTGACTTATATGTTTATAAAATATTGTCTTATAAAACTCATTGAACAACAAATTACTCAGCGCCCTCTGAATGTTAAAACTTCCACTTAAACACTGAGTAAAATAGAATATGTTCCATGAGCTGACCTATATCTATAAACTGACCTTAGACTTACTCGATTAAACCTTCAAATGTTTAGAGTAAAACTAAGTCAGTAGCTCAACCCTTACGGGGGAGTTTGCTAAGTTATATTAGGTCAACTATCATGGGGGAGCACAATACTGAGTTCTTCCCTGAATAGTTTTGCCAACATCAAAATGGGGGAGTTTGTTGAAACACCTTTCCACATAATTTTGATTTGACAAAATTGTTTAAGTATAATTAAAAACATATTCTAAACACACTAAGTTTAAATGCTTTGATTTATTCTACTAATGTGTTTGTTCAATGTTGAGTTAAATTGTTTATAAGACACAAAGATTAAAAGGCCCAAAGCCCAATATAGAAGTCAAAGCCCAAGTCAAACAGTTTAAAGCAACTCAGCCCGCGTATGTCAAAACGCTGTCGTTATGTACAAAACGCAGCTCAGCGGAAGAAGGATCTAGAAGACCTTCGAGGAACAACTTCGGGACGAAGCTGCTGAGTTGATTCGACAAACAGTACAAGACAGCAGCTGGCTAAGAACAACTTCCAGACAAAGTATTTCCACTTTGGGTAAAGTTCAGAAGACAGAGTATGCTGTCTAGTTGACATTACCATAAATGGAGAGACATTCTGCCGAACTGGCCAAAAGCTGACCGAGGACAGAAGATACTCAAATCTGATTGGCCGAGAGCTCTGAGTAAGTCAGGATGACAACGACAGGAAGCCGTTTCCCTCCAATGGTTATTTTGAAATTCGAAATGACCGATACCTCAGACGTCTCTATAAATAGAGCCCTTCAGTTGCTTCATTAAACACAGAACTTGATCAAGCCATTACGCTGACCAAATTTCTACGCAAAGTTCTGCAAGAAAAAGCAAAGCAATCTTACACTAAATTTCATATCTTTTGTGTAAAAGTCTAGAGTGATTATTCAATCATCTAAGGTGTCTTAGCAATCATTGTTTAGGACAAACACTTATCATTTCTAGAGATTAGAAAGGAGAGGCTGAGTACTCGGTTATAGTACTCAGCGAGAGATTAGGATTGAGTAGAGGTATAAGAAGTTTGAGAAATAAGGAAAATAAATGGAAATGAGGGGTTGAAGGGATAAAAGGGTGAATAATGAGAGAGGTGAGTGAAAGAATTAAATTTAAATAGAAGTGGTGAAAGAGGAGAGAAGGGGGGTGAAAATTAATAAAAAAAAAGTTTTTGTATCAAATTTCTCAAACATAAAAATGTTTCAAAAATTTGATACACATTCACGGAAGCTACTTCCGTGAATGTGTTGTCTCACTGGTCCTGATGGGAGCAGTGAGAATATATTGTTCAATTAATGGGCAGAGTGTGGATAAGACCACACTCTGCCAAAAGGCAAACAGAGACCAGAAGCCAGGCTTCCGGTCTCTATTTTTTTAAATAAAAAAATAGAAATCGGAAAATAAAAACCGAATGCTTGGCTTCCGATTTCTATTTTTTATTAAAAAATATAATTAAGAAACCGGAAGCTAGCCTTCTGGTTTATGTGCAAAACAAAACCTGAAGGCTAGGTTCCGGTTTCGTTTCCGGTTAAACCAGCCCCACAGTGGGTGTAAAGTTTAATCGGGCCCTATATTAAGTTAATTTTTCATTATAAGCCACACTTTGGGGCAAAATCCAAAATCAATTGAAAATTTATCAAGTCCAACTCGTGATTATATTAAAGTGGGAGAGGAAAGAAATTTGGCTGGTCTGACCAAAGTGGAAGTGATGTTATGCCGACGATGAAAGGGGGTGGCTGTGCAAAATCGGACAGAGATATAGATATAAATAAAACTAAACAAGTTAAATGTTACAATTATAAAAAATCCAATCAATTTCTCACATAACTTTTCAGAAGCAAAAGTGCATAAAAACCCAATCAATACCCCCATCTTTAGCTAGAATAAAATCAAGAAAACATAAAACCAAGCTTATTAGCTAGAATAACGCAACAACGAAAGAAAGCATATACGACTTCCATGGTTAAAAGAAACGCAAAGAGCATCCATAGAAGGAAAAAGAAAAACTATCTAACCTTGAAAGATAAGACAACTCGACAGTAAGAGAGGTGGAGATGGTGGAGTCCGACAACCGGAGTTCTGATTTTGGTGTCGATTCCGGTGGTGGAGTCCGACGAGAAAATATACAAACTTCAGTTTATTACAGTCCGTTTTATACCGATAATAAGAAGGAAACAGAATAAGAAGTTGGCAAGTTCGAAGCTTGTAACTCAGTTGATATGTAGAAGCTAGGGGCTTTGCTAGGGTTTACTAACAGAGACAACCTCTGAGGCAAATGTATGATTTAACCCATATATTTTGCTAAATTTGTTCAATAGGCCCTGTATTTTCATTTATCTCTTCTACCCACTGTATTTTTAGTCGATTGCTATTTACCGCTCCTATTTTCCTACTTACCGCCCCTTTCTTACCATTTTTGTCCCCAACTTTTTTTTTCAAAATAAGGAGTTTGAATACTCCCTCCCCCCACTTTTCAAACTCCTCCCCCACTTTTCAAACTCTTCCCCCTTTCTCTCCTCATTTAAACATTAGAATCCGAACACTTCATGGCGGGTCGTGGACGCAGAGGAAAAGGCGTGATCCATCCCCCGGTAAGTTTCTGAATTTATTATTAATTTTTTTAAAATTTTTTTTGCCTTGGCGGTTCCGTGAGCCGCCATTATTGAAGAACAGGCAGGCCGAAAGGCCCACCCATTATGTAAGAGTGGCGGGTCACGAACCCGCCACTCCTAAATTGGCCAAAATCCCATGGATTTTGACCAAAATCGACTAAAATCCTAGGATTTTTGCCGAAGTGATCCGAAAGGCCCGCCCATAATCTTGAGATGGCGGGTCGAAGACCCGCCATCCTCCGTACTAGTGGCGGGCCTTTCGGCCCACCACTGTGAATTGTGATAGATTAAGAGCGAAAATAAAATATTTTAGGGTGTTAATGGAGTAAAAAAAAGAAGAAGAAAGGGAATAGAAGAAGAAAATAAGAAGAGAAGATTGAAGAAGAAGTTTGAGAGATAAGGAAAATAAATGGAAATGAGGGGTTGAAGGGATAAAGGGGTGAATAATGAGGGAGGGTAGTGAAAGAATTAAATTTAAATAGAAGTGGTGAAAGTGGAGAGAAGTGGGTTGAAAATTAATAAAAAAAAAGTTTTTGTATCAAATTTATGAAACATAAAAATGTTTCAGAAATTTGATACACATTCACGGAAGCTACTTCCGTGAATGTGTTGTCTCGTGAGAATATATTCTTCAATTAATAGGCAGAGTGTGGCTAAGACCACGCTCTGCCAAATGGCAAACAGAGACCGGAAGCCAGGCTTCGGGTCTCTATTTGTTTAAATAAAAAATATGATTAAGAAACCAGAAGCTAGCCTTCCGGTTTCTGTGCAAAACGAAACAGGAGTGGCGGGTCCGTGAGCCGCCAATGTAGAAGAACATGCGGGCCGAAAGGCCCAACCGTTATGTAAGAGTGGCGGGTCACGGATCCGCCAATGTAGAAGAACATGCGGGCCGAAAGGCCCACCCCTTATCTTGGGATGGCGGGCCTTTCGGCCCGCCACTGTGAATTGTGAAAGATTACGAGAGAAAATAAAATATTTAAGGGTGTTAGTGGAGTAGAAAAAAAAGAAGAAGAAAGGGAACAGAAGAAGAGAAGATTGAAGAAGAAGTTTGAGAAATAAGGAAAATAAATGGAAATGAGGGGTTGAAGGGATGAATAATGAGAGAGGGGAGTGAAAGAATTAAATTTAAATAGAAATGGTGAAAGAGGAGAAAAGTGGGGTGAAAATTAATAAAAAAAAGTTTTTGTATCAAATTTCTGAAACATTTTTATGTTTCAGAAATTTGATGCACATTCACGGAAGCTACTTCCGTGAATGTATTGTCTCACTGCTCCTGATAGGAAGATTAGGTGGTAGAGTGTGGATAAGGCCACACTCTGCCAAAAGGCAAACAGAGACAGGAAGCCAGGCTTCCAGTCTTTATTTTTTTAAATAAAAAAATAGAACCCGAAAGTCTGGCTTCCGATTTCTATATTTTTATTAAAAAATATATATAATTAAAAAACCGGAACCTAACCTTCCGGTTTCTGTGCAAAATGAAACTGGAAGGCTTGCTTCCGGTTTCGTTCCCGGTTAAACCAGCCCCACAGTGGGCATAAAGTTTAACCAGGCCCTATATTAAGTTAATTTTTCATTATAAGCCACACTTTGGGGCAAAATCCAAAGTCAGTTGAAAATTTATCAAATCCAACTCATGAGTACATTAAAGTGGGAGAGGAAAGAAATTTGGCTGGTTTGACCAAAATGGAAGTGATGTTATGCCGGCGATGAAAGGGGGTGGTTGTGCAAAATCGAATAGAGATATAGATATAAATAAAACTAGACAATTTAAATGTTACAATTATAAAAAAACCCAATCAATTTCTCAAATAACTTTTCAGAAGCAAAAGTGAATAAAAACCCAGTTAATTGCTCCATCGTTAGCTAGAATAAAATCAATGAAACATAAAACCAAGCTTATTAGCTAGAATAACGCAACAACGAAAGAAAGCATATACGGCTTCCATGGTTAAAAGAAACGCAAAGAGCATCCACATAAGGAAAAAGAAAAACTATCTAACCTTGAAAGATAAGAGAACTCGACAGTAAGGGAGGTGGAGATGGTGGAGTCCGACAACTTGAGTTCTGATTTTGGTGTCGATTTCGGTGGTGGATCCGACGAGAAAATATAGAAACTTTAGTGTATTACAGTCCGTTTCTATACCGAGAATAAGAAGGAAACAGAATAAGAAGTTGGCAAGTTCGAAGCTTGTAACTCAGTTGATCAGTAGAAGCCATGGGCTTTGCTAGGGTTTACTAACAGAGACAACCTCTGAGATAAATGTATGATTTAACCCATATATTTTGTTAAATTTGTTCGATAGGCTATGTATTTTCATTTATCTCTTCTAACCACTGTATTTTTAGTGGATTGCTATTTACCTCCCCTATTTTTCTTCTTACCGCCCCTTTTTTACTATTTTTAAAGAGTTTGAATACTCCCTCCCCCCACTTTTCAAACTCCTCCCCCACTTTTCAAACTCTGACCAAAGCTCTTCCAAAAGGAAGATTCGAATATTTGAGAAACAAGTTGGGTGTTTGTAAATACTAAGGCAATGAGGAGTTTGTTGGAAATGTGCCTTAGTTAATTTATTAGCAGATAATGTTTTATTTAATTATTTGAATTTAGGAGAAGTTATTCAGTTATTGCGTATGTTTAGGAGAAGTTATGGAAGTCAGTTCTAACTGATGTTTGTATTGTTGTATAAATTTTCTGAAGTTCAATAAAAGTTAGTGTTGGTTCCAAACTCTTAAATGTTAACTACTACAGGCTCTTCTAAAGTCACAGATAGAAAATTACTTGGAAGTCAAAACTATACTCAGTGGCAACGCACTATACGTAGGTTTGTCAATAGTGCAGATTTAGAAGACCATTTAACTGGTAATCCCCCGCCTAAAACAAATGCAAATGTTCGTAAGAAATGGTTAATGGAGGATTAAAAACGGTTTAATCAAATTCAAAACACATTCGATCCCACTGTTGATGATGTTGTGACTCACTGTGAGATAGTCAAGAAATTATGGGAATATCTGGAGTTTTTGTATGCTAACAAAAAGAATATGTCTCATCTTCATATGTTATTGTTAAGAATTTATCGTGCAGAGCAAAAAAATCAATCTTTTTTGCAATATTATACTGAGGTGAAACAAGCATACGAAGAAGAGAACAATATGTTTCCCCTTGTGTCTGATGTGAAACAGATGCAGGCACAAAAACAGCGAGTTGTTGTTTAGTGTTATCTGGCGGGCTTAGGACCAGAGTATGATGTGGTTCGTACACAGTTGTTGACTAGTGGGACACTCCCGTCTTTCACGGAAGTCTATTTTCATTTACTTAACGTCTGTAAAGACGGTGTCATGGCTTTTGGTCTGTTGTCCTCTGACTCGGTGGCATTGGTAAGTAATACTAGTCAAGATCGTAGAAGTGCAGACACTACTATTCCTCGTAGGAACCATAGTTCCCCACGTACTTGTTACCATTGTGGGGGAGAAGGCCATGTCAAGGAAAATTGATGGAGATTGCATGGTAAACCGCCCTAGTACTCGGGACGGAATATTACCAAGAGATCTGCAAATGTGGCAACTCAAGGTGGAATCATCCCAAACCCATTTTCTGTCACCATTTCTGCAGATGAGTATGCTCGATTTCTACAACTATATGCGACTTATGATGCAGAACAACCATCCACCTCCACCTCTGCTTTGGCATGATACAGGTAATCATGTTGCATGCCTATCCACCTCCTCTCGTAGTTGGGTTATTGACTGGTGATATAGACCATATGACTAGCAACACATGTATTCTTTCCTCTTTTCAACATCTAGCCAATTTTCCATCTGTTATATTAGCCAATGGCTCCACTGCTTCTATAATTAGATAAGGGATAGCTCACCCAACATCTACTATTCCTTTATCATTTGTTTTGTGCTTACCCAATTTTCCACTAAGCTTATTATCTGTAAGTCAACTTACTAAGACTCTTAATTGTTGTGTTATTTTCTATCCCACCCATTGTCTTTTTCAGAATCTTGGGACGAAGCAGATTATTGGTAGAGGGAACCTAGTGAATGGATTGTATGCTCTTGATTCAACTCATCGACATGTGTCGAGATCCATTGCTTGCACAAGCTCATCTCTTTTACAACTTCATTGTCAATTTGGTCATACGTCGTTTCCCGTTTTGCTGAAGTTATGTCATAGTCTTCCGCAGAATTCCACTCTGGAGTGTGAAGCTTGTCAATTTGCTAAGCATTATAAAGTTTCGTATCTTTCGTATCTTCTGTGAATCAATTTGCTAAGCTTGTCAATTTTCTAAGCATCATAAATTTTTCGTTATTTTGTATCCTTTGTGGATGATTATTCCCGTGTTACTTGGCTTTATCCTATGGAATATCGTTTGGAATTATTTACTGTCTTTTGTACCTTTCATGCTGAAATCTGCACACAATTTAACAAATCTATTTATATTTTGCGAAGTGACAGTGCTAAAGAGTATGTATCTAGCAGCTTCCAATTATATCTTTCCCAGAATAGTATTATCATCAGACTTCTTGCATCGTTACCCTTCAGCAAAACGGTGTTACTGAATGTAAGAATCGTCACTTACTAGAACTTGCTCGAGCATTGTTGTTTCATATGAAAGTTCCCAAAGCTTTTTGGACAGATGCAGTTTCAACATCATGTTTTCTCATCAACAGAATGCCCTCTTCAATTCTTAACAGTCAGATTCCATACTCCTTTCTTTTTCCCTCCTCTTCTTTGTTTCCTCTCGCACCTCGTATTTTTGGGTGTACATGTTTCGTTCAAGACATGCGACCACAAGTCTCCAAACTTGATCCCAAATCCATCAAGTGTATCTTTGTAGGTTATTCTTTGACTCAAAAAGGGTATCGTTGCTATTCTCCTTCTTTGGGTCGTTATTTGGTGTCTACTGATGTTACCTTTTTTGAAAACACTCCTTTCTATGGTCTTGTATCAACTCTTACATAACGGGTGGGCCTTTCGGCCCGCCTGTTCTTCTACAATGGCGGCTCATGGACCTGCCACTCCTTATGGAATGGTGGGTCTCTGACCCGCCAAGGCAAAAAAAAATAATAATAATAAATTTAGAAACTTACTGGGGGATGGATCACGCCTTTTCCTCAGCCTCCACGATCCGCCATGAAGTGTTTGGATTCTAATGTTCAAATGAGGAGAGAATTTAAGCCTATATTGAGCAAACAATAAAATATAAAGGATCAAAGTTTCATTTTCCAAATCCACAAGTAGGCTATCCTTTTAATTAACTTAATTCAACCATAGGTGAAAATTAAGGATGGGTGAAAATTTTCAAAATTCAAGTGATAATATAAAGATGTAAATTTTTACATCACAATCAAATCTCTACTTTTTGTTCCATACAAAATTCTGTACAATATCTCATATATACATCATTCACACAAAAAATCTCGTTTGTATACAAATTTGCATGTTTCTACATTAATCACATTAGAATCACCAACTCTTAGACAAATTATTCTCAGAATAGGATCTCATCTATTTATCATATCTACATGCCAGAATTTTCTAAATTATCCGATTGATGCCTAAAGTTTGGAGATCCGATTGATGTCTAAACTTTGGAGATGTCTCATTATCTCATGCGAAGGCCTAAAGCAGGTATTGTAGGATGCATTTGTGAAAACTGTGCCTGCGTAAAAAGATGAAACAAAATTTCACAAGCAAGTTAATGTAAAGCACTTGAGAAGGAAAAGATTACAATATTGAAATTAAAGAAGTGCAAAGGAAATGAAAACAATAGTTGTTTGTATACAAAATAGTATGTTCCAATTCCCTCACACCAAAGTTCTCCAGAAACAGGAAAATGAAACTGTACAAACAAATAGCCCCATCACACCACTGTAATAACTCAAATTCCCTAATAAAAAGAGCAGTTAAAAGCAAAAAAGCACAGAAGTTTTGTTTAGTTGGTTAGGAAATGAGAGAGAAAACAGACTTTAATTTGAGCATTCCAAGTTTGAAATAATTGAAGATTATATATTTAATCTTCATATCATGGATTCTGTTTCCCGCCAAACAATAAAAGTTCCTAATATGCTAATTTTGTTTAAAATTTGTGATAAAACTTGCTCAATTATAAAAAGGCTAGATTTACAAGTGCTGAAATACTCGGGATAAAGTCAAAACATTATTTCTTAACATTAAATTATCTAAAACCCCTACTTAGTTCTCACTCCCTAGGGCCCTTTATCATATTGGCTGTGCATATGAATATTTTAAATAATCTCATTCATAAGCCATAAATATTTCAATCAATTTCAGGGGCAAAGTTATCCCCAAGTACAATTGGTACGTAGTTGATGCAATGAATACTTTACTTCAAAATTGTCCATAGGCGTGTCTGAAAAGTTGAAATGTTGCAATGACTGCTTTCTACTACCACTATTAGCAAATTTAATAGTTTGCATACATATCATTGTAATCTAGTTTTCGGATAGGACAACTAAAAAATTAAGTTCAAAGATTGAACTTACAAAAAAGCATGAATTCATATGTATCTTTCAACTTTGTCCTTTAGCTATTCATCAAAATATCACCTAACTACCTACTACCAAAAAAATCAAATATCACCTACAAAATGCTCAATCAATGAGCCACAAAACAATCACAAAAAAAGAGAAATCAGGGCATTCAATTTCCATTTAATAAGCTCAATTAATGAAAAGAAATATTAGCAAAAAAAACTAAGCATATAGTCTGTCAAATTAATTTAGCATAAGGATCAAATTTCAAGCATGATATTCATCTTCCAAATCCTAATTACATAAATAGCACAAGACTTAATTTGTTGAAGACTTACAATAAAACTCCATAAATAGAAGAATGACATCCTTCCAAATTAATTTAGGATGAGAAATCGGTTGACATTTTGGGACTCCTTGGATGGAATCAAACTTGAACCAGAGTAGCACTACAAATGCCGAGTTTGCATTTTCCTCTTTCCTCAATTGGTTGCACGAAAGGCACATCGGAATTCTAAGGTGGAAGATCGAAGAGCGGCGTATGTGTGGATGCGGTTGCATCTTTGAGCTCCATTAAAGAGATTAAAAGGTGGAAAAGACATAACAGGAAGCTAGGTCGCCAGTGAAGGAAGAGGGAATGAAAGGAGCAGATACCATTAACACATAAAGCAGGAAGTTGGGTTGCCGGTGAAGGAAGAGGAGAAATTAAAGGAGTCGGGACGGGTCACGTGATTTTACAAATAATCTAGAATATAAAATTAAATGCTATTTTTTTTGTTTACCTGTTTTGAATAGGTGTCTTAAAACTAGTGGCCAAGGCATACCACATCATTGTCCCACGTGGTATGTTTGGCGTACAATAAATTTTCTCCAATACCAAATATGCTTGATCTCATATTGGACTAGCTTAAAAATTGAGTTTGTGCAAACATGCTAAATTTGTCTTTTTCAATCAAAATGTGATATGCATTTTACCACTTTACCTTTTGACTCAAAATCTGTAATAAACTATTTAACAACTATCTCATATTGCTCAACAAAGTATTTCAAGGTACTCATACGATTAATATAACCATACAAAATTGCATGCATTCCCTCACTCCTTGGAGTAGACACCATTTCCGCCAAAAAATGATTATTAATATACACCGGGACCCAAATTTCTCTCTGATTATACAAGCATAACAACCAATCGTAATTTTCCAATCCATGTCTTGTTATGAACTCATTCCAATTATTCTCAAACATATCAATTGTCAAACTATCATAAACAACATCCTTAAATTCCTTGACCACATTATCAAATTGAACAATATTGGCAAACTTTTGTCTCACTTTGGACATAATATGCCATAAAAAAAATCTATGAATAATATTAGACATGACTTCCCTCACAATAGATTTAATACTTTCACATTGATATGTTAAAATAGCATAAGGATGCACATTTCCCATTGCTTCAAGCTAGTTCATAAAAACTCATTTGAATGATCTTATATCCCCATGTGCAACCAAAGCACATCCTAATAAAATAGATTGATTATGGTGATTTACTCCTACAAAAGTAGAAAATGGCATATTGTACCTCTTAACGATGTATGTGGTGTCGAAACTAACCACATCATGCAATTCTTCGTAAGCAGCTCTACCGTGAGGATGAATTCACATAACATTTGTTAGCATGTCTTCATTATCAATATCCATTAGATGGAAAAAATCTCTATCTTTTTGTTGCATCATGACAAATAGTTTTCGAATTGCCTCAGAATCTCATATGCTTAATCTCAACCTTGTCATGCTTTCAATAAAATTTTAACAATCTTTTGTCAAACATCATAAATTTTGTGGTCCTCCAGCATGTATTTGTATCATTCTTACATTCATGCATGGCCTAACTCCTGCAATATACTCACATTTCTATAAGTAGCCATTAGGCAAGACATCTCAGGATGCAAATCATGGTTATGTGTTGATACTACTTTTGAGACCTTCCAATATCTTTAATCTCTCTTGATTGCATTTGTTCGAACAGGATAATTAATTCTCTTTGAATGCTTCTCAAAATATGTATTTTACCATCTGTCACAAGCAATTGTTATATACTTGTATTCTTCATCTTTTCCTTTATAAGTTGATCTTTTTGCAACAATAAAACCCTTCAATTTTGCATGATCTTGAAAAAATTCCAGCAAACCATCGATACTAGAAAATGTATCCCCTGTTTTAGGACCTTCTTCCACATCTGTATTATTAACAAATTAAATTTTGTGAGAAAAAAATACAATAATTATCAAGGGTAATTATGATATTTCAAGTCATAAAAATCCGATTCTATCCATAATTAACTAAAATATTTATAATAATTAATTACGTTGTGTTAATATTTTATATGTTGAGATTTCACGTAACATTAAATTATTGACCCGATGTACCAATGACGTTGTGCACTAGACAAATAGTAAATAATCTCTCATTGAACATATTTAAATAATCCAATCTCTTTGCCATTATGAATATGATGAATTTATATGATTTCTTAAATTATATATTTTTTTTAAAAAAATTCTTAAGTATTCGAATTGTAAGCAAATTAAACCGAAAGTATCTCCCTTGTTTAGTGAAGTAGAACGATCTAAAGCAAGAGACAAAAAAAAAATCTGCAAGTTGAGAAATCTGAAGTGGGTAGCAAATTAAGATAAAAAAAATTCTAAATTTGAAGTGGTCATCCTAATATTAATAATAATATAAGAACAAAAGAGAGCATTAAAGGGAAGCAACACCAAACACATACCTCTTACCGAGTAATCTTCTAATTTTTCATTTTCCTGCCCATTTGAATCAAATCCATTTTCATGTATTTCAAAAAAAAACTCTTCATCATGTTCAGAATTTTTAGGAAATGATCCATCACCATAATCTTCTTCATTAGTGCCAAAAATTTCTTCTATTATCCTTGCTCTATAATTTCTTTCATCCATGTTCTCCATTATTTAGAAGCAAATTTCAATTAAAAAGATGATGCTTAGAAAAGATGGTTAGAATAATGCTAGAAAAGATGATTAGAATACTAATGAGTTTTTATTGATTTTCCTTGAATAAATTCGGATGTGGCTTTTGTAATTTTTTTACTAAATTTAAGTAATTATTAAATATTTGTATAGTCCCAAAAATGACAAAGATAATTAAAACACTTCTTTTTTAATTCCATGGATGGATTCAAATGTTATAGTTCAAAGAATTATTTGCATAATGTCCATAGGATGTATTCGATTTTTGGGATGATTCTTTTGAACCAAAAGTATATACTCCACTAAATAATTGCAAGTTCCCAATAATTTAACACTAATTTCAAGACTCGATTAAATATTATCTTAAATAATTGCAAGTTCTAATGAATAAAAGTAAGTAAAGAAAAATCTATATTTATCAAAGGTAATTATGATATTTCAAGTCACAAAAATCCGATTCTATCCATTATATTTCCTATTTTTTCTATCCATTTAGTTTGAAATCCATTTTTTATTATTTGATGACCTTTGCATGAGGAGTTGTGTCATGGCAATTAAGATTGTAAAAATGTGTTGCACTTTCTACAATAGAGGCAGAGTATATAACAACAACAAAAGCAAGCAAGGAAATTTTGTGGTTGAAAAGGTTTCTAGAAGAGCCTAGTTTTAAGCAGCAACATCATATGATTCTTTGTGATAATCAAAACGTGATTCATCTTGCTAGAAACTATACGTACCATGCTATAATAAAGCATGTCGATATTGTTGGTCCCGTGTAATTAGCTCCAATGGGGGGTTAGGAACTAATGTAACTTTTTCGCTTAATTATGCTGACTAAATGAATTCTTTGAATTACTTAACGTAGTTCAGGTCAGCACGGCCGAGAGATGTAACCCAGCTTTAGTCAGAGGCTGACTAGAGCTGTTTTACTTGTGAGTTAAGAATCAATACTTGAGGTCAGCTTCCAACTCAACACCAAGATTACTCAATGTCAGCTTATACAATTTTATATCCTGAGCAATTTAATCAAGCAACACATACATATATATATTGAGAGAGAGTTTAGAAATTACTCAGTAGACTTATCCTGGTTCGGCCTCACTGCTTACGTCCAGTCCCCAGAATCCTTCCGGGCTTTTTCAATCCAATACTGAGCTCTTTAAAGGTAGAGCACAAACCGTTTACAAGGCAGTTGAATATGCAAGAGTACCTTCCTCTATTCGTCTACTCAACCCCACTAAGTGTTATAACCTAACACCTAGATTTTTTTTTACCACTGAGTAATCAAAACCAAGTACTCAGTACCACTCTCTCAATCTTTTACAATTGATACAAATCTGTTCTTTCTAGATGAAGAACACTTTAGATGATTACAAAATCAATCTAGCTTTTACACAGAGATAGAAATTTGGTGTAAGATCTTTTTCTTGTTTGAATGTGCTTTGTATGTATACTCTTTTTCTTTTTGTACTTCGACAAAGATCCAAGTATAGAACTTGTCTTTATATAGCAATTCCTGAGGCTTCAATCATTTGAATCTGAATAGATCCGTTTGAATTCAACGGTCTTCTTGCGTCATATGATTGGTCAGCTTTCAGAATTGCAGGCCAATCCTGTCGTCTGAATTCTGCAGGCGTCAAGCTTGCCAATGTTGTCTTTTTATGCCAGGTTTGTCTTCTGGCAACAGGTTGTCTTTTAGCCAAATGCCAGATGATCCATGTGTCTCGAAAAGGTCCTTGGATACATTTCCGAGGCTTCTGAATTGGTGCAGACAGTTGTCGGATCTTGTCTTTTAGCTAACGGATCATTGGTGCTGACCTGACGAACACTCAACTTGACAAGGTTTACGTTGCCTTCGATCTTTAACTCTTTCAGAGACTGAGTAACAACTTACTCAGCATCTTCAGTCAGCTTCGTCTTCAAGTGTTCTATTCTGAAGAGAACTTTTCTCCAATGATGCTGAGTTGTATTCCATTCAGCTTCTTCGGTCAGCTTCGTCTTCAGGCATTCGTTCTGACGAAGAATTTTTCTTCTATCATGCTGAGTTGTCTTCCACTCAGCTTTTGTGGCTCATGCTGACTTCAGTCTGTCTTACTTTTATTCCTGTTCTTATTAACTTATATTCTCAACATTGAACAACCATATTAGTACAATTAAATCAAAGCACTTAAATTTAATTGTCTTAATCATGGATTAACTTAAATAATTTTGTCAAATCAAAATCTTGTAGAAAGGTGTTTCAACAGATATGAGATATCATTAGATTAGAGATGCTCTTGAAAAAGGGTTGTTTGAGCTTAAAAAAGTTCACACTAATGATAATGGTTCTGATATGTTAACAAAGACTTTAGCATAATATATATTATTTATTTATTAACTTTCAAATTTTTTTATCATGCACTCACCAGATACTTATTAGTCCCTTCATTCCACAATACATGTCTTTCTAGATATTTTTTTATTCCATAATACATTTCTATATAAATAAATTGATTTTTACGAAATATACACTTATTTAAATTCACTTCTACAGAAACAGTTCATTAATTAAATTACATAATTTTTCACTACTTCACCACCTCCAGGGTTTTTCTAAAAGACCCTTCACTGGCCATCATGCCAGTTGAACTCTATATTTACTACTCCCTATATTTCTATTTCTTGAAAGGGGAATATTTTTCCTTGAGAGAAAAGCATCAAGACAAAGTAAGATGACAATCTTCAGGAAGGTAATGAAGAAAACATGAGATTGTAAGCGATTAAACCCTGAAAAGAAGACAAGATTCAAGAGGATATTGAAGAAAGGAGAAGATGAAGTTTTTGAAAACCCACAAAACAAGACATATTTCAAGATACAACCCAATGAAGACGAAGAATATAATGAGTTGAGTTCTACAAAGAAAAATTCCATTGGGCTTTGATTTAAATAAATTTCCAGAAGAAGGAGATGAAGTTTTTGGAAACCTGGAATTACAACAAGTCGTTATGTTCATATTGAAGATTTATCTTCCTAGGTTTTATTAAAAATATTAATAGTCTTTCATTTATTCTAGCTTTTATTGTTGGAATCAATTTCTTCTATGAATTTTAAGTGACTTATATTTCTTTGTCACTTATCCATCAATCTAAGGTCTTAATTTTAATCCAGTGGATAATTTAAGTATTTGTATTTCCGATTTTATACTTTGAATTTGGGAATAGAATTTGGATGTCCAAATGGTTTTGTTGTGTTTGTCGAGATGAATTTTCTATGTTGGATCAATTTTTAAAGATGATATTGAACTTAAACAATACATATAAGCAAGCATTCATTGGGAATGAAGAAAGTCTTAATAGTATGTTGCTAATTCAGTGGAATGAAGAAAGTCTATCCTTAAGCTTAGATGTATATGCTGTTAAATATCGACTTATCAGCAAAGCAAAGACTTTAGGTAAATGAGTGTATGTTTTGTTTTTGTTTTTGAAATTTGAGAATAATTATGGTGATATTTGTAGGGCTAGTTGATCCGCATAAGTTATGTTATGGATACCATGTGAATTATGAGCATATATGGTGTGGTAATAAAGGAATGACATTTTGGTACAAGAAGCAAATGATCATTTTTCCTCTTATCACCCCACTCTTAATAATTTGGTTCCTAATGAATAGGACTGACTTTCTTCATTCTATATAGTTTAACATTTGTAAACAATTGAAAACTGACTTGACGAAAGAAAACAAGGAGATGAAACAAAACAATAATAGAGCAGATTCAATAGATTTTTCACATTGGACCAAAACTTTGAATAATCAACAAATTTAAAAGGATGCAAATTTAAACTTCATTGGAGCAAAACATATTTAGCAAAATAGATTTTTCACATTGGACCAAAGTAGATTCAACAAAACAAATTTTTTTTTTGCAAATTTAAACTTCATTGGAGGAAAACAGATTTTTCACATTAGACCAAAACAAATTCAACAAAAAGCTTCATTTAAAAGGAGTGAAAATTTAAACTTAAAATTGATACAAATCGTGAAGGGGCATATCTGTTATGGTACTTAATTAGAGGGTATTTCTATTATGCTTGGTATTAAGTCTATTACAGTAAACAGATTTTACAACTCCTTTGCAATTTCATTGTGCTTTCATTTAATACTTGAATCAATCAATGTTTACAAAATTATAAGCCAAAACATAAATTGGAAGTCACAATAAACCAAAATAATGTCAATCACAGATGGATATAATCTCAAATACAGTAGAAGCCTCTAATTGACCATTGGGCTTGAGATATGAAGATGAAATAGTCTCGTCATTGCCATGTTGACAACAAAAGTATCAAACTACTAAATTGTTCTTGTCACGACCAAACCTAGGCCATAACTGGTGCATAAATTAAGTTAACTTTAATCTATGCTAGCCTTAGTTCTGAACAATAAAAACTTCAAAATCAACTATAACAAAATATCAAACTCGTCTCAATTACATCAATAATCCTTAAAGGAATCAACTGCGCAAGTCTAAACCTCAATAAACAAAAGTCTCCAACAGATAAAATATAACAAAATTATTAAGCAATCTCCTTCATCAATCCAAGGGTTACCTCATGAATAGGGACCTTAATTTGAAAAAGAAAGATTCAACGTGGTATGAGATTTTTGTCTATACGAAGAAAAACCTCAGTGAGCGATAGTTATAGCACACAACAGAAAAGGAACAGACATGCATGCTGATACTCTTAAATCATGACAATTATGGTCCAAAATATAGTATTTCAAAATTAGTTAAACTAAAGGGTCAGTCAATATAAGATTATCAATTCAAAATACTGGTAATCAATTGTCAAACATAATACTGAAGCCTTTCAAAATATCAAATATTAGAATAATCAGAAAATAGGGCAAACTATTTAAAACACGTGGTACAGTGTAACAGAGTGGTGATAATGCACACCACCAGGGCCAGATAAATGGTAAGCGCACTACCAATAACAGATATAGATAACAAACAATTACCTTCACCGATCTTATGCATGATTCTAATGCTGAGACAACTGATGACAAACTAACAACAGACAACCTGACTCAAAGACAGATGCAAAGTCCTAATGTTATGAAGATCGATGAGAGGCCAGATGATAGATACAGATATACTGAGCACTTGTACCTGTTTGAAAACATATAATATATATAAATATAAGTCAGAAATCATAACTGATTGAACGAATTATCAGATTTCAAAAGTAAAAGTAATAACTGCGATAAATTTCATATTGCGTATGAAAGTACCAATCATATCAAATCAAAATCTCAATAATTTCATTGTAATTGACAATAAATTAATTCAAATATAAAGGTCTATTCCCAGAATATACGCTCTAATACTAAGGATATTTGGTAAACATAAGGTTCAAGATATACGTTTTTATAAAAGAAAATATACAATCAAATGCCAATTTTTTATAAACGATTTCCAGTCTGAAATTTCAATCAAATAGTGTTATGTACTATAATTACCACTCACCTGAAATACGAAAGAATGTTTGGTCAAAAATCCCAATTGCCCGTCAACTAAACGTCTGGGGGAAATTCTGCAGTTCCTAGATTAAGAACGATGGGAACCAAATAAATTAATCTAAACTCATTTAAACTAAAATGTAAAAGGGCAATGGATCTGAGCAAAAGAAAGGTTTAAGGTATAAGTTTCAAATAAGGTTTATGATGCTATATTTGGAGCTGATTAATTAAAGGAGGAATTAGAAATCATATTGAAAATTTATAGGCATAAGCAACAACCTACAAAAAAGATTCCAGAGTCTGATTACCAAACAATTAATGTAGATAAAACACTTTGATGGAATAATCTCATGGAAAAACTTATTGAATAATAGCATAAAATAGGAAGATATTTAATTCCATAAAAAAATCATGGCACCACTTGATAGAATATATATAAATAATCAATCATGGCACCACTTGACAATATATATATATATATATATATATATATATATATATATGTAATAAAACTTTTCTTGGTTCAGAAAGTTGGAATCAGAGCATCTCTAATAGTAGGGATTTGGTTGTAACTTTCCTATATGGAGTTACACCCTACCATCCTGTATGAAGTATGTAACCAAAAAAGGTTTCTAACCAATTTTGGTTACAACCTAGTGCATCTCTCGTAAATCCAAAATACTAAGCATTTTGACTCTACCCATGCGTTAGAGCCGTCAAATCTGGCGCGTGGATGACACGCGCCTGATCTGGTGAGTTAGACGCATGTGTGGTGTCTGAATCTGCTTTTAAAAAAGTGGATAATAATAGGTTTGATCTAGACCTGGCAATTTTTGTGTTCGTGTCGTGTTTGTATCGTGTCAGGTTTCGGGTTCGTGTCAAAACCTGAAACACGAACACGACACGAAAATTAACGTGTCATTTCGTGTCGTGTCAATTTTCGTGTCGTGTCATAAAACCCTAAACACTAACACTAAAAAAACGTATCGTGTTCGTGTCGTGTCATCGGGTCATGTGTCACTTTGTAATAGGAAAAGTCATGTTTTTAACCTAGTTCTTATAATTTTTAATTTTTTTTAATATTTTTAATTAAATTTCAGGTCAGTTTCGTGTTTTTGGGTTGACACGAACACGACACGAAAATTAACGTGTCATTTCGTGTCGTGTCAACTTTCGTGTCGTGTCATAAAACCCTAAACACTAACACTAAAAAAACGTGTCGTGTTCGTGTCGTGTCATCGGGTCGTATGTCGCTTTGCCGGGTCTAATTTGATCCACGGTAAATTACATGTTTGATCCCTGTTAATAATTAATTTATTTTTTTACCTCATAAAATTTTAAATAACATCCTCCCTCTAGTGGGATGTTACTAATTGTTGTTACTTTTATCCCCCAAACCCACAATGGTTGTAACCAACCATTGTGTATGCTCTCACAAAACCAATGAAATTCAATGCACAAAAGTTATTTTTCTTTTTATTTTTTTATTGGTGATAAAGATTGAAAACACATAAAACAAAACTTTGTTGATACAAGTACAACTTAGCATAAAAAACCATTATTAAATTAAGAAAAAAAACTCCATCTTTGCCGAAAAAGTAACACACAAGGAGGAGCCATTAATTGAAAAGGCAATCATCTAAAAAAGCAATCAATTCTAATAAGTCTGTTTAAAAGAAATCGAACAGATACACAAGGAAACAAACCTGAAGGCTTAAAATAGCTTTACACAAGGAAAATCGCAGTGAGAAAACAATTTAGACGGGGGACTAAGGCAAAGCGACGACTCTTTAACCAAAAAGGAGGAAAGCAGTTTTTTTTTATCTTTTTGGGTTAGTTGCGAGAAGAGTAGGTAGTTTTAGGAAGGCTGACTCAATATTAGATAAAATAAAATAAAAGTGGATAATTTTTTTTTAGAAAAGATAGCTTGATACTAGATAAAATAAAAGTGGATAATTTTTTATATAATAATAATAATTGATAAAATTCAGGATCATTACAATTCCCTTTCTCATTAATTGCATTCTACTACTAGGAAATATTGCAATTTTGTAACCACAAAAAAAAACCATGAGGACAACTTATAGTTAAACAATCAATAAAAAGAATTCCTTAAGATTTGTACCATCTAAAACATTATGTTGTGGCTCCACATATTATACTTTGCACCATATCAAATAATAGAAAAACACAAGGCCATCACTAAAGCTACCCAACGCAAGGAAAAACTCCATATTGAACCATTTAGCATATTATACATCTAAGGAAATCCAGAGCTCATCTTAGTCACTTATAAACTACATATCAATTATGTATCACCAAAAACAATCACTTAAACATAACTTTTTCTCACAAAAAATGATTTATTTCTTATATAAGAATCATCCATTTAGATTTTAAAAAAAGTGGTTCAGTTTCTAGTATGTCATTTCTTTTAAGTTGCTAAATGGTAACTGTTATCGTACTTTTATGTGTTTGATCTCCGATCACCTGAAAAGACAACAATGGTCAAAAAAAAGGGTCGGAAACCGACGAACCCTCTCTGATGCTAAAGTCAGTTGATAATTCAAGAGAATGTCAAAGACTCAAATGAAATATATTCAAGTGATTAAGAATTAGATACCTGAATTCTGGTAAGTCCTCCACTATTTATAGATGATTATAATTGTACATTTGGACACATGGCAGGTTATGATAGGTCAATGGACCCTATCTTTGCGTGCCAACATGGTTGTGAAAATAAGGAGCGTACATTTGGAATCCAGTGCTCTGATTGGTCCACGTGTTCTTCGCAAATGTACCCTCCAGGTTACCTTCGGCAACATGAAGGTGACCGAAGGTCACAGCTTCGGTCGCTGTCGTCATCCTTTCTTCCTCTTCTAGGCCAGAGCCCACCTGAACTCTCTCAAGTTATATTGGGCCTCCTTAAGGTCAACCTGAATAACTTAATACGGTAACAGTAACAAACCTTTATGATGAAAAAAGCCGAAAATAGCCAATATTACAGCAATATCCTTAATACAAGTCACTGCAATCCTAATGTAATGCCACTTCTGAAAGAATGGAAGTGACAATGTTAACTAGGTACCACTTTAACCCAAGTATATATGGGTGAAAACATAAGGTAAGACTTTTGGTCAACATATATAAACTTATACCTTATTAGCCATGCAACTTGTGCTAATGGATGCTATAAACAAAGAGTAGCAAAATCTTTGGCATTTCCATGAAACCCCACCCAACACAAATTTGTACCATCAAAGAAAACGGTTGCCATTTTCATTCATTTTCCAACTAGAATGTATTATACAAAGTCATACAACCCTAGTTCCACTATAACATAAGAATTTTGACCAACTTGATCCATAAATTGAAATACAAACTTGGAAGACAACAAAAATTTGGAAGATTTATATCCCCAACTGAAGCAAAATCTTTAAGACAACAAAACAGATACATAAGCATAAGCAGTAAAACCATTACAAGAATTTGAAAGACAAAATCCAACTAAACTTCTTGTTCTAAATACTGAATTACTTCTTGTACCAAGGCAACATCATATTTGATTTGAGAAGAGAGTTCACCTCTACTTTCTAACATTGCTTTGTTTATATGTGGAATTTTATAACATTCAGAACCATTTGCCTTCATGATTCTGTCATGCATAGCTGCAAGGTCAAAAATATATAATCTGATTTGACAATCGGAAAATATTCAAATGACTTCACGACATCACTAATTAGCTCGTCAACAGATTTTGGTGCCTCTTTATTTTGCAACGATTGAATATCAACGAAAAAATCAAGATCTAAGACATTCAAATCAAGAGAATTTGTAGGCTGACTACTTAAACGGATGTCAACACCACCTTCTATTATTGCTCGATGAAAATCGATATCATCATTAGTAATGCGTGTGTTTGCATAATCTTGTTGAATAAAAATTGGATAGTTTTACTCCTCCCTGGGCCATTTTTCCTTTTGATGGTAAGTAGTACCTTTTCAATCATGTAGGACTTTATAACTCGTCTATTAACTAAAGTTAGTGGTTTTGTTTCCATAGTCTCAACAGCCCTATTAATACTATTCCTTTTAGTAGGCTCTTGAGTGACAAAAGGGAACACACCAATTTTTCTTGAGAAAATATCATTTATTTCAACATCAAACCTTAGTCGGCCTAAAGCAACCAAAAACATAACTTTTCCAATGAAGTTTTTACTCTTTCAAGTACGAAACAGTTCTTCTTCAATCGGAAGCAAGTAATAGAATTATGATCTTTTGGTCATAAAAAACCATTTTCAGCTATATAAACCGTATTATACTTACCTCTGAATGTGGGTTCGTATGGTATAGTACTTGCATCAAGCATCGACAAACAGAATTGTAATCTTGATCTTTTGTTTTCTTCTTTAAGAAAAGACTTTATAGCATTTGAATGACGTCGTATCTCTCCGAACTGTAGACGCCTAGTTGTTAGCACCGTTTTATATAGTAATTTAGGTATGGTCTTACCCCTACTTACATATGTTTATCATCTTTATACCCTAGATTACGTGGTATTCTTTCCATTATCTGCTTGATATGTGCTTTAAGGTGTTTCAGGGACAATCGATGAAGAAATGGAGTAAAAATGGAGCAAAACGAGGCTTGAAGGATACTCCACTCGGTGAGTAGGGTTTGTTACTCGGCGAGTAAGATCAGCTTCTCGATGAGTTGCAGTTACTCGCCCAGACCATACAATTAACAAGCCCAATCAACTGAATAGAGCAAAAGTTAACCTTAAATGTGCAATCTTGGACACCTACTCGGGGAGTAGAGAACGATTCCTGCTCCAACTGTAATTCGGATATTCCACTCTAAATCAAATTCGAACCCCACACTCCGACTCAGAGATGGAGAGAAGACCTAATTAAGCCAGAAATGGGAATAAGAGCATTATAAATAGAGGCTAGAAACATTGTAATAGGTATTCAATTCCAGTTATTTATAATTCTAGCTTAAAGTAGTTCTTAGCTCGTTTTTACATTCAAGTAAGTTCAGATTCGTTTTGTATTCATTCAACCAAGGTACATTCGTTCCTTAGTTGTTAAATTTCATTATTGGTTTGTTCTTCATCTCAAGTTTATCAATTTACTTATTAAAGTTCAGTTTTCTCTTCATCTCATATTTCATCTTACTTTGAATCTTAAGAACATATTTGATAAACATGGGCTCACCTTCCTTATGTCTTCCCCCAATATGTGTTTTAGATTCATCATGAGCTAAATCACCTTTTAGCTAAGATTAAGGTGAACCATGTTTAGCGAATATGGTTTAAATCAAGTCATTGTTTAAAGGGTATTGTAAAAAGCAATAAACTAAAAAATTAAGTTAGGAATAATTGTTCTTTCTATGCTAAGAAACCTAAATAAGTAATTAGTTATAGTAGATAAATTGTGAAACCTAATCAAGTAAACAATTCAATCGAGCAACCTATCTTTACCTATACCTTAATCAGATAATGCGACTTTGTAGTCTAAGTCACGGCTTAGCTTTAGCTTTCATTAATATTCATGCTTCTTAATAACTTAGAGATTTTGCCTAACCAAGCATCGGTCTAAGGAATTTGGAATAAAGTTAATAATCTTAAGCTGAGTTTATTAACTTCTTAAGGAAAGTTATTGTCTTTTGAGTTTAATCTTTATTACCACACAACACGACTTGATACCATAGGAGTTAGACACGGGGATCCATATATCTGAGCCTTCCACTCATTTATAGAACAATCAATTATAAATCATAGCTTTTCATTAACTTAGTGATAGATTATAAGCAAAACACCTTTATCAACTCATTAGTTAACATAGAATTTTAGTCGAGTGGGGAATAGAAAACTAGACTTTGTAGGATCAATACTGTTCTTAGGAACATTTACTACTTGAACGATAGAGTCCATTTGCTCTTAGGAGTTAGGTATATTTTATCCCTATCATTAGTCAATATAGTTATGCTTATATTTGTAGTTGAAGATAAAGATCGAAGAGTTGTTCGTCTATGCAAATGAGCATTTTGAATTTGATCAAAATCAAATTCTACTCTTTTACAACCACGCTTTCTTGTCTTTCTATGCGAGATATCAATATTTTCACCATAATCTTTTGCTTGTTTCCAAATACATTGAACAATACGTATTGAGATAAAAAAAAATGATGATGCAACCATTGTTGTTACTTGGTTGCTCAATTTTCCATCAACGCTCTTTTGTAGTGACATCTCATAAATGGTTTGACGTTTTTCATTATTCAATATTGCTTTTGTTCTCCTAATTGCTGATGGTGTTTTCACATTTTCATTACCTTCATTGACATCTATTAAACAAAAAAGAACACAATACAATTATGCTAAAGTATCTATGAAATGAGTATCTAAGTAAATGAAAATAAAAATTGAAGTGGTATAATGCTACTGATAAGAACACAAAAAGTAATATAGTTTATCTCAACACTACCATGTATTAAAAATAATACTAATTGAAAGGATATATTAGTAGAAAATATTCTAAAGGGTTGGGGAAAAGAAAGTGTAGGAAGATAGGAAGGATGTAATGAGTAACAAACATTTGTTCGTAAGAACTAAGAAGAGAACATCTCATAGAATCCCATAAAATTAAAGATTAATATAAGAAATCATATCCAAATATTATGAAAATTAACTGACACAGTTGTAGTTGTGCAGTTAATTTAGAGTAGGATCGGCTCATAATCGCTTGAGGTCCTAGGCGAGATGTCAATTGTAGGCTCTTTATACATACATAAAATTTTAAAACAACATATATTTATATAATTTTAATTTGCCAAAAAAATGTATCTTTTATGGCATTTATTCTCCTCGTATTTTTTTTTCATCTAATTGAATGATATAAGCATTTTCATAAAAGAAATGACGAAAAAATACCTTATAACTTCAGAATTTTGAAAAAAGAGAAAAAATGTATTCATAGAAACATAAAAAAATATTATTATCTAGAAACTGCTCTCGCCCTTTTAGACGTAAAATCACTAATTAAAATTTATATTCAATGTCCTTTTAATTTTTTTAATAGATAATACAACAATTGTAAAAAATATTAATGATATATTAATGAAAAATTATCATATGGGCCCCTATTTTTTGAAGCCTTAGGTGACAGTCTCTATTGCCTAACAGCAGAGCCGACCCTGATTTAGAGGTTGAACAATTCATTAATTTAGGTGGTAGAGAGAAGATAAAAAAAATATAATAATGATTCTAAGTTTATGAACATTTTGATTCTCAATTAACAAGATGACAGATTTCAAAGTATGCAACAGATCTTTTATAAGTTAGTTGTCCAGATGTACCATTCATACCATATTGCCCCTCCATCATTTTTTTTTTGTTTTTTGACTCAATAATCCAAAAATTAGTTCTAATTAGAACCCAAAACCCATTACAAGAATTAGTTGAAAATAAGATAAGCTATGAAATCATCAAATAAGATAATTCAAAATTAGTTTCAATTACAATCCAAAAGAATTATCGATTGAAATAATAACCCAAAAGAATTATCAGTGCAAAACAACAACCCAATAAAATTATCATTCTATTTCAGGATGACAATAACCCAAAAGAACTTTCAGTTCTAAACAATAATACAAGAGAATATATAATTCGATTTTAGAATCAATATACCGTACTCCAAGTTTGCTCCTAATTCCTGAACCTGATCTGAACCGCAATTTCTTCCATTGTTGAAATCTGATAATGAAGAGTTAGGACTGGTGTTGAGGTCCGGAAAACTAAAACTAGAGTTCTCTTGAGGTTGTCCATCATCATTTTAAAAAAGGAGTATTAAACATGAATTAGTAAGAAATTTTATGGAAGATAGGAGAGAGAAAGAGATATATACAGGGAAAGAAAGTATCAAAAGCTCAACATTCAGAGAGAGGGAAAGAGATGTTTGCAAGGAAAGGAATATTATCCAATTATTTAGCTTCACAAGTTTGTCGTCCAAAATTCATGCGTAATACAGATAGTATTAAAAACCAATTATTAAGAGTAAGAAAGTAATTTTGATCAAATATTAAAACCACTCTTAGAGTCCGTTTGGTTTACCAGCTGTTTACTTTTGTTATTTGTTGTTATGGTTTGCTATTTGTTGTTGCAAAATCTTTTTTTTTCAAAAAATAAGGATTCACTACTTTTGTAAAAAGCACTTTTCAGGTATAAAAGACAAACACGCCAAACACCTAAAACTCTCTCTTTTAAAGTGAAAATGCAAAAAAGAAGAGAAAAATAAGTAACCAAACACCCTCTTAATTCATGTGCCAGACTCTACGAGACATCTGAGTTTTGAGGCATTTTTTATGAGTTGTCAAAATAGTAACAAATGAAAATTGAAAATATTGTATCTAATATAATATATATTTAATATTTGTATATAATAAAATAACTTACAAAATATCTTAATAGAAAAAAATTATATAAAGATAAAAAGATATGTAAGGATCCATTCAAATTTCATTCATTTAACTTTAAGAAATGTCATTAAAACCAAATAACTAGAAAAAAATTTATAACACATTTATTTATTTTTGTTGTAATAATTAACACAAAATTTAAACCTCCAAACTACTATATAAACCAAAGAAATGCATGCTTATTTCAAATTTATGGATTTATCAAAGAGTTTAGAAAACATGAGAAAATGAATTTTGAGAAGTGCTAGAATTTGGTTGAAAAAGACATCCTATAAAATGAATATTTTAAACTTGAAAATTATATAGAAAAAATATTAAATAAAAAACGGAAAGGAATGACTTTTGCAAACATATCAACATGAACAATATATTATGACTTCAACAACTTCCAAACACTATTATTAAACAATTATAAATATATGCTTGTTAATTTATTTAGCATTTGTAAATTTAAATTGTTTTAAAATAAAATATTAATATCATTACATATAAATAATATAAAATTAAAAAATATTAAAATGTTAAATTTATGTACAAAATTTTTATCCATCCACACAACACGTTTACACAATACTAATGTAATTAGAAAAAGAGAGAGTAACTTTTTTCTTTTTTTTAAAAAAAAAATTGTGCACAATGCACTTATATTAAACAAAGGAAGATTACATTAACTCTCCCGAGAAATGCCAAATCGGCGTAAAAAATAATATTCCTTCAATTCTATTATATAAGTCATTTTAGAGTATTTCATCCAAATTAAGAAATGTAATTAATGTTGAGTTTAATTAATGGATTTATAACTAAAAAAGTTTATAAATAATAAGTCTGAGAATGTCCAAAAACCTATGCACTGACATAAAAATGAGTAAATTACATATGTGGTGTACAACTTTTACCCTATTTCACACTTTGGTGTATAATCTTCAATTTTGCACACAAAAATATACAATCTTTTGGTGACCTCCCACTAAAGTGCACATCAGGTAATTATGACCGGTCAACCCGAAGTCAACACGTTACCTCATCAATTTGACTTTTCTAAAAGTAAAAAAATAATCCATTAAATATAAAATTACTTTTATACCCTTATCAAAATAATCTTCTTCCACCCTGTTAATATTTTTTTCTTTTGAATATTTTTTTTCAATTATTTCTTCTCTCTCCTCATTTTTCTCACAAACCAGGTAACTCTTCTTCTCCCTCACATATTTTCTTTCTCTTCAACCTTCTTCCTCTCTTTTCAATTTTTCTTTCTCTCACTAACAACACCACAACCACAGTCCCTGGGTTAATTAAATCAGACCCAAAGTCTCTCATCTGTTGCTTGAATTGATTTTTTTGAGGTTAAAATTATTGGGCCGCTGGTTTATGAAGGTTCGACATCTTCTTTTATCGTCGTTGTTAACTCCAACTGCGATAGCAACCAACCGTATAGATTAGATCCTTATTTTCTCTCTCATCCATTGTTAAGGATCTTTCTCTCTCTAACTCTTATATGTCTCTCATCTCTCTCATTCTCTCTCTACCTCTTTCCTTTTACTATAATTATAATTAATTCGTTATCTAAACTAGATCATAAATTCGAAATTTCCAAGATTGGAAGCTTGTGACTGTTGTAATGAAATTGTAAAGCAGATCAAGTTTTGAGATTACATGAAGCTGGTCATTTTAGAGTCCTTTTTGGAGGAATACTCATTGTAAAGAAAATGGTCTTTTAATTTGTCGTCTTTGTTGCTAACTTTGTATTGTTATTTATTTTTGTTTTCCATAATCACCCGTGTAAATTCAATGTATGCATATACTTTATTTCTTTCTATCAATTTTGTTTTGTTCTTTCAAGTGAAATTTTTGTGATAGATTGTTAGTCGAACTTATTGAATTTATTGATCTTGTTAATGCTGTTAAAGAGCTTCTTGTCTGAGATTGAATTGTTTATTTTTCAAGGTAGAGAGAGAATGAGAGAGAGATGAGAGTTAGAGAGAGAATGAGAGAGAGAAATGACCCTTAATAATGGAGGAGAGAGAAAATAAGGATGGAGGTTGAAGAAGATGGTTTTGATAAAGGTATAAAAGTAATTTCATATTAAATGAGTTATTTTTTACTTTTAGAAAAGTCAAATTGATGAGGTGGCGCGTTGATTTCGGATTGACCGGTCATAATTATCTGTTGTAGTATTTTAGTGGGAGGTCACTAAAAAATTGTAAATTTTTGCGTACAAAATTGAAAGTTATACCAAAAAATGTAAATTAGAAACTAAAACGACTTTTATATTTGAGAGTATGTAAAATGTAAATATACTAGTCTTTGACTCTTTGTCATTGCTCACGTATCATTTCCAATCAAATTCTCCCGAATCCCGATAAGACTTGCTTTATCTCATCTCCCCGACGCCATCTCCGGTTCTCCGTTCGAAATACCAGGAAGGAAATATCAAATCCTCTTTCGATCGACTCTTTGAAGCCTTACCTAAATTCTCCATCTCCATGGCCGCGCCCGTACCACCTCTTCCTCTCGATCTTTCCACTGTCTTAACTGAATCAAAACGTATCATCAATGCTCACTCCCGCCATTTCCTCGCTCTCTCTGTCTTCTTTCTTCTCCCTCCCTCCTTCTCTCTCACCGTTTACCCAACCCTCCACAGCCTCCTTACCCAATCCTCCTCTCACAACTCCAAAATTCGTCTCTCTAGCTATGTTTTCGTCGATCAAATTCAAAACCCCTCTCATCTTCTCACTTCTAGAACCCTTCTTCTCTCTCTTCTCTTCGCTTTCTTTGTTGCCGTCTTTGCTCTCCTTGCTATTGGTTCCCTCACCTGTAGCGTTCTTCACGGTTTTTATGGAAGACCTGTCAAGCTCGTTTCTGCTGTCAAATCAGCTTTCACTTCATTTTTCCCTCTTTTGATAACGGTCGTTTTTTCTCAAATTATTGTGTCTGCGCTGATTTTTGTTACTGGATTTTCCTTCTTTTTGGTGATTCAAGGGATTGAGCTTCTCGGATTTCAATTTGACTACTCTTCTCCTTACTTTATTGGCTTCTCTGTGGCTATCTCGATTGTTTTGCTTTTGGTTATAGTATATTTGCAACTTAATTGTTCCCTAGCAGGCATTATTGTGGTTGTGGAATCAAGTTGGGGTTTTGAACCATTGAAAAGGAGTACTTTTCTGATAAAGAGAATGAGAGGAGTGGCTTTGGCTTTACAGCTGTTTTTTGTGTTTTTAGGGGGTGTTTTGTTACTTGTTAGCACTGCGTCAGGTTTGACACTGGGTATTGGCACAAACAATGGATGGAAGAGTAGCGCATTTGTTCTGCAAATTGTGCTGACTTCGACACTTCTTATGCTATTGCTTCTTTATAATGTAGCGGCAAATACTGTCTTGTATATGTATTGTAAAGCTACACATGGGGAGCTTGTGTCGGAGATTGCTGAGGAGTTTGCAAGGGAGTATGTCAGTTTGCCCTTTGATGATGGCAAAGTCCCTCACCTTATCTCTGTTGCTTATACTTGATAAATACAGAGGTTAGTGGTCTTGTAATGCATTTATCTACGATATTCCCATTTAGGTGGTTTTTATTTATAGTTGTTGAATCTGTAAAGTCAGTCCGTTAGAATGATGCTAAGTGTACGAAACTTGTGAATACCATTAGATAATATAAAGTAATAGCAATTTTTTGTTGTTGTTGTTGTTGGTTTTTTTTATGCTGAAGTCTGGAAATTGTTATCCTGTCTTTGTGTGGCTTTGTGTGGCATATGCAAGTTATGAAGACTGAATTGCAAAAAGAAATAAGATTGCTGCTATTTGAAATGTGTACCTGTGATGATTTCAATTTTCAATAAGATGGGTTGTTTTCGATCTACTAGCTAGGCTTTTGCATGCAATCTACAATTGTTGATTTGTTCACCTTCCGTAGAGAAGGCATATGATTCTTCAGATTTGATACAGGGATTAGTCGGCATATTATGTTGATGGTTATTACTTTTTTTCACTAGCTAAGACTGAAGCATTCAAGTTATACATGTACCATATTAGTCATGTTCTGTTTGCTGAGTCTGTCAGTTGAATTAGCCTTTTGAAACTCAATTTTCATCCAGACTTCAAAAGTTATGTATGCGGTGATTAGTGCCTTTAGTCCAGGCTCTCAGTTATATTCATAATGAGATATGATAATTATACAACCTGGAGTCTATGGGTAGATCACAAGATAAAGGATATCATCTCTCTTATGCTTCTACACTCTTCAGAAAAGAAAAATGTGATAAAGCTAAATACCATGCATCCTTGGGATTTGATGATGGTTGTTTCATAATTCTCAAGTGCTTAGACAAACAACAAGGCCATTCATATGTATGGACAATATTTCTCCCAAGGTTTCTAGAAGTTTGGCTAGCCATAGGCTATTCTAACCTGCTTAAACCCACAAGGCCATCGTTCATACAAGTTAGAAAGTACAACCACAGTAGATTTTGCCTGAATAGCAATAAAATTTCTGAGGGATTTATAGGGAGATCAAGAAGGTTATTTTGGCAAACAATAAATTTCTGAAAGATTTAATTTATGTATGACTAATGTGATCCAAAGATGATTCGAAGTGTACTAAGGGAAAAATAGTTGAACTCTCCAACTAGTTGCTGTAGATTTCTTTGAGGCATTTTTTGAGGTCAAGTCCAATGTTACAGAGTACATTTTCTGAAGTTAGTTCAGGTCTGAGCTTGAGTAGTGATTGTGAGATACTGATGGAAGGATTCTGTACCATGAAGAGTTACTAAGACTGATTCCCCCAATGAGAAATGCTCAAAAAGATCAAGTTCTCTCATCTTCACTTGACCATCTTAGCACGATGTCAAGATTCCTATTTATTAACCTTGACATTTGCCCCAGTTAAAGATGCTTATATGTGGTTTGAAATTTTATAATAAAGTCAATTTTAAGTTTACCACTAGAAGTCTAGAATAGATAATACTGTTGCTTCTGAAATCTGAAACTTCAGTTTTTCACCTCACTGCTTTCAACGTACTTGTTTATATCATAATATAGAATAAAGTTATAATGAAAATGAAGACAACCGGTCCATTGAATGTTATTCCAAAGTCTCCAAGAGTGGGAATGGTCATTTTACCCTTTCCAACTCAACTAACCCCATTTATGCTAAACTTGCCTCATAGTCATGTTGTATACCTATTTATATATTTTATGTATATATCTATTTTGATATAAGCATTTTCTTGTAAAGAATGTGTTAGCATGTCATTAAAAAATTAGGGATAAGGGTCAAATTCATCCCTAAGGTTGTTGTGAAAGATCAAGTTTACCCTTGACATACAAAATGGTCCAATGTTGCCTCTATGGTAGAAATCCTAGTTTAATTTTACCCCTACAGTAGAACCTCTAGCTGAATCTTATACTTTCTAAATCAGTACTGACGAAAATTACCGAAGGAATGCCTTGAGAAAGGGTAAAATTCAGGTAGAGTTTCTACCATGGATTAATATTGTGTCATTCTATATGATAAGAGTAAAATTGATCTTCACCAATAACCTTAGGAATAAACTGACCTTTATCCCAAAATTTTAATTTCTGAAATGCCTGCTCTGTACATGCCATGTTGCCATCCCTATCCAATAGAAAGTCATCGACACTTTATATTTAACATAAAAAAATGAACATGACTTCCGAGGTTATCTTTATCTGAACCGCAAAAGTTATTTTGAAGTTCTTACAATTGTTGTTATCTGTGTAATGAGAGTACTTAGTTCATGGTAGTCATGTATAATAAGTTCAGAGTCTTTGGATTTGTGGATCTACTGGTGAAATCAAGTGGCTTCCAACCTCTAGCTGTTTGGCTAGGGAATGAGTACTAGAAGTCTTATCTTTGTTGTCATATTGAGGATTCCCAGTTTAGTGGATTGTTAATGTCTATGTCTGTTAGATATTGGCATTGCAGTTGCTCTGACATTTCATGTCTTTATTGAAATAGCTATTATTTAAAAAGCTTTTAATGTTAGAAGTAGCAGGTGATTAGATGAATTTGCGTAAATCAAATTAATTTGGTAGTGTTTAGTCATTGGTTTGTGGATGAGAGTCTCTTAGTTGTCCAAGTTATCAAAGCTAACTTGAAAATGTTAGGTAATGAGTTGCCACCATCTTTGTTTTTGTGATCTTGAGGCCATTCGCCTTCTATTTCACTCTATATTCTTGTGTTCCTTTGGTGCAGATAATGTAAAACTATCAATCACTATTTGTTTTCTCTGTTTCTACATATCCTCGGTGATGAATCGAATCGATTCGAGAGGAACTAGGAAAATTCTATAGTGACTCGGGTCCATTCGACCTTACCCCTAATAACATGTTACTTATAAACTTATTGTCGTAACAACAATCATTTCCATGTGGTGGCATGCATGATATTTTCTCATTAGGCGGCTTCAATCAACCTGAACTTCTTGAGAAAATGGTACCTATGAAGTCGACTGAAACTGGTTATGGTTGGGGAGTTATAGTTATTGATCATTTGAAGTTGAGTATTAACATGAATCCGTTGTGTGAATTGTAATATTATTATCTAACTATTGTTTTATTTTATACCATGAAGTTGCAATATGAAGTGCCTCTAACTCAGCGAGTTAGATCACACACACTTTCATATCTAGGTGTAAATTACACTCATGGTCCCCGACTTTTGTTTTTGCTTTTATTATGACCCTTCAACTTCAAAACTAGATATTATGGCCCTTAATTTTGCACTGTACTAACATTATGGTCTCTTTTACATTGATGGAGAATGATGATCACTCCAGTATAAGGTAACCTTCCATTGTAAATTTGATGGGTTAATTACATACGTGGTGTACAGCTTTACCTATTATCACACTTTGGTGTACAACCTTCAATTTTGCACACTAAAATGTACAACCTTCTGACCTCCCACTAAAGTGTACAGTCGGTATTTATGACCTGTTAACATAAGTCAACCTTGCCACCTCAGCAATTTGACCACTTGAAAAGTAAAAAATAACCTTATCCCCTTTCTTGCAACTCCTCTCTCTCACTCGCTTCCTTTCTCTTTCTAGATCCTCTCTCCCTGTAAAACCAGAACATTAGCAAAGCCACATCGAATTTACATGCAATAAAGAATCATCAATTAAACGAATTTGTAATTGAATCCAGCCCTTTGGTATCAGCTTTTCTTTCTGTTTCCCCGTTAAAAACAAAAAACTTAAACTCCATGTATGAATGAACATATTCATGAATCAACCAAATGTATGAAGAGGGAAGAAATAAGAGGCTAACAGATATATTTAATAATAACGCAGACAACTAACTTTCCTTCATTACTCCATCCCCTTTTCTTTATTTTTTTTACACAAATAGATATTTTCAGTTTCAGGTTTTTTAATTTTTTTTTTTCTTTTGCATTTAATTAGCGAGAGTAGCTGTGGAATTTGTTTGAATATGCCCATCTGTAGCACTACATGGAAATATGTTCCTCTTCTCGCCATCCACAAGAACCTTCACATCCTCAATCGCACTTGCAACACGACGCCATTGATAACACCAATACCATCACCAAATCTAAGTCAGGGAGAAAGAGAAAAAAGCAGTTGTAGTAGAATAATAATTATTAGTAGAAAATCAGATTAAAAACAAGAGATTCAAAATCCAAACTCTGAAAATGGATTCGTTTTCAATCCTCGGAGATGAATCCAACCGTCTGCCAACCGCCAAGCAAGAGCAGTATATCTGTAAACTGTTCATCCATCTCAGAGAATTCCGAATACGAAGGAGAATTCTTGCATAATAGAATTCGTTTTTAGAGAGAGAAGACATAGAGAGAGAAAGGAAAAGATAGAGAGAGAAGTTGTAAAAAAATGAATGAAGAAGACATGGGTATTTTAGTAATTACATAAAAGATTGGGGTATTTAATAAGTATATAAGGAGTGGGTCCCAGTTTTTTAAATGGGTAGAATGAAAAATGCTGAGGTGGCACGTTGACTTTGGGTTGACCGGTCACAATTACCGGTTGTACACTTTAGTGGGAGGTCACGAGAAGGTTGTACACTTTAGTGTGCAAAATTGAAGGTTGTACACCAAAATGTGATAATGGGTAAAAGTTGTACACCACATATGTAATTAAACCTAAATTTGATGGAAATGATACTTTTAAGCAACTTTAATTGTTCAACTTTTTAATTTTGAGATCATTTGGGTGTTGTTGTTTGATTAGGAGAGAGAAAGCCCTGAAAATGGTGATTCTAGTGAAACAGAAATGTTTACATGAACCTTAATGACTAAATTGAATTTGGTCATTCACCGTTAGATCAGACATTTTCATTTTGAGATTTTCATCGGTTAACGAAATCCATGGGTGCAATTTACCCCATTTTATAATGGTAACTATCAATGTAACTGGGTTTAAGGAATTGCCCACATTCCAGCCTTAAAATGCGGGGGTAAATTACATCCATGACTATTAAATTTTATTTATTTTAACATTATGATCACTAAATATTATAGCCATTGAATTTTACATTTTTTAACACTGGTGGCTACTCAATTTTAACCAACTCCTCAAAATGAAAATATTTGAGAATTAAAGTTGTTCAGAACAATATTTACCATAAAACTACATTTTTTATTTTCCAAAATCACCTTTTTTTTAGTTTTCAATCTATAAAAATTGACTCTTCCTCCTAACCAAGCAACACCTAAATGACCTTAAAACAGAAATTTTCAAGAATTTAAAGTTTTTTAGAATATCATTAACTCTTTGATTTTTTTTTATTTTGAGACCGTCAACGGTCGTTTTGAGGCGTTGAGTGCCCACTGGTGTTTAAAAAATGTAAAGTTCGGTGACTATATCATTAAGAATTGAAGTTTAGCTATAATGTCAAAATAGGGAAAGTTCAGTGACCATGGATATAATTTACCCTGACAATGTGGGAGTATCTCTTAAGTTCGTGTTAGGTTCGGTTCTTTTTTACTGAATTAAATAATAATAATATCAGACTTTGAAAATAGCAATAATTAAAATAAATAAGTTTATAATAATAATGGTAATAATAATTATTATTATTATAAAGGTTTTATTCCAACAAACATAACCAGTTCAAAAAAAAAAATCTATAAAATTTAGATGCATTATTTTTTCTATAGAACTATTTGACTCTAAAATTTTAGAAAAATAATAGTTCAGTTTAAAAACAAAATTTCATAAAATTGAATCTAATTAAATAAATATTATTAAAGATAAAACTAAATTAATGCTTGAACTATGATAAATAACAGTTTGATGTTCGGCTCGAGAAAAGATCGTAAGTAATATTGAATAAATATTATTTATATATATCCTCAATATCAAATAAAAATAAGCCTGATTTAAATTAAAAATATAAATTACATACAAATATAAATTTACATACAATTTAAAGCTTATAAAATTATTTACATACAATGTAATTGAGACAGTTAATTTTGTTGAGCATTGTAATCTCGCAAAATTTAATTATAATAAATAATAATAAATTGGGACAATTATTAAACTAGCTTCTTTCAAAAAAAATTACAAAACTAACCTATTTTAACAGACAACTTCCAACTTTGTCCTCGTCTTCTTTCTAAACAGAACTTTGTGTCTTTCTCTCTCTCTTGCTCTCTCTCTCTCTAAAGAACAGAACAATCTACAGAACGACTATGAATACTACAACAATCAATCCAACCCACAGTTCATATAACAAGATTTCTACAATCATGTAAGTTTTTCATTGGTTTTTAGTTTCATTTAAAAGATTTAAAGCTTCCAACTTTAAATTACAAAACTAGCTTCTTTCAAAAAAAATTACAAAACTAACCTATTTTAACAGACAACTTCCAACTTTGTCCTCGTCTTCTTTCTAAACAGAACTTTGTGTCTTTCTCTCTCTCTTGCTCTCTCTCTCTCTAAAGAACAGAACAATCTACAGAACGACTATGAATACTACAACAATCAATCCAACCCACAGTTCATATAACAAGATTTCTACAATCATGTAAGTTTTTCATTGGTTTTTAGTTTCATTTAAAAGATTTAAAACTTAATCCATTCATCGTTAAGATCTAGCAGTTTGTTTCTCTACAACCCAATATATATTGTTTCTCTTCCATTTTCATGTTTTTCCTGATCGTGTGAACCCCAAAAACAGTGGCATTGTTGTCTGAAAATGCATTTTGGTTGGAACATCAGTTTCAGATTTTTCCCTGACAGTGCGATATCTGTCGATTTTTGATCAATATCGACAGATATGATGATATTGCACCGTATTGATATTGGTCGATATTGTATTTGATATCGACATATATCGACCGAAGTTATAGCCTTCAATGTCGATATCAAATACAATATCGACATATATGGACCGAAGTTATAGTCTTCAATGTCGATATTTGTCGATATCGACATATATGGACCGAAGTTATAGTCCCAAATGTCGATATCCATTGATATGTTTCAATAGCTTTCTTTAAGTTACAAATAATATATAGTTCATTGTTTATGAAATGCAGAAATATGTCCACTCCGAATACTTGTTTGTATATGCTTTCTTGGGATGGAGAATGGAAAAAAGAGGGGCTATGGACACAACGATATACGTTGGTGGTCAATCGAAGGTGCTCCATTTTTCAATGCCAACTGATTATCAAACGTTAAGAGAGAGAATTTACGCTTCATTGAATGTTGATGCAACCTCACATGACATAGTTGGTGTAGGGTAGTGTGAAATAAACTTCTTTCTAAATCTATCCGGCTTCTTTAGCACACTAAACTTTGCCTTAAATGCTTCCAAATCTCCAAACTGTAACCCACTTAGCAGTCTACACTCCCAATCTCCACATCTCAACTCAACACCTCAAACTTTGAAGCAAAGCTCCCTGGGTTTAAGGTCTTTACATTTGATCTCTCTTGTTAAAAGGGTATGACAGACGACTCCTACAAATTGTGTAAGTTCCATCTTACAATACTGCCCGAAGCAACTCTGCTTAAATAGCTTTTTTTGATTTGATGTTAAATTGTTCATTATATTTTTTGCTGAATCTCCGTTACACCTAACTGTGATGACGCTTTCCATTCCAAATGCTTTTTCATACTTATAGTCTGAACCCTCCTTGGCTTTGTTGACATACTCATCTATCCTCCTCTTTTGTCCAGGATCATGCTGAAATTTATTGTTGATCTATCATCAGCTAACATACCAGTAAGCTAATAAAGAAGTTAAGCTAAAATGAGCTAACATAGGCTAAAATAAGAGAGATATTGACAATTAGGTTGTTGATATCTATGTGATATCGACAATTAGGTTGTCAGTATCACATGGATATCGACAACATAATTGTCGATATCTATGTGATCTCGACACATATCGACCAAACACTTATCAATTGCAAATAGGATATCGATTGATATCGACAAATATATGCACGAAAATAGAAAATAAACAAATAAGGAATGTAGGGTTTATCGATATCACATTGATATCGGCAACTGCAAACCCAGATGAACCCTAACACCAGAAGAAGTAAGCAAAACGAAAGATTCCTTCTCAAACCCAACAAATGTACATACAATACAAGAACCCATAAGTAAAATCAAGTTATTTACCCTATTTTTTGTCCTTCCTTCTGCATCTGATTCATTCTCTGTGCTTCGCGTTCTCGTCATGTCCACTTGAAGTTAGAGAGATTCGTCGGAGGAAATCGTCGGATTCGTGCAATGAAACGCCGGTAAGTTAGAGAGAGAGCGGGGTGTTAGAGAGATGAATTTCATTCATTTATGGCGAGGGCAAAGTTGGAAGTATTTGTTGAAAAATGTTAGTTTTGTAAAAAAAAATTAGAAAAGGAGCTACAAATGTAAACTATCCCCTAAAAGGGGCTGGTTTAGTAATTGTCCCTAATAAATTATATATATAAATAATTATAATTATAATAAATAATGATAAATTATATATTATATACAAATAATAATAATAATAATTAAAAATGATAAATTATATATATAATAAATTATAAATTATATATAAATAATTATAATTATAATAAATAATGATGAAGTATATATAAATATACTAAATTATAAATTATATCTAAATTATATATAAATAATGTTAAATTACTGAACTGAACTGAATGCTATTGAACTGAAATGAAATTACTGATTCTGAATTTAAGTGACAAAGAACATGACCTTAGTTCCCTCTTCCTAAAAATAATATAAATAATTTGGCTCTTAGCCATATAAGATATTAAAATACTTGTCATTTCCAATAATACTTATCATACTTACTCTTGATTTTTTATTAATAAAATTGCAATGTACGGGCCTACTAGCCCCGAAGCTTCTCAAACTCAAGCTTTTACTTCGGATTGAGCAGACATTCATTATGGCCGTCATTCAATTCGAAGAATCTCCATTCCAGAATTCTTGTTCGTTCTGCGCGGAACAATCAAATTAGTTCTCTAGATGAAAAAACATTCGACATTCCATCTTCTGAACCAATACTTTTGATGTTATTTGAAAATTTCTCTTTTTGATTCGCAAATGAGTTTGCCTCCAAATCCTTTGGTTTTGTTATTTTTACTAATAGAGATAGGAGAGATGCTCTTCATTAATAAAAATGAAATAGGAATAAATAAAGCTTAGTGGTTTAATGAGGAGCTAAAAGGCCTTTGAAACTGGATTTTGCACATTAACTTAAGAGTCCAATAAATCTATTGAAAATACTTAAATATTTTAAAAAATATATATAATTTTTATACCAAGAGTAGAGATTTATGAGAGAAGCATAAGAGTAACGTCCTGTTCTTTGTCACTTAATTTTTGTATCAGTAATTTCAGTTCAGTATCATTCAGTTCAGTAATTTATCATTATATAATTATAACATCAGAGTGGGGGGCAGCAGGAGATTAAGCGGCCAGAAGAGAATGAAAGAGCAGAGATAGGAAGAGGAGTTAGAGCCGTTACTGCTATATCGTTACTGTGAAATGTTACTTATACGTAACTTTTAAATGTATCTTATACACTGTATGGGAGTATTCGAAATTCTTAGATAGATTTAGAATTTTTTTATTAAAGCCAAAGACAAAATATAGAAAAAAAAATTTAGTAAAAAAAAAAAGAAAATGTTATTTTTTATAATTGTTATTATTATTATTATTATCTATACTATATATAATTACGGAAGCAGAGAGAAATGGGAAGAAGTGTTTTAGAGGTCTTTTTGATGAGTTGTCAACATAGTAAAAAATCAAATTAAAAATATTTAATTAATTAAAAATAGCCTTTTTTTTAATCAAACAGAAAAAGCATTAATATGCCAATTTTTGGCAAAATTGTAACAATGAAACAGAAACAGAACTCGGTAATAAATTAAAAAAAAATAGCCTATTAATTAAAATAATAAAAGAAAGCAAGGGTTACGGGAAGATGAAAAAACATAAAGCAAAGGAAATCCAAAAGTCACAAATAAACTTCTATATAAAGCATGATAGATAGTATTCCATCATTATATTCATTGGTCACGATAAATAGTATTATATTTCTGAAGGTAAATATTCGATTTTTTTCACATGTTGTAGTTATTTTGTTCTCAATTATGTTGTTGTTTTATTTTTATTAAACAATAGTTGTTATAGTTTCATCTTTCAGATTCATTTCTGTTGTTACCCAGGTTCTATACCTCTCGCTATCTTATCCATGTTTTCTTTTTTATTTGTCTTTTTTTTCAAACTGATAGCTTCAATTGAAGAAATCCGACAGAAATAGAAGATGCATGAACAACTAAAATCGGAAAACACAAAAGTGTCAAAAATTACAAGAAATTCTTATGTTTCTCAAGGTAATTATTCGATTTTTTTCATATGTTGTAGTTATTTTTGTTCTCAATTATGTTGTTGTTTTCTTTTTATTAAACAATAGTTGTTATAGTTTCATTTTTCAGAGATGAAATTCCATTTCTGTCGTTACCCAGGTTACACACCTTTCGCTACCTTATCCATGTTTTCTTTTTTATTTGTCTTTTTTTTCAAAATGAATAAAATAAAGATTTTGTAAATTTGTATTCTTTTTTAGTATATGTTGCTAGGTGTTATCGTTTCGATTGCTAACTCTTAACTAAAATTTAGATTTTCGGCTTTATATGAACTCAATTTTTGTCTTTCTCAATTGTGCTGTTGTTTTATTTTTATTAAACAATTGTTGTTATAGTTTCATTTTTCAGAGATGAAATTCCATTTCTGTCGTTATCCAGATTCCATACCTCTCGCTACCTTATCCATGTTTTCTTTTTTGTTTATTTATTTTTCAAAATGACTAAAATAAAGATTTTGTATATTTGCATTCTTTTTTAGTATATGTTCCTAGGTGTTATCGTTTTGATTGTTAACTCTAACTAAAATTTAGATTTTCGGTTTTTTATGAACTCAATTTTTAGTTTTAATTGAAGTCAGATTAATTTTTCTAATTCGGAACATGTTGAAATCCACTCATTTTTTTTAGTTTGAGTTTTGCTAATTGATATGGATTGTATTTTTTATTTTTATGCATTTTGGTACAAATAGATATAAAGTTTCACACGATAGTTGTTCATTGAAGTTTGAGACATATTAAATAAAATATTAAAGAGATATTGGAATATTATACTTACAATGAAGTTTATTTCAATATAAATTATGTTATATTATTATTATTATTATCAAGAAGTTATTTTTTTCCCAATTTTCTAGACAAGGAGATTGTACGCGTCTAATACGCTTGATAAGATGTTTATTCTTGAAGAATGTGGATTATGCTAGATACGAATTCAAAATAAAGGTAAATAAAATAAATTTTGATGCTCAAAATCCTAAAAATGTACATTAATTATGGATATTGAGATAATTGCTTTTGCAACATTGGCTTATATAATTTTTAACTATTATATTATGGTTCGTACAAAATTGTTATTATTTCAAGAGTTTTTAACAAATGAAAATGAAATATGATCATAGGACAAATTATTGAAAAATATTAATTAAGAAAATATTATTATTTGAATCTCTTCAAATTCTCAAATGTTGAGCATAATGATTCTAATTAATATAATTAATTTCACATATTAATTATAAAACGTTTTTTTTTTTGTACTGAGTGGTTACAATTGCGATTTAATTTTATTTAACTAAAATTAATTTATGGACTTAATACTTCATTAAGAAAAAATAAAATGTTTAATTAATGGGCAAAAAATATTTTCACTCTCCTCTTATTTTCAAAAAAAAAAAAACCTGAAAGGAAGATGGTTCTCTCATCTTTTTCGTCCATTCATTTTTTTTTCAATTCTTTTGTTTGTTTTTCTTACTTACAAAATTCAAGAATATATAATTATTAGAAAATATTAATGAAGTCAAATAAGTGATATCTGCGAGTAGATATTCTATATAGTGAAAAAATGAAGAACAAATTGATCGAATGTCTTGATAAGATAGTACGAGATGAAAATAGGAGAAATCATCATCTCAAACTGATTCAATTAGATATATTGGGTTATTTTAGCAAAATGAATAATTGAATTTGAATACTTGGTGATCATGAAATTCCATCAACCAAAATAATTATCATCAAGATGAATTTGTGACTAACTCTTACGAATTTTATTTTTTTATATGTAACATATTGAATTGATAAAGTTTCTTCATATGCAACATTAGAAAAGTATTGATTGTAATAGTTTATAAAATAATATATTGACGTTGCTTCCATTTTAACATAGATTGTAATTCTTTTGTATCGTAGATATACTATTTAATTTTAATTGTAGTTTAATTCAATTTTTGTTTAACCTATATTGTAATTCTTTTGTATCGTAAATATATAATTACTAGTTTTTGACCCGTGCGATGCACGGATTCATCTTAACATATAAATATTAACAAAAATATAATCTAATAATTACAATTAATGATATAAAGGTGCTATATAAATTAAATATTATTATTTTATTTTCACATTTACCTTAAATAATCTTTTTATAGATAAATATAATAATATAATTAAAATTAATATATTATATATTATATTATGTTTTTTATCAGTAAAAAAGGAGGAAGTGACACCTCATCTCCATCGTTACTATTTTATATTATATATAGATATGCAGAGAATTAGAGAGATTTTAGGGATTAATTTAAATTATGTAGAACTTTTAGATATAGATATGCAGAGAATTAGAGAGATTTTAGGGATTAATTTAAATTCTATAGAACTCTTAGATATAGTACGAATAAAATAATCTTTTATTAAATAAATATAATAATATAACTAAAGTTAATATATCATATTTTATATTATATTTTTTATCAGTAAAAAATGAGGAAGTGACACCTCAGCTCCATCGTTACTGTTTTATATTATATATAGATAGATATGCAGAGAATTAGAAAGATTTTAGGGATTAATTTAAATTATATAGAACTTTTAGATATAGATATGCAGAGAATTAAAGAGAGTTTAGGGATTAATTTAAATTCTGTAGAACTCTTAGATATAGTATGGATAAAATAATCGTTATATAAATAAATATAATAATATAACTAAAGTTAATATATTATATTTTATATTATATTTTCTATCAGTAAAAAAGGAGGAAGTGACACCTCAGCTCCATCGTTACTGTTTTATATTATATATTTTTTTTTTGGTAAGAAAGGAAAGGAAAAAAACAAAACCAACAAAAAACCTACACCGGGATCAGTCTAGGAAGGCTGACTCCAATCCTATCCTCTAGGAGAGAAGGCAAAAGAAAAGAAGGAGGAACAGATAGGGTAGAAACACCTAACATTCTCCCATGCCCAGCAGCTGCTAAGCGATCCGCCACGCGGTTTTGCTCCCTAAAAATATGGGAGAAATTAAGATACTCAAAGGCAGGACGAAGCCTCAAAATAGCTTTGATGAGATTCTGGCTCTTCAGACAAACAGCCTGGCTATCTGAAATCCTGTTAATAGCCTCCAGATTATCAGATTCCACCGAGAGCTTTTTAACACCCATGCGAATGGCGAGTTTAATACCTGACAAGATACCCCAGAACTCTTAGTTTAATACTGTTTTATATTATATATAGATATGCAGAGAATTAAAGAGAGTTTAGGTATTAATTTAAATTATGTAGAACTTTTAGATATATAGATGCAGAGAATTAGAGATATTTTAGGTATTAATTTAAATTATGTAGAACTTTTAAATATAGATATGCAAAGAATTAGAGAGATTTTAGGGATTAATTTAAATTATGTAGAACTCTTAGATATAGTACGGATAAAATAATCTTTTTATAAATAAATATAATAATATAAATAAAGTTAATATATTATATTTTTTATCAGTAAAAAAGGAGAAAGTGACATCTCAGCTCTATCGTTGCTGTTTTATATTATATATATAGATAGTTTAATTCAATTTTTGGTTTTTTTACTATATTCTAATATATTTCTTAATTAATCTGCTATTTTATTATTATTGTTTCACATAATATTTGGAATATGAAAATGTATTAAAATTCCTAAAAAGTACAAATCATTGAATTTTGTAAAAATAAATAAATCATTCATCTTTAGTTCAAATTCTATAAAAAAAAGTAGTTAATTATTTTTAAAATTAATTTAATTTGAATTATCATTAAAAAATATATATTAATTTCAAATATACATAATATAAATTTTTTTCATAGCATGATATAAAATTATTTAAAAGTAAATATGTCAATTTATTTAATTATCTAAATTATATAAAAGTTTCATACCCCGTGCATCGCACGGGTTTTCGACTAGTTATTATTAATATTAGAACCATTATTATTTTTATAAGCCTTTTATTTTAGTTATTGCTATTTTTAAAAGATTATATTATTATTTATGTTTCAGTAGAATCCAGTTCAGTTTATTTAATTTCGATAAAAAATAATAGAATCTAAATTATTCATTTTAATAAGTTAATCAATATTTTATTGATTTCGACAAAGAATCTTAAACGGATCTATTTGAGACCTGAGAAAGTAATATTTTTAATTTTAATATTCATCAAATAGCTATATTATTTTAGCATTCATAATATTAAACACTTAAAATTAAAATTCAGGATTTATTTTTTAAGCTGAGACTTAAATTAAAATCTCTAACTAAATTGACCTTTGAGAAGCTTTATAATACTTTTACAGCTCGTTTGGTTCATTGAATAGAGATGGAATAGAATATTTATTCCTTAGGAATTTCTATTCCAACATTTGGTTGGACTTTTTTTTTATGTGGACTAGCTATAAATGTGTATTCCATAAATGAAGGAATACGGATTCTTTGATTCAACCTAGGAATAGCTATTCCTAATCAATATCATCATTTATTTCCAAAATTACCCTCTAGCCAATTTCTCGAATCCTATAAATTTTAGCAAATCCATAATTTATATCCTAACAAACGTGAAAAATAGAAAAAAAAACGGGAAAACATTAAAAAAATGTAAAAAATATGAAAACACAAAAAGCGTGAATAACACGAAAACATTATAAACACAACAAAAACACGAAAACGTGATAAAACGCGAAAACACGAAAATTCTAGGGTTAATTTCAAATAAATGTCATGTGGTTTACACATCTTGGCACCTGTGGGTTGTTTTTATTACAAACGATTTATAAAAAAATTATTTTTTTTATTGATTTTGCTACATTTGACCGATAACAACCTCAAAATGAAAATTTCCAAAAATTACAATTGTTTATGGAACCACATTTTTATTTTTTCAAAATCATCATTTTTTGAGTTTTCTGTCTCTAAACAGTAAATTTCTCTTTTATAAAAAAAGACACCTAAATGACTTCAAACCTAAAAAGTACCTAAATGATTTCAAACCTAAAAAGTTGAACAATTAAAATTACTTTAAGATATCTTTTAATTTTTGAAAATTTTCATTTTGGGGTCGTTATCGGTCAAATTTAGCAAAATCAACAAATTTTTTTTCTTTTTTTTTACAAATCATAGGATTCAATTCGTAACAAAAATAATTTGTTTTTTTTTTTTACAAATCATAGGATTCAATTCGTAACAAAAAAAACTACGGCTACCAATTAAAAAAATGTGAAACCACTTGACATTTACTTGAATTAATCCTAAATTCTGCAAGAGGCAAGGCAACATCCTTAATTCAAGGATTCACCCGTAAAGTAATTCGGGTCGGTGGGAGAATGCATGTCCAATTCATTGCATATTTGCATGGACCAAAAAGACATCTTTTAGCAATTGGATAGTATTTTTATATATATACAAAGATAAAAAAAAATAAAAAATAAATGAATAGATCTGAGTGCTTTTAAACACTGTTAAAACTTATGATATTGCATTTTCCATGTGGAAGCTTGAGTTATTAGTTCATTATTAATCACACTATTAAATTATACTAATGAATATCAAATTAACTTGTTTAATTCCATTCTCCTCTGACAAAATCTAGACAGCATAGTAATAAATTGGATAAAGTTCGTTCTTTTCAGGAGTTAAAAAACAAAAAATTCAATTGAAGAGAATCCGTTATCCATCTTCAGATCATGAGATTACAACTCTGAATAATAATATGAACATGTAGCAACATTTTTTCAATTTTCTCGGATTCCAATTGCATGACCCTGAGACTTGAGTACCTATAATCGTGAAGCCGGCTTCTGCATTCCCAAATCAAACATGTTGGCCCAAAAATGAATGAATTCCAAGCTTTTTCCCTCAATCCAAATCAAAATCAACCAATCTTCCCATGAGTCAAAGCTTTCTGCTGTTAGTTTGGCTTGAAGAAGATGCCTTCAATCTATAAACACCTTCATCCTGATCAGGCCGAAACACCAGGTTACTCCAATTAACTGACCTTTCAACGATTCTCGATGGAACCCTGTCGCTGTCTTCCCCACCTGACGCTTCATATCCATCACTAGTAGACCTTGACAGTGGAACTCCACTCTGAGAAGCAGTTCCTGTAACTGATACACTTGTCAGCCGCCTTGAATCTTCAGCCCCTGATGATGATACTCGGAATGGATGAATATCCGGGGACTCTAAGCTGCTTTCGGGAGAAGAAGCAACAATCCCAACTGAGCTTGACATTGCTCGGCTAGTTTGAAATGCGCTTCTTGCTTCAAACTGTAGGGGGGCCAAACTAGTGGATGTTTCAGTAAATCCTTTCTCTGAAGCTGCAGTCCCCGGCTCCAAGGAGAGGTCAGATGGAAGCCTTAGTCTCTTGCTCGTTCGCCTACGGTTATTGTCAGGCCTTAGGAGCATCCTACGGCCACTGCTGCCGAAGCTACTATCTCCTCCTTCAAGGCCAAATGGAGCCTCCCGTCTAGCCACAGGCTGCAGTATCCTGGATTTCTTTCTTGCTTCTGCTGCAGCTTTTGAAACCTCTTCTGCATTTAATCTAGCCAATGTCCACGGACTGATCTTGACTGCTGGGTTCTTTTTCTTAATTGGCTCATCTGCCACCGTCTTTTTTCCATATGAACTGACAGATGCAGTTTCCGGAGGAACAACATCAAACTGGAAAAAGAAATTACAATAGCATAAGAAAATAAATACTTTTTGCAGTATCAATAGAAGTACCAAACCATCTAAGCATCAATGTCAACAAGGTGTCTGCTAGCTTAAATAACTTTCAAGTCCGTGAGGCCTCTAAAAGGACATGGAAAGTTGTAAAGACAGCATAAGTGAGCAAGTAAAAACTGAAAGAGCATATTCATAATGCAATTGAGATATTTGCACAAGCGACAATATGAGGCCAGAGTAACTAGCCTCCATCCAAATGGCTCTAGAAAATAAAAAATAGCAAAAACACTTCCAGTCTTCTAATCCTAAGGATCCTACAGGCATAAGGCGCATTCAATTGGAAGCTTTCTTCTCATATACTTTGGGATCAAGGAACCAAAAACTGCACCTGGGTTAACCGCGAGAGTTTACAGGTGGACTGCATTTAGGACAAGGGTCACTTCTAAGAAAAATAGTACATTTCTGAGGCACTTTGGACTTAAGCTCTAATAGACATGCTTTTAGCAATTCTTGCAACTAAACCCAAATTCAGATGACACCTAATAAGTTTGTAGAATGCTTCCTCAGTGATATATGGAGAAAGCAATTGAAGATTCGAAACTAGCCTGCTCAAAGCAGTGCATTAAGAACCATTTTAGAAGGTTAAGGACACTTAGGAATCAAATGAAGAATGCATAAAACACCCGAATAGTCATGTGCATGAATATCCACAAGATTTAAAACCAATGAGTACCAAGTAGAAGATTTTTAAGCACCAGAGTTTCAACTAGTTAAATTTTGACCTCTGCAAACTGCATATTGAAACTATTATATCTTTAATTACCATTATAGACAAAAGGCAACAAAACATTTGAAACATACACATTTGCTATCATGAAAAGTCCTAGCTCAAAGGCTGAAATGAAGTACCTGATCTTCCAAGAACAGCCGAGGTGGTGTACACCATGCACCTCGATGGAAAGTTGAGAAGGAGCTTTGACTACTTAATCCAGTAAGTGAACTTGCTGGAGACATCTGAGGACTCTGTTGACCTCTAATTCCTTGTTGTTCTTGCTCCTGCTCCCTTAGTGCTATAATGTAGTCGTATGTGCTAATTCCCTGTCCAAATAACCATATTAAATGCATCAGCTAAATATCAATCAACTAACAAAAATTGAGAAAAAAAATTGGTTGCTGCCAATCTAGAAAAAAAAGATTCAAAAGAAGAGGGCACATAAATGGAATCATAATAAAGCTTTATCCAAATTAAACAGTTTGCCTAATAAACACACTTTTCTATTACCTTTTTAATGAGAAGGATGTGAAAGAAGAAAAGCTGAGCAAGAGGGAGGGTGGCGATCATAGCCAAAATGGTGCACATAGCCTGCAAGAATGTAATAATTTATGATTTATAATTACATTGCATCATTTCAGTTGATTGCAAAGAAAAGATGAAAGCAATAAGAATAAGATAATTCTGTTGATATTCGAATTGCTAGTTAGAGACATACCACCACAATAACAAATGGAACTACAGAGAAACTGCTTCCTAATTTGGAGGAGATATCTGCAGAGAATTGCTTCCGCTCAACAAAACAGCATATCAAAACAAGGATCCCAGTTGCCCATTGTAGAATAAGCTGCAATCTCAAGCCCAAGGTGCACAAACCATGTATATACCTGTCAATAATCAGTTAAAATGAAAATGAATAGTAAAGGAAAAGTCTTACTCTGGACAATCTTCAGTCCTGCCACCAGTCGGGAAAACACAGCAAATTCAGGGTGCAAAATTTATGAATTTTATTGGGTACTAAAATAGACTAGTGGAAGCTGAATAGTATGCCACATTCAAGCAATATGGCAGACCAGTGGATTCAATGAAAAGCGTCAAATATCATGATTTTCAAGAAGTCGCCTGAGCAGTAAAGACCATTCATGCATCCATAGATGGAATTGTTTCATCTTGATAAGGATTAAGAGACTGGCATGGGGAACGATGGAAGGATATGAAACATGGAATATCCAAGATTATGCATCAGCTTATACAGAATTGGTAGGTCTAAATTTGCTGGTGACTGTGGCCTGACAAGTTGAAGATTCCAGGTAAGGCAGAGTTTGGAGGCCTGAGCTTACCAAGAAAAGGGAAGAAACCATAAGAGTGAAAAACTGCCTGTAGTTCCGTTTGCCTATACAATTGTTAAGCCACTGCACGAATCGAGAAGCAATGTGGTATTACAGGAATGTTAAGAGAAGTTACAATATTAAGGAAGCTGTTCAATTATCAAGATCCATTATACCCTGCAGTGATGATCAAAACTATCAACACATTTGTCGCAGACTCTACAGTGCTTGCTGTATTTGTAAACCTGGGAAATAGTATTGAATTAATAAGCACGAGAACTTTCAAACTTAAATACAATTATAAAAGTACAAGATCAATCATAGAATCCTAATGACATGTCACAGATACGCCTGTCACTGTGAGCTATCCACGTAACTATGTTAATGAAGTAAATGCACAATGCAGGTTTGAGAATTGCACGAATGTATTATGAACCCTTGTTCAGGTATTGCTAAAGAAAAATGAGCAGAATGTGACTAAACTACCAACCTCAACTTCACACAAACTGCAGTAAAACATGCCATCTTCACTCGGATGTTGTGATGAAGTTTCGTCACTTGAACTGCAGCGATTGCAGATAAGAGCACAAGGGAAGAGTGCTAACTGCAAGTAAGAAGAATTTCCTGATGTCACATTCTTATGCCCGAAACCATCATTGGGATCTTTCAAAGTTGCATCCGCACCCGCTGTATCCCTATCCAGAGACTTGCCCCCAACAGTAGAAGCAGTTCCGTCATGCATTGATGAAGTTGATTCTCCACCTAGTTTAGAAACCTTTGGGCGGGCATTTTTTTGATCATGTGGAATATTAAGGTACTTTTTAGATCTAAAAACTCCTGGGTCTGCAGGGTCAGCTGCTGCACACCAGATATATAGGCCAAAGACACATGTAATCTGAATAAAAAGACATGTCAGTGATGTTGTAGAGAGAGCAAAATTAGTTGCAAGTATAATTTTACACTAAGAAAGTCGGCAGCATCTAAATCCTTCTGGTTTGCAAATTGCAATGAAAATGCTAGTGGAATGCTTTTATAGCTACCCCATATGCATAAGATATAAGAATGTTTTTTGCACTCAAAATTGCATTTAATATAGACACCTAAGTCCCAATTTGTGCTTCCTATCTACATATTTCTATATTTGATCCTCAAATAAATATGAACCTACAATTTCATGAACTAAACCTCGGGTGTGATGAATCTGCAGTTACAAAAGTCAGTAAAATGCAACGCTTTTCAATTTTGATTTCTGAAGCTGGCTTCCAAATTCCAAGTCAAAAGGGCATAATACTAATAGTGTCATCAGCATTTACAGGATAATGCTCTTGTGCTATAACAGATTTCAAATCCGCAAGGCATAGAATTAGGGTTTAGGCACCCTCAAAACAAAATCAACCTTAGCTCTGCTCTCTATCAACTGAACTGACACATTAGCGAGGATCTAAGAAGTAAGAACTCAAGCCCCAAAACAAAACACAAGAATTGAAGTGAGGAAAGAAAAAGCAATTTAAAAAATTGTGCATAACAGATGAGAAGAAGCACAAAATAGACACAGATCTCAGTTCTTCAACTAGTACAGACATAGACAAAGTAAGAAAAAAGGTATGAAATGGGTTACCAAAGGAGTGTAAATCCCCATTGCGATATACTGAAAAGTTTTCCTTCCGACAAAAGGCGCAAAGAAGACATAAAAAGCAAAACCCAATGCTAGAAACACAGCCACAGCAACCACCTGAATAAGCAGAAAAGATGAGAGATCAAAGACATTACAAAAACAAGAAAAAGGGGGAAATTGAAATACCTGAAGAGGGTGATAAGGAAGTTGCCATCCATGCTTCCTCATAGTTAATCCAAAATGCAGATGACAAAACTTGGGGATAAGAACAAAAAGGGGAAAGGAAGGAAAGAAGAAGTTGAAGAAAAGGAATAAACTTGGGTGGTAGTTTTGTTTACTTTCCTTCTTCACTTTCCCTCATTTGTCTAGAAAAGTGAAGACCCCTCACTCCATTACATTACCAACAAAAGGAAAGATGCAAGGGGAAAACATAATTGCCATGGGTCTAATCAGAGATGAAGACCAAAAAGTAGAGAGAACTGAGAAGCAATGAATGTTGGGGGGTGGAGAGTATTTGTCTGGTTCACAAAATCATAGCCCCAAGAAGAGAGAGAATAATGAATAAAGATATAAACTTGGGGGTTGGGTTTGTGTTTGTTGGTATGTGGGAGGAAAAAAAGCTTGGTTTTTTTTTTTAACTTGGGGGGGAGAAAGATCTAAATGGGTAAGAGAGAAGAAGAAGTAGAGAGAGAGAAAGAGGAGTGGGTTAGTTTGGTTATGAAGGTATAATTACCATAAATACACAAACTTTTCTTTCTTTTTCTTTGTTTGCTGTATTTTCTCTGCACAAATCAAATCATGTGTCACACACATTGTCCACTGCATGCCACACTTTCCCTTTCTATTAGGGGTGCACACAAAAATCCGAAAAACCGAAAAATCGAAAAACCAAACCGAAATCAAATCGAAAATAAGGTTAACCGAAACCGATGGACTAGTGTACGGTTTTTAATTTTAAAAATAGTGGTTAATGGTTACGGTTACGGTTTTTGTATTTCAAAAACCGTGGTTAACCGAAACCGACCGAATATCAATAAAATATTAAAAATATATAAAAAATCAATTATATTAACAATATTAATCCACTCTATTCCACCGATTATATTATATAATCCATCCATTATTAATTTATTATTATGCTATTTTATTTACACTTACTAAGTTACTAAGTTTCGGAAAAAAACTGACATACAATCCATTAACTATCCTGTGTTGAAATGGAGTTTATAGAAATTTTAATTTACATGAGGCAAAAAAATTAGGTTTCATGATCATTATTCTTTTATAGTTTTAATTTTTGGAATAGAAAGTTCTGCATATGTCTCTACTTAGGATAGAATAAAACCTTACCATATTATGTGATTTGATATTTTCAGTTAATATTTATGAGTCAGTTTATTAAACTTTGATTTGGTTGGTAGTTAATGTCATAAACTTTAAAATGTATCAGTTTATTTTATTTGGCAATAAATTTTAATTTGAATTCTTTTATTATTTTTATGTTTAGTTACTAATGGTTAGAAACCGAAATAAAAAGGTTAACCGACCGAATAATTGGTTAACCGATTAGTGGTTAACCGAATTTAGTGGACTAATGTACGGTTAGTGTATTTAAAAAACCGATAAAATGGTTAACTGACCGAATTAACCTTAATGGACTGGTTAACCGACCACGTGCACCCCTACTTTCTATTGCCCAACCCTGCCTCCAATTTCACTCATTTTATTTTATTTTATTTTGAAATAATTAAATTCAATTTTAATTAGAATCGTAAATGGGACGGTAATGATCCGTTCCCACTCGCCAACCGAGATAGAGAATACTCGTTTATTTTTCTCATGAGATGGAGATGAGAAACAAAATTATCCAAAGATGGAGAAAGAGCGGAGATGTGGACCTCTCTCCCCGTCCCATAAGGATCTTAATCTTCAATCTCATGTATATAGATTTGTAGATGTTTGTTTTTATATTTAGATAATTTTTGTTTATTTTTATATTTGATAGATTGATGTATTACTTATGAATTATGATTGATAAAAAAATTATTTGAAGTGTCCTATTGTTTTATAGATTATATTTATTTCATTGTATTGTACAAAAAAAAAAAAAAAAAAAAAACTAAAAATTGCAAATGAAAAATGTTATTTAGAATTTGATAACGAAGGAATTGGGATGGACTCATAATCCTCATAGAGATGGAGTTGAGAACTATACTTTCTCTATTTTATAAATGGGGATGGGTGTTGAAAATGTAAGGTATGTTATGTTAGTAAGATCATATAGGCTAATGTTGAGGTGGCATTACCTATACAAAATGTAAACATGCTTTTAGTGTGTATAAGATGTGTATAAATACCTTACTTTGTAATAGTTAAAGAGTGAGGATTAATAAGAAATTCATTTTTCTTCTTCAAATTCTTTTATGCAATATGGCATCAGAGTTATGGTGTGCTTGAGTTGAACTCATCAACCTGATGTAATCATGCCTAAACGAAATTAATTCATGCATTACAATTATTCTTCAAATTCAGATAATGATGGAAGCTAACACTCAACACGCGGTCACAATAATGATGTTTCGAATGAGAATATGAAATCCAAAGCAAATACACATTTTTCTTCTACAAGTCATGCTTATCAATGTATATATGCTTTTGGCTCTATTTCTCATACCGATAGTCCAAACTTAGTGCTCGTGTATGCTGTTCTAACGGGAAGT